>NC_051183.1:6006205-6626205 GCF_013339695.2 Rhipicephalus sanguineus
TCTCTCACTTGGAGGTAGTATGAGAAATACGTTTTCACGCGGGACGCGAACTGCGCCCACGTCTCTTCCTTTCGCTTTACTGCTCTTTCAAACCTCTGCAGATACTCTGCCGGAGAAAGCTTCAGTTCCGTCAGTACTGCTGCTTTAACTGCCTCGTAATCTGCACTCTCTTCAGGGTTGAGGTTACGCAGTAGGTAACGAACTCGTTCGGTTAGTGCTGGCAAAACCAAATGCACGCGACTCTCATACGGTACTTGGTAAGTAGCAAACAGTTTTTCTACTTCCTCAAACCATAATGGCACATCCGCGTCACTCGGCAGGCGAAACCCTTTCAGCACTTTTGCACATTGCTGGACAGAATCGAAACACCGTCGCCTCTGATCACCCGTCTCCGACCCAGAGTTGGACAACGTGCCATTGAGACGTTCCGCGTTCATTCTAGTTTGCAATAGCTTTTCGTACTCAATCTGTAGATTGAGCCTTTGGATTTCAAGTTCGAGCGTTCTCGTTTCACTTGAATTCGGCAAAAACTGAGATGCCTGCTGCATCGATTCTTGCCTTTGAGCAGGCACTCTCGCCTCAGCTGATTTACCGGAATTTAGACTACCATCATTTGATGGCTCTCGATTCCGATCCACTTCCGCCACACTCGTACCCTTATCTCCGTTAAACTCCATTGTTTCAGCACCCCCGCGTGTTCTCACCCTGTGCTCTACACATAAACGGCCATGCCAACTTGAGAAAGACGTAAGAAATTCTGCTCACCCTTTGCTGAATGCTCTGTCGTTCCTGGATCTCCTCCACGGCACCGGAGTTGACTGCTGTGGGATCGTCTCGACGTTGCCGCTGGTGGCTGTTGGATGCCTTGCCCCTCGGGTCTTCTCAGCGCTGGTCCAGTGTATGGTGCTGTAGAGCTCGCCGATCCCTGTCAGACTGCGCCAGTTATGTTTTTTTTTTTGTTCGTTTTCTCCTTGATGTGGATTGAAGTCCCGTCAAGGAGATGATCGACGTCGATGAAGCAGGAGGCAGGTTGGAGGTAATAAAAACTTGAAGGTATATTGTAGCGAAATATTTACAGTCACATGTACATCTTGCCGAAGCACACTGATGATAACATAGACATCAACAGCGTCTTACTCTTCTACTTAACTTTTCTTAAGTTAGAGCCTAGAACACTGTTGCTACATACGAAGAACCGAGTCTCACTGTTCGACCACCGAGTGGTTACGGCCCAGACGAAAGTTGCATCGTACGGAGTCTTACTGATCGATCAGTTAAGTGATTACAGCCTAGACTGAAGGGAAACGAATTCCGTCCAGTCTTAAGTACCTTGCGGTAACAAAGAAAAAGGGGAGGTGGCACTGGTGGTCCGCCTCGACATTCCCTTATCCAATCCGTTTATCCTCATGTTAAGCCACTCCCTACTGGGCTGTCCCTAATCTCGACAGCAGTGTCTTTACCGTGCAGACAGGCGTTTTGGCACTCTTTCCCATCATGGCTCTCTCTTTACCCCACGCTCTCAGGAGTTCCCACGGTTGCAATACATCTGTATCGCACACCTGAGGCACTCGCGCAGTTTCTCACGCTCATCGAGTCGAACCCCCGGTGACCGTCGTCAAGACTGTTCCGGGAAGACAATTTGCGTGTCCTCGCGTTCCCGCGTTCGGACCGTGCATTGTTGCGTCTCAACCCTTCTTTGCCGTCGGCGCGCCTAAAGCGCTTGGGGGTCAAGCAGGAGATGCTTGCTCTCCTCATTTTCCCACCCGTTCGGGCTATAATCCCGAAGCCGACCTCTGAGAACGGTCGCGTACTCGGAACTCGTGGGCGCCAGCGTGGGAGCGAGCTGCCTCAATGGAAGCCGTTTACTTTCCGTTGATAATTGCACAGTCAAAGACCATGCCGAGAGAGCCGCGAAAGAAGTTTTGTATAATGCATAGTGCCGCGCCGTCTCTTGGTACGATCGACTTATGAGCGGCAGACATAACACCAACTAACCAGGGAAATAGTTGAAGCGTTTCACATTAACAAGCGAAAAGACTGCTGCATTAGTCAACCATCAGTTTCATTAAGTCATCGGGAAGTCACGTTCCTGGAAGGGCCTTAAATTGTAGGAATGCTTCTGTTGCGCCCTCATTCTTGCTCCTATTTCCGTTTTAAGCGAGTGTTGATTTCTTGTTGAACGTCTTGCAATAACCCTAGATTGTGCATGGTTTTTTATAGTGTACAAGCTGCTCGTGTTTCGTTAACTTTTGGTTTTTGTATCGCTTGAGTGTGCGCAGATAGTTTGGTCCTAGATAAGAATACATTGACTGTCGGTTTATCTTCACACGTGCATAACTTATCCTTTCACAGGAGTGTGCAAAATTTTGTCTTTAATCAGGTGATATTGAGGGTTGGTTCATTTCTGTGTCACTCGGGGGTGCTTGGGTGCATATATATTGAAGTATTTTTCCTGAAATAAATTCAGTTGCGAGTGTAGCGAGTGTCGTGTCCTTTCTGTTTCTTTTGTCCCCGTCGAAAGTGCGCTACCTAACCATATAGGCATAATGTTCTCCTGTGGTACTTGTCAAAAAGGAGGATGGAACATGGCGCTTTTTAACACGAAAGTGTTTTATGCTGGGGTTCACCAAGACTTTCATGACGCATTTCCGTCATGGAAATACGTCAGCAAAATGAACGCGATCGGATGGCAAAGAAAAAAAACTATAAGAAAAAGTTCCGCTGACAGGAGTCGAACTACCTCACCACGACCTCCCAGTCCGTGGTGATGGCTAGCGGGCGTTTAACTCATTGCGCAACCACCAAACACATGAAGGAGGTTACACGAACGTGCCTTTTATCTCTCGCACATTCCTCTCACAGTGTTCTTAATTCTCTGGGTGGTGTCGCCGTATGGAAGCGGTAGAGTGAGGTAATGTTTGGTCTCCGCGCGCCGTTGCTACGTCAGTTCTATTCAGCGCGTTTCCAATAGACCTTGTCAACGAAGGTTCCCTGGGAGCCGCCATAAGCCTCTCTGGGCTGTTAACATGCGTGACCCCCCAAAAATGCACTGCCGAGGCTGTGACATCAGCTTTTGTACTCCCGTGCAACAGTTCAGAAAAGAGGGGAGCCTTCTCTCCGTTGAAAAGGTGTATAGGAGAAGCGTAATTTTGTCAATGCTTTAACACACCGCGAGGTGGCGGCTTTAGTCCAAGCCTCATGTCACTGCCCCGTTATAAAGAGGACACTCACAGCATCCATCCATCCGTCCGTCCGTCCATCGCTCATAGCACCGATCCATATCTAAAAAAAAAAAAGAGATAGCTCTCCGACGCTCGCCTGGCTGTCGTGCCGCGTTCCCCGCTCGCCCTGTAGAATATCACGGCCAGGCTAGAAGGAAGAACGTGTTGTTGGGCGAGTTGGTGCTTGCTGAATGACATAATGCAGCGCTAAAAACACACACACCACAAAGTAAGGAACACAAACCGACGGGACAGAAGGAAGACACGCCTCGCGTCGCGTTTCTCTCCGCGTTTCAAGACGCTTTGAAGGAGTGTATATTGAGTATCAGTGTTTAATATGTGCTTGTTCATGCCACCTTTGTGCGAGATTCACCATATGCAGTGTCCAGGTATATGTTAACAACTTCAGCTACCGCAAGGATTTTAAATCATGATCATGGGCGTAAGTCGTCGGGACGGAAATGAGCCACTATGCGTCAACGTGGGTGCGTCCACATCAAGCTATGCTATATCTGCCAAACACTAAGAGACATTGTACAAGCTCTCATATTTCAAAGCTCTATAAACATTCAACTAATACAATGACACCCTTGACTTTCGTGTTATACCAATTCATGTGACAGAGGGATGAGCCATTTTTGTTTTTTGTAGATTATCGGCACCTCAACAAAATTACAAAAAATATGTTTACCCTTTGCCCCGTATTGACGACGCCCTAGACTGCTGTGCTACCTATTTTTTCAACTATCGACCTTCGTTCCGGCTACTGGCAGATAGCCGTCGACGAGATGGACCGCAAGAAGACCGCATTCGTCACTCCTAACGGTCTTTATCAGTTCAAGGTGATGCCCTTCGGTCTGCGCCGGCCACTTTCGAACGAATGAAGGCTTCAAATGCTACACCTGCTTGTGTTATCTCGACGACGTCATTGTTTTTTCGCCCACATTCGACTCACATCTCGATCGTCTATCGGCACTTCTTGGTATGCGCTTTCCGTAGGGCCGGACTTCAACTGAACTCCCCCAAATGCCACTTCGCCCGTCGTCAAATCACCATACTTGGACACCTCGTCGATGCCACACCGCCCAGATCCAGAGAAAATTGACGCCGTTACAAACTTTCCTGTTCCGAAGTCCACAAAGGATGTTCGCTGTTTTGTCGTGCTGTGCTCCTATTTTCGATGCTTTGTTAAGGACTTTGCGACCATTGCAAGCCCCCTCAGAGACCTCTTGAAGAAAGACGCCCCGTTTTACCGGGTCCCTGATCGAGCCTTATTTTTTTTCTCAACTTACGACCCTGCTTACAACGCCGCCAACCTTGGCCCACTTCGACCCAAGGAGGTTAAAGAAAAAAATTTTTGAACCTCCTTGCTTCGACCCAGCAGCTTCAACCGAGGCTCGCACTGACGCCAGTGGTCACGTTATTGCAACACCAACGTGAACATGACCGTGTTATAGTCCATGCAGGCCGACTTCTGTTTCCCGCCGAGCGCAATTATTCCATCACACAGCGCGAATGCCTCGCTCTTGTGCGGGCGGTCGCCAAGTTTCGTCCATACTTATACGGGTGCCCATTTCGTGTCGTCACCGATCATCACGGGCTCAGCTGGCTAGCCTCACTGAAGGATCCCACAGGAGTCAGGACGACTCGTTCGCTGGGTCCTACGCCTGCAAGAATACACGTTCTCTGTAATGAATAAGACAGGGCGACTGCATCAGGATGTGAATGGCTGATCCAGCTACCCTGTTGAAGAAGCAGCCGTTACTGACTCCATCGCAGACGTTTTTAATGAAGCTGCTAGTCGAACCATGAAGGCGGCAGTGGTGTTGCAGAAAACTATCAACATAAACGGGCATGTGCCACAGAATTCGGGCAAATCCCACTGCTCACCGCTCCGGCGTGGCCTGTAATAACCCTGATGTCTGATGTCTGAGAGAACGAGTACAGAGAGAGAGAAAGAAAGATATATAGCACGCGCTCTGCGATGGAGACCGTCAAACCATAAAAACTGACAAAAAAAAACTCGTCGCGCCGTTGCCTCGCAACCGCCGAGCACAGCGCGCTCTGCGACCGATGGAGACGCCGCACATAGCGCCCCACGACATTTTAAAGCCATGGGACGAAAAGACCACAGCTGGTGTGACGCCATGTAAAGCCGCGCTCTTGGGGACCGCCGCGCATAGCGTCCCATGGCAGTTTAAAGCCATGGGATGCAACGAGCACAGCTGGTGTGACGTCATGCAAAGCCGCGCTCTGCGATGGAAACCACCGCGCGTAGCGACTGATGGAGACGCCGCGCATAGAGTCCCATAGTAGAGTGTACTATTCTAGTACACTCTACTCATAGTAAAGTGATGGGACGTAAGGAGCATAGAGTTTCCTAAAATTAATTAGAGGGGACTCTGGCGCTGCGATCGTTCAGCCACCATGGGAATGATGGTATAGTACACAAATTTGCCTAGTCTTCGTACTTGCGGGCTTCAAACTCACATGTGGCTTTGTGTATTGCTGTGTTTTGGTTTTCTTTCGGATAAAACAATAGACCGTTGTGAACTTCGTGACCAGATTTGAATTGGTAAGCCTAAAAAAGTTAAAGCGGTGAAGCTGGACTGCTTACTTTTGCTGAACGTTGTTTTGCGACAAAGCGGCTGCAGGCGACGCGGAGCCAAACGGAGCCGAAAGAACGAAGTTTAGACAAATTCGTGTACTACCCATCATTCCCATGCTGGCTGAAGCGTCATGCGTTGCAGCTCCCATAGACACTAGCGCCAGAGTTCCCTCTACGGTATCTATATGAAACTCTATGGTAAGGAGTACAGCTGGTGTGACATCATGCAAAGCCGCGCTCTGCGATGGACACCGCCGCGCGTAGCGACCGATGGAGACGCCGCGCATAGCGTCCCATGGCAGTTTAAAGGGACACTAAAGGCAAATATTAAGTCGACGTTGATTGTTGAAATAGCGGTCCAGAAACCTCATAGTGCTACTTTTATGCCAAGGAAGTGCTTATTTTGAAATAAAATCACGTTTTAGTGGTCCGCATCGCGTTAGCGCACGTCAAGTCACCCGCCTGAAATCCGACTTTCATACGTCACTGCTGCCGTGCCCAACGTTGCCCGCCTTTACTGCGCGGCCGCCGACACTAGTAGCAGCAGAGCGACAGTAGCGGGACCCACAGCAGCAACAACGGCCATCGAAGCCATCGAAGCTTGCCGCCATCGCCGCAATAGATTTGGACGGAGAATTTGACAACGAGACAATGGCTCGCGACGCTGGGCTCCAATTCAGCGACTTGAGCCCCGATGAACGCGGTACGCTGCTGAGGGCTCGTAGTGCCGGCCTCGTTGCATGCGGCATTTTGTCGAACTTTCTGTCGGAGCGACTTTCACGAGCGCGCAAAACACACGCGGTAGTACGCGATACCGAAACTATTACTGAGACGCGACCGCGTGAGCGAAGCAGGGCGCCGGGCGAAGCGCAGTTCGGCGAAAACAGAACCTTTGAACCACGCCCGCCGTTCCCCATGGCAACGCCAAAGAGGTTCTTTTTTCTATGAATCAAACGGAAACGAACAAACAGCATTGTATTACGTCTTTTGATGCACGGAAGGTTCTTTTTTTATTGCTGCTAGTTTGTTTACTAGTGATTTATTGTAGGCAGACTCTCATACGTCATCGGGATCACTTCGAAAATGTCCCACTTGTGGCGCTCATCATGTGATACACTTAGCTTAATTTCTCGGTAAGTAGGGCACTGCTGTTGATAATATTGCCATCTTAGAAGCCGAGGCTCAAGTCCTATCACCCACCCCTTCGACCACTGTTGGGTGGTTATGAACAGAACAGCCGCCGCAGCGTGGCTGCATGAAAGAGGAGGCAGAGGACGTCGCTTGTGGTTGTTACTGGACTGGCACCATCTTGTACACCCTGCGCGGTCGGTGTGAAACTGCAGTGTAAATAGTTGAGTAAATGAGCTACTCGTAACAATATGAACACGTTGTACGCAAAACAAATGGAACGCTTCCTGTGAAGACTTGGCCGACTCTCGTGGTGGCGGAACAAAAGCCCTCTGCAGGACTGCGTGTGACGCCGACATGGACAGTTGCGCAGACCAGGAAAATTGATCCTTTGCTTAAAAATGTCATGCCAAACATGCATTCCTTAATTGCGATGCATTTCTTAACGAACTTCTGCGACTTTGAGCGTATCTATCCATCCATCTATCCATCTATCCATCCATCTATCCATCTATCCATCTATCCATCCATCTATCCATCTGTCCATTCATCCATCCATCTATCCGTCCATCTATCCGTCCATCTATCCGTCCATCTATCCATCTATCCATCTATCCATCCATTCGTCCATTCGTCCGTTCGTCCGTTCGTCCGGCCATTCGTCCGTTCGTCCGTCCGTCCGTCTGTCTGTCTGTCTGTCTGTCTGTCTGTCTGTCTGTCTGTCTGTCTGTCTGTCTGTCTGTCTGTCTGTCTGTCTGTCTGTCTGTCTGTCTGTCTGTCTGTCTGTCTGTCTGTCTGTCTAGCCGTCTACGACTTTGTGCTCTCCTGGCCGTTTCGTTAGAGTGTACTATCGAGTACACTCTAGTTTCGTTAACAGGACCTATACCAAAATTGATATGACGACACATTTCTGTATGACGAACATAAATGACACGCGGTAACATGAAAATTATGATATGCATGTCATGTACGGCATGACTTACATGCCACGCTCATGGTGCGCTCGCGGCCGGTTCGCTAGCTTGATATACACCAAAATTGGTATTGCGCGAGGTGACCGTATGAAGAACATAAGTGACAGGAGGTAACATGAAAATCATGACATGCATGTCATGTACAGCATGACTTACATGACATGGTCTCGGGGCGCTCACGGCCGGTTCGCTAGCTGGATATACACCAAAATTGTTACTGCGCGACGTGACTGTATGGCTAACATAATTGACAGGTGGTAACATGAAAATAATGACATGCATGCCATGTGTGGCGTGACTTACATGACATTGTATTCGTGCGCTTCCGGTCATTTTGTTAATTGGATATATACCAAAATTGGTACGGTATGACATGAGTGCGTGACGATCATAAATGACAGGTCATGTGTCGTATATACCAGAATATACATTTAATTGGCATAGTATATACAGAGTGTACATGCGTGCATGCATGACAAACATGCGATATATAGTGAAGTAGATGTCATGACAAGAATGACTTCATTTGCCTCAAAGTCAAACTAGGCGATGTATGCAGCTCTTTGCTGGCTGCTCCGCATTACATCGATTCCCACAGTGCGTGGGATCTGCAGGATCTTCTATGCGCCTGTTAAGGGGCTGTTCAAAATACCGACTAACGTTGCAAAGAAAACGCCGATGCCGACCGTAAGCAGCGTTCTGGGGAAGGCCGCAGCCTACAATGAAACTTCTTACCCACGTTATACTCCGTTTCATACGTCATGTGCAATGCTGTGGAAGCTATGCAGGAAGCTCGGTCAGCAAAATGTGTAAGTCCGCGCGTCTCGCGCTTGGATTTCGTCGTTGTAAACGCGGCCTCCGCGAGTGGCCACCGGTAGCGCGCTGCCGGAACTAGTCGCGGAGGCCGCCATACGAAAACAAAGCCGCTAAGCGATCCACAACAACCTAGTGGCAACCTTGTAAATAATGTGATTTGTATATTTCTAAGCCACAACGCTTCTTCATTTATTACTATTTGCAGAACTGCTTAACCTCTTTGAGTTTTTCAGACCCTTTTCGTATGCGTAATTCTCAGGCGCTAGTTCAGTTCCTCTCAGAGGAGAACCCCGGCTGTTGTAAAGCTTTTAGTATGGATATTGAAGACCTGTATTATTCTTTGCCGCATGAGGACTTGTTAAATTGTGTTAATGAATGTATTAACGAACAAGCGCACCAGACGGTTTTCACCGATAGATGTGGTGTTTCTACCGGGGCATTTCTAGAAATCCTTTCCATGTATTTAAAGTCGACGCTTGTAGGTTGGAAGGAAGGCGTTTATGTGCAGAAATCAGGGATATGTATTGGTTCTAAGGTTGCTCCGGTTCTTAGTGATTTATACCTTAGCAAGATTGACAATCTTTTGGAAGGCGCCTTAGGTAAATCGGTTATTAAGGTTTTTCGTTATGTGGACGATTACTTGATCTTTTGTAGCGGTGAGGACTTCGTAAAGGTGGTAACTTCCGTGAGCGAAAAATTTGAATTAAATGGAGGTGGGCTCAGCTTTACTAAAGAGGTGCCTCAGAATAATAGAATACAATTTCTAGACATTTCCTTAACGTTCCAGAAGAACCACGTGTGCTGGCAGTATTCTCCTAGATCTTCGAAACCGCTGTTAAATTTTTCGTCGAAGCACTCGAAGGTTGTAAAAAACGGCATCGCCATGTCTTGCCTTAAATCAGCCCTCACCAAGCCGTGTGAGCACAGAATGAGTGATAGCTTTAACGCACAGGTTACGCGTCTTTTAGATGTAGGGTATCCTCGTGATGCAGTGGCCACGGTTGCTGAACGTTTAAAGAAGTATATTGTGTTAAGTCCAAGCATGGTTGCAGAAAGCGATAGGAAGAAACGTGTCGTAGGTATACCGTACATTCATTGCGTATCTCACAGGCTAAAGAAAGTAGGAAGCAGATACGGCGTTAATGTTGTTTTCACGGCGGCCAATAAGCTAGGTAAGATTTGTGCCGCTGTGCAGAGGAAGAATGAGCGAGTAAAAGACAAGAAGCGAACCGATATTTGTTTCGTAAAACACACCAACAAATTCACTGATTGCCGTACGAGTGTGGTGTATAAGGTCCCTTTAGGCTGCGGTCGCTTCTACGTAGGACAAACGGGCCGATGCATTAACCAGAGATTGTTGGAACATAAGAGATCGCTAACCGGAGGCTCACCTTCTAATCTATCTTTACATTGTCGAGATTGTAAGTGCACGCCAAAATTCGATGAATGCGCAGTGTTGTACCGTCATAGAAATGAAGAAACGCGCCTGATGATTGAAGCATGGCATATCGAGAATAGTGGTAGCGCATGCGTGAGCCAACCGTCGATTAACTTGCATAAAGATGAAATAAAATGCCTTAACAGTTACCTTCCACGTAGAACGCCACGCGTGCCGGATTGATAGGATCGCCTGTTGCATGGGCATGCGCAGATAAGTTTTCGTGTCTTCTTTCTTTTCAGCCGTTGTGCGTCTCTTCAGTTGTTAGTCGGCGTTTGTGGTGTCCTGACTTCTTTCTTGTGTCCGTGTTTGCACGCCCTGTCTTTTTAGAATGAATACTTACCAACTAGCTCAGCTCTCTGTTATTCTAAGTAAAGTAGTCTTCCACGATACCAAAAACACCACGCTTTCTGCGCGAAGACGCCTAATAAGCGAGAAAACGCGCCGAAAGAAAATACAGGTGGCGACGCCACCTTCGAATTCCCGCACCATTTGCCGTGACGTCACATATTTTTGACGGCGCCTGCTTGGGCCTACGTAGTTCCTAATCGGTTAAATCGAAGTACATTGTCCTCTGAGGGGGACAGAGACTTGACATAATGAGTTTGTGGAAATTTCGTCGAGCCAGTGGTGCCAAAATACGTTAAATGCTCTTTGAAGTCTTTTACGTCACGAATTACAAAGTTCGGCGCGAAATAACTTGGTTTTCTCCGCTAATAATAAACCTATGGTGGTGAAATAAACTACGCAAGAGTTCTCCGAGCACACTTTATCAATCTAAACCAATTCATTGTTTCTCTTTAGTGTCCCTTTAAACTTTGGCCGGATGGCTGAATCGTGTGACAGACAGACGGACAGACAGACGGACAGACAGACAGACAGACAGACAGACAGACAGACAGACAGACAGACAGACAGACAGACAGACAGACAGACAGACAGACAGACAGACAGACAGACAGACAGACAGACCAAAATTTCTGCGTTCAAGTATCCAAAGAAAGACTATCGTCCTTAAAGGGGTACTGACACCTTTTTTTGAAGGCGAGTTTACTCTGCCATACCAACCTCCTGCATGCAGAGACGGCTCTGAGCAAGTGTGAAGCTCAGCAAATGCTGATAAGATATTTTAATTTGGAATTAAAGTGAATTTTTCCATGGCGCACCTACTGACATCGACACTAGCTTGACGTCAGGCTACAGTACAAGTTCTGGTGACTTCACATAGCAGTCTGGCTAGTTGTGGTGACGTCAGGTACCAAAACTTCCAAGATGGCCGCTTGTGCGTCATCAAAACTTCCAAAATGGCCGCTTGTACGTCCCCAACGGAGCCACGGCGCGGAGCAGCCGTGGAAACGTCACTATATATTGTGCGAGCACGTGACGAGAAGCTCATATTGTGTTGTGACGTCAGGGTACAGTAGGAACCGAAACTAGCTTTTAAAAACAAACTGTAATTACTTTTCCAGGGCGCAGTCGCGCTTATCACTACCTTTTCTAGGCTCTTGGAGGCTTGACCTTTCATTTGACGCAAAAAAACGACAACTGAAAATATTCGTGTCAGTACCCCTTTAAAGGCCAACTCCGGCGATTTTTCGAGGTCGATGGATCTCAATGAAATTCGCTGGGTACGTTCCTTTGCACGTTTCCGTGATTTATGCCAAATTACAGGCTTGAGACATGCGCAGATTGCTTGCAAATGAATTTTAAAGATTGTCTGCAAACGCCCTCCTGGCTTCCCACAATTATTGGCAACATTGCGTCTGTGACGTCAGTATTGGGAAGGCGGCGGAAGTGACGCAGCCGAGGGCACCGCTAACTTCGGCCGCTACAGCAAGCATCTGCTGTGCTGGCCGAGACACTGTCATTATCAGACGCGGCACTGTCAGTCGCAGACATTACAGCTGATGCGCGGCGCGCTCACCTCTCCACTGTGCGCCTGCTCGTCCCGGCTGTCACAGTTTTCATACTCCGCGCCGGCGTGACCGGCATGCCTTGCACGACTTCTGGTTCGTTTGTAACAACGCCTACGTCATACGTAGACAGTACACTCGGTTGGGTTTTGGTTTCGGTATTGCGCTTTTTTGCTTATTTAAAATTATTCTTCAATTTGCCGAGTATTTCTGCTATCGTGCCCGTAACAGGAGCGTCTCAGGAACATAAAAGCACCATTACTTTGACATGGCCAAAAAATCGCCGGAGTTGGTCTTTAAGGCCCGAACACACGTACGCGTTGCAGTGCGTCAACGCGTGGCTTTTTGACGCGGCGCCGCGCCCTCTCCCTATGGGGAGAGAGGGCGCGCGGCTACGCGAAGCTGCGCGCCCTCCCTCTCCATAGGGGGAGGGCGCGGCGACGCGTCAAAAAGTCACGCGTTGACGCGCTGCAACGTGTACGTGTGTTCGGGCCTTTAAAAAACTTGGAGGACGCTTCAGCTTCGCCTTCAACTGTAGAACGCGACAGTGCAATCGGGTGCCGTGCGCATCGCTTTCTCAACTGCTAGCCTGGCTTCAGTTCTCGGTGCATGCCTCAACCCTGCCGCAAGGAAACGAACGTCTGTGCGCGTAACATTGGTCGTTTCATGCTATACTAGAATGCCTGTGAGTATAGTTACGCAGAGCCCACTACGCCATAATTCTTCCTTTTGCGAATCAGCGAAGGGCCCACTACGCGTCCGTAAGGCAACACGCGAACCTACGCAACTGCTCACTTTGGTGATGCTTTTGCTGCTGACGATGATTAAATATGTCTGAGCGCTTTGTAATGGGTGCGCCTTTAAAACACCCACTCGTTGCGCAATTCACATTTGACGCTTGGCGCGATTCTACGCTTCTGCCACGCAATATTACATAGTGTTTGTTTTTTTCCAAAGCGGTTTCAAGAAATAGCGTGGCTCTATGGTAGAACACCTGCTTGCCACGCAGCCGGCCTGGGTTCGATTATTACTTGAACCCGAAGATTTTACTTATTTTATTTGCAACTTTCTCGATTTTTCGGTCATGGACAAGACGATGATTTTTCGCTCACAACCAACGACGCCGTCACCGACGCCGACACCGAAATTGCTGCGAAACGAGCTCGTTAACGCTATCGCGTTAAAATTGGAGAGGGGCGAAGCATGTAGAGAAGGGTGTTTCAGCTCCACTAACGTGAAATCTGGGGGAGAAGCGAAGCATGCAGTGTGCGCCGGTGCTTCGCACAGCAAAATCACTGCTAATGGGCAATGAGAGACAGAAGAAGGGCCTGTCAGATGTAATTCGCCACATTGTTTTGAGAGAGATTTCTTTGATGAGGCATTAGTGGTGCCAGGCCTGAAAGCGGGCAAGTGGGGAAGTGTGTTTTAACTCCACCAACGTCGTCGGAAAACTGCATCAGAATGCAGCTTACCCTAAGGTGCTTCTTCTTCTTCTTCTTCTTCTTCTTCTTCTTCTTCTTCTTATTATTATTATTATTATTATTATTATTATTATTATTATTATTATTATTATTATTATTATTATTATTATTATTGTTTTTTCTGTCTCTCATATTGCCCATTAGCAGCGATTTTGCCGTAAGTTGTCTTCGTGTTAGACATCGCAACATGTTACGAAGTCTGCTTTACAGGAGAAAACTTGGCACTGGAAACCAATTTTAAGATGGAATTTAACAAATTTCTGTTAATTAATGCGATTAAATCCTGGTACGTCGTCGGCTATTTGTTGGGCTAACTTTTGCCTTCTTCACGTTTAGTGGACCGGTGGCGAGTAGTGGGATTTACCCAATTTTTGTGGCGCATATCCGTTTATGATGGACCGTGACGACGAAATGACACGCCGACAAGCCGAGACCCTAAGGTGCTACGCCCCCGAAAAGATTCCTCGAACAAGTGCGCGAGAGCGTCATGCAGTCGATCCGCTATGTTTCCCCTGCTAGGCTGCCATGTGAAATCTGATTTGGCAGAAATTAAGGGGACGTTACGTGGCGATTAAGTTATTCGGATTAATTAAGAAACTAATTGCTATAACCTTCATGCATTATACGAGGTTACATGATTTTTCAGCTTTTGATTGGGAGACTCTGCAAAAATGAACATGGAGAGTATAACCTCAATCTCGTGGAAAAGAAAAACCGATAAGATTCGTCCGCTTGGAGCTTTTTCGCCGACAGCGAAGCGTTTTTGCTATCTGGTCTGAAGCGTAGCAATTTGTTTATCGCTCCTCTATACACTCGTGACAGGCGCGTGACAATCAGGCGGTTTCGTGCTGTTTTTTGTGAGAGCAGTCATTCCACTCGAGTATTAGGCACAACAGAAAAGTTCCGGCAGAGCACAGGCGTCAGTTTTATCGAGAACGAAGAGTGCGCTACGGTGCGATGATGCGGATATCACAATCAGCTATCGTCGGCGTATTCCTCTGGGGCTGAGTCATAGGAGTACATATTGCCACGTGCGTGCTATGAGAAAGACGAAGACGACAGCGAAAAGGCTCATACGCGTTTTACAGGAGCCAGAATGAAGAAAGAAGAGGAACTCGCTTGCGCGCGGTATTAAAAAGACCGACCTGCTGTTCTCTCGATCTTGGCGTTACGACCTCTCTCTTGACGTCGCGACACTGGTGGAGGTGCTGGGTACTGCAACCTGATGCAGGAAAGCCTTATTCGGACACGTACCCCCAGTCCGGAGACTCAGCCTCTCGTCACGACTCCAGTCCACCGATTCAGCCGGCGTCCCCTAGGCCTAAGTCCGGAGTTCTCGACTGTTCCTCCTCTTCCCAGCACGGCCGTTCGCCCAAATTGGAATGGATTTCCTGGGCCCATTCCCAACTTCTACTGCAGGGAACCGATGGATCATTGTCGCCACTGATTACCTTTCTCGCTACGCGGAGACTAAAGCTATGCAGAAGGGCACAGCAGCAGAAGCGGCTCACTTCTTCATCGAAAACGTCGTCCTTCGGCACGGCGCCCCGAGAGTGGTCATCACCGACAGAGGAACTGCCTTCACGGCGGAACTTTTGGAGTCGGTTCTCAGGCTCAGCGGTACAGCTCACCGGAGAACGACTGCGTACCATCCCCAAACAAACGGACTAACGGAGCGCCTTAATAAGACCCTCGCAGACATGCTCTCCATGTACATCGACACGGAACATAAAACCTGGGACGAAATCTTGCCTTACGTGACCTTCGCCTATAATACCGCTCGACAGGAAACTACTGGAATGACACCGTTCAGTTTAATCCATGGTCGCGAGGTCACGACAACGTTGGACGCTATGCTGCCGCACGAGGGTGACGACATTGATACCGACGCCGAAGAATTTACTCAGCGCGCCGAGGAAGCCAGACAGCTTGCCCGCGTACGCATCTGTCATCAGCAACATAAAGATGCGAAACGGTACGACCTGCGACACAAATTCGTTACTTACACACCCGGCGACAAGGTATGGGTCTGGATCCCAATACGTCGACGCGGACTTTCTGAAAAACTGCTGAGACGATACTTTGGTCCCTACAGAGTCATCCGACGCTTGAACGACGTGAACTTCGAGGTCGTTCCCGACAGTGATTGCGGTTCCAGTCGCCGGAAGCATTCACCCGAAGTCGTGCATGTCGAGCGGATGAAACCGTACCTGTCCAGCTAACTCTGGTTGGGTTTCAGTGCATATGTGCGCGCTTTTCTAAGTAGAGCGCCTGGGCTGCGCATCGGGACGATGCGTCTTTCGGAGGGAGGCAAATGCCACGTGCGTGCTATGAGAAAGACGAAGACGACAGCGAAAAGGCTCATACGCGTTTTACAGGAGCCAGAATGAAGAAAGAAGAGGAACTCGCTTGCGCGCGGTATTAAAAAGACCGACCTGCTGTTCTCTCGATCTTGGCGTTACGACCTCTCTCTTGACGTCGCGACAATATTCATCACATATGCGGTCTCGTGCTCGTGTGGTCACCTTCTCGTCATGTGGTACTTTTCGCAGAAGCTTCTTTCTGAATACACAGGGCCCTACCGCGTCATCCGCCAATTGACTCCCCCTATGGTCAGTCACCTTCACCCTCTGCCATGGCGCCAAGTGACATCGTACGCGTCAGTAGGATCAAGGATTACTGCAGCGATTCTGAATCATTATTTCGAAAGCGTTGCTTTTACCGCCGGGGTAGCGTTTTACCGCTAGGCGTAAAGTTAATCTCAATATCCGCCCTGTCTTTTCCTTCTTCTGGTTGGGAGAGAGTGCATGCACACACGCGCGCTAAGGTACCTGGAAGAAGACGAGGCCACTTGTATGACATTTTTTAGCGCAAGAGAAGAAGAACACGAGCGCTAACTACGCTAAATGTCGTACGTGATAGAACACCATCTGCCCAACAGGAAGTTTTATTCAAGTACACTCGTATAATTGCTGGCACTCCGTGTTCAAGGATTTTTGAAAATTGCTATGACGTGACCCGAGTGCACCAAATACCTTCATCAAGGCGCTCGAAGAGGAAGAAAACTTCTCTTTGGCGCGCTCAGATGGCTGTGCATTGCCTGCGTTACGCCAAGCTACGACGACAGCATACGATCACAGCCCGGTCCCCAAAAGTGCTCCGCACTTAAAGCATAAAAAACAGGTCGTAACTTGAACATAAAGACATGAATGTTTATGTATGGTATGATTCACATTACACGGTTTTGGTGCCCTCGCGGCATATACGAAAATTGGTATGGCATGGCATGAACGTATGACGAACATAAATGACAGGCCATGCGTTGTACATAGCAGCATATACGTTTCTTTAGCATGGTTATACCAGACTGTACGTGCATGCATGCATGACAAACATGCGATAGCGAACGACATGTGATGACAGGAATACCTCGATTTGTCTCAAAGCCAGACAGTGCGGTTTATGCAGCTTCTCGCTGATTGCTTCGCATTACATCGATTTCCGCAGTGCGTGGGATCTTTAGCACAGCCAAGCTGCATTGGCTTCTGGCGGATCGCGTTCGTGGACAGTAGAACAGCTTCGGCGAACTTATATTGTCTCGACTAATCCGGCGTTTTACAGTCGAAAAATGGACATGGCGTACAAGTAAACATACGGGTGTATGATTTCGCCGACGTGGCAGAATGACGCGAACAATTGTGCCTCAAAGGTAAGACCACTTGCATAACAAACGAACGTTTGCACTATCGAAACAACGGGCTTCTTATGCACAACAGGATTTTATTCTGAGACCGCCATTGTGTGAAATGCGCAAGGCAAACACCGGGATCTTGGAGTCCGTCTCTTCATTCGCGCAATATAGTCAATAATGATAATATATGAATTCACTATAGCAACATTCATTACACCATAGTGGCAGCTTCGCTGTCGTGTGCAAGGTAGCTAGCTTACCACGTACTGGCTAACCTTCCTGTCTCCCTCTCTCCACAGGGGCTCTAATTTTTTTTTTTAGGTTGGTCTCTACCATTTTCTCACTGACACTTTTGCGCTAACCGTAACATTTGACAAGTCGGTAGTTAACATTAGCTATGCATTTGGCAAAATGCAAAAATTGATCTGATCTGCTCCAAGCGACAGCATTGCCTTGGCTATTTCTATAGCTTCGAAACAGTCGCTTGCTTTCAAACGATGGCACAAGTTACTTGGAACACCCTGTATATTATATTAAAAAAATTATGGAGGCACTGCTTTACACTGCATGTATACCATAGCTGCACATTCACGCTGCCTTTGGCTGCATGAACCAGCATGATGTGGCAAAGTACCGCTACAGTACTTGCAGTGTGTTCGCTGAGATCCATAGTAACGTGAATTACTCACTGCTTTTCTGCCATGCGCAGCAACCATTGGTCTCAGCGAGGAACAGATCCAAATGCAAAAAACTGCGTCCGACTTTGCCGAAAAGGAATTCCTGCCACACATGCAAGAATGGGACGAAAAAGTGAGTTTAGTCGTATTTTTACAAAGTCTATTATGTAAATAATATGGTGTTTATAGGTTTCTCCTACCGGTTAATGACTGATTTAATGATAGCTCGAGATGATCGATTGTATATAGAAAGAGTTTTACGTACGAAGCATTTACTGAGAGCCAGACACTTTGACCATGTACACACACACACGTATATATATATATATATATATATATATATATATATATATATATATATATATATATATATATATATATATAATGAGAACTAACAGACAGTAATTCCCAGGAAAGTTCCTGCCGGCGGCGAGTTATCTTTTCGTCCGCTTTACTTCACATTTACATCCTAATTACTACAAATAACATCCCCTATACCTTCCTTGGCATTATTGTCTGTTAGTTCTCATTAATATTGCGTCTAACAAAAAAAGACCAGCCCTTGTCATATATATATATATATATATATATATATATATATATATATATATATATATATATATATATATATGCGTATACATACAGTGAAGCTTCACTTCAACGAACTTCAAGGGACTCCAGGAAAAAAGCTCGTTAAAGTGAAAGTTCGCTGAACTGAAATAGCTTTGTTGCAACTTGTTATGAGGAGCTAAAGAAAACATCAGTTGTTGAAATGTAATTTGAACCCTTTTACTTTCAATGCTGCTTACTTGAATATGAATTCCTGCTTATTTAGTACGTTTTGAAAAATGTAGTAATCTTTTGCTGCACTTGTGCGTTTAGGACTGCAGTGTGTCCAAGCTCTCATAAACCTTCTCTGGCACTCTGCTGGGCACCGAAGGATTTCGCTTTGTCCAAGTACATTCTTTAGCTGAAATTCTTGGTGCTTCCTCTACAAGGGGTGCTCCTTCCTGAGGTAGTGTTTTGCAACGTGTTTTGTTAAGTGATCCTTCCTGAGGTAGGGCGCTCATCTCTTCTGTAGACAGAGTGGAGCATGTCGCAACGCGAGAGTCACGGGTGACATAGTCCTCAAAACGCAAAGCGCATGTATTTACCCAGTCTTGATGAGGTTTTGCGTGAAATTACTACGATATGAGCGCAAGGCACGCCGTCTGGATTAATTTTCATTATCTAGGTTCTTTAACGCGAAAATCAATCAAAGTACACAGTTGTTTTTGTATACATTTCGCCCCAAGTTAACATAGCGCCCGGTAACTCAGTTTGGTCACTTCCGTTTTCTGTTCTTTTGGGGGGCCGATTTAAGCACGGAAGTGTCAGACTTCTCTTGACAGAAATATTTCTCTGCAGTGGGACCAGGACCGTGCTATAAAAGGCCATCTTAAGCACAACCGATAAACGACCGTCACGCACAACAAGTGTGGTGCGCATTTTGAAGTGCATGACTTAGAGCCCTGTTTCTGTTTATAACTGAGTCGTTAAAACGGTGAATTCATGCGATATTTAATACTCCTCGTGTTTAGGACGACGCTAAGTGGACTTTGCGATGTGCTTGATTCACAAAAATTCGGCATATCCCACGTACCGTGGGAATCGATGTTTTGCGAAGCATGCGCGGGATGGTGAGTGTGGTTAATTTTTCACATTGAGCGAAACGTTACGGAATGACGCTAGAGAAATGTGGAAGTGGCATACGCACACTCATATGGTGAAGAGTCGCATATGTATTTTATAACCAGTTGTTTACGTGCAGTTACGTAACGATGCCAACAGCAACATGGGTGTTACCAACACCAGACGCGGTAAGATGATATGTAGTGCTTACATTCTTCAATACTGGATAGCGCGAATCCGAAGAAGACAAAGAAGGAACACAGATGCAGAGGACAGGCGTTACTCGCAACTAAGCTTCATTCCGGAAGGTTTCCCTAGATATATACACAGCCGAGTGGCGCGCGCAGGCGCACTGCAAGTACGTTACATTCACAGTTGCAGTTGCTACAGTTGTTATCCTTATACTTGTCGGTTATGACGGAGAACGCGCGCACGTTTCACGAACCCGCGTGCATGTGTGAAATGGGTTCCTGACAGTTCTTGAACAAGGTCATCATCACCGTGATCAGTGAGCCCCAGCAGCTGGACCGGACTTGTTAATCGGATCCGTTCGTGATCGCGGCTACGAGGGGTCTAAGTGCAGTGAAGTGCGAGGTATAGTACAATTAGTGTAAATTCTGGATGCCTCTTACGATGAAATCATCTATGATGTCTCCTGTCCTACATGTGGCAGCGAGGTCTTTTGATGTTCTGTCCACATCCAAGCCGTCTGTCACGCAGTATAAGGACCAGGCGTTGTTGGGTCATGATAAATCAATGTTGAAGCCACCAGTAATGATAAGAGGCCTGGTTCTCTCGGCATATTTATTATAGGAAGCATTGATCCCGGTTTTTGCGTAATGCTCGTGGTCCACGTTCCGGACCATGTGGACTAGTGGATGGCAGATGAGCGTCTTCCAGGGGTGTTCTGTCTTCAGCTTCCTCGCTTTCCTTGAGTCCGCCGCGGTGGTGTAGCGGTTACGGTGCGCGGCTGCTGACCCGAAGGTCGCGGGTTCGATCCCGGCCGTGGCGGTCGAATTTCGATGGAGACAAAATGCTAGATGCCCGTGTACTCTGCGATCTCGGTACAGGTTAAAGAATACCAGACGGTCAAAATTTCCGGAGCCCTTCGCTACAGCGTCTCTCATAATCATATCGTAGTTTTGGGACATAAACCCCAAGAATTATTATTAGCACTTTCCTTGCGTGTCAGTGTGTGTGTCTTCGTGGTTACTGTGTTGGTTGAGACCCTGTATCACCTGTGGCACATACCCGCACAACATGAACTCTGGTATGCGGGTATGTGCCACACGTGACTGAGAGAAAAGGTTTCATGACGTACGCGACAGGTATGTTGCGTTATTCATGTCATGACCAGTGAATCGTGTTCGTCATACACTGATCCCCGGCTATGCCAATTGTGGTATATTACAAGTTATGGAGACGACCAGGAGAGCGCCCAGATGTAGGCGGCTAGATAGATAGATAGATACGTAGATAGAAACGGCCAAAGTGCCTGAGGTTCGCTAAGAAATGCTTTGCATTTAACAAACTTGGAGGACGCTTGAGCTTCGCCTTCAAGAGTAGGACGCGATAGCGTAATCGGGCCCCGTGCGCATCGCCTTCTCAACTGCTAGCCCGGCTTCGGTTCTCGGTCCATGCCTACACCGTGCCGCGAGGAAACGAGCTTCTGTGCGGGTAACATTGGCTCTTTCAAGATATCCTAGAATGCCTATGTACTGCAAGTACAGTTGCGCAGCGTCCACTACGCCGTAAGTATTCGTCTTGCGAATCAGCGAAGGGCCCACTACGCGTCCGTAAGGCAACGCGCGAACCTACGCAACTGCTCACTTTGTTGGTGCTTTTGCTGCTGATGATGATTAAATATGTCTGAGTGCTTTGTAATGGGTCTTTAAAACCCCCACTGGCTGCGCAATTCACATGTTTTGACGTCTGGCGCAATTGTATGCTTCTGTGACACAATTTTTTAATGCGTTAAGGAGACTCCTCCCACTACAAGACATTCATATCGTGTTTTTTTTTTTCGACGCTGTCTAAAGAAACTGCTGTCTCTGTGATGTATCTGAGACAATAGATCATTGCTTCGTCAGCTACAAAGACGCCATTCTATTCAGGGATGTCTTTCAACGAAATCTGCAGACAAATTTTGCAATTAATGCGTACACTGTTCGCTATCCTATGCCAACATCTCTTGATGAAGTGCCCTATCATATGTTTTTCCTTATTGGTATGCACGGTTTGTGGAAGACGCGTATGCAAGACCATCAAGCAGAGCCGACCGCCTCTTCACACATTTCATCCGAATGGATATTAATAATAATAATATCTAGGGTTTAACGTCCCAAGACCACGATATGATTATGAGAGACGCCGTAGTGGAGGGCTCCGGAAATTTCGACCACCTGGGGTTCTTTAACGTGCACCTAAATCTAAGTACACGGGCCTCAGACATTTTCGCCTCCATCGAAAATGCAGCCGCCGCGGCCGGGATTCGATCCCGCGACCTTCGGGTCCCGAATGGATATTCGTTAAAGGATGTTTACGATGAACTTGACAACAGACCGCACTGGTTCTTGGTGAGGTGCTTAGCCTGGCAAACTTTCCTGTGCAGCACGTTATGAAGAACTCTCCCTCGAATATAGAACTTTAAATTAGCCTTCGAGTTTCTTTTTTAGCAATGCTTGTATACGCTTATCGTCGCTATGTAACTGCAACACTAACTTTGTGTGATACTGCATGTGCTATTTCCTCTATGCGCATTCTATTAAATACCATGATCAAAAAAGATCCCTCTGTCAGATGAATCGGTATAACACGAAAGTGAAACGTGTCGTCACAGAAGTAGTTGATTGCTTTAGTGCATTGGTATATGAGAGCTTGTATAATGCCCATTGTTGTTTGGCAGATGTAGCACCGCCTGATGTGGACGCACTCACGTTGACGCCTAGTGGCACATCTCCGTACCGACGACTAACGCCCATGATCACGATTTAACCCTTGCGGTAGCTGAAGTTCTTCACATATACGTGAACACCGCATATGGTGAATCCCGCGCAAATATGGCATCAACAAGCACATAATAAACACTGATACTCGGTATGCACTCCTCCGAAGCGCCGTGAAACGCGAAGACTTCCCTCTAGCCTGGCAGTTAATTCTCGCAGGGCGAGCGGGGAACGCGGTGCGACAGCCCGGCCAGCGTCGGAGAGCTATTTTTTTTTATATGGATGGACGCTATGAACGAGGCTTGGGCTGAAGCCACCACCTCGCGGTGTGTTAACCGAAATTACACTTCTAGTGGAAACGCGTCGAATGGGACGGTCGCAGCAACGGCGCGTTTTTGTTTTGTTTTTCGAGCCTGGTGGCACAAATGTCACCACCCCGTTATAAAGGGGACGCTCACAGCATCCATCCATCCATCCATCCATCCATCCATCCATGCAAGAGCACTGTGATAGGAAAGTGTGAAAGATAAAAGGCGCGTTCATGTCGCCTCCGCTGTGTGTTTGGCGGTAGCTCAGGGGGCTAAAAGCCCGCCAGCCATCGTCGCTGACCAAGAGGTCATGGGTTCGACTCCTGTCAACGGAACTTTTTCTTATAGTTTTCTTTGCCGTTTGATGGTGTTCATTTTGCTGACCTATTTCCGTCACGGAAATACGTCATGAAAATCTTGGTGGACCCCGGCATAAAACACTTTCGTGTTAAAAAAAATGGCATGGGTCTGGGGGTAGAACACCTGCTTGCCACGCAGAAGGCCTGGGTTCGATTGTCACTCGAACCAAATGTTTTTATTCTTTGTTTTATTTGCATCTTTCTCGATTATTCGGTCACGGACGACGCTGATTTTTTGCTCACAAACAACGACGCCGACACCGCCGCTGACACCGGAATTTCCGCGAAACGAGCTCTTTAGTGCTACCGACTTAAAGGGACACTAGAGCGAAACAATGAATGATCGATAAACTGCGCTTTCAGAACTCTAATGTCGTTAATTTCACCATCATAGCTTTATTAATAAAGGAGAAAATCTAGGTCAAAGTCTCATTTTTAAATCTCGCGCCGAAATCTCCCCGCATGACGTCACGGATTTCAAAGTGTATTTATCGTATTTTGGTGCCAATGGCTCAACAAAATTAGCCCAAACTTGGTATGTTAAGTCTATGGCCCCCTCAGAGGGCAATGTACTTCATTTTTACCGATTAGGAACTACGTAGTCCAGTAGGCGCCGTCAAAACATGTGACGTCATTGCGAATGGTGCGGAAACTTCAAGGTGGCGTCGCCACCCACATTTTGTTTTTGCGTGTTTTCTCGCTTACTAAGCGTCTTCTCGCAGCGAGCGTGGTGTTTTTGGTATCGTGAAAGAGTACTTTACTCATATGAGGAAAATCGTTTTGCTCTTCAGTGTCCCTTTAAAACGGCACCCACAATGAAATGATTCTAGCGAATGATGCTGTGTACGACAACCGCACCCAGCATTCTCGACAACCACACTCACTGATGTTATTACAGTGTGTATACAACCTAGCAAGTCCACATGCTTCTGTATACATCATGACAGGTATATACGTACAAGCAGTTAAGGTTGGGCTAACACCACGGAAGAAGCCACCCTCGGAGGACGTGCACGACGTAGAGCACTGGCAGGGGCCCGGCCCGGCCCGGCCCGTGGGCCGGGCCGGTCCGTCCGAAGCGTTTTCCGGCGGGCCCGGGCTGGGCTCGGGCTTGAAAGTGCGGGCCTGGGCCGTGCCCGGGCTTGAGGCTGTGGGCCGCGCCGGACTCGGTCCCGCTCATTAAAATGCCTATATAAGTAGGGCCTTCGAGCACACGCGAACGTTATGCATTGCATGGTCTAAGGCATTCTGTGCCAAGCTGAAGTGACACTTGCAAAGAGCTGGCTCTTAGTAAAGCTTAGCAAATAAAATAGAAAAATAGTTGAAGTTCTTTTTTTTTTCACCAGTACAGATATATTACATCTATACTGGTGCGTTTATTATTGCGATAGCAATTATATGGACAGTCCCGGCTGATTTCTGCCGGCGCCGCCGTCATGCACGGTATATATATATATATATATATATATATATATATATATATATATATATATATATATATATATATATATATATATATATATATATAAAGCCACAAAGAAAAATAACTCAAAATCTTTTCGACGCGCGACCTCTCGCTTTGCAGCGCGCGGCGTTAGACTGCTAGGCCACGAACAGTACCGTCTTTCAGCCTGCTAACGGCGAGCTATTTATATAAACCATTTACTTCAGCATGCTTTCTTGGTGACCACCGAGATTGCGCGAAGAGCGCGTGGGGGCGCGCTTATCGTCACCCCGCTCCTGCAAACACCGTTCCTCTTCGCCCTACAGGGCGTGGTCGCCTTCGTGCGCTTATTTCGAGGAAAGAGGCCGGGAGGGGGAACGGGGGGTTGTGCGTCTTGTGCTTTCGCCGCGATGTCCGCGCTGAAGTCACACAGCGTACGAAGGTCACTTCGCTCGCTGCAGCGGCCGCGTTTGCGAAAGGAGCGCGCTGTTCAAACAGGAATAAGTAACCACTGTGACAGTTAGTTCGCGCTCGTCTGTGTGTACGTGTTCGTTTCGTGCGTCCTGCTTTATGTTTGAGCAGTGCGCTTCAAGTGTCGAGCTGTGATGTATGATAGTTCGCGCTCGTCCTGTGTGCGTTCTTTTCGTGCATCCTTTGGGCTCGAGCGACGCGCTGGCAATTTCGAGCTGCTTTCCGTTCTTCGCGTTACATTCCACTTTATTGCTATAGCATTCATTGCTTCGATGGCGAAACTGTGACTCTTTATATATATATATATATATATATATATATATATATATATATATATATATATATATATATATATATATATATATATATATATATATATATATACACAATATTAATGAGAACTAACAGACAATAATGCCAAGGAAAGTATAGGGGATGTTTTTAGTAATAAATGTAAGGTAATTGTGAAGAAAGAAAAGTGGACGAAAAGATAGCTTGCCGCGGGCAGGGACCGAACCTGCGACCTTCGCCGTCATGGCTACTGGCGGCGCTGACTGACGCTCCCACGTTTAAATGCACACATATACCCTAAAAAGTGGACGGGGGGATGGCCGGCGCGGTAGCTCAGTTGGTAGAGCATCGGACGCGTTATTCGAAGGTCGCAGGTTCGGTCCCTGCCCGCGGCAAGCTATCTTTTCGTCCACTTTTCTTTCTTCACAATTACCTTACATTTATTACTAAAAACATCCCCTATACTTTCCTTGGCATTATTGTCTGTTAGTTCTCATTAATATTGTGTATAACAAAGGAAACGAGCCCTTGAAATTAACACTTCTTTCCTTCATTCATAGCGAGGGTCTCGTTCTTGCAGACTTGATGCTTTCAGGTGGTATGCGAGGGATTATTGGTCAGCTGCCAGCTCGTAATAAGTTCACGTGCTACGTGACGCCAACAAGGCAGAAAAAGAGTGTTCCACACTCGCCGTCATGGCTACTGGCGGCGCTGACTGACGCTCCCACGTTTAAATGCACACATATACCCTAAAAAGTGGACGGGGGGATGGCCGGCGCGGTAGCTCAGTTGGTAGAGCATCGGACGCGTTATTCGAAGGTCGCAGGTTCGGTCCCTGCCCGCGGCAAGCTATCTTTTCGTCCACTTTTCTTTCTTCACAATTACCTTACATTTATTACTAAAAACATCCCCTATACTTTCCTTGGCATTATTGTCTGTTAGTTCTCATTAATATTGTGTATAACAAAGGAAACGAGCCCTTGAAATTAACACTTCTTTCCTTCATTCATAGCGAGGGTCTCGTTCTTGCAGACTTGATGCTTTCAGGTGGTATGCGAGGGATTATTGGTCAGCTGCCAGCTCGTAATAAGTTCACGTGCTACGTGACGCCAACAAGGCAGAAAAAGAGTGTTCCACACTCGCCGTCATGGCTACTGGCGGCGCTGACTGACGCTCCCACGTTTAAATGCACACATATACCCTAAAAAGTGGACGGGGGGATGGCCGGCGCGGTAGCTCAGTTGGTAGAGCATCGGACGCGTTATTCGAAGGTCGCAGGTTCGGTCCCTGCCCGCGGCAAGCTATCTTTTCGTCCACTTTTCTTTCTTCACAATTACCTTACATTTATTACTAAAAACATCCCCTATACTTTCCTTGGCATTATTGTCTGTTAGTTCTCATTAATATTGTGTATAACAAAGGAAACGAGCCCTTGAAATTAACACTTCTTTC
The DNA here is from genome assembly GCF_013339695.2 of Rhipicephalus sanguineus. Taxonomy (NCBI): domain Eukaryota; kingdom Metazoa; phylum Arthropoda; class Arachnida; order Ixodida; family Ixodidae; genus Rhipicephalus; species Rhipicephalus sanguineus. The sequence continues at coordinate 6,033,094 of NC_051183.1, forward strand.
CTTTATATATATATATATATATATATATATATATATATATATATATATATATATATATACGTATGCTAGATGACCTGATAGGACAAAATCGTACGATCAAAGTAAATACATGTGCACTATAGCGTAAAAATATCAGCACTAACAATGGGCCATATCACGGTTGTTCCCATGGGAGGAATAAAGCTTTCAGTCTTTTATTTGAGCTTGACACATACGGTACACTTCATTTATATTCCTTGGTATTACATGCCGAAACCACGATATCATTACGAGGCACGCCGTAATGGGGACCGGATTAATTTCGACCACTTGAAGTTCTCTAACGTGCACCCAACGATAAGTACGCGGGTGTTCTTGCATTTCGCCCCCATCAAAATGCGGCCGCCGTGGCCTCGGGAATCGCATCCCCGTCCTAGGACTTAACAGCGAAACAGCTTAACCGCTGAGCTACCACCGCGGGCAAAGCAACATTTGGATACATGTACACACCGGAATTTCCGCCCGATCGCCCGCTACAAAGCGCAAGGCATCATTAATAATCATCATCAACAACTAATATCCTCTAGCAGGCCCGGACCGGGCCCTGGCTTGGAACCACGGGCCCGGGCTGGGCTCGGGCTTCATAAAGTGGGCCGGGGCCGAAAAATCAGGCCCGTGCAGTGCTCTAGCACGACGTACGCGCGCATGCAAGCACGCCGCGGCTAAGCAGAGGACGCAGGGAGCCATCCACACTTGGCGTTGTTCAGCCCGTAGCCGCCAGGCGGCTACTCCGATCGATCTCGCGGCTAATACTATGCAAGGCTGTGCTATGCTCTGCTGGCGTGCCTGGATAGCCGAGTGGTTACGATTCTCGCCTTCAGATCGCGGCTGCGCGGGTTTGAATCCGGCCTCGCCAAGAATTCCTCTCTCTCTCTCTTTCTCTCGTCTGTATTCGTTCTCTCGGCCATCAGAGTTATTGCATCCCACGCCGGACAAATCGGCGCACGCGTTCTGGGAGCCAAGCAGAAGAAGAGGACGAAAAGAGCGCGCGCCGGGTCATGATGATGATGATAGCTTTCTGTCGACGAATAACGGCAAAATGAAAAGCTTAACAGCTCTGCTGTAAAAAAAAACACGATCCGTGATGTCAATATGATGTTACATGATGACGTCATCAGTAACTTACGTTACACCACTGCACCGAAAAACCGAGCCCGGCCCCACGGGCCGGGTAAAGTAGTTTTCACGGCGGGCCCTGGTCGGGCTCGGGTCTGAAGCTCCGGGCTTAAGGTCGGGTCCGGGTTTGAAGTGGCGGGCTTGGGTGGGGCCGGGCTTGGACTTTGCGCTCAGCTCGTATTTTATCTCGAAAAGAAAACGCTGTTTTTACGTGGGGCAAGTTTTATGAGGGACAAGTACTGAACTTGTTTTGTTTATTGCATGGAGCCTTTATGTGAAACTGGCGAGCTATAAGTAAATAGACCAGACATTACCATCTCACTGTTCTGTGACTTAATGCATTCGTTATTATTTTATATCCGAAATGCTATTTTGTAACCGCTGTACTATATGTAACATCATGAAATTGTACCTGTAACTTATTACCGCAAGAGCGATCACAGAGCTCCAGAGCGGGGAAACGTTCTTTGAAGTTCAAGCCGCCCACTGAAACAAAAGGTCTGCGCGGAGCCTCGTTACATAGAATCACAAAGGTATATGTAAACTGGTAGCGATACTTCCATAGAAGCCCATGAGTCAAGCAGTTGGCGGCTCGTTGCCACCGTCGCCAACTACGTATCGCGGGAACAACTAACAGCAAGCAAAAAATAAATAAAATATGACGTCACAACCGGAGGCGGTGGCGAAGTCGCGCATTTGCACTATATGGCGCGAAATTGAATTTTTTTAAATTTCTGACCTCTTACAAGCTTTTGATAACTACGCCACCTTATTGCGTCTGTATGGCTCGCCAACTGCGTGTGCGAGAGAAAAAGATCAACAAGTAAGGTTGGGAAAGAAAGATTCAACAAGAAATACGCCAAAATGCTTTGCAGATGAAGTTATGATACAACGGCTCACGAGCAGAATAGCACAATAGTTCGAAAACTCACGTTGGCCAATCGAGGAAAACCACTGGAGCGAGACAGTAGCCTGGAGGGTATCACTTTGGCAACCTTACAGTACAGCGTTCCTTCGCTTAGCATGCCGCATTCATCGCCAGATTCGTCACGGAAGGCGAGAGCACGCCGGCCGTGCGCCAGCGAAAGCATTCTGCTGTTACAGGAGCGGTTATCTACACATTCTGTGAGCTAGTTCAGCTTCTCTGAAGTGTCACGCCAGGAAACAACACATAAGTAAATTATTAACCTACGGAAGGTACGCACGAAACCAGTGCACGAAAGTGAGCGACGCATCGTTGACCCAGCCATGCGCCGAACTAGAGTAGCCGAACTAAACACAAGCCCACACAGACTGCGTGCATACGCCCCCCATTTATGGCGCTCGACCAAAAAAAAAAAAAAAAAAAAAAAAAAAAAAAAAAAAAATGAGGCAATGAACGATTTAGCCAAGTGTCAGATAAACCGTAAAGTAAATTTCTAGTTTACTTTGGCATATATAAAATTAAGAGAATTCGAAAAAAAATTCCATTGAGTTTTTGGTTTTTGTCCCCTTCCCACCTAGTCGCGCCTCAATCGTTCGGTGGGCGTTGATGCCTGTGGCAATAGGTTTTCGACCACTTAAGTTTCGCAACCGATACCTTAGAATCACTCCAGAGATGATGATTATGAAATAAACTTTTAATTTGCCAATACAGTGTCCCCGAGCTCTTAAGCTTGGGGTCACTCTAGGTGGGAGGGTCCCTTAGTCCAGGAATCCTCTGGCCGCGATCGCCTCCCGGGCCCTGGCGACGAGTCCTCGTTGGTCGTTTAGGTCCCGTGCGGAGATCTTAGCCTCCCACGTCTCGGCGAGGAGGTTGTTGCAATTCTTTTTCCGTGGCTCCGTCACGGCTCCCAGTGGTCGTGTGACGCGAGATGGACATGTGCTTGGTGTGCCCACGTTGTTGACGTGTGTGCTTTCGTCTTATTCCGCAATGTGGTACGAGAGCTACGTCCCATGTAGCACAAAAGGGATAAATTACGTCTTTTTCACCATTTACTCTTCCCGTGGCGTCTTTAAAACGTCGAAATTGGTTTAGAATGTTTTATCCCGTCTATCCCTAAAACCAACGTTTTGTACACCATATGTGCTAACGCACCATATGTGCGTTAGCACATATGGTGTACAAAACGTTGGTGTTCAATATGGTGTACGATATGGTGTACAACGTTGGTGTACAATATGGTGTACAACGTTGGTGTACAATATGGTGTACAAAACGCACCATATGTGCGTTTTGTACACCATAATGCCGCAAAAGCGCTGCAATGTGGCAATAACCAGTCAAGAAGACGCCGCACAAGGGATAGAGGTGACACACACAACGACTGGTGTGTGTCACTTCTATCCCTTGTCCGGCGTCTTCTTGACTGGTTTTTGCCTCAGCGTTATGTACCAACTGACCCAGACTTCGACCTCGTTACAATGTGCATGAATCGTATAGGTCTAGCAAGGAGTGGGGAAAGTATATTCGCTTGACCAAACATTTGGCCTGAAAAAAGATAGTTACGAATTCCGATGTCGCTTTGCCGCACACCATATGCACCCAATAAGTAGCGTCGATAAGCTTATTGGCACCTTTATCACGAAAATGGAACGAACTCCGAAAATAGATCGAAATCTGCTTTGGCAGAGTGTAACGTTGGGCGAGTTGGTACATATACCTTAACGAAATATTTGTGACGCGACTGAGAACGAGGAAGAAAAACGAGAGAAGACAGGATGGCGCCATATCCTGTCTTGTTTTTCTTCCTCGTTGAGCCACAAATATTTCCTTAAGATTGAAAACTCTTCGTTCACCTCCTGCCAGTAATACTCGCGTAGTCCAATGGTCACATATTACCTGTACAACATCGTTGGATATGCATACAGCTTTAAAATAGCGATAGAGAAAAAAAAAAGTGTGGCACAAACCGTGCATAATTGAAACCTGCAACGAGAATCCCACAATACACAATCCCACATACGGAATGACCACTGTTTTTCAAATTGGGCTCTTTTCCTGACGACTATTCAGTTTTATTGGCTGTTTTAAGTCTTCTAGAAGGCCTTCGGCTTTGGAACACAATAAGTTGTTCGGGTAGCCGGTAACCGATCCTCTTGCCGATGAAGCAAGCCGGTGTCTTACGCCAAACTTCCGTCATCAAGTCGCTACGCGCCGCAGATCTCAAGCTGCTTCAAGCAGACAAGGAGGGTGGATTTGTCCTCGCTCCGACAGCCGTCTACAGAGAGAAGGCGGATGCCGCTGTCACAAGCAACTTCCAGGTCACGAATGTCAAACCTTCCAAGGTCAAGGCAGCGGCGGCCAAACTTTGTGAAGAGGCTGGACTTGAGAAACTGGCGTCGTCAGTGCGGTCGGTGAAGGGCTTGAACCTTTCGGTGTTATTTTCGGCAAAGACGCATAAGCCGGAGGTTCCCTTCCGCGTCAATGTCTCGGAACAGGGCAGCGCCTTGTGGGAAGTTTCTTGCAACGTTCCCTATCCGTCTTTGATGTGGAGGAAGAAGACTTTCTTCAGCAAGGGTGTCCTTCTCAAGTGACCTTCTATTCAGACTTATATTATTCCTTCGCAGGTGTAACCACTCTGACGCTCGCCGATCGAATTGTTGAAGTGTTTCGCTCTTGCATGAGCAAATTGCAACTAACCACTGAATTTCCCACTGGTAACAGACTTCGGTTTCTTGACCTTGAAATGTTTTTATCCGATCATGTGTGCTGGCAGTACGCTCCCCGCTCCAAGAAAAGCTTGTTACCTTACAGTTCTGCGCATTCCAAACTTGTCAAGCGAGCGATTGCGAAATTTTGTCTAGGGGCAGCGTTGTCGCGATCATGCCATCACACAATGTGTACTAGTTTTGACTCGCAGATTCGCAGACTGCGCATGGCAGGCTGCCTGTACAACTTACTGTGCTCCATAGCCGAAGGACTTCTAGAAGACTTAAAACAGCAAAAAAAAAACTGAATAGTCGTCAGGAAAGGAGCCAACTTTCAAAAACAGCGGTCATTCCGTATTTGCATAGGGTGACGCATAGTTTAAAAAGGGTAGCACAAAAAGCAGGCGTCAGAGTTGTCTTTTCAGCAAAAAATAAGTTCAATAAGGTGAACAGAGAAGACAGAGGGCCTCGCGTGTGTGATAAGAAACACGCCAAAAAGTTTGTTGAATGCTGTCATAACGCGCTTCCCCCTCTCATGTGGTCGCTGCTACATCGGCCAAACTAAACTTGCCGGTGTGACCGCCTCAGGGAACACCGCAATCTAATGCGGGGCTCTGTTGGCAGCCACCTAGCTGCGCACAGCTCCGTATGCGGCTGTCATGCTATGTTTGATAAATGTCAGATACTTCGGCGATACAGTGGTCAACGAGCACGTGAGAATTATGAGGCGTGTTGCATTGACAACAAAAGGTTATATGTGCGTGAGTGTGCCTTCGTTAGCGCTCCTCACCAGGGAAATTGCGCATCTGTCAAGTGAATGATGTTTTTTTACATTTTTTCAGAAGCTTACATAGAATTCGTGAACAAAGTTCCACGTCACTGTTCTTCTCTCCTTCCTTTCATGTTGCGTGTGCCATATACAGTAAAACCTCGGTGATACGAATCTCGCGGGGTCGCCAAAAATATTCGTATCATCCGAAATTCGTATCACCAGAAAACATGCAAAATTACTCTGCGACAAAAGAAAGCTGGCATCCGTTTTCATTTATTGTTTCTCATGGCCGTAACAACGTCATGAAGCGCTCTGAAGAAATTCCAGTAAAGTTTTAAACGTGAATGATCATACTCGTACTCGTAAACATACGCTGCTTGCGCGCGTGATGAACCAGGGGTGATGTGACCCGTGACAGCTACTAGCCCCTTCCTATTCTTAGTATGCTTTTCCGCATGACAACTGAGTATTGCGACGAAAGTGACTTAAGGAGCGCTTTGCACGCGATGTATGAAGGCCAGAAAATTTGTCAACCGCTGTCCTTTGTTTTGACTCTTTTGTTATCGCGTTGGCGTTGGGGATGTTTTTCGGGATATTTACGGCCGTGCCCGCACAATCGGGAGGTTTGCTCAAAAATCGGGAGTCTCCGGTGCAAATTGGAGAGTTGGCAGGTGTGCGAGCCCTCAACAAACGTGCATGTTGACGTTGCGAGGACTAGCTTCTTCGCCAAGTCCGTCCTCTTTCGGCCCTCGTCCACCTTTACCGGGATGTCTGATTGCGAGGACATGGCTTGCATCGGCGTGGCAGGCATGTGCAAACACAGTACAACGACGCTGCCTCGAGCACAGCAGCACTCGTCAGCGCGCTAAAAAAAAAAAAAACGCGACGCCAACGTCATATGTAATCTAAACACGAAGGCACACAAACGCGCATTAAGGCTTTCAAGATTCTCGTGCACAATCTCAGAGGCTACGACGCGCCGCTGATGGCCAAACTGACGGCGCGGCGCGCGGCGCGCTGCCCGCGCTTGGGTTCCTGCGGCCGCGCGATTGGCGCGTCTTCCGCGACAGTGCGGGCAGCACCTGTTCGTACCTGCGCGGTAGCGTACGTTCGTATCAAACGTCGCGGGTTGAAAATCGGTTCGTAACATCCGTACTCCATTACATTGCAAGCTAAAGGGTCTTGGCCAGGACCACAGAAAAATTCGTATGACCCCGAAATTCGTACGAGCGGTGATCGTATCACCAGGGTTCTACTGTATACCCCCATGTACGGAATAAAAAACCTTGGTTGTAAGTCAGCGCTTCGTCCGTCTCATTCACTGTCCCGTGTTTCGCGCTGTTTGTCGTATCGTTGATTATGAGCTTGTTGATGTCATATTTACGTGGGATTCACGATTCGCTGTGTCCAAATACATGTTCACAACTTCAGCTACCACAATGGTTTAATCATGATCATGGGCGTTAGTCGTCGCGATGGAGACATGCCACTAGGCGTCAGCATGGGTGCATCCACGTCAAACGGTGCTATACAGCTGCCAAACACGAATAGACATTGTACAAGCTCTCATACATCACTACGCAATAAGCACTACTTCTGTGAAGACACATTTCACTTTCGTGTTATACTGAATCCTATGACGGAGGGATCGACCATGTTTTGTTTTGCTTTTTTTTTTTGCTTCCGGCGGTCCATTCTTATTTCGGAAAAAACGCGTGGTAACCCGGTTCGTTGTAATTTTTATCTATGTTAGTGTATTTACAGCAAAGGTAATAAATTGGCTTTACCCCTCCATTTCTCTTGCTGTGGTAAGGTGCTACTGCGCTGAAGACAGGCGCTACAAATGTAGTAGTTTGTACGGTTGGGTTTTTATTAGGGGTGTGCGAATATTCGAAAGTTTCGAATATTCGTCGGATATTACATTCGAAATATTCGTATTCGATTCAAAATCGTGTATTCGAAATGTTTCGAATATTCGATAACTTCGAATATTCGAAAAATTCTAATATGCGATTCGATTATCATGCATAAAGTAACTCGTCTTCCACATTTCTGCTGCGTTCGTATCGTTAAAAACGTTGCCGAGAGGAGCGATAAACATCGTAAGTACACGGAGGCACGATATCTGCCTGCGACGAGCGCCGCAATACGTATGATTTATTGCTGGTGCATCTCCGACGTGCAGCGTTGTTGGCGATCATGTAAGCGTACATTTTCTATATTATGCGGCCGTAACGTGCCGCACTACCACTCGTTCACTATGCGGGACCACTTCTGAAGAAAGACAGTGACCCACGTGACTGGTGGCGGACTGTAGGCACCTTCAGATACCCCAGTCTGGCAAAGCTTTGCCCCATGTAACTCTCTATACATACCAGCCACTTCTGTTCCAAGCGAGCGTGCCTTTGCAGTGGCAGGGGGGGGGGTGTCTCTGTTACAAGGGAGCGCCTGCTGCCTGATCATGTGGAGCAACTCATATTTCTTCATGATAACATGTAGTCATTACTTTCATTGTGCCGTGATATTTGCTTGTGTTGTGATGTGCATTGTGCTAGCCTGGACATTGTGTTCGGGAGATAGCAGTGTATGTTGTGTTGCCAGTCAGGCTGTTAATGTTTTTTTTTTTCATATAGCTACATGTTAAATAAAATATTGTTACTGTGGAAGCATTTTCCCTTTGATATTCGATATTCGAAGGTGGATATTCGTATTCGATTCGTATTCGAAAAATTTGATATTCGCACACCCCTAGTTTTTATTGATAGTGCATGCTTAAAAAATTATTTCCATAGACTCTAGAACAACTTGTTTTTGGGCGAGTAGGTGCCTTAGTTTGCTGAACATATCGTAACTGGCGCGAGGCTAGTAACATGTCTCTTTCCTCCGACCTTTTTTCATGTTTCTAGCTTCGCGCCAGTTGCGATATGTTCAACAAGATTTCCATAGAGATCGCAACAAACATCGAAAGGGAACAAAGCGTTCTGTTCTGTGACCCGTATGTTGTATTGGGCTTCCTACTGATACTGAAGACATGCCTCAAATCACTTTCCTTGGTACAATATCTGCTACAAAACGCTCTCGGCGGTTCCCATCTCTATTTGCAGAAAAAAATAGGTACAGTATGCCGCTGCCGAACAAACGTTCATGGCACCCGGTATGTCCACTCGGCTATTTCGACCGTGAAGCGCTTTTGTACAAGTAATTACTGTAGGTTAACGTATACTTGTTAGCGAAGCATGCCTCAGGAAAACGTAAATATTTGCTACTTAAAACGGCCTGCTGTCGATGACATGTCCGGGCAACACCCCCTATAGATTACTGGTTCGGGCCGGGCCGGGTAGGTGAAATTTTTTCTCGGTTTCGGGCCCTGTCCGGGTCTCGGTTTGAGTGACCGGGCCGGGTTCGGGGGGAGAGGGGGGGATGAACTTGAACGAGTTCCGGGCCCGTGAAGTTCTCTAACCTAGGTCACGCCTACCGCGTTTCGCTTACGGGACACTTTCACCCCCAAAAATTGTTATTCATTAAATTATTTTGACGTTCCATTATTGCGCCAGTGAAGCTTTGTGCACCTCGCCCGTTGTTGCACGGCCTCCCGGATCGCCCACATTTGACGAGGCTACGATACTGCGTGATGACGTCATCATCATGACGTCACAATTTGTTGTAATATGTGACGATGGCGCGAAAACATGACATCAGTGATAACTTCATGCGACATTTTTGCCCAGGTCTCGCGATGTCCTCGCAACATGCCGCAATGCCTCCGCAGGTTTCGCGAAGTATCGTCATGCCTGTCCAAACCTCTCGACTCATGAGACATATGAGGCCTTACAAAGTTATTTGACGTTGTTCGGCAAAGAAGGAGGGCATAAAATGTGGCGATGACGTGCAGGAGATATTCCCGGTCGAGGCGATGCGCAAGGCCGGCGAGTTGGGCTTCGGCGGCGTCTACATATCGGACCAGTACGGAGGAGCGGGACTCAGCAGGCTGGACGCGTCGGTCATCTTCGAGGCTCTCGCAAAGGGATGCGTCAGCACTACCGCCTACATCACCGTGCACCAGTGAGTCTCGCAACCAGCGTTGCTGGCTTGGGCCCCTCTGTGCCCAAGGAAGCTTGCCACGTTCTTCTTCTTTTCCTCAGTCGGTTGTATCGCCCGGACGCTTTTGCATATCACGTGGTTTTGCGGCGCCTCCGTGATCGGCTCACCTTTGACCAAGCGACGATGTTACGTGATGACGTCTGACGTCACGTTGTCCCAGCACAACGACGTCACGAATGACTTCGTGGGGTGACGTCACCACATGACGATTTTTTTGCATCACTCGCGTTGATGCCTCCGACTTTTCGCGTTTGATGATGATGCATCTATGGCCTTGGCAATGCTGCTTCGCTTCGTGCAGCAGATTTATAGTTTTGTGCAAAACAGCCTGATGTCATGGCGTAGCAGCTGAAAGTGTTGCCTGCTGAGTTCGAGGACGTGAGTTCGATTCCCGGCAGCATTTTTAGGCGGGCAAAAAGGCACTTAAGTTTAGGTATGCGTTAAAGGTGGTCCAAGTTAACCCGGAACTAAGGCGTGCCTCATAATTTTAGTGCGTAATATCCCAGAATTTAATTTTTGTTGTTGTTCCAAATCGTGTTCGGTTTGTTCTGGAGAGCTTAGCAATAACGAATTGCGTTGGTGATATTTACGAGGCATCGGCGGATAACTATGCCGTGATCTACGGCATTCCACTTTTGCGATGGCGCAAGGCTATCACGAGTCTTGATATTGTTTTCATAATTTAATAGCGATCCTGAAATTTCGCTCAGTATTTAACGCTGATATAATTGTTATGATGACCTGGCTAAATACGTTAAAACACGTCCATTACAGAATGGAACACATTGCGCTCGCGTGCTTTCTCTCAACGTAGTATGCTCGATTTAAAAAAAAAGAAACACGCTTTGTGTGAAGTTCATTGTTGATAACGCCATATTCTCGACTGTGCTTTGACATTTCTTAAACGAACGCCTGATGCTGGCTTTATTTTCTTTGTGTGGTTCATATTTCGGAATACGTACAGTACTCGCGAATTCAAATGCGACATTATTTTTTTTTTGGTATAACGACTTGTATGCGCAATTGCTCGAGTTATAAACACATCGTGTCGCGACGAATCTGGCCTCTAAAGATAATGTTGGCTCTGATCTATGCGTTCGAGTCGAAATTACGCCGATATGACCCGAACTGAAAGACAGTGGAAACGAAGGTATGTGCGTTACACAGCCCTAAATTGTGCTGTTTCAATCCGCGAGTACTGTACATACACAGCTTTTGCTTCCAACTTAGTTCATTCGCAAGCTACAGCTGACGACTGTGCTTGTTTACCTGTGCTCTTCTTTGCGCGAAAATGTTTTGTTGTCTTCGCGTCGTCCGTTCTTCGACCTTCACAGTGCGCGGTTTGCCTGTTTTGCTGCGCTCTGCATGCAGCCCCGTGGACTGCCGCGAGTGAACATAAAACGCATTGGCCGCGGAGCGAAGCGAAACAGGCCGCCCGTCTAGACCTCAGGTGACGACAACCGCGCTAGGTGGAGCGAATGAGTTACGCTGTGAAGCTGCCGGCCAGGTTGACTTTTTCTCGCCTCGTAACGCGCGCTGAAAATATGTTAATGAACACAGTGTCTACACAGTGTGTACAGTGACTCATTGTGCCATACCGTAGTGACCTATCATCACACCTCTTTCCCCTTACCCCCGTGAGGAGTAGCAGGCTAGAAGCCCACTTCCAGGCCGACCTCTCCTCCTTCTTGTCATTAAAACATCTTCTTCTTTCTTGTTAATGAACATTTCTTTTTCTTGGCTGGACTATCTTGAGGATGATGTCCAATTCTGCTAATGCAACATACCCCCATAGTAAAATTTTACCGCCAATTTTACCCCAATACTAATATTTTGAAATTTTAATTAACGTATTCAGTCAATTAGCGAACTAATCAAAGCAGTCTACCTCTAATCTGGCGCCCATTAGAGCCTCAGGGTAAAAACAAACCTAAAGCAAGTCACCTTAAGTCCTTTAAAAATTGCGGACCTTCTAAGAAAAAAACACCCGGTGCATATACAGGGTCTTCAGCTAAGAAGCATCAAGTATTAAAAAAATAAACACAAGCGCAACGCGTCTCCAATTAGCGCAGTCTTGTTGTGAGCCATATAGAGCACGTCAGAATATATTTCCCATCCGCCAAGCTCGGCAATTAGCAAAGATTGCTTAATGAACTTTTTAAATAGCAACTCTAGAGAACAATCTTCAATACAAATGCAAAAGTTGCAGCGCTTGTTCAGAAACATCGAATTTTGCAATCTATGGTAAGGTTAATTATGCTTAATTTTTTCCGGAATTTCTTTAAAGCGCGCGAATTTAAAAACAATACCACGTGACTGCCACCTAAGGCGCGCCACTTTTAGTTCGCTCAAATGTAAGTTGAACGAATTATCAATCGACCTCCGCGCACGGAGGTCGATTGAACAGGCTATCGGTGACTGCGATGGACGTTAAGCGACAAAATGAGCACCACGTACGTTTCAACAACAAAAAATTCACCGACGATTACGATACCGCCTAATGCGAATTCTGAGCGCAGCTTCGTGTTGGGGCAAGGCCAACTGTGTTTGAAGTTTTGCTTTTCCGCAAGGTATCAACTATGCCATAAATCATATTTTTTGTGAAGTAGGACAGCACCCACTACGCCATTATTCGTCTTTCTGCGGATAAGCGAGGTACCCGCTGGATCCTGGGTATTTTTTTAACACGAAAGTGTTTTATGCCGGGGTCCACCAAAACTTTCATGACGCATTTCCGTCACGGAAGTACGTCAGCAAAATGAATGCCATCAGATAGCAAAGAAAAAAAAAACTTTAAGAAAAACTTCCGTTGACGGGAGTCGAACCCATGACCTCTCGGTCCGCGACGATGGCTGGCGGGCGTTTAGCCCATTGAGCTACCGCCAAACACATTACGGAGGCGACATGAACGCGTGTTTTATCTTTCACACTTGCCTCTCACAGTGCTCTTGGATGGATGGATGGATGCTATGAGCGTCCCCTTTATAACGGGGCGGTGACATCTGTGCCACCAGGCTCGAAAAAACAAAAAAGAACGCGCAGTTGCAACGACCGTCCCATTCGGCGCGTTTCCAATACAAGTTTAATTTCGTCAACGCTTTAACACACCGTGAGATGGCGGTTTTAGCGCAAGCCTCGCTCATAGCATCCATCCATATCGACTAATAGCTCTCCGATGCTCACCTGGCTGTCGCACCGCGTTCCTTGCTCGCCCTGTGAGAAGTAACGACCAGGCTAGAGGGAAGACACAACGCGCCTAGCGTTTCTCTTCGCATTTCACGACGCTTTGTAGGAGTGCTTATCGAGCATTAGTGTTTATTATGTGCTTGTTGATGGCATCTTTGCGCGGGATTCATCATTTGCGGAGTTCACGTATATGTTAAGAACTTCAGCTACCGCAAGGGTTAAATCATGATCATGGGCGCTTGTCGTCGGTACGGAGATGTGCCACTAGGCGTCAACGTGAGTGCGATGCGTCCACATCAAGCGGTGCTATATCTGCCAAACAACAGTAGACATTGTACAAGCTCTCATATACCAATGCACTATAAACAATAAACTATTTCTGTGACGACACGTTTCACTTTCGTGTTAAACCGATTCCTATGACGGAGGGATCAACCAACCATCTTTTTTCTCATTTTATTAAATGCGACGCATTTCTTAGCGAACCTCAGGCAATTTGGCCGTTTCTATCTATCTATCTATCTATCTATCTATCTATCTATCTATCTATCTATCTATCTATCTATCTATCTATCTATCTATCTATCTATCTATCTATCTATCTATCTATCTATCTATCTATCTATCTATCTATCTATCTATCTATCTATCTATCTATCTATCTATCTATCTATCTATCTATCTATCTATCTATCTATCTATCTATCTATCTATCTAGCCGCCTACGTCCGGGCTTTCTTCCGGTCGTCTCCATAGGTTGTAATATACCGAAATTGGGAGGATCAATGTATGAACAACGCGATTCACTGGTCATGACATCAATAACGCAAAATACCTGTCGCGTACGTCATGAAACCCTTTCTCTCAGTCACATGTGGCACATACCCCAATACCAGACTTCATGTTATGCGGGTATGTGCCACAGGTGATGCGGAGTCTCAATCAACACAGTAACCGCGAACATACACATTGACACGCGAAGAAAGTGATAGCCAACTTTAGCCAGTATTTAAGCAGTGTATTTCGCTCGTTGCCTTATGTCCTGTACTTTTTCGTTTGTGTCGTTTGTGTTCACTAAGCGCACCTTTGAAGATGAAGCAGTGTTCTTCAACGTGCACTGACACCGCATAGCACACGGGTCTTCATCATTTCACCTCCATCGAAATGCAACCGCCACTGCCGGGATCGAACCCGCGACCTTCGGCTCATCAATCGAGCACCGTAACCGCTACAACACCGCGGCGGACGCAATGAAATTGAGGGAGCTGAAGACAGAACAGCCCTGGAAGACGCTCGACTAACATCCACTCGTTCACGTGGTCCCCAACGTGGACCACGTGGATTGCGCAAAAACCGGGGTCAGTGCTTCCTACAACAACTCTGCCGAGCGGACCATGTCCCTCATCATTGTCGGTGACTTGAACAATGATTTATCAAAACCCAACAACGCCTGCTTCTTACACTGCATGAAAGACGGCTTGGATGTAAACAGGGCATCACAAGACCTCGTTGACAGGGCCAGGAGAGGAGGCATCATTGATCATTTCTTCGTAAGAGGCATCCGCGATTTCCACCAGCTGTACTATACATTGCACTTCACTACACTTAGACCCCTCGTAGCCGCGATCATGGACGGATTCGATAACAAGTTGTGTCCAGCTGCTGGTGAACATTGCTCACGGTGATGATGGCCTTGTTCAAGAACTGTCAAAAACCCCTTCCACACATGCACACGAGTTCGAGAAACGTGCGTGCGTTGTTCGTCACAAGCATAACAACTGAAACGCAAGTGTTACAACTGTAACTGTGAATCTAACGTACGTGCAGGGCGCCTGCGCGTGCCACTCGGCTGTGTATGTGTCTAGACAAATTTTTCTGAAGAAAGCTTAGTTGCGCGTAGCGCCTGTCCTGTGTATCTGTGTTCCTTCTTTGTCCTGTTTGAATCCGTGCTATCTAATATTGAAAAATATAAGCACTTCATATCAGCTTCCCGTGTTATATCAGCTTCCCGTTATCAGCTTCCCGTTGGTAACACCCATGATGCTGGTTGCATCGTTGCGCAACTGTAAACAACTGGTTATATAACAAATGTGTGACTCTTCCACATATATGTGTGTGTGTATACCATTTGCGCATTTCTCTAGCGTCATTCCGTTACGTTTTGCTCAATGTGAAAAATTACGCCACAGTCACTTTCCCACGCATGCTTCGCATAGCATCGATTCCGACGGTACGTGGGATCTGCCGAATTTTTTTTTTCATATCTATCAATTACGCCACCGACGGCGACGCCGCTCAACGTAGGAACGGGCGCCTGAGAGCTGCGCTGTAAAAAAATTCATCGAAAAAGCGGCAGCCGCGGAGCAAATGCCACACGAGACCGTATGCAGCATTTGATGCAGCGGAGGCATTTTTTATTTTCTTTTCGCACCAGTGAAGGGGCGAGGGTGACAGCGTGATGACAGCGTGATTTTTTTAGACGGTGCGCCCCTACCATCATTTAGCGTCTATCGCAGTCACCGATAGCCTGTTCAATCAACCTTCGTGCGTGGAGCAGCCTTTGATGATTCGTTTAACTTACATTTGAGGGCACTAAAAGAGCCACGCGTTAGGCGGCAGTCACGTGGTATCTTAGCGCAGATGAAAAAATCCGATGTTTCTGAACAACTGGTACAACTTTTGTATTGAAGATTTTTCTCCAGAGTTACTATTTGAAAGTTCATTAGGCAATCTTTGTTAATTGGAGAAGCGTGGCACCTATGTTTAATTTTTAAATACTTGGTGAAACACCCCTGCACATATATATATATATATATATATATATATATATATATATATATATATATATATATATATATATATATATATATATATATATATATATATATATATATAATTGTGTGTGTGTGTGTGTGCTTACTCCGTAAAATGAACCACACAAAGAAAAAAGCTAGCGGTATGCGTTTATGGGCCAGCTCTGCTTCGACGATAAGGAGTGACGGCACAGTGAACACTAAGCAAATGAGGCTTTGATATTCTTGTTCGTCGCAGCATGGCGTTGTGGATGATCGACCAGTACGGCACCCACGAACAGAAGCAGAGGTGGCTGCCCGACCTGTGCTCCATGGAGAAGTGCGCCTCGTACTGCCTCACCGAGCCAGGTGCGTCCCAAAATGGTTTCTTTCCAGCTTCTCCGTTTAATATTGCGATAGCAATTATATGGACACTCTCGGCTGATTTTTGCCGTCGCCGTCATGTCCCGTATACGTATGTATATATCAGTGGTGGGAATGCCTTCCAGCATTTTGGAGCAGAAATTGGAGCAGGCAAAATCTGCTTTTGGAGCAGCTACCCCTACGTTTGGAGCAGGCACGGGCTTTTCATGAAATAATCAGATGAAAACCTAGCTTTAATCATGAATGAAAATAGCGTGAAAAAATGTAGGACGATCATGAATCAGAACGTAGGATTCGTCATGAATTACAAATTAATGATGAATCATGAATTCATCATTTATCATGAATATGCGTGTGTGTATGTGTGTGTAGCGGTGTGGTGCGGTAGGGGTGAAGGAGGAAGATGAAGTGTTTAATAAACACGTTGTCATGGATCTTCGTACAACCATGTCTCCTGCGTTACACACACACACACACACATTATATATATATAAAAAAAACTAAAACGTTGTTACGACGTGTTCATCCTATGCCTACCGGTTAGTGCGTGCATTGCGTACTGCGCATAGGCGTGCGCACGTAGGTGGCCGGAGGGGGTGGGGGGCATCCGCACCCCTCCCGATCACCGAAGTGGGGCGCAAGGTCTGCCTCATACGTCTACTCAGTCAAACCTGTTCCGCCATTCTTGATAAAGCAGGGTTACGGCCACGCATATTTTTTACGATAATGGCGGCCGAAGGCCCCTGATGTTACGTTCCAAGAACTGTTTACCTCCCATCTTTACTCCCAGAAAGCCAGGGACCAAAGGCAGGCCATTGTGAGAGACACGTCATCGCTTCATTTTCATTTTTCATCCATTGTGGAACATCTCTTTAGGTCTTTAGGACTCGACCAAAGAGCTGAAGGGGGGGGGGGGGCGCTGCCATGAAACCTCTCTCCCCTCCCTAATGAGGAACCCTGCGCACGCTTATGGTACCACGTATACCTTTGCGCCATAAAAGTTTACTGCACCGCTGAACTTGCTGGCGCCACAATTTTTTCTCTCTTTTCGAGAAGTGCGGAAATCGGTCGATAAATGATTCCTACTTCCGCTCGATTGCGGCGATGCCTTTGTGGTTAAGCATAGTGAAAGGACGAATGCGAGGTGGCGGCCACCGACGAACGCGCCAGTGTGACTCGCTGACAACCTTATCGCAATAAGCACGGCCGCTGCATTAAAGTTTTATGTAGTGACCGTGCAAGAAGTATCTTCAGGTGTACATTCTCGGGCACGCGTGTCGCGTAGCGCTACTTTAAGCCTACTGCACGATTTTAACCGCCGATCGCTGCTGCTCGTTGTGCGGGATCGCGTTCAAGCGCGCGCCGCTTTGTAGAAACGAAAGCATCTCGCTGTTGCGGAGTTGAGCGTTGCGAGCCGTGCATCTGGAAATCACGCTGCGTTGGCGCTATTACGATAAACGCATGCGTACGGCACAGCAAGCGTAGCGCTGTGGTAACCATACTGCGCGCTTTATTTGCGCTAAGTCTAGTATTGCGCTAAGTGTTATTTTGCGCTAAGTTTAATAATGGAACCCAAACGCGTCTCCATCCGCTGCCAGGACCGCTAGAGCATTGAGGAGTTCGCATCAGTGCGCATCGCTTGCAAAAAGTTAACGTACGTACGCTGGAGTTACAGCGTTGCCACTGATATTGAGTGGGACTGCATCGGCTGTCACAACGGCTGGGGCGCAAATGCAGCAGCGCAAGCGTAAAAGATGGCGACCATGACGTATTACCGCTCACGAAACGCGCTGTCCGCGAAACATTAGTTTCGATTGCAAAACCACGTTGTAGCGCAGTAATGGCGCAAATTAGGCAAAAAAAGACCCTTTTGGAGCAGTATGGAGCAGCAATCTCCAGTTGGCGCAGATTGGCGCAATTTGCGCAGTTTTTCCACCACTGATATATGCACAAAAGCCACAAAGAAAAAGAATTCAGAAAGATTTTTTCCTAACCGCGGAATCGAACGGGCGACCTCTCGCTCCACAGCGCGCGGCGTTAGACGGCTGGGCTATGAGGTATACGTCCTTCAGCATGCTAACGGCGAGCGATTTATATACACCATTTACTTCAGCGTGCTTTCTTGGTCACAAGCAAGATGGAGCAAAGGGCGTGAGGGGGGCGCTTTAAAGGGACACTAAAGGCAAATAAAAATTTATGTCAGAGTGAAAGATCAATGTATGACAACGTCTAAAACATCAATACTATCAACATCAGTGCTCTACTTACCGAGAAAATAAGCTGAATGTATCACACGATGGGTGCCACGAGCGGGACATTTTGGAAATAATCCCGATGACGTGACAGAGTCGGACTAAAATTAATCACTCGTAATCAAACTAGCTGCAATAAAAAAAGAACATTCCGCGCATCAAGAGACGTAATAAAATGCTGCTTGTTCGTTTCTGTTTGATTCATGGAAAAAAGAACCTCTTCGGCGTTGCAATGGGGAACGGCGCGCGTGGTTCAAAGGTTCCGTTTTCACCGAACTGAGCTTCGCCCGACGCCCTGCTACGCTCACGCGGTCGCGTCTCAGTGGTAGTTTAGGTAATGCGCACTGCCGCGTGTGTTTTGTGCGCTCGTGAATGTCGCTCTGACAAAGTTCGACAAAATGCCGCATGCATGTGATGTTGCCGGATGCCCGAATGGTGCACGCCGCTAGTGCACTCCGCCGCGCAGTAAAGGCGGGCAACGTTGGGCACGGCAACAGTGACGTCAGAAAGGCCGCTTTTAGGCGGGTGATCTGAAGTAGAGCACTGCACGGGCCCGAGCCGGCCCGAAAGCCCGGCCCGGCCCGCGGGCCGGGCCGGGCTGTCCGAAGCGTTTTCCGGTGGGCCCGGGCTGGGCTCAGGCTTGAAAGTGCGGGCCCGGGCCGGGCCCGGGCTTGAAGCTGTGGGCCTGGGCCGGGCCCGGGCTTGAGGCTGCGGGCCGGGCCGGACTCGGACCCGCTCATTAAAAGGCGTAAGTCGGGCTTTCGAGCACACGCGAACGTTATGCACAGCATGCATGGTCTAAGGTATACTGTGCCAAGCTGAAGTGACACGTGCAAAGAGCTGGCTCTTAGTAAAGCTAGTAAAGCTTAGCAATAAAAATAGAAAAACAGTTGAAGTGCTTTTTTTTTTTCACCAGTATAGATATAGATTGGCACTGTATATTTTCACTAACGTTTCGTCTGTGGGACCAGACTTTTTCAAAGTAACAAGTACATCGTGGTGGGTTTCCTTATAAACACGCCAGATCACGTATATATATATATATATATATATATATATATATATATATATATATATATATATATATATATATATATATATATATATATATATATATATATATATATATATTAACAGCACTAACATCGGAGGAATAAAGATTTCGGTATTTTATGCGATTGACACATACGGTACATTTCATTTATATTCCTTGGTATTACGTGCCAAAACCACGATATGATTACGAGGCACGTCGTAGTGGCACCGGATCAATTTCGACCACCTCGAGTTCTCTAACGTGCTATATAAGGCCTCGTGCACTGCTGTTTCAAGCCGAGGTGACAGCGCCCCCTCCCGTACGCAGCGGAAAAGTTAGGATGGGAGCCGGTTGCCCGGGGGCGCGCCGGGACGGTAAGCGGGTCGCTGAAGTCCGGCATTTTCTCTTACTGCTGCGTGCATGGCTGTCACAACAGCTGCAGGAACACCGTTGGCAAACGACCGCCTGTAGAATTCTGCCGGTTCCCACAGAAATTACACGAAAATAAAGAAGTTAACTTTCCACTAGAGCTGAGCGGCGTGTAAACAACTCGTCGAACTTCGTCCATAAATGATCCCACTTTCATTCAACTGTTATTATTTGTTTGATTTGTGTACACAGACATAGCAGGACAGAGAGAAATAAAGAAGGAGCAGGCTGCATGCCGTCTAGAGAAAGCCAGCGTATTTCGCTCTGACGCGTGATCTAGTCGTGTCTGCCCGAACGGCGAGCACTGGCAGTCAGTGCGGAAACAGACACGCATTTGCAACGTCCCTGAAGAGAAACAAAAAAATAATAATAAGCTCACCGCCACTCGTACGTCGTAGTCCACGATTTTCATTTGCACTATATGCGCTCCTTGACGATGTGGGAAGTCTCCGTCGCGTTCAGGAATTTCTTCTTTCATGCCGCACAACTTATCCCACTCGCGTACAACTTCGAGCAAAGCGACAAACAACTCATTGAAGCACCTGTCCATATCTTCAATCCTACGACAACCGCAGAACAAACAACACACGATGGTTGCTTCTCGCAGTCATGCTCACGCGAGAGCCGTCGACGCGCTCTTCTAGCAGACGACACCCAACAAGAGATTCATGGGCGCTTCGCACGGCCCGAAATGGTGTGTGTGGTCCGATGGGCTCCTAGTGCGGTTTCAAAGGGACGTAGCAGCACTAATTGTTTCTCGTTACTGCTGCACGCAGCTGCGTTTTTTTTTCTCTCTGCGGAAGGGTGCGCTCATAGCTTGGTTTTCAGCAGTAAGCGGGATGAAGACGTCTCTTGCCTTTCTCGGGTGACACCAACTCGCTGAACGGGTACGTTCAGCGAGTTGGTGCATATAAATATTTGTGGCGTAACTCAGGACGAGGGAGATAAACGAGAGATCCTATCCTTTGTCCTGTCGTTTTTCTTCCTCGTTCTCAGTAGGGCCACACATGTTCGTTTAAAAAAAGGGGGGGGGGGGGGGTGAGGGGACTTAGTTGAATGCCGTCCAGAGTCGCGGAGAGGCCGGCTTTAAGAAAGTGGTTTTTTGGACTAGATGATTGAAGCGCTAGCAGTCACAACGGGACGTCCGTGTCCGCTAGCGCTTCCACCATCGCGCCGGGACGCCCCGTTGTGTCTTTCTCGTCCGTGCCTGCTAGCGCTATGATATCTTTTGACAGGCTGCCTTTCCACGGATACGTGAAACACAAGTCAGCGTGAGTCAGCACGGTGTACTTATGCACAAAAAGGCGAACAAAGATTGCTGTTTTAAAAGAAACGCTGCCGCCGCAACCGCCACTGCCGCGCTGAAACATGTAAGCGCGCACGGGCGCGCACGTATTCTCCCAACCTAAGAGTGCACCGCTCGCCCAACAGAGGGCCGGAGCAGTGGCGCCACCATACCAGGTCTCTAGAGTGTTCTTGCATTTCACCCCCATCAAAATGCGCCCGTCGTGGCCGCGGGAATCGCACCCGTGTCCTAGGACTTAACAGCGAAACAGCTTAACCGCTGAGCTACCACCGCGGGCAAAGCAACATTTCGATGCATGTACACACCGAATTTTCCGTCCGATCGCCCGCTACAAAGCGCACGGCGTCATTAATAATCATCATCAACAACTAATATCCTCTAGCGGGCCCGGGTCGGACCTGGTCATGAACAAGCGCGCCCTGGATTAGTTTAGTAATGAACGCCGGGCCCAGGCCGGGCCCGGGCGTGGAACGACGGGCCTGGGCCGGGCTCGGGCGTGGAATGACGGGCCCGGGCCGGGCTCGGGCTGGGTTCGGTCATGTAGGCCCGGGCCCGGGCCGGGCCCGCGCTTGGAACCACGGGCCCGGGCTGGGCTCGGGCTTCATAAAGCGGGCCCGGGCCGGGCCCGGGCCGTAAAATCCGGCCCGTGCAGTGCTCTAATCTGAAGTGCGCTAACGCGATGCGGACTACTAAAACGTGATTTTATTTCAAAATAAGCGCTTCCTTGCCACAAAAGTAGCACTAGGAGGTTTTTGGACCGCTATTTCAACAATCAACGTCGACTTAATATTTGCCTTTAGTGTCCCTTTAAAGGTCGTCGCTCTGCTCGTTGCGATGCACGCGTGCCTCCTGCCACGCCAGGTGCACTTTGCCCTACAGGGCATGGTCGCCTGCGCGCGCACTTATCTTGTTAGGGGGTGGATTGCATATCTTGTGCTTTCACCGCGATGTCCGCGCTGATGTTAGAGCGTACGAAGATCACTTCGCTCGCTGCAGCGACCGCGTTTGCGAAAGGAGCGCGCTGTTCAAACAGAAAGAAGTAAAAACTGTGACAGTTAGTTCGCACTCGTCCTGTGTGTGTACCTGTTCGCTCGTTTCGTGCGTCCTGCTTTATGTTTGAGCAGTGCGCTTCAAGTGTCGAGCAGCTGTGACACTTGATAGTTCGCGCGCGTCCGGTGTGTGTTCTTTTCGTGCGTCCTTTGCGCTTGAGCGACGCGCTCGAAATTTCGAGCTGCTGTTTTCCGTTCTTCGCGTTACATTCAAATTTGTTGCTATCGCATTCATTGCTTCGTCGTTGCGGCGAAACTGTGACTTTTTTCAAGCGAGAATTCAATCGAGTGATTTTTTCCTAAGTCGTTTCGCGGGTACAGTCATTTACCTTTTAAAAAATATTTTGCGCTCACCGCTCGTGCTGGAATATTGTAGAAAGGCCCACCTCCCGGCGTGACTTCTTACTTGCCTAGAAAAAACTGGGAATTTGTCTTCGTCTGTACCACTGAAACACCAACCAACCACTTTCTAGAAACAGATATCGAAGGCCGCAATTCAGTGCACAGGCGTGCGGAAAAAAAAAAAACAGTGACACAATTTAAACTGACCCGCTTACGTAGCCGTCCGCATGTACCACCACGATAGACACACTGCGTTTGGCTGGGCAATGCTTCTTTCATTCGCGTCAGATGTCGTAATTTATGGGCAGCTGCACGAGTATTGAATCGCAGGTAGCGGCAGCGACGCGGCGTCCATCAGCACGACGGCGAAACGCGACGGTGACGACTACATCCTGAACGGCACCAAGGCGTTCATCAGTGGCTCGGGCGCCAGCGAAGTGTACGTGGTGATGTGCCGCACCGGTGGACCGGGACCCAAGGGCATCTCCACAGTGGTGGTGGAGAAAGGCACTCCCGGTCTGAGCTTCGGCAAGAAGGAGAAGAAGCTCGGCTGGAACTCGCAGCCGACGCGCATGGTCATCTTCGAGGACTGCCGCGTGCCCGTCTCTCACCGGCTCGGCGAAGAAGGCCAAGGGTTCACCATCGCCATGGAAGGTCTCAACGGAGGCCGCATCAACATCGGTGAGGCCAGCTACTTTGCTGTACAAACATGCGAGATGAAAAAATCCGTAAACAGGGGGTGGGTGCTCGAGCCAACGTTTCGACAAACTTGTCTTCTTCAAGGCTGGAACTGATTTTGCGAGATGACGCTCGAGCGGAGGGCAGGGATCTCGCCTGCACTTCTTTGCGCCCTTCACTTTTCTTCCTTTCTTTTTTTTCACAGTTTTGAACAACTTCAATAAATGACAATTCTGCTTCTCTTATCGACGTGAGTTGGCGTCACGTCGCACAGAGGCGTTCCATCACTCGGACGGGCTATCTACTCGACTGTCTACAATGCCGTCCAGAATGACGAGGTAGCGACGCAGAAAGCTCCCGTTTATCGTGCTTGTTTACGGTGCCACAATATCCACGGCGACGTGTTTTGTCGTTACAGCGAAAGCTGTTACCAGATCACAACAGAGGCCGATTTTGGAGGCGTCCGCCGCCGGTGTCCGTAACCGATATCGCGCACAATAAGATAAAAATATCCACGATCGAGCGGGATTTGAACCGAGGCCCTATGCGTGGCGGTCGAGCCACAGAGCCACCTTTGATGAAGCGACGATGTCATGCAATGGCGTCATGAGATGACGTAATGTTGACGTCGCAAATTTCAGTGATCTGCGACCACAATAGGTCATTGATGACGCTTCATCCAAGGGGGGCCGATCCCGGGGGTAATGCAGCGACGGCTGAGGTGCAGAATTAAAGCTTCGGGGTAAATGCAATCGACTGAGAACTTCAAAGGTAACTCCTCGAGTACCTCCTCTTCTCCCCTCAGCGTTAGCTAAAGGAAGCTGTTCAAGGCGGCCGGCAAAGCTATCATCATCATGAACACGGGTACGTGCCGCAGAATTTGGGCAAATCCCACCACTCACCGCTACAGCGTGGCCTGTAACAACCATATGATGGGTGAGGGAACGATTACAGAGATAAAGAAAGAAAGAAAGAAAGAAAGGTTCTTCACGAGGCGGGATTCGAACCCGCGTACCCTCGATCCGAAGGCGAGCGTGCTAACCACTTGGTTATCCATGCACGCTAGCAGAGCATAGCATAGCCTTGTGTAGTATAGTGTAGCCAGGGGATGGGAAATTGAAGTGAGCGTAAGGAGGAAAGATGTGATGGTGAGGAGGAGGGGAGAGAGTAAAGCGTAGCACAGAAAGAGAGTGAAAGAATTAGAGTGAGGGATCGAGAGAGAAAATGATAGGAAGGAGGAGGAGTAAAGAGAGAGAGAAAGGGATGAAAGAAAGAGCAGGAAAGACAAAGAAATTGAGAGAGATATAGATAGAAATAAACAGAGGAAAAAAACGTAGAGAAAACAGAGAGAAGAAATAGAGGAAGAAAGAAAGAGAAAATTTGCAGAACTTGGGAAAAGAGTAAAAACCAGGAGTATACATAATCTTCACTGCGTTTCCAGTGCAAGCTACGCTAGTTTCTTCTCTCCTGTGGCATTGCGGCAAATATGACATCTTCTCATTTGGACTTCTCAGCATCAGTCGTTCTGCGAGTTCCATACGTGAAGCGCGATACACATTTAGACCTGCGAACTGTGTCACTCCGAGCACTGCTCAATTCACTGGTCACAGCAGTCGGCCACATTCGAGTGATTAGTTCCTCTGTTGCAGCCTCTTGTTCAATGGGAGCCGCCGCTGCAAGCATCGACATCGTCACTGAGCACATGAAGGTTCGGAAGCAGTTTGGAAAGCCTCTGGCGTCCTATCAGGTACGCTCCACACATAATGAGATGCATATTTTAATTAGCGAATCAGGTATGCCGTCATTATATTCGCTTAAAGGGGCGCTAAAGAGAAAAACGATTTTCCTCGTATTAGTAAATTAAAATTTCACAATACCGAAAACACTGCACTTACCGCGAGAATGCGCTTAGTAAGCGAGAAAATCCGTAAATAGAAAAATCACAGTTTCACCGCAATGGCGAAGCAATGAATACGATACGGCACGTAGAAGGGTACACGAGCCGTCGACTAATATGCCTCCCGAGATAGCGCGCCCTTATAATCAAAATTCACAGTTGCTACTCAAGCGACACATCCCCCCCCCCCCCCCCGGTGTTTCTTCATGATCCTTCAAAACGGGCGGGACGTTTCCTTTCTCGACGGCAGGCCTCGCACACGGGATAATGTTATCGCATGCGCCCTCCGTGCGACGGAGATGGGCCCAGTGGCGTAGCCAGGGGGTGACACACCGGGCCCGTGCCCCCCCACCTCCGAAATTTTTCTCCATGGGATACAGAGCACAAAATGACACTCGACCACACTTATCTGAACACCCCATGTCGGCTCAAGGAGGTGCACCCCACCCCCCCCCCCCCGGAAAAAAATTTCTGCCTACGCCACTGGATAGGTCAGCGCGTTTCATTTCTGCTTCAGCCGCATTTGTCACCCCCGCTCGCGCGCTTTTACCCGCGGGTAGAACATACAATGGCCGGGGGGATGTTATCAATTTGGACTTTACGCGGAACATGACGGCGACGGCGACCGCAAAAACTCGTCGAGAGTGTCAATACAACTGAAAAAAATGGCTGGCTCTTCCGTAACCGAGGGTAGATGCAAGCATGAAATTGCTACCGGCAAAGCAGATTGGTTGGAGATGGTACTAGCCACAATCTCCACGCATCGCGGTGCGCCGCACGCAGCGTGTAGCCATCTCTCGAAGGAGTAGGCATGGCGCTAGCGTAGGCATGGCGCTAGCGCTTAAAATCGCAAGTGAAACGTCAGCGTACTACAAATTACACCTTCAGTGATCTTGTCAACAGACATTACGAAGAACGCGTAAGCAAAGCTTCTGCAACCTGCGTGGGCAGTGACTAGCGCGTCTAATGCGGTCCTGTACAAAGCGTTCGCGGATGTCATGTCTGGCTCGCGCGACGGTGCCCGGATGATCTCGTTATGTGCCCAGGCGTTTGGCTCAAGGTCATTTGTAGATTGGTGGCAACGGGAGCTAAAAGCATTTCGTGCTTAGTACAGGTGGCGCCACCGCCTTGAAGTTCTCGCACCAGCTCGTCGTGATGTCATAGATCTTGACGACGTCTGCTAAAGTCTACGTACTTGCTTACAGGTGAAAATTATTTACGTTGTATTTTAAGGGACACGATGTCTAAACATAGCAAGCTTCAGAAAATTTGGCCACAATGCGCAACAGAACTCTGAAATTCGTGACGTCGCATCGACGTTCACGTGCTGAAGTTTCAGTGCGAAATTCAAACATGAAACTTCGATCCTCATTTCCTCTTATAATAATTGTCCTACGACGGCGAAGCTAATGAGTTCTGAAAGAATAATTTATCTGTATAAACTGATTTAATGTTTCGCATTTAAGGTGCACGCACATTTTCCATTTCATCCTTGTAAAAATGCCGGAAGGCGCACCCTCGCGTGCGTAGCCAGCAACGCAACACAAATCGTGTTCTTGGTGCCAACGTAATGCCTAATTCTGATTAGTGCAGCAGCTGCCGACGATACGCGCGAGACGAGACACGAGATACGTGCAGTTGACGAGACACGTGAGTTCTTTATGGAAGTTCGGCGCTCGGACTGAAGCTTTGGTTTTGCACTCTTACAAGTGATCTATGCAGCCCTGCATGCTACACGAAGTTTGTCCCATATCCACAGACGTGTGCGCCGGGTTCCCCTTTAGTGGGGGGGGGGGGGGGGGGGTCGAAGGTTCATCTCCCTATTGAGTCAATGTATGGGGCAGACTTTGCGCCCCCTTTGCGCCCCCCTCTTCTTATGTGAATAGGGGGCGCACGCCTGTGCCCATATCTCATTGATAATGTCAAACAGCAGTTCGTGTTGTTTTTGCAGTAGGTTACGAAGCATGCACTATGTGATTTTATCTGGCCCAGAGGCCACATCATTGCGCGTTCCCTTAGCGAAAAAAAAATCATATTCGCAGCTCTGAGGAAACCGCCGCTGTAGCTTAGTAGGTTGTGTCGAGCTGCAAAGCTCGAGGTCGCGGGTTAGATTCTCAATATTTCTATGGGGGGGGGGGGGGGGGGGGCGAGATGCAGTAACAACGGTGTGCTTATTTAGGTTCAATAACCTTAGGTGGTCAAGATTAATCCCCACTCCGGCATGCATCGCCATCAAATTGCTTCATTAAAGGAATTTATTGCCTCACGAATCGACCGCCGCAATCTTTTTTTTTTTTTTTAAGAATCCTTCAGTTACGAGTGGAGTCATTTGTCCCACGCTTTCCTCTCCTTTCGTACCAGTGGGCGCGCTGAAAGCTACGCAGTGGGGACAAGGGGGCAAGAAGCTAATCCCTTCGTCAGCGCGCGTCATGACCTTGAGTATATCTGAGCTATCCTTTCTTAATGGACAGCTTACGTGATGACATGTTTGACGTCACTCTTTCACGCATCTGCGCATGCTCGGAAGTTTTCTTGATTTACTGCCTTTGCAGTCAATAAACTGTTGGTAGCTTGGCGCTCCTCTCTCTCTTTTCCCTGTCCTAACTTCACGTTTCAAGCATAGCGCCAGAAATAACATGTTTAGCAAACTTAGGCACCAACTCGCCCAGCAACGAGTTCTTCTAGAGTACCTTGAGCACTTTCTTTTCTTTCTTTTTTCTTCGCACGTGTGCGCAGGGATCCCCATCAGGGAGGGGCGAAAGTTCATTGCAGCCCCCCCCCCTCACTAACTCAAAGTATGAGCCAGACTTCGCCCTCCCCCTGTGCACATGCCTATGCGTGTGGCTTACTTCCAGTGTGACCGCGAGCGCGCGGGCACGTCGCGGCATCCCGCGGTAACTATGCAGCTCTCGATGCTCAAATCAGCCAATGGCCGTGGACTTGGTGTCTATCGCGCGGTCATTTGGGTTTATGACATCATTTGTCGAGAAATGAGCGAGCGATTTCTAGCTGACTTTGATATTTCATTTTAAACTCCAGGGCGCGCTAATGTTTGGCTCACATGCTCTCAGGAACTTCGACTACCTGCGGCAGCGTTTTCTAAGCATGCTGAAAAAGTGTTCAATTTGGTCAAACTTAGGACGGGGCACGAAGCGAAACAAACAACTAACAACAACCTCTCATCCTACACCCCTAGGGGCTACCAATGGAACAACTAAAAGCCATGAATAACGGCACGCTAAGGGGTCAACAATGAAACAGCTATAAAAGCCATCAAAAGATACACGTAACAGGCCATGAAAAAACCATGCAAAAAATGCACGATGTGCTGCGCTGAGATTGTTAAAAAGGCTGAATTTCATTCTTCAATAAACCCAGTTATTAGACTGCGCTCGTTTGGCTCACTTTTTTCTTCGTGTCCCGTCCCACTGCACAGTTTGACCATAATTAATCCTTACCAACTTGCCCAACTTTCTACGGTAAAAAGTTTTGCAGGGCTCCTTTAAAACGGCGCAAATCGTTTGTTGAACGATTCAGTAGGTTTACTATAATTGTATGCAGCACAGCCAGTTCTGCCTGGCGAGGATGGCTACGAAACTTCAGTCTGCACGGCTGATGGTGCGCAAAGCGGCCGAGGCCATCGACCAGGACCGACCTGAGAAGGTCACCATGAGCGCCATGGCCAAGCTGCACGGCACTGAAGAAAGCTTCAAGGTGACTATACCGGCTATAAAAGAAAGCTTCTTTTCTTGCGCGCGTTTTGAGCCTACAAATCGGTCGTCTTCCGAGTCGACCGAGCGGGTCATACGAAACTGCACTCTCTGGAAGGACAGTCGAAACACATCAGAAACTGCTTGTCAAATACCTCATTAAACGCGAAATGGTGGCAAAAGACGTCATGCTGCTTGCTAAAGAGAGCAAACATAAGGTAACTTTTGCAAATATGACATTTTCAATTTTCTTCGTCAGAGCTCCTTAATGTGGCTACGAAAGCATTCACTGAGAAATATATAACTTATAGCTGATGCTTGGTGAACAAAACAAAAATTAATCCACGATGCGCATAGAAGGAAATGGCTCCATTATCAGAAAAATGTGTGCCTTGGATAACTGAAATCGAGAATTTGACGAAATCTCTTCTGGTAGGGACGTAATGGCATGGTAGAAATAAGAACACTGAACGCCGACCAAAAAGGGTTTGTTTAAAATATAATAACGTTTCATTGGTCAGGTTGATGACTCCGAGCGAGACGAGGCCCGTGCTATCAGCATTCTCGCCAAACTCCCGCGTTAACAGCACTCCACCACCCGAGCAGCAAAACGTGACTGTTGGCAGGAATCACGATATCAACAGGCGAATGCCACAGTTATTATATGAACACCAGCGACTAGGATGTCGGACCTCGTGTCAAGATAGCAGCACGTATACGCCGTCCTCTCAAGGCGGAGCGGCAATTGGCGAGACTTGGTTATTCACCAATGCTATTCACCGCGTGTTTACAGGAGGTTTTCAGGGCCCTAGATTGGGAAAAATTAGGGATAAAAGTTAATGGAGAGTATCTCAGTAACCTGCGATTCGCTGATGACATTGCATTGATGAGTAACGCGGGAGACGAATTACAGCTCATGATTACTGAACTGGATACGGAAAGTAGAAGAGTAGGTCTGAAAATTAATATGCCTAAAACTAAAGTAATGTGGAACAATCTTGGCAGAGAACAGCGCTTCGCGATAGGTGGCGAGACGCTGGAAGTTGTAAAGGAGTACGTCTACTTAGGACAGGTAGTAACCGCGGAGCCGAACCATGAGAGTGAAATAACTAGAAGAATAAGGATGTGATGGGGCTCATTCGGCAAGCATTATCAAATCGTGAATGGTAGTCTACCACTATCCCTGAAGAGGAAGGTATATAACAGCTGCATCTTACCGGTACTTACCTACGGAGCAGAAACCTGGAGACTTACAAAGAGGGTTCAACTTAAATTGAGGACGACGCAGAGAGCGATGAAAAGGAAAATGATAGGTGTAACCTTAAGAGACAGGAAGAGAGCAGAGTGGGTCAGGGAACAAACGGGGGTTAAGGATATCATAGTTGAAATTAAGAAGAAGAAATGGATATGGGCCGGCCACGTAGCACGTCGGCAGGATAACCGGTGGTCATTAAGGGTAACTGACTGGATTCCAAGAGAGGGTAAACGCGTGAGGGGAAGACAGAAAATTAGGTGGGTTGATGAGATTAAGAAGTTTGTAGGTATAACGTGGCAACAGAAAGCACATGACCGGGTTGATTGGCGGAACATGGGAGAGGCCTTTGCCCTGCAGTGGGCGTAGACAGGCTGATGATGATGATGATGATGATGATGATGGTTTCCCGCTTCGCAACACAAAAGTCACTTTATTTTTCGCTTCTTTGCCACAACGGCTCCGCTCGGGCACTTCCCCAAAATCCGTAAATGTGGAATACGACCCATTGTGGATTTCGAGTTACCTTCACTGCTGGTTGTAAGTGACCCCACGTTCATTCGCAGGGCTTCGTTGACAAGGTATATATGATGACGGTGTCTTTTGACGTGGTTTCTCTTTTAGGGGCAAAGCTCCTTAAAGCGGCACCCGTTCGTCCCTCGTAGTCGTAGTGCGTAACCAGTCGTAACGCTAGTACCAGATCTTGACCTCCAAGGTGGTGCCGGTGGGAGATTTTTCCTGTGCGTTGTTGAACAATAAAAAATTCGCAGCGTGCGCGTTAAAAAGCCGAATTCTTCTGTCTCTCATTCCCCATTAGCAGCCATTGGCATGTTCCAGTAGGAAACGTTACTAGAAGTAGAAGTGTAAGTGTTAGCTAAAAGCCGACTTCTTCTGTCTCTCATTCCCATTAGCAGCCATTGTTTACCTCCAAGGTAGTGCCTGGTGAGATTTCTCCTGTGCGTGATTAAACAATAAAAATTTTGTTCAAAACGCCGTTGATTGATGAAATAAACCAACGAAAGACGCCAGATGTTTTGTAAAAGCAAAATGAAAGAACGCCAGATGTTTCTAAAGCAAAACGAAAAGACGCCAGCTGCTTAACGAAAGACGCCAGATGTTTTCTAAAGCAATGGTTTTCTAAACAATGAAAATTCACAGCGTACATGTAAAATTAAAGTGAGCTGCAAGTCGTCATAACTCTCATCGAACCTTTAGTATAAACGCGCCCGATCTCACGTCGGTGATGATGTACTGGGCAGAATTCACGGAAGATTCACGGTTTACCGATGAACCTCCGCAGCTTCGCCCACTCATCATCATTCACTCCGTGGATATGCTGTGATTTTTTTACTTGTGTTCCTTCCTGTGAGCGCCTGCAAATAAGCTGCCCTTCAGGCTGATGAGAAACTGTGTGAACGTACGGCGGTTGATGTGCAGGATCTCGCAAGATTACAGGATGTTTGCTTGAAGAATACCTTCCGCGGTGTCGTATACGAGCAAGTGCACAGAACCCCTTCGATTTCTGTAACCGCTGCAAACCTGGCTACGGAATCCGTGGAAAGCCGGGCTCTGGCTTCCTTCGATTCTCCTCCGAAGCAATTTTTCCGCTATATTGACGATTGTTTTTGCATCATAAAGAAAGACGCCCTGGCTGCATTCGCAGATCACTTTAATAGCATTGAGGAAGCCACAAAATTCACCGCAGAAGAGGAAAGCTCTGGACATTTTCTTGACGTATAGTTGTAGAGCGGGACCGACAGAGTCTGTTGTTCACAGGAATAAGCATCACCTCCATTTCTCTTCCGTAAACCCTGTTTGCCACGAGCGGTCTGTGGCATTCTCTTTGGGCCCAGAGAATTTGCCAGAAGGCTTGGATATGGCCTGCATTCGACGCGAGCTCAGCGCATGCAACTACCCGAGAAGTTCTCTTGCCTCTTCCGAGCCCTGCGTCCGACTGATTTCCTCAGCCAGCGTCGCGCCGCCGTTCCGTACGTTCCCGGCATCAGCGAAGCCTGCGGGGATGTAATGCGCAAGTCGCCCATGTTCCGAGCCATACGTCAAGCACAAATTAAGTTCCCTGGCGTTGTACACAAGATACCATTCGCGGACTGCAATTATGTCTACGTGGGTGAAAGCGGGAATTTCGGTGAACGACGTCAAGAAGAAAAGTCGTTTCCATGCAGAAGAAATGCATCATGAATTCAACTGGGACCAGGCCTCGGTTATCGCCTGGGAAAAGAACTGGATAAGTAGTGGCAATATCTGGAAGCGACGGCAATCGCAAGATGCTTGAAGCGATTATGGACGCGGCTGAAAGCTTCGGCCTCCCAGCTTAGTGAACAAGGCTTCTGTGTGAAAAAGGAAGTAAAACTTTTAGGTCGGCGTTCAGTGTTCTTATTTCTACCATGCCTTAGATAACTGACTGATATTCTTTGGACAGCAGTACCATTCAGGGGCGTTACCAGAAACTGTTTTGTGCGGTTTCCGCACCCAGTTTATGTGTATTTGTGCGTGTATTTGCATGAGTGCGCGTATGTATTATATACACATGCGAAATGTAAAAACTTTCGGGCGTGGGGGAGAGGTTAAACTCTCCAAACCGCTGCCCTGGCTACGCCAGTGTGCAAAGCATTATGCGTTCTGTTACAGATCACAAACCAAGCACTGCAGATGCTGGGCGGATACGGATTCATCAAGGAATACCCGGTGCAGCAGTATATGCGAGACCTACGGGCCCATATGATCATTGAAGGTGAGTATTAGGAGAGAGATTTCGCAGAAGCCTCAAGTTATTTTTACTCCTTCGCAGGAACGAACGAAGTCATGCAAATGGTGATTTCCAAGGACATTCTACGAGGACGATAAAAGGTCGGCCCCTCATCCGCTGTATACAGCGACTGCTGCATGCTGTGTTCTTTATGACTGCTCGCGGATTTTCGCAACAAAAAGTGATTAACAAGCATTGTACGCCCAAGCAACATTCCGCCTTACCGCGTGGGGAAGACACATCCGCTGCAATCCAGTGAACATGTCCGGATATTGCAATAGTTGTTTTTTTTTTTTTTTTGAGCGCTGGAACAGCCTGAAAAGAAAAAAAAACACTTGGATTGGGTCGCGTCCCTAAAAACGTCCCTGAAACGTCTTTTTTTTTTTCATTTCTGTAAGCGGCTCACCATCAAATCGTTCGCACCATAACTTTGTATTAAAGGCGCCAGGGGTGCTTACTACAATGGGCTACAACATCTGAGGGCTTTTCTTCCTCAAAGGAGGCGGAGGACCAACACAAGCCT
Organism: Rhipicephalus sanguineus; assembly: GCF_013339695.2. NCBI lineage: Eukaryota > Metazoa > Arthropoda > Arachnida > Ixodida > Ixodidae > Rhipicephalus > Rhipicephalus sanguineus. The sequence continues at coordinate 6,066,355 of NC_051183.1, forward strand.
GCACCAATGGGCGCGCACACTCCAGGTAGACGTCATGACGGCCGGTGCCACGAGCGTGGGACTAGATCACGGAGGCTGCCGCGCTTCGTTCATCTGGGCGGAGCCTCTCCTGACTTCTTAAGCCGTAACCGACTATTGCCCTAATTGGCGCGCCTATTGGTGCAGGCTTGTGTGCATCCGCCTTTGACGAGGAAATGCCGCAGACTTTAAAACTTTATTGATTCCAGCATTCCATCATTCGGGAGGGTAAGACTCGTTCGAGCTGGAAACGAGGGGCAAAGCGAAGACAGACAAGGACGTCGCTGTACCAATAACTGAAAATGTTTTTAGCAGCGAAGCTGTTCTAGCTCGGCGTAAAGTGTGTGGTCGTGCCCGAAAGCTATCATCATCATGAACGGGTATGTGCCACAAATTTTGGGCAAATTCTACTATTCACCGCTATGGCGTGGCCTGTAATAACCCTGATGGGTGAGAGAACGAGTACAGAGAGAGTACACGCTCTGCCCACCCTACATGAAAGCCAGCAGCGAGATCAGGCGCATAGTCGTTTGCGTGCCATTTCTAAGGAGCTTCGCTCATCGGTTGTATTCGTGCACGGAACAACTGCTAGTTTTTTTTTTTTTTTTTTATAAAAGAGCGAAGTCTACTTTAAATGAAACTGAGAAAAACGCACTTTTTTGCTACTGACGATATGGTCGGGCCTGCTCCAACAATTTTTTGTCAGTGTGCCCATGTCGCCAAAATACATCAAATCTGTATGTCGGCTAAAATCCACATAGCCCTCTATCCTCGGCATTCAGGAGTAACGTTTGGATTTGGCTCTTATAGATTGGAACATTTCACAGTTTGGGCATGAATTAGCTCGATCCAGGCCCGTAGCCAGGAATTTTTTTCGGTGGGGGGCACTTGCTGAAAACGTCGACTATTTGAGAAAAACACGTATTTTTATTATTTATTTTTGGTGGAAGCACCTACTTTACCAAAATTTCAGGCGGGGGGGGGAGGCTAGCCCCCTTCCTCCTGGCTCGATCGTAATACAAGTCCAAATCGCAGCGAATGAACGATATAGCATTATTTTGCTACAAAGTTAACACCATCCCTGTGCTTCAGTCGGTGCCGTCCTTTGTTGAATGGGCATAATGGCGATGACTAGTCTCGTATATATAAGGCGCGTTCACACTTGGCCTGGAAGGGGGCGAAAGCGGCAAAACTCACCGGAAGTTCACTCGCTGCGCCGCCGAAGCGGCCAGAAAACCAGTCGGCGAGCCCGACACGAGAAAATTACACCATCTCCCACTAAAGGGAATTGTGTGGAGATTCGAAGCAGCTCATGGGTTGACTTAAAGTTCCGTTCATCACGGGCACCTTGCCCGATGTTAACGCGTCCTTGCAAGTGGAGCACACCACGAATTCACTGTAGTTGCTGTTGCTGTTACTCGTCCCGAACTCTTGTTGGAGCACGCCACTCGGGTTCACCGCGCGTCTGCAGAATCTCGTTCCCCGACGCCATCACGTGATTGCTGAGAGAGTGTAAGGGGGAGAGGCCACAGCGTCTTACCCAGCCCCTTACACAGGCACGAACGCGCTAGCGCGCGCCAGCACACATGGTTTTGTCTCCGTTACGCCAAGCTAGGACAACATACGGCAGCCCAGGCCTCTAAAGTGCTCTGCACGTATCATCATCAAGGCGGTCGAAGAACAAGAGGAAGAAGACTTCTCCTTGGCGCGAGCGCGCGCTCAGATGGCTATGCTAGGTGGAACGGTCGCCAATGGAACTACGGACACAGCCCAGCGCAAAAGCTGTTTCGCATCTACGGGCAACCATGGTGGGATGCGAAAGCATCGCGGGAGCTGCGCATCGAGATTCCGTTTCTCTTGTGTGACTTATGAGACGGTGGTTGCCGAGGCGTTCTAATTACCGGTTGCCGACACTGACGCTTAAGTTCGGCTTCCCGAGCCTTGCTCTGCTCCGCGGTGGTGGCGCTGCCGCATAGAGTTAATAACATAGATTTAATCAATGTAGATAAGGTATTAGGCCAACATGAAACAAGAAAGCTTTTTTTTTTTTCTTTGAGCCTGGTGGCAGACATGTCACCGCCCCGTTATAAAGGGGACGCTCATAGCATCCATCCATCCAATATACTGACTCTAGAGGAAAGGCTCTCCATAGGGTCCATGCATTGAAACTATAACCGCATGGGTTCCGCCATGATGGAACAAATGAACGTTGCCAGACCCTGAAACGCTCGCTATATTTGACGGTAGTAATCAGTTTTAATCTACCGACCTAAGCCAGCTACGCGCTGTTCATGGAACATCAGCTGTGTTTTGATGCGTGAAGCCGTGTGTTAGTGTAGCGTTGTCTGTACAGCTGTCCCGATTGATAACAGTTCACATTTCCACCTGTTTGTGCATGGTTTTTACTAGGCATGCCATACCAATAATGCATAACGAATAAAGTTTCTCCGTTCGCTGGCACAAGGGTCACTCGACAGATTCGCAGCTCGAAGCAAAGTGCGTAGGCCGTGGTCGTGGGTGCTTCGACTTGCAATGACGAGACACCTCCACGTTCTTTTTCAGCTCATTGCTGCCGTACTTCAGCGCAGAGAGCCATAAAGCAGAAAAATAAAATGTCGATTGCAGCATGCAGCGGCGAATGTGAGTGAGACGTCACCCGAAAGCTTCAATTAAAGCTAAAGATACACGGCACACGAAATTGTATCGCCCTTAAGAAGACTAAAAAAAAACTTCGGTTGCGCCTAGTTGGTACCTAACTTTCAGTGCTTGTGTCATCTGTTTGCCGTCCGTCCTGGTTTGCACTGAAGTTTTCAGCTTGAAAGAAAAATAGGGCTGTCACATGAAGTCGAGTGGTACGTGGCAACAGAAAACGCACACGACGGGACACTGTGACAACTACGAGATACACGACGTAAGCGAAGTTTCAGGGGCTTTTAAGCCATACGATGCGACGTGCGGCGTCGGATATGGTCCGGCATACGGCGCACGACGATTGAGCTCACATGGAGCGAACGAGCAATGAGCCCTAGGCTCCGCCCACATAGGGCGCCTTGGCATGCACACTCGGAAGACTTCGTATCCTCGTAATGAAGCACAAAACAAACAGCTTTGCACAGCCACGCTTCGTTCTATAAAAAAATAATGACTAAATATACGCCTTCGCGAACGACAAGCACATCGCAACAGTTCGCCGTCACTCACGACTCTCATGGTAGGCCTAGCATGGCGGACTGCACGGGCCCGGCCCGGGCTGGGCTCGGGCTTGAAAGTGCGGGCCCGGGCCGGGCCAGGGCTTGAAGCCGCGGGCCTGGGCCGGGCTTGAGGCTGCGGGCCGGGCTGGACTTTGACCCGCTCATTAAAAGGCGTAAGTCGGGCCTTCGATCACACGCGGATGTTATGCATTCCATGGTCTAAGGTATACTGTGCCAAGCTGAAGTGACACGTATATATGTATATATTAACAGCACTAACACTGGGTCAGATCACGGTTGTTCCCATGGGAGGCATAAAGATTTCGGTCTTTTATTCGAGGTTGACACATACGATACATTTCATTTATATTCCTTGGTATTACGTGCCAAAACCAACATATGATTACGAGGCACGCCGTAGTGGCACCGGATCAATTTCCACCACCTCGAGTTCTCTAACGTGCACCTAAAGATAAGTATATACACGGGTGTTCTTGCATTTCGCCCCCACCAAATTGCGGCCACCGTGGCCGCGGGAATCGCACCCGCGTCCTAGGACTTGAGCTTAACCGCTGAGCTACCACCGTGGGCAAAGCAACATTTCGATACATGTACACACCGGATTTGCCGTCCGGTCGCCCGCTACAGAGCGCACGGCATCATTAAAAATCATCATCAGCAACTAATATCCTCTAGCGGGCCCGGGTCGGGCCTGGTCATGAACAAGCGCGCCCTGGATTAGTTTAGTAATGAACGCCCGGGCCCGGGCCGGGCTCGGGATGGGTACGGTCAAGTACGCCCGGGCCCGGGCCGGGCTCGGCTGGGTTCGGTCATGTACGCCCGGGCCCGGGCCGGGGCCGCGCTTGGAACCACGGGCCCGGGCTGGGCTCGGGCTTCGAAAAGCGGGCCCGGGCCCGGGCCGTAAAATCCGGCCCGTGCAGTGCTCTATGGCGGACGCCGGCCGTCGCCTCGTTCGCGATCACACGCGAGCTCGTCATAGAGCGCTTGTTTTTGCCAACATGATTAAGTTTTGTACTCGCTTGTAATGTGTTAGCATACGCTACTAACTTTCTCGACGTCATCGATGTGAAGAGCAAAGGTGGAAGCGAAGCGAGCCGGCTCGCCGAGACGACGGTGTCGCTGTGTTTACCTGCGAAATGGCCTAGCATCGCTGCTCGCGATCTCGCTAGTGGTTTGGAAACGGGCACTGTCTTGCAGAAATGGCACACCTCAAACATCGCTTTCTTCAATAAGGAATTATTTCACGTCACAAACAAAATGTACTCGACGTTTATAACGCCGCCGCGAGTGGCGATGCCGGCAAATGCTCCGAGGCTAGACTCCACCGACTCGATCGCCTCTTGGCCACGGAGCGGCGACAGGGAGAGGGCGCCACCAGCGGCTTGACGTCTCCCGAGCTGTCATTGGCTGCGGCCGTCCGACGGTCCGACGAGGCGACGAAAATATCTGCCCGGTTGAATACACGCCGGACATGCGATGCGGCGATCCGATGCGATGAAACGTCACGAAACGTCACCATTCCGGCTGCCGCATCGCCGCGTCGGACGTCGCATCGGATGGAAAATCGTACCGGCCGTAACGCGCAAACCGACGCAATCGGCCGCAAGCGCACTCTCGAGCGTTGGTGTTGATATGGTGGCGCCGTCTAGTAAACCAGCCTGCAAACGCTCTTTTCCACGCACAGTAAATTGCATAAATAGCCGTCGTATTCTTTCGTAAAAGTATTCAAAATAAACACAAAACAATATCTGCGCGTTTTTAATTGTGCAAATGCTTCTTTAGGATTGATATGTGATGGCAAGAGTGACAACGTTCCAAGATGTCAGCGTTGTTGTGGTTAGCGGTCTCACGGCCCAGCTTTTCCTCTAGAGTCAGTATATTAACTCTATGCGCTGCCGCTGCAACTAGCGCCGACGTTGGCGTTGTTCATGGCGTTTCGCACACCGTTGCACAAAGAAAGAATGACGGAAGCACAGCGAACGCGCGCTTTCGCAGCTTCGAGATTCGCTTGCCGGCGTTGCCATTTACGTTCAGCTTCGCGCCGTTGCGAAGGAGAGTGCAACGGCAGCGAGCGCGCGCCGCATTATATACGAGTGCACAGCTGTGGCGGAGAGAGAGAAACGGGAGAGGAGAAACGAAGTGGAGGCAGCGCTCACGTCACCCCCTCCCACCTCCTCGCGCTCACGCGAGGAGAGGGGGACAGTTGGCGCATGCGCAGTATGGGTGCGGACGCCGCAGAACGGACACTACCTCGAGCATAAGATGCTTTCGCATCTAAAATCAGCGAGTGGTCTATCCAGACAAAGGTGCACCATTCTGGACTCTCGGCAGTGTTTTCTCGTTCTTAGCATCCATTGAAGACCTTGCTTGCTTGCTTGCTTGCTTGTTTGCTTGCTTGCTTGCTTGTTCCTTATATCTGGCTTTCACGAATGTTAATGACGATGATGATGATGTGCCTCTACACGTAGCTCATACCCACGCTGGGGGATTGGCCGAGAATTGTTTATAATGAAGTTTTAAAGTTTTAACTAATGATTAAACACAAAATACAAGCAAACATATAAAAGAACGAGTGCAATAATTATTTGTACATTTGAACTCTTCTTCTTCCTCTTCTTCTTAGCTCCTTTTAGGCCGCGCCGTTTCGGATCACTACTTCTTCAAGGGATAGATCGGTGCCCAATATATTCATTTCAGTTGTCTTCTATATCAAATATACCATCTTGGAGTGAAACGATATGATACTGTAGCGCAAAACTCGAAAAGAAACGCTAAAAGGCAGAAAGGGGCAGGAAAGTCGGCCTCTTATTCGAGTCTGCCCTATACAACATCATGCCCTTCAGCATGTACCAACTCGCTACCCCTAAAAAACTAATTGGTGAACGAAAGGACGATAGGAAAGCAACTAGGACACAAATGAAACGGACTGAATGCGGCCGCGTTGGTTGTTTGGGTCGCGATTTTAGACGCAGCGCTGGTTTAATGGATCTGGCTCAGTTTGATTCAAACAGATGCAGGATTTAGCTCATTTTTTTTTTTACGAAACTGCCTTTTTCAGTTCACATTGCTATGAGGAATCGCTCCATTTTGATTACAATTGTTTTAGAGTGAAATTACTTAGGCGCACTTTCCGCTTCCGTGAAACTTAGCCCAGTTTCGGTTTCTGGATTTGGCTCTTTTAGAAAAAAAAAAAAAGAAAACAGCAACACATTCTTTCAGCAATATGTGTGATGCTTCTTGCGGTAACTGCATCAATGAAATACTTTGTGCCTGTATTGCCATGCCAGTTCAGTACTGAATCGAGCCACTTCTACACCGGCCTTATAGGATGCATTAAAAGCGTTTTTGGAAGACTCTTGTAGACTGGGGCGAACGCACTTTGGGTGTTGCCAACTCTTTTTACAGCGTAGCATCGTTCCGTGATTGTTCCAAGTTGTGCGCCTTATTTGTGCTTGCTTTCTTGTTTCAGTGCCAACAGTGTGCCAGGCCATGGAACTGCGACCGGCCTCGGGCCATGTGCTTCACTCCGCCTTCTTTCGTGAATGCCGTTTACTGTTAGTGCATAATATGCGCCAAGAAATTGCAGCTGCACAAGAAACATTGATTGAAAACGTGCGTTCAAAAGCTCCAGAACAATGACTCGAAAGTTTAATTCTATTTTAAATGCGCATCATCGGCCATTTATGCAGCGCTTGATGCGTGTATCACGCCCAGCCTAAAGGCGGAACAGCGCGTTTTGTGCCTCAAGGTTTTCGCCATGCAGTTGCGCGGGGACCACAATGGGCGTAGGTGAGCAATTCAAATGAATAATGAACCAGATGACACAAATAGACACCATTCAACGCATCTGTCTATGTTATTTGAATTAGCTTTATTTGCGATCTCTCGTGTTTCCAGCTAAATGGGATTGTAAATATATATAACGGCTGCATGGGTGAGCTGTACACCCCTTTGCAGCCAAACAAAAATAACCGTTCCTCAGCTGTTACGCAAGTTTGACGCACTGGGCTGTATATATTCCCCAATTTTTCGTAATAAACCAGTTGGTAGCGAGCGCTCGTTCCGTATTCTTGTATGTCTTGTCATGTCTTCTTTTTTTATGCGCTCTGCTTTTATTTTAACGCCCCACCCTACTGGCCACGTCGCTGCACAGAACGACGACATCGCCCAACTTTCCACTTTACTGAACATCGTTTGCTATCTCTGGCTGCGCTGTGTCATAGAACCAATATCTTTAGAGATGTCAGACAGCTGCGATATCGGCTCACTGGACAGCTATAGCTAGAAGACATTGCCGTTTTTGGCCCAAATAGAACCGATGTCTTCAGTGGCGTATCCAGAAATTTTTTTTTCGGTGGGGGCGCTGCAACTCCAAGTCCTTCCGGTGCTGCTTTCATTTAAAGGTGTTTTGAAGCGAGCTCGTTGGCAAAGATCCTTGTAAAAAAAAAAGAAAAAAAAGAAAAAAAGCGCTATATTGCACACGGGCAAGGCAGTGTTGTCAACCAATTTTTGGAAAATACCCTACGTCACGGTAGAAATTACCCTACTTTACCCTACAGAACTTTTTTTTATTACCCTACATTTTACCCTACGCCAAGAAATAACAGTGTGGCAATAATATCATGCAGACTATACTTCACTGCACGTCATGCAGATTTCAGCGGTCTGAAAATTAGTTTCGAAGAGGGACTAAGTAACAGGTGAAGAGAAAGTGTTCCGGTATTTGTATAGAGCATTGAGTCGCACTTCGAAAAACTAACCAGGAGACTCGTCATTATATGTATGCGGCTGGCAGTGTAAGCGACATGGTAACAATTAGGGGGGCGTTAAGCGAAACGTCATAGAGGCAGGGAACGTGTGGTGGATCTATTGGAACCGGCTCTGAGCAACTACCGAAAGGGTCGAGACGAAGTAAAGCAGGATACATTTTACGATAATTTAAGGGAAAGCGCTTTGCTGTTTCAAGCGAGGTATGGTTGCGCTAGAACGCGTTGTCATAAATCGAAACTAAAAGAAGAGAAATGTACATGCGTGGCGAAGGTAAGGAAATGGCGGAGCATGTTTTAATTGAATATTGAGATATACGCTCGCGTGGGCGCTAGCCTGCATGAATCCTTGGGTTTTATGGATATCATTGCAAAGGTAAACAGGTCGGCGATTGAGATAAGTAAAAGACGGCGGCAGTAAAGTGGTGTGAGAAAGAACAAAAAGCAGGAAAACTAAGGTTAATCGGCGATTAGGCGCAGAAAGTTGGGCTGTGAATTTACAAGGTTTATATATATATATATATATATATATATATATATATATATATAGGAAGAGAACCTTGATTCAGCTGGACAAGATTAGGCCGTGTATGTAATAATAATAATCGTAATAACAATAAAAACAAAAGTTTGAGCTTCAGCATGTCTTCGCCCCATTATAAAAGGGACGCTCTTTCATCCATATCTCCCCACTGTCATTGAAAAAACTCGCATGGTTCCATATGCATTTCCCTGAGATCACTGGAAGGCCAAAGCCATTTTCTTTTTAACACGAAAGTGTTTTATGCCGGGGTCCACCAAGACTTCACTGACGTATTTCCGTCACGGATATGACGTTCTTAAAATGTACACGAACATAATACAAAGAAAAAAACCAGAAGAAAAAGTTTCACAAACATGGAAAATTTGGGAATCGAACCCACGACCTCTCGGTCCGCGACGATAGCTCGCCGAGCGTTTAACCCATTGCGCCACAAACGCACTTGCAGAGAGCTACACAGACGCGCCTTATATATCTAACACTCCTCCGTGTACCCGCGCTCTTGCTCGAGGCGGTGCCGCCGCCTACGAGCAGAAAAGAGAAGTACTGCATTATGACACTAACGCGCACCGACAGTGAACGCTTCGGTGGTCTCAGCACTACGACGCCTCGATGCCAGCATTCGAAGGGAGGCTGGCATCAAGAACCTTAATCAAGAAGCACTACCAACGCCACCTAGGTGGTGTTCGCCCTACTCAGCACAGCGGAGCGTGGCCTCCGCAATCAGCTCTGAAAATGTTTCTGAAGTTGATTGCGGAGGCTGCAATTGCGACGCGCTATACGCGCTGATTTGACTCGGTGACGATTCAGTTACGTGCTTTGTCTTTCGCGTTGTATTAGTGTGTCAGTTACGTGCTTGGTCTTTCGCATTGTGCTAGCGTGTGCAGCGTAATGCAGCTTCCATATGCACAAACGGTGTTTCTCCGCTGTCTACTGATACGAGTGTGATGGCACCGACTACGAGAACTGCGGCAATAAGCGCCGTCGAAAGACAACCGAAATGATCGCACCTTCGCCGAAGCGACCCGCCAGCGGGACCCCGCTCGACAATACGACGCAGGATGCCCAGCACACCCACAGGATGGTCTACGACCCGCAAATCATGCACCCTTCGCTGCAGTGGACCGCGAGTTGACCAAACGATTCAGTGACAATCCGTTCGGTTTCGCCTGCACGGTTTGCGAACGCCTGTGGTTCACGTGTGATTTGCGCGATGCTCCGGCGTGTCCAATGCAGTGTCTCCGGACAATGTATCCCGGTCGCGAGTCTTTCAAAAACTTCCTCTTATGTGCCAACTGTTTCACTTTCGTGTTCTATACCGATTCCTATATCAGAGGGATCAACCACATTTTTTTCTTCTTCTTCTCAGTTGATCTTCTTCTCAGCCCTCGAAATATTTCTGGACCCAGTGTGGTTTGGATTGCCTCCAGGATCGAAGGCATTGCAAGCTTTCTGAACTTCACGTACGTGCCTCCGTGATCGGCCCACAACCAAGTGACGATATCATGTGATGGCGTCACTATTTGACGTCACGTTGTGATGTCACAGTGACGTCACTACGACTTCATGATGACGTCACAAATTCTGGCGATATGTCGGTCACTTTTCGCGCTTGATGAGGCCTTAATTACTGGAACCGACCGCCGTCGCAAAATTTAAAGGCCCTTCCAGGCAACGAACGAATGGGAGACGAAATAGAGGAAAAAACTATCGATGAGAAAAAAAAACAGTGCCAGCACAGGGATGTGTGACGTATTATTTTTCGTCTCTGCCCTATGCTGGTGACATGTGAATTAAGACAGATTTCGTTTTCGGATCTATTTAGGAATGTAACCTTCGGATCGCTGATCGATGACGAGCAAAATGAGGAGATTACCCTACGTCTTATAAGAAAATCGTATTACCGCCCTACTATCCCACGCTGTCCGAAAAATTTCTGAAATATCCTACAAGTACCTTACGTTTGCAACCCTGGGGCAAGGAAACGGCACACGAGGACAGCGCCCGTCCTGTTCCCTTGTCCGTGTGTAAAGTAGCACTGTTTCTTTTTACTTGGTGTTACTGTTGCGGAGCATAGGTCGGCAAAAAAACTGAAGCTCACTCAGACTCACTCAATAAATATATTTTGCTCTGAGGGCTCACTCGGACTGAGGCTCACCAAAATTTCCTCAACCGGATTCACTCGGACTCAAACTCACCAACAAATTACTCAGCCGGACTCCCTCAGACTCAGACTCACGGCTTGAACTGAGTCTGAGTGAGCCTGAGTGAGTCGACTCATGAGTCCTTTAGCACCAAACTAACTGTTTGTAATGGTGTCAATGCTCTTTAACGCCAATAACTCCTATAATCGGTGCTCTTAAATACGCCTTTTTGATATTTGACCTTCAAATACGAGTTATCAACGGTTTTAATCCACTAAGAACATTTTTATGAATTGCGCGACTAACACGAGATAATTTTATCAAGAACTTCCCATGAAAGAGTTTGCGGGGGTGGCCATGGCAACCCCACCCCCCTCCCTAACTCACACCTCTGATCAATAAACATTGAAGTGGCGCAAGAACGCTAGTGTGTTGAGATATGTGTGAATAGACTTGAGTATAAACGTAAGCCGATAGAAAGCTGATGCTAATGCTGAAGATGAGCAGATAGGACCATAGGTCGGCAACAAAAGGTGGAGCTCACTCAGTCACACTCATCATATATATTTTGTGCTTAGGGCTCACTCGAAGTCACACTCGCCCATATTTTCCTCAACCGGACTCACCCGGACTCAGACTCACGGCTCGATCTGAGTCTGAGTGAGTCGACTCATGAGTGAGTTTGCCGACCTATGTTGCGGAGTTACCACCCCGGAATTGGAATGACTCCGGGATCATTCCACATTTTCGCGACCCCGGGATGGAATAGCGACCACGCTTGGAGGGATGGATTGGAATTAAACGCGTTTTCCCCGGAATATAATGGGAATGTAATCACGCCTTTTTCCGAAAATAGAGCGCTTTTTCGTCTACGCGCTGTTTTTTGTCAGAATATGCCGAAGAACCAAACAGCCCACGTTCAACTATTAGTAAGTCAGAGCCTCGAATTTAGCAATAATATGGGCACTCTCGGTGGATTTTTGCCTCCGTCGTCGCCGTCATGTCCCGGATATGTATATGTATGCATATATAAATAAAAGCCACAAATAAAAATAATTCAGAAGAAAAAATTCTGAAGCGCTCGACCGGGGTTTCGAACCTGCGACCCCTCGCTCCGCAGCTCCTTGCCTTAGACAATGACGCCATGCCTCATTCGTTCTCCGTGATACTAACGGCAGAATACAAACGCACACGGCGTTGATTGAAACGTGGCGAAATTAAAATTATGTGAGACGCGGGACATGCTGCATCGTTGCCCGCGCTGCGTTTGCGTCGTATTGCTGGCGACCCACGCTAGTTTTCCATTTTGGGGTTGTAGCGCCATGCCTCTCGTGGCTAGTCGGCCAAGGAAAAAGAAGAGCGTCCCGTGGCTCGTGGCGGCGCTAGCTAGTGGGAACGCTTTGGCTCTTGTAGACTTATGCCACAGGAGGTCGTGCGCTCTGCGGTTTTGTTTGCCGCCCAAAGGAAGGCGCTGCAGGGTCTTGGGACAACGCGAGCGCAAGAGTCATGATCAGAGAGTGGCTTGCGTTCTGCGCATGCGTCCTGGCGGTTCGCAAATTTTTTGGGTCCCCGACTCTAAAACTGTCTAGTGTTTCGCCGGAGTTGGGATGTGCGCCTTCGACTTGTGCTTCGACATACAGGGCGTGGTCGACCGTGCTCGCGCGATTATCTCTTGAGGGGGAGTTTTGTACGTCTTGTGCTTTCACCGCAAAGATTGCGTTGAAGCTACAGACCACACCAAGGTCACATTGCTCGCTGAAGCGGCCGCGTTTGCGAAAGTAGTTGTCTACTAGCTAGAAGAGCCAAAGTAGGGGTTAGTTGAAGTAACAACTGTGACAGTTCGCGCTCTTCCTATGTATACCTGTGCGTTCTTTTCGTGCCTCCTCCATTGTGCTTGAGCAGCGCGCTGCAAGTGTCGAGCTGCGACAGTTGTTAGTTCGCACTCGCCTTGTGTGTGTGTTTTTTTCCTGCGTCCATTGTGCTTGAGCAGCGCGCAGCAAGTTTCTAGCTGCTTGCCGTTCTTCCTGTGACATTCAAATTTCTTTCTATCGCAATTCATTGCTTCGCCCTTGAAGCGAAACTGTGCTTTTTTTTTTTTTTTTTGTACGAATGCTCCTCTCCGCCTGCGAGAGGGTAGTTTTCTTTCAACCCACCGAGTCGGCTATGGCGCTCGGTATCGGCGAAGCGGGGGTTTCTCCCAAAGCTCCCTTCAGCCACAGCTCTCTGCGCGGACTGTTTCATGTGGTTCAGTGTTTTGTCATGCTCGAAGTTAGCGGTGCCCTCGGCTGCGTCACTTCCGCCGCCTTCCCAATACTGACGTCACAGACGCAATGTTGCCAATAATTGTGGGAAGCCAGGAGGGCGTTTGCAGACAATCTTTAAAATTCATTTGCAAACAATCTCCGCATGTCTCAAGCCTGTAATTTGGCATAAATGACGGAAACGTGCAAAGGAACGTACCCAGCGAATTTCATTGAGATCCATCAACCTTGAAAAATCGCCGGAGTTGGCCTATTTAAGGCCAACTCCGGCGATTTTTTGGCCATGTCAAAGTAACAGTGCTTTTATGTTCCTGAGACGCTCCTGTTACGGGCCCGATAGCAGAAATACTCGGCAAATTGGAGAATAATTTTAAATAAGCAAAAAAGTGCAACACCGAAACCGAAACCCAACCGAGTGTACTGTCTACGTATGACGTAGACAGGGTGTCGGAACGAAATGTTTTTCGTTTCGGTTTTAGTTTCGTTCCACCACAAAAAGTTCCGTTCCGTTTCTGTTCCGAAACGAAAAAAAAAAATGTTCCGTAACGGTTCGTAACGGTTTTTTTACGCAAAAATTTGAATGTAATCATAAAAAACATTGGATCTGTGATGTAGTGCCTTGCCCTCCTCTTTGGAAAGTGGTACAAGGGTAAAACACGTTCTTCAGAGGAGCGGAAGCAACTCTACCACGAATTTCTACCAGCTCGCGCAAAGCAGTATTAATTTTAAAGTCATAGTACTTATTTATTTTCTCAAAAGGCAAATACGATTTTTTAGTGGGCTCAATGCTTCGTGTCAAGGGAGCGAGCACGATCTCAGAAACAGCACGTCACTGAGTGTACTCTCTGATGTGCGAGACCGCTGTTCTGATAAAAGTATCCCCAGGCCTGCGCGGAACACGCAGCACAGTCACGGCGAAAGCTGGAAGAGCGGACTTTGTAGAGCCCGTTGTAGATTCTCTTGAGGAAACTAATACAAGTACACATGCAAGGTACCCACTACGTCATAAATCATCGTAATTTTTCTCAAGTAGCGAAGTTCCCACTATGCAATTTTTCGTCATTTTTTGGAGAAACGTGGTACCCCCTACACATCTGTAAGGAAGTGCACTTTGTGCTGTGGCTGATGACGATGAGGCACTATGGCTGAGCACTTCGCAGTGAGTGGGAAGCAGTGTTGCGGAATGGGAGCCTCCATACCATTCCAGTTCCATTCCGGGGAATTAGGACTTGCCGCAATTTAATTTGTTTCAATTTCTCGGAATGTAAAAACTTAGCCCACTCCCACTCCGGGAATGGCCTGGCAGTTCAATTCCATTCCTGCAATTCCTCAAAGTAGGAAAGGCATCTTGATTCTTTTATCAAGTTAAGAATGAACGCTCCATAAAGCTAATGCCATCAGATGCATTAAGAACTGCAAAAGTGCGCAAAACACGTTACCAAGGTCGAGGGATAGTAGTTTGGTGACATCTTGTGCGGTACAACAACCGTACTAATTCCCATAGGGGCAGTTCTTCCGGTACCTATAGTATTTGCATGGTCAGCATGTTTTAACGAATGGTGGTGTTTTAATAATGTTTAAGCTTAAGTGCGATTAATGCTAAAATGACGACATAGCATATTTTTATGCTGAAAAAAGTGGTATTCAAGAAGACTAAGCAGTTTTACCACGCGGCTGGAGCGGTCGTGAATATGGAGAAACCTAAGATTTGATTAATGGGGAACAAAACCCTCTAGATCTACTGGTATTAGTTGGAACAGTGCACCTCTCGGGCACCTTGTGCCTTTGCATCGAATACGGAACACTGGGCCGCACTGCTCGCCAGCACTCACGCTTGTCAAGCGGGCCTGGCAAGGATGGATGGGGTGAGAACTTTCTCTGTTCGCCTGTGCGCAGTTATGCAGTGTCTTCCTTGTCGCAGAGGTTATTTACGTGTGTCACGTACTAAACCGTTCGTGAGATAAAGATCAGGCTGTGCACAGAGTATTCGCTACTTTCGTGGGGGGGGGGGGGGGGGTATCAATGCGAACCAACGCGCAGGAGTAGTTTGCTTCTCCCTTCAGTATTTGCTGGGATAATGCATTTGTTTGTACACTAACTTATGCCTCTGTTTGTAGTAGGCGCGTTGCTTATTAGTGTACCGTGCTTGTAATCAGCGAAGCCATTTTAAAGATACTGCTTTATTGTTAAATTCGAGGCTCTGACTTACTGATGTTCTAAGTTTGAAAAACAGCGCTTAGACGAAAACGTACTCTATTTTAGGAAAAAGACGTAATTCCATTCCCATTCCATTGCGTGAAAATGCGCTTAATTCCATTCCCATTCCATTCCTCCAAGCGTTGTCCCCATTCCATTCCGGGATCGCGAAAATGTGGAATGATTTCGGAGTCATTTCACTTCTGGAGTGGCAACTCCGCAACACTGGTGGGAAGCATTAAACGACACACTTTGCGCTATTAGCATTGTGTCATAGGCGGAGAGTACGGGGGGGCTGGGGGGCTGGGGGGCTTGGGCACCCCCGGACTGCCTCATGGGGGGGCAGAGCCCCCCCCTGGCGCCGGTCCAGGGTACTTTTTAAGAGCTTGGCTTAGGTCCCCGGGTCGTCCTCTCTGGCGGCTATTTCACAGGAGGCTGTTTATGCCCGCTTCTTTTTCATTTCAGCCATTTAAAGTTCGGCACATGGACCAGTGACAAGTCAAACATTCAGTGGAAAAATGCCCCTCACACAGATTTGTTGTGCTGATGAACAACTGAAGCACAAATTAAAAAATTCACCGGCGATTACGATACTGCCTAATTCGCTGAGCGCAGCCTCGTGTTTGGGCAACGTCAGCTGTGTTTGAAGTTTTGACTATCCGCAGTTGGTAGCAATGTAACATTCGTTACATACTGCCACAGAAACTGCCAGCGCTCGAGTGCTACGCACACTATATACTCTGTGCATTGCAGGTGTCGCGAACCAAGTGAAACGCCCACAGCCCCGTTACGACAAGCGAAGCCAGCCGCTGTGCACGTGCCAGCCCTGCATGCGCACGAGCGACAGAGGAAGAAAGCGAGGTTAGAGGCCATTATCTCGTGATATCGACAGACTCCGCGTTCGCTCTCTCTCGTCCTCGTTCGCGCTATCGGTTACACCGCCGACGCCAACAGCGATGCCGCTCAACGCAGGAACGGACGCCTAAGAGCTGCGCTCTAATTGTCTTGAACCCCGTAGTGAATGGTTTTGAGAACACAAATATGATACTGAGAATACAAAGCAATCCCGACACAGTCAGTCAGTGAACGCTTTCGCACAAACTTACTCGCCAGTAAAAAAACGGGTAATTTCTTGGTTGCCTACATATTGGTACCCTTCGACATGCCCGCTTATAAAAGTGCCGAGAAAAGATTGTACGCAGTTTTGATTTATCAGTAAAGGGTTTTACTAAAAGTTCGGCCACCAACGAGCAACTTCATTACTCGTCCAGATTCATAACCGCAGCTTCGCACAAGGTGTAGTGGTAAGCAAATGGTATTTGCTACCATCTCAGAATTACTTTCGGTCATCTTGAATTGAACTCACTGGCATATAATTAAAGCTTCCGCGTGATAGCGTTAGCCTACTCTCTCTCTCTCTCTCTCTATATATATATATATATATATATATATATATATATATATATATATATATATATATATATATATATATATATATATATATATAGGGAGAGTGAGAGAAACTCGGGCCCCCGCCCCCTCCGGTAAAATGAAAACTCTCCACCTATGCATTGTGTGATGACTGGTTGTAAATTTACTCTTCTGCCACGCTATAATACATATGTTAACACGATTCCTTGCCCGACAAGACACCTGTATAGAGTATTTTTGCGAAGGAGTTACAAGCACCAGCGTGCTACTGTGGTGAAAGACCCGACTGCCACGCAGAGGGCGCGAATTAAAATCCCATCCTACCCTAGAAATTTGTTTCTCATTCAATGTTTTCTTATTTCACCCGCTAGCGGTCATGGACATCGGTGGCGGCGGACATCTATGGCGCCAAAATCAGCTGTTGTGATCTCATAACAGCTTTCGCTGTAACAAATTTCAGCGCCGACAATGCCCCCTCCCCTTTGGCATGCGTGACAAGCGCGCAAAAGTCAACTTGCGTTAATATGAACATCTCTGGTTGCCACTGCTTTTCGTTTTTCGCACAATTTCAACATATCTTTGCTTTGGAATTCCTGCCTGAGGAACGCGCTAATACTGTACCCTGAGATATGTTCACATTGCACGAGCTCAGTTGTTCCGGATCGCGAAGTTTTCTCGTGAACCGAAAAACGATTGAAATAATTTCGGTTTCGCTCCGGAACGAAATAATATATAAAGTTTTGGTTACGTTTTCATTCCGGTCAAAAATATCGTTTTTTTCGTTTTTCGTTTTCGGTTTTCGTTCCGTTCCGACACCCTGGACGTAGACGTTGTTACGAACGAACCGGAAGTCGTGCAAGGCATGCCGGTCACGCCGGCGCGGAGTATGAAAACTGTGACAGCCGGGACGACCAGCGAAGCGCCGGCCAAACCAACGCTGTCTGTCGCCTTGTGCACAGCAGACGCTCACTGTAGCGGCCGAAGCGCCGAAGTTAGCGGTGCCCTCGGCTGCGTCACGTCCGCCGCCTTCCCAATACTGACGTCACAGACGCAATGTTGCCAATTATTGTGGGAAGCCAGGAGGGCGTTTTCAGACAATCTTTAAAATTGATTTGCAAACAATATGCGCATTTCTCAAGCCTGTAATTTGGCATAAATGACGGAAACGTGCAAAGGAACGTACCCAGCGAATTTCATTGAGATCCATCGACCTCGAAAAATCGCCGGAGTTGGCCTTTAAGACGCTCTCATGAACAGGCTGCAGTCACTTTAGCTGGAATAGAGGTAAATCACTGGCTGAGACATACTAGCGCAAAAAATGAAATGACAAACACAAGAAACAAGACGAAGACAAGAGCGACTCACAAATGCTTATTCCGTGTATATATATATATATATATATATATATATATATATATATATATATATATATATATATATATATATATATATATATATATATATATATATATATATATATATATATATATATATATAATCTTTTGTCACGAATGCGCATAAAGGAATAAAATAACACGCGTATATCAGAGGCGGTTGCGCTTAAATTCAAACTCGGGGCCCAGCAATGCGATAGACGGCCCACTGATAATTCGGCCCTCTTTGCTGGACCCCTAATTCGAACTTACCACCTCTGATCTACATATGTTACTTTATTCGTGTATGTGCATGCGTGACAAAACGATATATATCTGGAGTTTACGTTTTCTAAAAGAGCCAAGTCCACTGTAACTGAAAGAGAGAAAAGAGGAGTTTTTTGCTACAGACAAAATGGTCGGGCCTGCTCCAACAATTTTTTGCCACTGTGCTAAGTCACCAAGATACCTCAAATCTATATTGCGGCTAAAATCTACATAGCCCACTATCGTCGGTATTCAGGAGTAAAACTTGGATTTGGCTCTTATAGACTAGAACGGTTGAATTAGCTCGTAAAAGAAGTCTAAATCGCAGCGAATGAACGATATAGCAATATTTTGCGACAATATTAACACTATCATTGTGCTTCCGTCGGTGCCGTCCTTTGTTGCTGGCGATGACCAGACCTGTAGAACGAGTGCTCCTTCCAGGCAAAAGGCCCACCACTCTGAACTATCGGCAGCGTTTTCTTGTTCTTGGCATCGATTGAAGGCCTTCAAAAAATGTTTCAGCTCTTTTTCTTCTTAGCTCGTTTCAAAACCTGCCGTTTCGGATCACTTCTCCTTCAAGGAATAGATCGGTGCCCAATATCCTCATTTCATTTGTCTTCTATTTCAAACATACCGTCTAGGAGCGAAAGAAGGACATGATACTGCAGCGCAAAACTCGAAAACAAACACTAAAAGGCCGAAAGAAGCAGGAAACTCGGCCTCTTACGCTTCACGTTAGAGTTTTGCCTTACAACATCACGTCCTTCAGCAAGTACCAACTCGCCGAAGAAAAACTCATTGTGGAACGAGAGCACGATAGGAAAGCAACTAGGACACAAATGAAACAGATTGTATGCGGACACGTTGGTTGTCTTAGTCACGATTGTTGATGCAGCTTTGGTTTAATGGATCTGACTCAATTTGATTGAAACAGATGCAGGATTCGGCTCACTTTTTTTATTCGAAACTACATTTTTTTAGTTCACGTTACAATGAGGAATTGCCCCAGTTTGATTACAATTGTTTTTTTTTTAATAAAAGATACTTAAGCGCTTTAAGCTCCCGTGAAATTTAGCCCAGTTTCGGTTTCTGGATTTGGCTCTTATAAAAAAAAAAATACCACGTATGTGGAACCCTTCCTTGCATGTACACATTTGTGGGTAACGCATCGCCTTCTTTCTTCTTATTTTATTGTGACATATACACTTTTAAGGCGTAATATTTTCTGTGTATATATCTATTAGATGTCAGCCGTTAGACGGGCGCTGTGAATGAAGTGAGCCAGTGCCTAATATGCTTGCTGTAATATTTCCAAGCCAGTTATACACGACCAACGAGCCCAACAGTTAATTCTTTTAGAGGTAGATGATTTTTCACACATACGCGAGGAACCACATGATCCTCGTCTTGCTCTCGCTCGTACGGCAATCAACATTGTATGATTAAAGCGTAGTGACTCCGACTTCAATGTCAACGAAATAGCTGAGGTTAAGGTATATTTTAGTTATAAAGGTACTGAGCGCATTTACTTGCACGTCGTGACGTATTCATTTCCGCGACATACATATGAATCGGACAATTATCAGTAATGATTCTTCGCAAATAGTCTTCAGATACGCATGATTTATTACTCAAATCATTCCGTTTAAGGGTGTGTCCAGATAAGATCGAACACGAGGTCCCGGTCACCATTCCCGATTGTGATGAAATTTACTGTAGGTCTAGGCATTACACCCAGAACAATGGTCTCGCAGTTAGTATTGCGAAAAAAAATTTGTTTGCCTGAAAAAAAATATACAAATTTTGGCCGCAAAAAACGCTTTTCCGGCAATTTCGCGATTTCTGAATTTTGAGCGCACCTAGGGAAAAAACGGTGCACTTCTTCGTCACAATATTTATTCCCCTTAAAGAACAAGTGAAATACAATCTTATGAGTCTATTATTTCCCTTGCTTGTCAAAGCACTTTTGAAGAAAAAAATCACAAACTTGGCAAATCGCACAAAATACCTGTATTTCAGGAATTTATTGCTGCAAGCAAGTTAAAGTGAGGATAATCAAAATCAGTACATATTAACTTTCATACTTTCGCTCTCTTTTAAAATAATTTGCGTGGTATTATCGCGCTCCGTTCTACTTGATAATTGGGCTGAAACGTAAGTGATTTACCAAAAACGCCGAACTTTGAAAATGATTTTCTCAAAAAGGCCATTTTTAATTTTTTTTTAAATCCCTCTGATTGAAGTCAAGGACGTCATCTACCATTGTGCAGAAAAAAAAACGTTGCATTATTTTGGTTGCTAACAAGTTATAGTGCGTCAAATGTGACCATACCAGCCTAGCGGCCGCGTCGTTCCTTATGGGCTGAAACTCGGATATAAGTTGCTAAAAATACTTGTACGTGACATAATCACAAATCAGCAGCTCCACACCAACAAATGCGCAGCCCGGTGTCATGGTTCAGCAAGCTTTGTCTTGCGATCAGCCGCTTGACAAACCCGTAGCAGCGGCCGCTCGATGCTGCGGGCATTCACATTACATGAGTGCCGCTTCGACTGCGGATGAGCTCCGCTTGCGCGCCAAACTACGCTCAGAGGACAAACGAGAGAAGGAATGCATCACTGTGAAAGTTAAAGGCCGTTAAGTGCCAACAAATGTCATAGTATGCAACGAAAACTCTGCCGGCAATTTCCCAGTGAGCGCCTCCAGTAGTGCGCTCATGTGTTGCTTTCTCTCTTCTGATGGCCTAAAGATAATTAGGTTCATTCTATGAGCAACATATGACACAAAAGAAAGCCATTGACATCTAAAGAAAGCTGTCATACGTGCTTCCGATGGTCGAGCAACTCAAACTGCAGTTGTTCACCTCGTGCCAGAACACTTGTGTCAGCCGGCTGTGAAAAGAATTGTGTGTCCAAGTCCATTACTTCATTAAAGAACCGCTTTTAGAAAACTGCATTGTTGTGCGTCCGCAGATAGAATATTCAACGCAAGTCGAGCGTTTATCACGATATTATGCGGCTTCGGGCATAACAGCAGGGAAAAAATATATCCGTGCTGTATTGAAGGCACTCACTGGGTAATTGCCGGCAGAGTTTTCGTTGCATATTATGACATTTGTTGGCACTTAATGGCCTTTATATTTCACAATGATGCTTTCCTTCTCTCGTTCATCCCCTGAGCGTAGTTTGGCGCTCAAGAAGCTCATCCGCAGTCGAAGCGGCACTCATGTAATGTGAATGCCCGCAGCATCGAGCGGCCGCTGCTACGGGTTTGTCAAGCGGCTGATCGCAAGACAAAGCTTGCTGAACCATGACACCGGGCTGCGCATTTGTTGGTGTGGAGCTGCTGATTTGTGATTATGTCACGTACAAGTATTTTTAGCAACTTATATCCGAGTTTCAGCCCATAAGGAACGACGCGGCCGCTAGGCTGGCATGGTCACATTTGACGCACTATAACTTGTTATCAACCAAAATAATGCAACGTTTTTTTCTGCACAATGGTAGATGACGTCCTTGACTTCAATCAGAGAGATTCAAAAAAATTAAAAATGGCCTTTTTGAGAAAATCATTTTCAAAGTTCGGCGTTTTTGGTAAATCACTTACGTTTCAGCCCAATTATCGAGTAGAACGGAGCGCGATAATACCACGCAAATTATTTTAAAAGAGAGAGAAAGTATGAAAGTTAATATGTACTGATTTTTATTATCCTCACTTTAACTTGCTTGCAGCAATAAATTCCTGAAATACAGGTATTTTGTGCGATTTGCCAAGTTTGTGATTTTTTTCTTCAAAAGTGCTTCGACAAGCAAGCGAAATAATAGACTCATAAGATTGTATTTCACTTGTTCTTTAAGGGGAATAAATATTGTGACGAAGAAGTGCACCGTTTTTTCCCTAGGTGCGCTCAAAATTCAGAAATCGCGAAATTGCCGGAAAAGCGTTTTTTTGCGGCCAAAATTTGTATTTTTTTTTTTCAGGCAAACAATTTTTTTTTCGCAATACTAACTGCGAGATCATTGTTCTGGGTGTAATGCCTAGACCTACAGTAAATTTCATCACAATCGGGAATGGTGACCGGGACCTCGTGTTCGATCTTGTCTGAACACACCCTTAAAAATAAAACCCTATTTTATGTTATCGTTATTATTACTCGCTGTATTTGTTTTGCTTTATGTATGTATGCATTTTTGTTCCCACCCCGCTCTGTAATGCCTTTGGCCTCGAGGGGTAAAATAAATAAATAAATAAAAAGTACGTAGATTTCGCAAGCGGAGGACTTTTTGCGGGAAAGTGGTTTCCGAGAAAGCCTGAGTATGTTTTCTAGCGATCTGTAGAGATCTCCAGCCCAGTTAGCCAAGAGTGGCCTCAGCAGCTTTTTGATAAAGAGATTGAATTTTTAAGCCTAACGGCCGTCGAGGAAAAGAAAATGGCACCGCATGCTGACCGCACGACGGCAGTACACGACGTTCGCGCGAGGCGGTGCAAGGGCAGCGCCCTTCCCACCCGTCGTGGCCAGTCAGTCAACTTTCCCTTCACGCACGCTCTTTTGTTCGGGAAACGAATCGGCAGGCCGCACCAAAGGAGGGAGCCTGAGTTCCGAAGTTTGTATCGATTCTTGACGACGGCTGCGGCACTGGCGTAACCTTCCAAAATATTTCTGGCTACGCCCCTGAGCGAGTCTTGCCTTGAGCAACGGAATCACCCCCCGCTTTCTTTGCATCTTTCTTTCACTCGGTTGCTACGACTGGGCACCTGCCCGTGTTCGAATCATGTACTTGGGACTGTGCAAGGTGAACATATATCACATAGCAACGTTCGGTGGACTAGTTCTCCGAACGATGGAAGTAGACAAGGACCCGCATGAGCTAGGAATCGCAGCAAAAAACAGAGAAGTTATCGCAACAACTAGCTGCAAAGTGGGGTAAGATGTAGAGACCGCAATGGGAAGTTTTACCGGACTCCGACTATCGCAATGCGACAATGAACCAACTAGCCCAAACCAAAGTACTGCTCCAATGAAAGCTTTAATGTGCAACATTCTTTGGCAAGTTCTCCAGCAATCTTGTTGCAATATCGTGTCTACAACGCAAAGGCGTGGCACCTTTCCGACAAGAATGCTTATGGCTCCGTAGAAAACAAATAAGGTTGGGATGGGACGGCTTGAATTTGAGAGTCTATCAGCCTATTTATGGGGTCGATATGGATGTGGGCAACATGTGGGCCAGCTTTCGGGGTAAAGGCGTCATCAGCTGGCCAGCGTGCACGGGCGAGCGTCTCAATGAGCGCTTTCTGCTACACCAAACATCCATGTTAAAGATACAGGGCGTGTAAACTCCTGATTCCGGGCGCGCCGGTGTTTCCACCTCGGGCGGCAGCGCGTGAACGGCGCGGGTTTCATCGGATCGGCGGCGGAGTGGCGCGCGCCCGCGTGTGTGTGTGTGCGCGCGTGTGTGGAGGGCGGGGGGAATGGATTCGAGAGTCGGTGGGGAGAGAAATTTGTCCCTCGAATTTCGAAATAAACCTGTTTCAACGAAAAAGCGGAGCTGTGAATGCGATAGCAACACGTCCTAATAATGTTATGCGAACCAACTATGCCTAGCAGCTAACTTTTAAAGACGATAGTCTTTCTTGGGGAACTTAAACGCAGAAATTTTGGTCTGTCTTTCTGTCTGTCCTTCTGTCTGTCTTTCTGTTTGTCGGCACGTCCCTCGACTCAGCCACTCGGCCAAAGTTGAACCACTTGCCCAAGGGCCAGCCATCGTGAACGGCTGACTAGGTTCATACTTGTGTACATTGTTGATCAAAAAGCAAACATTACGCATATCTGAGGCGCAACATCACTAGGTAAGTATTAGGCGGTGTGTTCCTTTAAAGGGACCGAGAACTGCCCAGAACATGAAATGAGATGACTGCACTGATGGAAAGATTGTCCGTCGCATTGACTCAAACCAACCCTGTTTATCTCGTGAGAGGTGGATTTATATTTTTATTTCTTCATTGAAAGTCGCGAAAAATGACATTTGGCGCCTCTGGTGGCAAAATCATAAACGGTCCGATGAAGCCGGTCACGTGACCATTGATGGTGTATGCGTTCAATGACTTTTCTGTTAGTACTGAAATATTGTTCATTTCTTTATATTAAAAGGCATTACTCCATAAAAATGTACATGTAGGCCTGCGTTAGTTGTATGCAACAAAGTGGCGCTGCCTTCGCTTGGCGTAATGATCCCATGCCGGGACAAACCATCCAGGGGCGTAGCCAAGGGGGGGGGGTTGGGGGGGTTCAAACCCCCCCCGAAATTTTTCAGTTTTGCTTGCGTATATATACACGCACACATACAAACACACGCACGAACATACACAAAGTATGGTTGAACCCCCCCCCCCCGAAAAAAATTTCTGGCTACGCCCCTGAAACCATCCATGACACAGGCGCAGGCTACCTTGGGTGCAAGCGCACACAACGCTGTACAAATACTGAGAAGGTGTATAAAGCCACATCATCTCATTGTAACAGCTTGCTATTTTCAAAAATGGTTGGAAAGCTCAAAATAAAGGTGGTTAAGCATAGCTACAGTAACTTCTGCGAAAGCAGAATAACGACAGCTTTCACAAGGACTAGCGGCATCGCTATCAATTCTCAGCGTTGTTGGAGCAAGCCTTCATGCGTGTTTGGAGCCTTTCAGATCGAAAAATACTGCTTATAAAATAATTACGTGCTTTTAGGATAAACCACTGCAGCTACAAACGCTACGAAGGGTAAGCTTCCTGTCGCGCTGTAAAAAACTGGGTCGAGAAAAATCAGTTGACGGTCCCTTTAACAGAAAATACATAGATACGCAATTTTAAAGACCTTGATGGTATGCGTTTAACGTTGAGACAGTAACGCGTTTATTAAAAGATTGCCACAGCTGAAGCGATCAGCGGTCCAAGCCGAGCAAGCGCGAGCGCCAACAACAACCGTCTTCGTCTTCTTTCGCAGGCGGTCTTGTCTGCGCCCTACCATGTTACAAATCACTCCCCCGCGGAAAAGGATCCATCCTGACGACCTAAGGAACAGGTACAACTGGTGGGTCATTATGCGGCTTCAGTCGATCGACGTGAACAGTCCGTAGATGATTGAAAAGGCTCAATCATATAGTTAACTGGGGATGCTTGACGTAGGACGCGGTAGGGGCCTTCGTACTTAGGCAGTAGCTTTGTGGAAAGGCCAGGAGCGGAGGAGGGAACGCGAAGCCACACCAACGTTCCAGGCGAATACGACTGAGGAGGCAGGTTTTCGTCGTGACGGTCCTTCTGGCCCTACTCGACCTACAATGTTACAACCCTAGTTTCTTAAGGTGCGCTGAAAATGCGACTGCGCTGAAACTTGTCTTCCTCCGTGCCCTCTGCACAAGCTCATGTTGTGTTTCGGTTTCGGTTCAGTATTGCATTGTACGAATGACAGGGGGCGCCGCTCTGGCATTCCTGTTTTAACCAGGCGACGTCTAAGTAAGAGAGTTTGTGGTACTCGTTGAGTGCGGACGTTTCTTCTCCTTCGGCGCATCGCGCCAAACAGCGTGTTCGGGCTGGCCGGCGTCCCCACCGGTCGCGTTGGTCACCGCCGGTCTTCGCCTGCCGCTGCGCCGGGACTACCAGCCCGCAACACAGCACTCGTGTTTCCCGACGTATTGCCAGATGGCGTCCATATCTCACGCAGCGCCTCTTCTATCATCTTTAGGCGACATTTTTTGATCCGATCTCGCGCAACCCTGCAAAACGCTGGTGTATTGGATTACGGCCGTTCCCGGGAGAGAAGCGGTTTTCGTGCTCTTTGTCGTATCATTGGTCACAGCGCGTAGAAGGGTATATGTCATGAGTAAAGTGGCACGGGGCGCGCGCCGGACAGCGCAAGGCGTCGATGGTGTGCGGGGAATGGAAAAATACCCGATGGTGTGCATCCCCGCCACGTCGACGCAAGCCATTGGCCGGAGGAAGGCGCGTGCCACGTGACCCGAACTGAGGTGCGGAACCCCAGAGGATCAAGCAGTCATTGTTCGTTGGAATCGTCAAGGAGCAAGGTGTTGCAAGCCAGCGTCGCACCCGCGACGAGAGCAGTAGGGCTCCGTTCTGGGGGCAGCAGCAAGAGAGGCTCGGGAGGGTGGCCGTCGACCTTGGTGTTATCCAAGTGAGGCTCCCCGGGCTTGCAGCAGCCCCGTCACAGCAGTTCGCAGGGCACCTACGGCACTCCCACAGCGCGGCAAGACGACGACGACCCACGGACAATCACCAGAGAGCCACATCGGCAGTTCGACCCGGTGGCACCAAGGGGAGGCCAGGAGTTAGGCCTAACCGGACGAGACAGATGTTCTCGACAAAGGACCGGAGGATCGGCGACGAGGACGAATAGCAAGGCGGCGGATCGACGACGACGACCCCAAGACGTCGACAGCAGCAGCGACGACGGGGCCGAACGCCGAACGTCAACTTTGGCGCTGGATCAAGGCGACGAGCACACCGAAGTAAGAACGTTCGATTCGCGTAGCGAGACTGGGACGCCATAGTGGCCAGACTTTCGGGCCACTCAGGCCGAGCTTAGTTAGAAGTGTTTGTTGTATTCATTTGTACCGCTGGGCATTTTTGAATATGTTACTTCTAATTATCTAGCGTGTTAATTTTGTCGTTTGCAGTGTTGTGGTTTATAATGGGTTCATGATGACTGAGGGGCGCGAAAAAACGGCACACAAAGAAAAGAAGTACACGGGACCGCTTTGTGTGCCGTTTTTTCGCGCCCCTCAGTCATCATGAACAAATACCAACTCGCCCAACTTTTTACTTTAGTGATTATAAAGGGTGTTTGCAGTGACGCCACGGTCTCCCGCCTCGCTCACTCTCCCAACTCCATCACACTTTGCAAGCGCTCCCGAGATACGTGACAGTATACAAGCCGTTTGCTGATGTCTGCCGATATAGTGCGTGCGAAGCTTTGCCGACCGCGCCCTAATAGTGAATGTTCAAACTTGCTATTCGAGACACGCCGTCACCCCCCCCCCTTTCCCGGCGTCCCTTCATGCTCCTTCGCTGCGCGGAACGATGTTATCGATTTGGACTTTATACGGAACATGACGGCGACGGTGAAAATATGTCCAGAGTGTCCATGTAATTGTTATCGCAATTAAGAAATATATACAAACCGTGGATGCGAGCTCGCCTTTTTTTCTGGAGAGCTGCATTGAAAGAGTTCGTCCGTTGAAAGAATCAAATAATGCGATGCATTTTCCATTGGTTTCGTTCTCGCCTTCACTACCCTTGTTACAGGCTGTATCTCCTCGCCACTTATTACAGCGAAAGCTGTTATGAGATCATTTCACCGGCCGTTTTTGGCGCCGTAGTTTTCCGCCGCCGGTGTCCGTAACCAGTATCGCTCGAAATAAGAAAAAAAAAACGAAATAAGAAAAAAATTCCAGGATGGAATGTGGTTCGAACCTGGGCCCTCTGCGTGGAAGCCCAGTATTCAACCTCTGAGCCATGCCGGTGCTTGAAACTGCTTTGCAAAAAGGTCCTATAGAGGCTTCATGTCGGGAAGGAACCACATTAGCATATGCAATATAGCGTGGTAGAAGAGTAAAATAAGCACCAAGCGTCGCACAACGCGAATTCTGTAACCAGGCGTCACACAATGCGAATTGCGCAACGAGTAGGTTGTTGAATGCTTCCAACCCATTACAAAGGGTTCTGCCATAATTCTTCGTCGCCATCAGGCACAGCATCAACAAAGTGCGCATAGTGCCTTACATGCGTTTAGCAGGTACCACGGCTCTGCGTAGAATGACGAAATATGGCACAGTGCCTGCTGCACTACTTCTCAAAAATTACAATTATTTATAGCGTAGTGGGTTCCTCGCAAGTGCCCTTGTATTGGTTGCCACGGAAGCCCATAAGCGCATGATCCATTTCCTCGGGGTCTCAGTAAAATTACCATGATTTAGAGCGTAGTGGTTTCCTCGCAAGTGCACTTGTATTGGTTGCCAAGGAAGCCCATAAGCGCATGATCCATTTCCTCGGGGTCTCAGTAAAATTACAATGATTTATAGCGTAGTGGGTTCCTCGCAAGTGCACTTGTATTGGTTTCCAAGGAAGCCCATAAGCGCACGATCCATTTCCTCGGGGTAGTAAGACAGATAACTGGGCAAGTTGGTATGGATCCATAATTTAAACTTTTTTAGCGCGCACAAAAGACAAGGACAAGCAAGAGACACACGAGCGCTAACTCTCAACTGTTTATTTTTTCAAAGGAACGATACATATAAATACTCAAAAACCAGCATAGAGCATGTGCGGCGCAAGTCATGTGACACACTGTCAGAAGGGCCCTTCTGCTGTGCCCTTTTTGGCAAGCCGGCTATGCCGGGGGCATTCCTGTCCACTCCTGCATCGCCCTGTCGTCTCCCTGCGCCTGGCTCTACCGTGCCATCAGCCTCTTCCTGACCAGCTGGCCTGCTGTTCCCTGGTCCTTCCTGCTGTGGCCTGGTTCCTGCCTTCTGCCCTGCAGCCACCTCCACGCTGCCTAACCCACCTGGCAGCTTCAGCAGCCGCCCCCGGCGGCTGGTCCGTCCACTCAAGCTGTGGCCCAGGCCCAAGCGTGGTCGCTCCGGCTTCCGTTCCTGGCTGCCTGCTGTTCCGGCCTACCGTTCCCGTGTGGCCCCCGTCCCCGCGACTTTCGGCGGTTGGCTGCCGCACGCAACTGGCAGCCACGCCTCGTACGTTCCCGGCTGCCAAGCTCTCCAGTCCGGCGAACTTCAAGCGGGCTGGCTGCCCGCCCTTGTGCAGTCTTCCCCGTTCCTCCTGGGCTGCGGACCTTCTCCCGGCGGTGGGCTCTCCCCGGTGGTGGAACTTGTGGTGAAACTTTCGGTGGAACTTTGGCGTGGCCATGGCCGACCTATGGACTTGTACCTTCGGGAAGACGACACTCCCCTGTTGGACTTTGCCCCGTTGGCCAGCCCCCTTGCGGCTGAGCTGACCTTGCCACTTGGCCTCGGACAGCCTCTTTCACAGGCTGGCCTCGGTCTTTAGGAGGGGGGAGAGAAGAGGGAGAAAGGAAAGACAGGGAGGTTAACCAGAAGCAGTCTCCGGTTTGCTACCCTGCACGTGGGAAGGGGTAAGGGGATGTAAAAGAATGAAAGAGAAGAAGAAGAGTTTGTGACGACAGCACGCGACAAAATACAACAACAAAACGAAACAAAACAAAACGAAGTCATAACCGCAGTCCAAGTACTACACAGCACCATTTTCTTCCAGCAGTCACAGTTTGATGTTAAGTCCGGTTGCGTGGAGAAACCTCAACAACGCCCTCAGAGCGGCTTGCGCTGAAGACCGGGTAGGCCAGGGCCCTAGGATTTTGTTCTCCGTGAGAGGGCGGTTGTCCAGCTGGCCTAATGCGGCTGAGAGGGCCGTTCTTTCGGAACTGAAGCGGATGCACTCACAGAGAAGGTGCGCGACTGTTTCGCTGCACCCGCAGACTTCACACGACGGGCTCTCAGCCATTCCAATAATATACGAATAGGCATTTGAGAAGGCCACTCCAAGCCATAGACGGACCAGCAGGGTAGAGTGACGTCGTGATAAGGTGGACGGGATGCGTAATTCAAGATCAGGGTCCAAGGCATGCAGCCGTGCACTTGTAAATGTAGATGATGACTTCCACAAGTCCAACGTTATGCGACGAGCTAGCATACGAAGTTCTCTTGCGGCGTCCGATCTTGACAGGGGAATGGTGACACTGCTGACACCGTCATGAGCGGATCGGGCAGCTGCATCCGCTTGGTCATTTCCCTGAATGCCGCAGTGACTAGGCAGCCACTGGAATACTACTCGGTGCCCTTTTTCTATTGCTTCATGGTGGATTTGCCTGATTTCCGCGACGAGCTGCTCATGTGCGCCATGACGTAAAGCGGAGAGTAGACTTTGGAGGGCTGCTTTGCTATCGCAGAAGATAGACCACGAATTAGGTGTCTGCTCCATGACAAATTGAAGAGCAGCACGGAGCGCTACTAGTTCAGCAGCTGTAGTGGAGGTTGCGTGAAACATTTTGAGCTGTATTGTGATAGCTCTTGCTGGAATGATTACGGCGGCGGTTGAGCTTGTAGTCATAACTGAACCATCAGTGTAAATATGGGTGTGAGCAATGTACACCTCATGTCAATACAGTAGTGCAGCCTGTTTAAGGGCAACCGATGACATTCTTCTTTTCATCGTAATTCCTGGTATGGTAAGGCGCACTTCGGGTCGATGTAGGCACCATATAGGCGAGGATGGCCTTGCTGCAGGCGTATAGTTCGATGGCAAAGAAGTACTATGGGCAGCAATAGTGCGGCTGAATGTTGTATGCGGCCTTTGTGCAGGTAAAGATGCGAGATGGTGCGAAGGTACCCGGGCAAGGTGTCGAATATGCACCCTGAGGGTATCAGTGGTCACGTATGTTGACACAGGATGGTCTCCTGCAATGACGATTGTTGCCGCTGTAGACGCACATTTCGGAAGACCAAGGCATGTCCTTAGAGCTTGAGCTTGCAGGCCCTGGAGTTCGTTCAAATTTGTTTTGCAGGTATTTCCCATCACAGGAAGACTGTATCTTGCAAAACCGAGAAATAAGGCATTATAGAGCTGCAGCATAGACCTTACTGATGTGCCCCACGACTTTCCACCCAGAAACTTGAGAAGGTGCGCTATGGTAGCCAGCCGTCTCTTCAAGTACAAAACGTGTGGCGTCCATGATAAATCGCGGTCGATGATTACGCCTAAAAAGCGGTGCTTCCGGTCGTGGACAACTGCTTGCCCATTGATCGTTATTGTGTACTGCCGCATTGTCTTGCGTGTAAATGCGACAAAGCAGCACTTCTCCGGTGACAGTTCTAGATTTTGATTTTTCAAGTACAACGCGGTCAGCGTAGCTGCCTTTTGTATCCGGGCTCGTAGTTGTAGACGTGTCACTGCAGATGCCCAGATGCAGATGTCGTCTGCATATATAGATACATGGACTGTATTGGGCAAACATTTCGTGAGACCGACGAGCACAAGGTTGAATAGTGTCGGGCTCAACACACCACCTTGTGGCACTCCACGTCCTGTCTGATGGTAAGATGTGGCGCCTTCCTCAGTGACCATGAAAAAACTTCTACCAGTCAAATAGCTGCGTATCCACTCGAATGTTCGGCCGCCAATTCCGACTTCAGTCAACGCGTCTATTATTGCGCCATGCGTTACATTGTCGTAGGCGCCTTTTATATCGAGGAACAATGCTGCTGTGAGGCGTTTCAGGCGTTTCTGATGTTGGACAAACGTGACTAAGTCAATCACGTTGTCAATAGAGGAGCGCCCCCGTCGGAAGCCTGCCATAGAGTCTGGGTAAACGCTGTACCATTCCAGATACCACTCCAAGCGTGTCAGCACCATCCTTTCCATAACCTTCCCAATGCAGCTGGCTAGAGCTATGGGTCGGTACGATGACAGATCTAGCGGCGATTTGCCAGGTTTAAGAAGCGGAACCAAGCGGCTGCACTTCCATTCCGGCGGAACCAAACCCTTCCTCCAGGACTCGTTGTACATACTTAGCAGCACGTGTCGCGCCTTCTCTCCAAGGTTTCCGAGCGCTGAATATGTCACGCCGTCAGGCCCCGGAGATGATGAGCGCCTGCAGCTTGCCAGGAGGGGGGACTGTGGGAATCGAGCGCGCCCTCCCCTTTGGCGCCTCGTTCCCCAGCTAGCGCGTGTGTTGGCCCCGCGCGGCTCGAGCGCCGGGGACCGCCGTTAATCGGCAGCGTCAGGCCTCTTTGTCTCGTGCGAGCCATGCGTCGGCTTCCCGGCGGGCGGGCACGCGTCCGGGCATGCCTCGACATGCTCACATGCTCACGCCACCAAGCTAGCTTACGTCACTGCGCAACGCCTGTCCTCATTGGCCGCCAGTGACAACCCCCTTCCCCCTTGAGCTCACTTCTGTCTGGTGCGGGCTTTCCCGCGGGAGATGCCAGCGCCTCCTAGCTTTGGAGATGCTCTCTGGCTAGCACGAGAGGTTGACGCGCTGCTCTAGCAGGCGGCTTCTCGTTCGTGTGCTCGACTGCTGCCCTTTGTGTGATAGTCGTAGCGCCGCTGGCAAGCGTACTCGGTCGGTCTTGCGGAGTTCCCTTTACGGCCTGCAAGCCCGTGACTGTCGTACCATGGCCGCTGGATATGGTCGTACTGTGCTGCATCTTGGGTTAATAAACCCGTTGTTGTTGTTACCCTGCCTCGTGCGTGGTTTCTGCTCCGTGTCGGAGAAAACGACGAACCCGGCCGCAGCGTCGTCGCACGCAGCGGCAGTGGAGAACGTCGCGTCCCTACACGGTCGCGTTCGTAGGTAAGCCTAGTGCAAACCTATCTCCACAAGCGAGTGATGGAGGGATGCGGTTTCGTGCACGGTATAGATATCTTTACAGCGATCAGTAGATGACGCATCCATTCTTGCGTGCTTTTTGATAAGTTGGCTTGGCGATTCGTTTTCGAACGCGGAGGTATGGACAGAAGCTTGTTCCAGGTCAACCTGCGGCACAATGTGAAGGCGATCATCTTCCACGGAGACGTCATCTCTCAAGCGGAGGCCGTGCTCCGGGCGGAGAAGCGCGAGACGGCCAACCTCTTCTTGCTGGTGATGTTCTTCGACGAGTACCTCAAGCTGGTGACCGACTCGCAGAAGACGTACGAGGAGGCCCTCAGCTGCACGCTGCTCGGTGCCAAGCTGTTCCCGCCGCAGTACGGCGCCTCCGAAGCGGCATTATTCTACGACCAAACCGCGGCGAGCGAGCTGCGTGAGATCTTCGAGAGCGCCAAGGTGAGCGCTGTTTCAGAAGAGGGCTGGTTTAAGTTTCTTTCTCTGCCATCCAGCTGCTGGCTTGCCCTTACAAGCACTATTCGCAACTTTCAGCAACTATAGGGGGCGCCACAAGAAACCCAATATGGCTGTCGATGCGGTGATCACCCGTACACACGGAATGTTCACCGCATGTGTTGTCGCTGGTTGCTGCCGCTTGCCGGCTAGGATAATTTTCCACCGCATTGAACTTCCCATGCATGGTGTGGCTCACGCTTGAGAGCATAAACTGCGAGACACACGGCACGATTCTGCATCCGATTTGACGTCCTACGCGCTTGTGTAGCAGCCGGAATGATGTTTCGCCGTACGGGGTCGCCGGATCGGGCGTCCGGCGTGCGTTAAACTCAGCAAGCGGCAGCAGCACGGGAGACAGGCAACCTCGTGCCGCTGCTCGGTTTCTTACCGCTCCCATCATCATGTCCGATGAGTGCCGAAGGTAATTTGCCGGTTACGCCGCTAAATCGGTGGCATAAAAAGATGTGCTACAATTATTTTATCATGCAAACTAATTCCCAATTCACTAATGCGGTGTCTTCCAGTAGTGGCACTAATAAAAAAAAGCACCGCGGCTCCACACCTCCACTCGCGGAGATCGGTAACCACGATGCGAAGGGGCACCTGCGATGCATTCGCAGATATAGCAGTGACACTGCAGCCGTCTTACTTAACCGCTTGCTTCGCTCCACCTTTGCTCTCATATTGAGGCTGTCGAGAAACGATTGCGTATGTAGACGCCTGACATAAGAGTAAATACATCGTGTTAGCAAATTTGCTCACTCAACGGACTGCGCTCGATCTCGATGGCAGCGCTCTGCCTAGCTCCGCTGCCGTGTCATTGCGCAGGCTTTTCTACTCTCACTGTCCGGTGTGCGTCGCCGCTACGGGGTAAAAGATGTGCAATGGTTTATATGCAAACTCATTCCATGTCACTAATCGTGCATCCAATGTGGCCATATAAGCAGTGACACTGCAGGCCGTCTTACTTAACCGGCTTGCTTCGCTTCCACCTTTGCTCTCAATATTGAGGCTGTCGAGAAAACGGATTGCGTATGTCGACGCCTGACATAAGAGTACAATATCAATCGTGTTAGCAAAATTTGCTCACTCTATGGCGTGCTCGCGCTCGATCGCGGATGGCAGCGGCGTCTGCCTAGCCGCCGCTCGCCGGTGTCAGTTGCGGCAGGCTGTTTTGACCGCTCCCATCATCATGTCCGAGGATGCCGAAGTATTTGCCGGTATCGCCGCTATCGGTGGCATAAAAAGATGTGCTACAATTATTTTATCATGCAAACTAATTCCCAATTCAATAATGCGGTGCTTCCAGTGTGGCACTAATAAAAAAAAGCACCGGCGTCCACACCAATCGCGAGATCGGGAACCACGATGCGAAGGTGCACCTGCGATGCATTCGCAGATAAGCAGTGACACTGCAGGCCGTCTTACTTAACCGGCTTGCTTCGCTTCCACCTTTGCTCTCAATATTGAGGCTGTCGAGAAAACGGATTGCGTATGTCGACGCCTGACATAAGAGTACAATATCAATCGTGTTAGCAAAATTTGCTCACTCTATGGCGTGCTCGCGCTCGATCGCGGATGGCAGCGGCGTCTGCCTAGCCGCCGCTCGCCGGTGTCAGTTGCGGCAGGCTGTTTTGACCGCTCCCATCATCATGTCCGAGGATGCCGAAGTATTTGCCGGTATCGCCGCTATCGGTGGCATAAAAAGATGTGCTACAATTATTTTATCATGCAAACTAATTCCCAATTCAATAATGCGGTGCTTCCAGTGTGGCACTAATAAAAAAAAGCACCGGCGTCCACACCACTCGCGAGATCGGGAACCACGATGCGAAGGTGCACCTGCGATGCATTCGCAGATAAGCAGTGACACTGCAGGCCGTCTTACTTAACCGGCTTGCTTCGCTTCCACCTTTGCTCTCAATATTGAGGCTGTCGAGAAAACGGATTGCGTATGTCGACGCCTGACATAAGAGTACAATATCAATCGTGTTAGCAAAATTTGCTCACTCTACGGCGTGCTCGCGCTCGATCGCGGATGGCAGCGGCGTCTGCCTAGCCGCCGCTCGCCGGTGTCAGTTGCGGCAGGCTGTTTTGATGTGGCTTTCGCTCGCGAAGGCATAGTTTTATTGACCGTCGTCTTCTAAATTAAGCAAAAAAAAAAAGAGAGAACTCGCCTGCTGTCTCCCAGGACCGTGGTAGCGCAGTACCTAAGGTGTTGCGATGCACGTTCACGCGGGTTCGATTCCCGGCCACAGCGGCCGCATTTCGATGGAGGAAAAATGCAAAAGATGACCTGCGTGCTTAGATTTAGGAGCACATTAAAGAACCCCAGGTGGTCGAAATTAATCCGGAGCTCCTCACTACAGCGCGTCCCATAATCGTATCGTGGTATTGGCACGTAATATCCAAGGAATTCAGTTGTGTCCCAAAATTAAGCCGATTTGAGCAGCACGATGGAAACCATCATTTTCTCGTATGACAAGCTTCCCGATGCGCACGTGGGTATCCCATTGTCTTTTCTGCCGCCGGTCCAAGGGAAAGCCAGCCACGTTTATGACGCCTTTCACAGTATACTGTTTGAGCATTTTGGCACGCAGTACACGCGATTTCTCTTGTGCTGTTTACCCATTACTGAACCGCAAAGCTTCCACAACGTTTCACCAACAAAATCCATCGTAATTCACTGGCCACACGCACAACAAGTTGCAGGACACACCGACGACGAAGCACAGCCCGCACGTTGTCGCCAGGCAAGTTTTCGTTCTATCACCGGAACGCGGTAGGCGCAGGGAGACGACGGGGCGATGCAGGAGTGGACAGAAATGCCCCCGGCATAGCCGGCTTGCCAAAAAGGGGTGCCTGCCTGACAGTGCTGCCCAACAAAAGGGGGCGCTTGCCAGGGTATGGCTTGGACAACACGTCAGAGGGTATTTTCGACCAAGAGGGCCTTCTACCACTTCCGGACGTGTCTGGGCACCTTTGCGGTTCTTCTCCATTCACTACCCCTGTGAACCACAAACATTGCATGGACGTCTATGGTACGTTTCAGTTAGACATTCAACACCTCTAATAGAGGTGTCACTTAGCTCCCGATCACGTGAAATCAACGTTGATGGTACTGTCAAACGACCCGCCAGTCTACGCTGAAAAGATGTTGCATAAACGTTAACGCTGGACATTCGACACATTGTGAGGATGTTCATGTTAAGATATGAAATACGTGAAAAATACGTTATTTAGACACGTTATGGCACCTAGGAGGCATTTTTACATACCTTGAGTCGTGTGTGTGATATATATACACACATATATATATATATATATATATATATATATATATATATATATATATATATATACTATATATATATATATATATATATATATATATATATATATATATACTATATATGTGCACGAGGACATGAGTCTTGTACAATACGTATGAAGACTTCAAACATGGCTTAAAAATTTATTGCACCACAAACTAAACTGAGGAAACACTGCGGAGATGTTTGTAGGGAAACAAAAAAGCCATACACACATATATATGTAGTCCCGCCATCTCACACTGACTAGAAAGCCTCAGACATTGAAGTAAAAGTTGCACATTAATATTGCACATAAAAATAGGGTAACATTGCACAGATATCTTAACTAAATCAAGCATCATATATAGACTGCTAGGAACATCCATGCAGAGGATTTTACGTTACACGGCTGCACTTACAGTCAACGTGAAACAAATAAAAATTAAAACAAATCTGAGTGCAAACTATAAATGAAGGCTATCACTACTTTAAGGAGTACCTTACTATATGTGTACAGGAGTTCCCTGTACATGTAGTAGACTTTCCGAAATGTTCTCAAACTTGCAGTGAATGTTTGTCATATGAAAACAAGATTATGCAGCTACAAACACAAAAAATTGGTTGACCCCAAGCTTCCATCAGGGATTGTGCGCTGTGCACATGACACAAACTTTCAATGTTTGTCAACGCCCATTGGCAAAAGTGGGTGCACCAAAATACATGTTGAGCACTACTAGCATCAGTTAGCCTGTAACATAAATGCAAAAGTGCTGACTAGTAGAAAGTGAAAATATCTCTGTATGTGCACAAGGAGCTAGAACTTTGTCAGAAAATTTGGTAGTCTCTCAAGTCAAAACAAGTGGATGGTTAATGTTGAACCTCAAGGAGGACCAGAACAGCATATGTATCGTACATGGAGAAATGAGTGTAGAGCTACAATGCATAGGTAGTTGCGCTTGCAAGCCTGAACCGAAACCTTTGTACACATACATGCCATAACATTTGACAGCATATTCAAAAGATTCCTAGAAATAGTTGTGGTCCCATGAAGCTAAGTATAGGTGTTTTAATTAAAACATGAGGTACGATAAAAAAATATGCGTAGTAAAACCAGTGATTAATGTATTGAACAGGTTACATGGAATTATAAACACAACAGGAATACCCACAACCTCGGGAATAATCTCATACTGCGCTCTACACTATAGAGCTCTTCGCAGTACAGTTGAGAGACACTTGGCGGAACGTTAAGAAGTCATTGGCATTTGAAACAGTGGTGCAAGTTCAGGCATCGTAACCTACAGCACAGTCACATTGCAATGTTGTCATTGGCTCTTGAAACAGTTGTAAAGGTTCAGCCATTATCAAACACTGAGGTACACTTATCAGCAGCAGCACATGTGAGTAGCACTTGGAACAAGGTTGAGCAAGCAGTGAAGTTCGGGCATGATGAAGGCATGGCGAGTAGTTGAAACGACGGCGAGCGGTTTTCAGCTTGGCAATGTGGATGCAGTTGTTGCCACTAGCAACAGCGGTGAAAGTTTGGCTACAACACTGGACTACACTTCAAGCTGCGACAAAAACTTTGCACCTTGTTTTTTCCGATGAAATAAGTATCTAACAAGCCCACTTATCTTGGCTGCAAATATCACTTGCGCAAACGTGCGATGTTGATTGTTTGGAGATTCCCAGTTGCATTTTCGGTTTCAGAGTGCACCGAGTGAGGTGGGAAACCAGAGTTGTTTTCTGTGTAAACAAAAATTGTGCACGTGAGCACCGCGCGTTGACAACTCCCTTTCATCAAGGGACTGCTAGAATCAAATGCCTTCTCGTAATCTATGAAGGCTATGTATAGGGGTTGGTTGTATTCCGCGCATTTCTCTTGGCAATCTTGGCAGAGAACAGCGCTTCGCGATAGGTGGCGAGACGCTGGAAGTTGTAAAGGAGTACGTCTACTTAGGACAGGTAGTAACCGCGGAGCCGAACCATGAGAGTGAAATAACTAGAAGAATAAGGATGGGATGGGGCTCATTCGGCAAGCATTATCAAATCATGAATGGTAGTCTACCACTATCTCTCAAGAGGAAGGTATATAACAGCTGCATCTTACCGGTACTTACCTACGGAGCAGAAACCTGGAGACTTACAAAGAGGGTTCAACTTAAATTGAGGGACGACGCAGCGAGCGATGGAAAGGAAAATGATAGGTGTAACCTTAAGAGACAGGAAGAGAGCAGAGTGGGTCAGGGAACAAACGGGGGTTAAGGATATCATAGTTGAAATTAAGAAGAAGAAATGGATATGGGCCGGCCACGTAGCACGTCAATCCCCTCTGAGACATTGTAAATATGCATAACCCACTAAGGCAGCGGCTTTTGTACTGCCATGCAAGCCTCCCCCTTTTTTCCATGAAAAGGTCTGCTAGGAGTGTTCGCAAGGATCGTGGCAGCCTACGCAAATTCGAGACGCAGGTGGCGGCTGCTTGTGTGCACAGAAACCAAAGGCAGGTTTCGCGTGCAGTAACGCGCGTACACTTTAAAATTGCTTCTAATTATGTTCTAGGCTACATTGTCTGTTCATATTTGGTAGATGATGCATGTGTGTCGTAACATGTCTATTCAGTCTATCTCACAGGTCATCTCTTCTTCAAAATTTTGTGTCTGCACTCCCTCAAGGGTGGACATGGCATTCAATCTTTTACTTCTTTCTCTGAAGAAAGTTGCTGAGTGCAGGAAAAAAATCGTGCTCCTCAAAATGGACATGAAATATACTGTTTAAAGAAAGTACACAATGTGCTAGAAAAGTAACCTTACTTGAAATGACCACAAAAAAACTTTCTTCAGAGAAAGAAATAAAAAGATTGAGTGCCATGTCCACCCTTGAGGGAGTGCATACACAAAATTTTGAAGAAGAGATGACCTGAATAGACATGTTACGACACACATGCATCATCTACCAAATATGAACAGACAATGTAGCATACAACATATTTCGAAGCAATTTTAAAAATGCACACGCATTACTGCATGCGAAACCTGCCTTTGGTTTCTGTGCACACAAGCGGCCGCCACCTGCGTCTCGAATTTGCGTAGGCTGCCACGATCCTTGCGTAACACTCTCCTAGCAGACCTTTTCATGGAAAAAAGGGGGAAGGCTTGCATGGCAGTACAAAAGCCGCTGCCTTAGTGGGCAGTTTTGGTGGGTTATGCATATTTACAGTGTCTCAGAGGGGATTATAGCAGTCCCTTGATGAAAGGAGTTGTCAACGCGCGGTGCTGACGTGCACAATTTTTTGTTTACACAGAAACAACTCTGGTTCCCACCTCACTCGGTGCACTCTGAAACCGAAAATGCAACTGGGAATCTCCAAACAATCAACATCGCACGTTTGCGCAAGTGATATTTGCAGCCGAGATAAGTGGCTTATTAGATACTTATTTCATCGGAAAAAAACAAGGTGCAAAGTTTTTGTGTCAGCTCTTTTGAAGGAGCCGCACCACAAGAATGGATGGACGCACCACCAGGATGATACAGTTCATGAGTGCACCGCAAGGATGCCACAGTTCATCGGCGCACCACAAGGCCGACACAGTTCAGCGCCGCAGTTGACGGACGCACAAGGGTGGACGCAGTTGACAGATGCATTCGGCTTATTCAGCGGCAGAATCCTGAAGAGAATGAGAACAAAATAAGCGCACAGCCAACCCAAAACCTTAAATAAATTTGATGGTGGACAAAACTCATGGATTCATCAGTCATGTGATTGGCTGAAGCCATTTTGGATCATGTTTTTAGAGCAGGAAAACATGGTTGTGGAGCAG
Organism: Rhipicephalus sanguineus; assembly: GCF_013339695.2. Taxonomy (NCBI): domain Eukaryota; kingdom Metazoa; phylum Arthropoda; class Arachnida; order Ixodida; family Ixodidae; genus Rhipicephalus; species Rhipicephalus sanguineus. The sequence goes on from NC_051183.1 coordinate 6,106,605, forward strand.
CGAAAAGTGCATGTTAGACCAAAAAAAAAAAAAAAAAAAGCCTTTTAGCGTCGCTAAAGGCTCAATGCTGATTGGAAAAATTGAATTTATGACAACTACACCAGCTGAATACAGTCGCCGACCGTTTATTCGGACTCAGTGGGAACCGCTGAAAAGTCCAAATAATCGAGAGTCCGAAATAACGGATTGACCAGGAAAAAAAAAACACCTTTAAAGGCCCAAAGGCCAGAAAAACTTCTCATTGTACGTCTACACATAAGCACACTCGCGCAAGACTAAGTTGGCCTGCATTTCAGCCAGTGTTTGTCCATCGCTGTAGGTTGTCAATGAAACCTGTTCCGGGCTGCGATAAATCCACATCTGATAAGTGGGGCCGCGTCGTCGGAGTAGCCATCCGCCTGCATTGGCTCGAGGACCTCACGGACGATCTCATCATCGTCCAACTCGGCGAAAACTCGCGAGCAACATCGGTTTGAGGTCGGCCGCCTCCCACATGGCGAATAATCGCAGCTTTTTTTTTTTCGCCTTCGTCAGTGTCTTGTAATTGTCGCGTTTCATCATTAGTACCGACGGCGCAAATGAACGGATGGCGTCGGAACCAGTTCAGCACATCGGGCCTTGAATGCCAAGCAACAAATGAGTGAGCGAAGCGCAGATAAGCCCAGCCACAGAAACAATTGTTAATGCAAGCGCTCAAACGCGAAAAGGAAACGACGTCGGCCCAGTGTGGCATTCTCAAATGCCACACTGATCTGACTTCAAGCATGGCTTGGCTTGGCCTGCGGTGTGGCCATTTCGAGCGTGCCTTGGCCTGCGATGTGGCCATTTAATGGATACTGGACTGGCTAAAGCCGAAAGGCGGCCATTATAGCCAACAAACATGGCCTTCGAGATCGGCAATTGCCGACAGCGACCCAATCAGCCAGCCGCCGGAGTCTGAATAGTAATCGAACGGCCCGCTGTGGGGCGTCCGAATTTTCGGTCGTGAGTTTACATTACTTCAATGGGACGAGTGGCGGTGCCGCGAGGGTGTCCGAATAAACGGCCGGCGACTGTAAAGCGGAGCTAAGCAGCATTCTATGACATTCCATGCAGGTACAGCTTGGACTACCAAAAGTAACCGCTTATAGTGCAAGACCGGCTATAAAGCGGTCATTTCTTACTACCGTTTATCTAGCCATAGAATCAGATGTACACGAATACCACTTATTGTGCAGCGCCCAAGATGAAAAACTGGTTATGATATGGCTCAGATAAGGGAGGTAACGACCGCGCTTCTCAACTTAAGTACAGTAGACTCTCAGTAAACGGAACCTGAAGGGACCAGGAAAATGTGTTCTGTTTAACAGGAGTTCCGTTTACTGAGAGATGAAAAAGGGTGCAGAATACAAGTAAGAAACCAATCGTGTTAGATGCAGTTGTTCCGTTTAAGCAGCAGTTCCGTTTAAGAGATTTCAGTTTACTGAGAGTCTACTGTATGTTGAACGAGGAGGTACAGCGACAAAATTGTTACGGGGGGGCGGGGGGGGACGCAGAGGAGCGGAGCGTGAAGAAGGAAGGAAAAACAACCCCCAGCCAGTTTGACTTCGCAAACAGTGTCGAAACAACGAAGCTTATGCCCGTCCTTCATCAGGATGTATCATTCTTTTATGTTCAAGTCTTCCCTTCACTGGCGCTTAGCTTCGACCTCTATCGCACAAACATCATGGTGGCCTCGACGATGACATGCCCGCTCTCGCGTTGGCTTTCGCCGACGCTCCCGTCAGGTGGCTTCTTCATCGGAAGAACGATAAATGTTCGCCGTTATGAAAACTGAACTCTGACACGCCATTTTACACTCCACCCACATCACCGTCATCTCATCTTGGTGAATTTCTCAAAGGTTCACTCCTCCTTGAAGGTTTACCCCTCACCATCCTCCGCCCTCGCCTCTCACAGCACAGCGCAGCCCTCCCCTTTCTACGAAGCCTCATGCTCCCCACACTGTGAGCATCGCTACGCCATCCCCGGACATAAAAGCCTCGACTGAGAACAGCGTCGCGGTTAAAAACAAAGATGTGTTGCCGGTGTCGCGGGCGCCTGGTGCGAGCAAGGGTTGTCTCGGCTGTCTAGGCCCCGGAGAAGTCTTTGCCTCGGCCACTTCCCGCACGTTCCACGCTGAACGGGCGCTTGTATCAAGTTTATGGTGCCGCTGCTCGACTTTTTGTCCTGAAAATAGTTATGTCGTCGTACAGTGCAGGTATTTGCGTGCGACCTTGATTCCTCTATCAGTGAAGGTGCTGTTCGGCAAATGTAAACGCGTTGCGATGTGGCCTTACGTCTTTGATACCAGCAGGTGGACTTGCGAGCTTGGTAGACTTATGCAGTGTATTGCGGTTGTTCTCCCAACCGCGAAGCCAAACTTGGTTTCACGTGTGCTGCCTTTAGTTGAGCTCGCGAGTGCGACCTATTACAGGCCCCATCTCATGTTGTCGAGGGAAAGCTCCCCAGGTGGCAATGCGGCATGCTAGGTTGCCCATAACCGCCTCATCGGTGTCGCGCATGTCTGCTTTGGTACAGAGTTAACGAAAATCTTTGCAGCGGTTACATTCTGTTAGGGGTGGATGGATGATAACAACCTTCTGATCCTGAAAAAAATCGCAGCATATCCACAGAGTTAATGACGATGAATGGGCGAAGCTCCGGAGGTTCATCGGTAAACCGTAAATCTTCCGTGAACTCTGCCCAGTACATCATCAACGACGTGTGATCGGGCGCGTTTAAAGTGTCGATGAGAGTCATGGCAACTTGCAGCTCACTATAATTTTACGTGTACGCTGTGAATTTTTATTGTTTAATCACGCATAGGAGAAATCTCACATGCAATACCTTGGAGGTCAAAATCCAGTGCCTATACATACGGGGTGGTCAGTGAACTATAGTGCAGAGCGAGCAGTCTGTTTTTTCAGTCAAGACACTCGCTAGCAGACGCTGCCTGCACCGGCGTTGTAATGTGAGAGAGGGGGAGACCGTAGGAGAGGAGAAATAGGGGGAAGGATTCCGTTTCCCCTTCATGATAACGGCTTTATGGTCGGTGAAGTGATGGATCGGTTATGGGAGATACTGCCGGTTACGCCTGACGCGGGACAAGGTTAGACTAAGAGGAGCTTCGCCCCTAAAAAAAAATAGCCACTGGCATCGTCAACGAACACGGGGGGCCATCACTCGAGTATTGATTCATGGTCGCACCGCTTTTGACATCGCACCTGGGAAATCGAAAGCGTACGGAAATGTGGTTGCCGTTCCGCGGGACATCTGGCGCCTAACGAGGAACTATGAAAAGTCAGAATAACAGAAAGCCGAGCTAGTTCGCAAGGATTCATTATAACAAACAGGGCAGGCAGACAAGGACACAAGAAGTGCAGACACAACAAACACCACGTTTGTGGTGTCTGCACTTCCTTCTTGCGTCCTTGTCGGCACGCCCTGGTTTTTATAATGGATGTCTGCTGCTATCTGCTACAGCGCTTTTCCTACTGCGTTTGTTTCGTCGGCACAGCAGGCCGCGAACGTTTCAGTTATAGTGCATATACAGTGTAGCCCATTTATAACGAACCCACTTATAGCGAAATAGCGGTTATAACGAAGTGATCTTGATGTTCCGATCAAATTTCCGCATTTTCAATGCAATGCAAGTCCACTTTTAACGAAGTAAATAAACGCACCTCAGCGGATATAGCGAAGCTTTTTTCTTTTTTTTTTTCGAAAAAAAAGTTCATCAAACAACCTTCCGAGCTTTCACGTGAATCAGTAAGGCCGAAGAACCGGCTATTTTTGGCTCCCGGCAGCTTCCTACAACGTCGTTTGCCCTCTCACCCCGCTCCACGTGTAAGCTTGCTTCACCGCATCACACCATCGCCGGTCGCCGTCGCTAAAACAAGCCAACCTTTTTTTTTTGTTTTGTTTTCCAGTGCCAGGCAGGCGACCGCCCGGTAAAAGTAGTAAAAGGTTGCTAGTATCTTATCTCGTCGCACTGTGTACAAAGTCCCCTGTTTATTTCACAAGAAAGCCGCCCCACGCTTTAGGCCACTCCAGCCCGTTTCCGTTTGTGGTATACCCAGGGCTTGAAGTCAGGGGTGGCCCGGGGGGGCCCGGCCCCCTCTCCATTTTTCAAGGAGGGGCCCGGTCCCCCCTCGGCAGTCCGACGGAGGCACTGCGGCACCCATTTGACAAATGTTGGAGTTGAATTTTTTTAGCAGTAGTGCTTTGTGCGGGGAGATTATACTCTGCAATTTTCCGAATAATGATTTAATCGCGAATGTTTCGTTGACGGGATGTCAGCAAAACAGAAGAAAACAGGTATCGTCGTACTGCTGAATGCAATTCACTAATACACTGAACACCATGGGCAACGCCTCTTGAAACCATGGGTCACCACCCTGTTCGACAGAGCGTCTTGGCACAGCATACTGTTTCATGAGGCACCTGAGTGTGAAGCTACCTGCTCGTGAATCATGTAATGGTTCACCTTGGTCTGTTTACTTTGCCACTCAGTTTTCATTCTTTTATTGTGCATGACATGTCTGCTGTAATTGCAGAGACGCATGTATTTTGCTTACTTTATTAGCCAAGTGGTAGTGAAAATGAAATGTAGCATTGACGTGCCTGTGGTTCTGAATCCAGTGAGTCAACTAATGTTACTCACTTTGAGCTCTCATATGTTTAAGCCGTCACATCCCGAGTTATTTTTAAAAAATCGCTCCCAAAATAATTTATTTTAATGCGTGAATGGATTGACACGTTGAATAAATGCCCGGAATACATTCCGAATAATATATGTATTTGTATAGCATTCATAAGCATTTGTTCAGTCCTAGAGACAGTTGGCTTCACTGCACTGAGTGTAATCTCGTTGATACGATTCTGCATAATATGTTTCTCAGCCTAATACGTTTTTGTTTTTATTCCCGGCCAACATACATTGGAAATAATGCATTTTCATAGGTTTAATGCTATCACATTTTTGCCCAAAATTTGATAATACTACCGCGAAAGTGCATCTTGACCGATATATCTAGAAATCCTGCGTTTACTTTTCGGTATCAGCGATCTATTCTTCGAGATTATATGTATGTATATGGGTCATTCCACGCCAAGTGTCCCAGACGTGGCGCTCGCACATCGCAGATTTTGCTGATAAAATTTGTGCCTTTTCCCTGTGCCACATAGAGTATTGTGGCAAAACATTGTTGCTCGAAAAAAATTTTGACGATCATGGCGCCCCCTCGAATTTCGCTTGTATTTGTTAAACCGTGCCTTATAGAAAAATGTGTATAAAATCCATTTTTTGTGTGTTGAGCTTCGAAACCACGCTTGCGCCATCGCAGAGGTTCTGTTTAGTTGTCCTATTCTTTAATTCCGAATATTTTGTGTTTCACTACCAGCTACGTATCTTCAAAAACTGCAAAAATGTTCAAAGTTCGTGATTTTTCCTTGACCTATCTGGAACTCTCCCTAACCAATATAAATAATAGTATGATTTTCAGGAAAGTGTATTTTAGTACAAAAATGTTTAGGGGTAAAATAGACTTCAAATCTTCCCGAAAAAAAAAATTGTGAAATTAGAGAATATGTGCGATTTGTCGCACGTTTGACCGTATTTTTCATACTGATGTGGTCCAAGTAAAAATTCTCGTCATGCGGCGTTTGATAGTAGACTACATCGTTAAGCAATGAAGAAAGTCTAATCAAATCATTTTTTGTTTTAAGGAAGAAAATAATTTTTGGATTTGGCCCTCCGAACGCGTCCTGCATTTCTTTTTGTTGGTGCTTCGCCGCAAAGCACGTGGTCGCCCTTGCAGCTGACAGTCATCACAGGCAGAGGCAAGATGCGAGATGTATGTCAGTGACTCTTGAGTGGTCGAAAGTCTTGTCGCGTTGATGTCAGGGCGACGAGTAATGAATTCGCATTACAATGAGAGCTTGCTTGGCGGGCCCAATGGTAAGCATGGACGCCCGAGAGCAGGCTATGGCGTCGTTTCCACAATGTGCTAGAGGGCCGTCTGCACAAAACGTATACCAAGACAAACAAGTGTATACAATGTGCATTATTTCATTCAGCATGCATATGCTGATTGTGTTTAGCGCGCTCTGTGTGTCGTCTTCTTGTTCCCGTCTTTGTGCGCTTAACGGTTTCATAAAACAGAACCTCTGCGATGGCGCAAGCGTGGTTTCGAAGCTCAACACACAAAAATGGATTTTATACACATTTTTCTATAAGGCACGGTTTAACAAATACAAGCGAAATTCGAGGGGGCGCCATGGTCGACAAAATCTTTTTCGAGCAAAAATGTTTTGCCACAGCACTCTATGTGGCACAGGAAAAAGGCGCAAATTTTATCAGCAAAATCTGCGATGTGCGATCGCCACGTCTGGGACAATTGCGTGGAATGACCCATATATATATATATATATATATATATATATATATATATATATATATAAGTATAAAAGTATATGCGCCTTCATAAAAACAACTGTTTATTTTGTCTACGTTTCGACGGGAGCCCCGTCTTCTTCAGGACGCATATATGAAGGCGCATATACTTTTATACTTATAACCTTGCGGCAACCGAAGTTACTCTTCCGTATTTAAGCCTTATATATATATATTGGAGGGCCCCCCCCTCCAATGAAGGGAGACTTTAAGCCCTGGGTATACCTCATCGTGGCAAAAAAGCAAAGCGAGGTGGTGCGCTTCTAAATTGTTTTCTCTCTCTCTCTCTCTCTGACGTGGCGGCACCAGCTATAAGCCTGCACAGGCTCGGCCACACTGGGGAATCCGCCGTACACAGCGAGCGGAATTTTCGCGCCGCCGAAATTCAGCATCGTTCACACTTCTTACCAACCCACACCAGTGACCGCACCGCCAAAGTAAAGTCCCCAAAGTAAAACACCGCGCGCGCACACACACACACACACACACACACACACACACACACACACACACACACACACACACACACACACACACACACACGCGCGCGCGCGCGCGCGCGACGGATATCCCGGATCAACGTCTCCTAGAAAAACGCATTGCCCGGGTGTTTCCGCGGCGGCGCGGCCACGTTGGGTAGTTAGGGTTAGCGTGGCCACCCTAGCCACGAGCCTGGGACGCTCCGGCTATCCGCTCGCGTGTGTTCACGTGTTGTTATGGCGAATCACAAACAGGGGCAAGGCTGTCGAACTGCTGGGCCTGCTGGCAAGCAACTTTCTGGTGACGTCTCAGGAGCGGGAACATGCATTCGCTGAAGAGGAAACGACCCAAGCAGTGGTCGTTGGCCCGTCCTGATTTGCAAAACGCGAGAAACGGGTCGAGATATATCGCTACTCATGACAACAGTCATTGTGCTTCGCATTGCGTTTGTCGGAAAGAAGAGCTATTACGGAGTACTCCGTTGTCGCTACTGCCTTCGACGACTGCGATATGAGAAGTTTGCCGCCGTTTTTCGAATTTTCGACTCGCGCTTCGATAGGTTCACGCGTTGAGGGAATCCGGCGGCAGCTGCCGCAAAAATCAGTCCGGGGCCGATCGACGCGGAAAGGGCTGTTCCGGCGGACCCCGCTGCCGCCGAAGCGGATTCCACGAGCGCTCTCGCCGGCCTGCATGCTGAGGCGATATGCGCGCATGCGAAACATGTGCAGGGGACCCTCGACCCAGTTTTACAGGGAGCGTAAAAATTTTTTTTACTTCGTCTGCATGATAAGTGATTTTTTTTACAGTCCAGATATAGCGAAAAAGCAGTTATAGTTAAGTAATATCAGATTCCCGCCAACTTCGTTATAACCGGGCTACACTGTACTACTCGCTGTTCTTGACTTAGGTTTTACACAGTGTATGGGGTAATAAAAAGGTAGTCTCTTCAGCACTGCACACACGGGCACGTTTTTCATTTGCGTGTACTCACAGCCACCATCGTGGTGTATACACGTGAGGATCAGAGCATGCTGGGGCGTTTTCATCCCGAGAGATTAGTTACGTTTTCGAAATATGAAAATGCCAAGTTTGGCGCATAAGAGCGAAAACGTAGCTGGATGAAGCAGGATTTGTCTTTTGGTGCAGTTATCACATCACTGATTCATTGAATATATTTGAAAAATTATTGGCATTTTAGGCTAGCAGTTCCAGTCATTTATACTCTGTGCATTTAAACAAGTGCACTCACTCAACAGAGATGTAGTACAGTGTAGGAAGGGTATTATTCTTAAAGGAGTACTGACATGAATTTTAAAATTTTTCGGGTTGTTGCTCTAAATGAAAGCACGGGTGTCGAGAACCCTAAAAAGAGTGTCGTGGTGCCTGGGGATGCATTGCATATATTTTTAATACCGCTTCTTTCAACCAGCAGTTTCGGTTTCGGTTTCGAGAGGGCGGCTTCATAGTGACGTGTCAAGTCTGCCCGTGACGTCACGTACAGACTGCAACCCACGAAATATGCACCTGCTGTCCTTTGCTGTCAGTCGAACGTGGTTCATGATGAGTGAACTGTCGTCCAGTGCATCCGACAGCGATTTCTGTGATTTAGGCTGCATGCAGAACCCAGACTTCGCAAACCAAGTGAGCCGACTTGAAACGTCATAGGGCTCTCCATGCGGTGAAGCTGCCTTGCAGATGCTGGGAGATGAAAACTTTAAAATCAAACTTAAATATTTATACAGTAGAATCTCGATGATACGACCACGGCTAATACGAATTTCGGGATGATACGAATTTTTCTGTGGTCCCGGCCAAGGCCCATTAATTTACAACGTGCTTGAGTACGGTTGTTACGAACTGATTTTTGACCCGCGTCGTTTGATACGAATAAACGCCGCCCCACCCAACGCAACGTTGGCCCCACCGACGGCCGCGGAAGATAGCAGCGTGCACTTACGGCGCTGGAATGCGTGCGGCGCCGCCGGTTTGGCACGTTGCCAGCGCCGCCGGCGAGCAGCGCGCGACAGCCTCCAAGATCTGCGTGTATCGGAGGCCGGAGTGTGCCTTTTGCTTTCTCTTGAAGATTACAGATGGCGCTGGCCACGTTTTTTTTTTTTTTTCTTGGTGCGGAGGCAGGCCGGCAGGCGGAGACGCCCGAGAGGGAGAGGCACGGCCCGCGGCCCGCGGGAGCTTCTTTCTTCTATGCGTGCCGTCGGACAGAGTGGTTGTGGTTGCTGTGCTCGAGCCCGCGTTCTTGCTTTGTTGTGATAGTGCCTTTTTTGCCGAGTGGCAGCAAGCTATGTCTCGCAAGCGGAAAGCCCTCTCCTTTAAGGAGAAACTGGACATTCTTCGAAAGGTCGATGAGGATCCCAAAAGAAAACGCACGGAGTTGGCTAAGGAGCTAGGCCTCGCAACGTCGACATTAAGCACAATTGTTGGACAGCGGGACTCAATAATGAAGAATGTGCTTTCATTTAACGTCAACGCGAGGCAAGCGAAGACAGCCCAACACGTGAAGCTTGAAGAAGCTCTTCTGACCTGGTTTAAGGAGGTTACTGCAGCTGGTGTGAACATCGATGGCAAAGTGTTGCGTGAGAAAGCCGACGAGATCGCACTTGCTCTGCGCATCGACGGATTTCAGGCCTCAGGTGGGTGGCTGCACCGTTTCAAGACGAGACACGGTCTCGTTTACAAAAGCGTCTGTGGGGAAGCGAAGAAGGCTGACGAGACCGTTGTTAGCGACTGGCTCGCGAAGCTGCAGTCACTCATCTCTGGGTATGAGCCTCGTGATGTTTTTAACGCAGACGAGGCTGGCCTGTTTTTTAACCTTCAGCCTGAGAAGAGCCTTTGCTTAAAAGGCGAAGCGTGCCAAGGAGGCAAGAAAAGCAAAGAGCGAATAACGGTGCTTTTGTGCTGTAACGCCGACGGGTCGGAGAAACTTAAGCTGACGGTAATTAGCAAATCCGAAAAGCCTCGGTGTTTCAAGCGCGAGAGCCATTTGCCGTGCGTCTATCGCGCAAACAAAAAGGCGTGGATGACGGCGGCCCTGTTCGAAGAATTTCTGTCGCTCCTTGACAGAAGGATGGCCTGCAAGAATCGGAAGATTGTTTTGATTCTTGACCAGTGCGCCGCCCACCCAAGGCAAGTAACGCTCCAAAACGTCAAACTGATCTTTTTGCCCGCAAACACGACGACGCACCTGCAACCGCTTGACGCTGGAATAATAAAAAACCTCAAGCATCATTTCAAGGGCCTTCTTGTGCGCCGCCTACTTGCCAATATTGACAGAAAACACGAAGGAGACCTGCGAATAAGCCTCCTGGACGCCATCCATTTTATCGCTATGGCTTGGGATCGAGTAACGCCGACTACCATAGCAAACTGCTTTGCGAAATGCGGCTTCTTCAGGAGTTCCGAAGAGGTGCCCTCAGAGCAGGAAAAGCCAATTGAGGGTTGGGAACTGCTTGATGCTGGGTGTACAGCTGAAGACTTCTGCACGGCGGATGACAACCTCGCCACTTGTGGTGCGCGCACGGTGGAAGATATTGTTGAGGAGGCCACATGCGAGGTTGCCGATTCCAGCGATGATGGCGACAACATAGACGAGGGCGATGGTGAAGGACCACCACCGGCGGCTGAAACGCTGCACGCGCTCGACGTCCTGAGGCGTGCTATGGCCGCTGATGAAATCAGCGACGACACGTGCACGCGTTTTTACGGATTTCAAAGAAGTCTGCTGAGTGACTTCGCGAAAAAAAAGAAGCAGAAAGACATTAGAGATTTTTTCTGCAAGAAATAAATGTTTTTTTTATGTGTTCCTAAAAATGAGTTTGCCTCTGACTTTTAATATAGCTAGTTTTACATGTGTTTCGGTGATACGAATTTCGGCTAATACGAATATTTTTCGTGACCCCGCGGGATTCGTATCATCGAGATTCTACTGTACGTGTTTCCCGGATGCGGTGTGGGGAGAGCGTTAACACTACATGCCAAGGAAACCAAAAACGTCCGTTTTGCTGCACTTCAAAATCGTGTCAGTACTCCTTTAAGGTTCCATGAACCACAAAAAACAGTCAGTTCTAGATTGCGTTAAAAAAGCTTCAATGAGCCACTGAATGCACTCAAAACTTTGATGAGAAAAACAACTAAAAAAGACACATGAAACAGATTGCTCCTGTTCGCTTTTAGACCCCGGCATGTACTCTTCAGTGCCGTAAATCACGTTCCAAATGCAACCTTGCCCCTGCAGCAAAAGGGGTGCTAATACAAGCTTCCACCAGTCGCATTATCGCACTCATGTTCAGCAGCAAGTGCAAGCCTCTGGCACACAGGTCACATGCTATTCGCTCTTACAATGTAAAAAACACAAGTCGTTTAATATTTCTTTGTTTGCAGTTTTCAAATATGAGTGCCTGTACTCTCTTGTGACAGCATATTCAGTGAAGCGAAATGCCTAAAGATGCCTTACCTTAGCAATCGCGTTGCGTTGTCTGGCAGGAGCATGCCGCAGCCACTCTCGGATGGCCATCTCCACCGTGAAATCGCTAGCCTCGTGTGCAGTCTGGACAGCACCTACGAGGAAACAAGAGGTTTTATTGAAGAGTATTCCACTCACCTGGAACACAAATTTTTGTAGGCAGTAAGCATGAAAACATTGAAGCACTGGCACACTAAAATTGCCTTTCACCTGAACCACTTCACGAATTTGAAGCTGTAAAGTCAACTGCATTATGCGAGGTAAAACGTGTCTGCTAATGAACCTAATAACGTGTTATGCTGGCTGAATGTGTTTACACAAAACAAATTTGATGGTGCCCAAAATTCACCTGTAAAAGTATAACACAATGTGTTCTTGTGCTACGATCACGCTAGAAATCATGTCAGGCTACCGTCTCGAAGCAGACTTCAGAATCGAGGGCGTGCTCATGCTATGCGTAATGGTTTTTCTTAGGCTGTTGCGAATGGTAAATTTAGGTTCAAGTTGAATTCGAAGCGAATAGTGATTTAGTTGAATAATTTTGAATCGAATAGTGTATATCACATATCATAAAGAAAAATGAGCATATTTGCCCTGATCCAACTAACCTGGTCATTATTATTATTTTTTATGCAGGTCTTTTTGGTTTGAAGGATGTGGAAAAAATTTTGAACAGTAGCGGGATTTCAGTAGAATGCAAGTGATAACCTGTAAAATATGTTGCATTTCAAAATTTACTATGGTTGAACCTCTTTATAAGAGACACTGATATAACAGACACGTGGGGTATAAGAAACACCAGAGTGCTACACGAAAGTAAGGGTTGATGGGAAAATGCATAACTTAGTACCCTGCTTATAAGAGACACCTCAATTAAGAGGCTAGAATTTCTCCCTCATGCATCCCTCTTATAAAGGGGTACAACTGCATACTTAGAGCGCATAGGCTGGTATAACAGGCTTGTAAACTTAAAAATTAAAAAACGATCTCGGGCTGACGTGTGCAGGTGGTTCTGCATGCGCGCCCAAAGCTCATATTTGCAACGTTCTACGGTAGCTGCACGATGCCGTGGTCGCTCAGGCACAGCAGTGGAAGAGTGGTCCCCACACTATAATACTAACTAGTTGCCTGCTTCGTATTGTGTATTGTTCCGAAATCTAGTAGTCCCATGTTCATGCAGCAAGGGTCATCTATCTCGCAAGCTTTCACGCTGGCAAGGGCGATTCGTGTCACCAAATTGCAGCGAAGGCGTTTGCCACGCACTTGGACACCCCCTCCTATGTTCCTCTCGCTTGAGGCACGCGCAGAGCTGACAGTTTCCTGGAAGCAATTGTTCAGTGCACTTGTGTCGGCAGTTTTGAAAATGTCGTGCCTTAATGACGTGCTCATGAAACGCCTCCGTTTGATGCCACAAACCAACTACAGCAGTGCCACTACAGCATGGCCTTTTAAGCGGAAGGTCATTTTGCACACGGTGAAAACTTCAAACCTGCAAGCGCAGCACGAGTTTTGTGTGCTGCGCTGGCACTTTATGCGCACTATAGGCTTCAAATGAAACCCGGCAACCATCGTCAAGTTATCACCGTGGACGGGTGCACATATGCGCAGTGCTGCCATACCGAACGCACGTGCGCCAGTGAACTGTGATGACTCGGAATGCTTGCCGCTCTTAGTGTTTCATTCGAAGTCGATATGACGTGCCTACGGGGTGCACGTTTACACAATAAAAGTGGCGGTTTTTTGCTGGTGGAACGGCCTTTCTTTTTTCATTCAACCTGCATTTGAGACTTGTTTTTTTGCCTTTCGAATTTCGGGGGTCGCCCTGTTATCGAGGGCAGCCTAGAGCAGAGTAAATACGGTAATTACTGGAACACAGTGTACAATTTGACCACTTGCAGTGGACAGACAATCATACAGGTAGTTGCATGATAATAAACCACATACACTTAAGATACAGAAGCACCTACAAATTACTGCACCTGTCCAGGCACTCTTCAAAACTATTCACGAAATCGTAGAGTGCACACATGTGAGGACCAAAATACTTACAAGTTATGCACGACGGCAACTGCATCTGACAGAAGCTGAGCTTCCCCTTCCTCCCTTGCCACGAGAACTGGCACGCCAGATGATCAGTCATAACGTACCGTAGCATCCTTTTCGTGCATGCGGCCGGGTTTGCGCCGCCTTTGACAGCAAGTTCTCTAATCTGGAAAAGCAAGTTCAGCAAACAAAAAAAGCCTTTAGGCTAATGGAGGGCTAAAGAGAATTGAAATGGCGAGCTCTGTAAGTAATAGAACATAATGTGTGGAATGGACGACGTGACATGCACGGGGGTCAAGGAAAAACAGAGGCGACACAAGCGTTTGTGACGTGTTCATTCTTCCTCATCCTCTTGTCGAGGTGGCTCAGGCCACTTTGCAAACTAAGAACTAAAGGTCTAGCAACCCACCATGTAATAGCAGAACAACCACTTTATAAGAGACATTCCAGAATCCAATATATTTTAGGTCTCTTTTACGCTGTGCACCAGGTTCGCACTTTCCGATCACTGCATAGTTCTACATAGGCAGTCTGAATAAAGTGAGCCTAAAAAAGGCTACAGGCAGATGCAAGAGGTTCTTATTCCTATCATCTGATTGTTACGCGATCTCCTTAGTGGAATACGTCACACAGAGCACACTATTCACGCTTTCTTCTACCACACCATTCCTACACTACCAGGATATTCTTGCAAAGCAAAATACGTCTTTGTAGAAGGGTCCTCTTTACAATAGATGTGCATAGTCATGAAAATACAACAGGAATGAAAGTTTCAAGCATTACACAAAATGCTGGTTGCTAGAAAAACCAAGCGCGCAAGCTTGCACACAATTGAATAAATTATACAGACACATGTCTGTATAAGCACTTGTCTTCAGGGCAGTAGTGCACGTTACGCTATCATTATAAAACAATTTGCCAAAAAATACTGACAATTTAAGAACATAACATGTATTTTTTTCTTCTTTTCAAAGTTGGCTTGTTTACATGCTTCTTTTTTTTTGTACAGTTGAACCCCTTCATAAGAGGCACTGATATAACAGACACGTGGGGTATAAGAGAGACCAGTTTGCTACGTGAAAGTAAGGGTTGACAGGAAAATGCACGACTTAGTACCCTGCTTATAAGAGACACCTCATGTAACAGGCAAGACTTTCTCCCCCGTGCATGCCTCTTATAAAGGGGTCCTACTGTATAAGCGTAGTTATGTTTATATATGAATGCTCAATAGTCCATACAGCGTACACAAATTTGTCTAATTTGTGTGAAATAATCTGTGCATATTCATTATTGTACATTATTTCAGCTTCCGTGACGTACTGTTTTACATTTTTTGTTTTGCGCACGCAAACAGTGTACATCATAATTGTCATGTATGACTTTTGATATATATATCTTTACTTTTGCCAACTACTCTGCTACATATGAGAAGCAGAAACGTTTAGTAAATGTAGAACAAGAGATGTTTGTATGCTTTGGTTGTCAGGAATCGAGGAAAGAACCTTTGTCAAGCTGCTAGATTGCAGCTTTTTGTTCTTGTCCTCGCGTTATCTTGCTGTAATGAATGCCAAATACACTGATTGATTGATTGATGTCAGTGCGGAAACATTCACATCTACAAATCCTCTGCTCATTGTTATAGAATTAGGACGCCCACTTTTAGAAACTCTTTCAATTCCACCAGATTGTCCCGATTACCGGAACTCTTATGCCGCACCTGTGGTGTCCAAATTACAGTTGGCCGTTATAAGTTAAGCTAGAAAATAATTAGAGCAAAAAAAATTTTGCTAGCAGGCCATATAAATGCAAGGCATTGTGCAGTGACAAAGAAGTCGACATGAATAAAGCCACTCACAAATACTTCTTTTCGCGTGCCAGTCAGAGTACAATCGAACTGTTTCAGGGTCCCGTAGTCGTCAAACGGCATCGCAACTAGTGGTTCACTGTTGGCCTGAGCCTCCATGTTGCGTCTTGCAAACCTTGTTACTAAATCTCCCAGGAGTTGCCCCTGCTGCTGCTGCACCACACGAAGCCCAGCCAACTGGGTCAAAACTTGGCGTTGGAATTCTGAAAATATAGTGGGCATCAATAGTTTCGCAAAAAGTGTCAGTTCACTTTGGCCAAGAATTAGAAAGTGTATGGTCGCCAGATATCCCAAATTAGAGAAACAAGACACTATATACAGATGGGCTGGTAAGGTGGCATTTGGAGCTCAGTAGGTACTACTATTTACCTTTTTTTCTTTTTTTTTTCGTGAATACATGGATATGATTGAAGCGAGGGGTGAATGTGACCGTGTGAGAAGGGATGCAAGTAAAAACATGCGCCTGTGCAGACTTCATCCACTGTAGTCATCCTATGTGTGCGTGGAGCTTGTGCATCCTATGTGTTTGTGGAGCTGCTTTCGAAAGTTCATTCACCTCACATTTGAACACACTGAAAGTACAGCACGTTAGCATTTCTTACATAATACGCAATTAACATAAAGTCTTGAAACAATGCTAAAAGAGTAGCTATCCCCATGTATACACGCAAAAATTGTGACGTTTCTCAACACTTGTTAGAACTAACGGCTGATGTTTGTGAACAGTAAAAACTTTCAGAAGTGAGTAATCGAATGTCAATTAGCTAGTATAACATATAATGATGGGGAAAAGTGCACCCATACACATGGACATTAAGAACACTTTACGGCTCGAGTTCGGCTTGCATGACGTAATGTACAGTCGCACTGAATATGACTTGCAACATGGGAGCGCGCGACCTCAAAAGTTCAAATGCTTATGCATGACTTCCACTAACCCTTATTTCCATAACTACATGCTGTTCTATCACTTGGGGATAATCCCCAGTTAGAAAATATTACTTTGTTGTTGAAATGAAAACAAGCTGAAGCCATACACAATCTTTGAACTTATAAGGCCACGCACTCCTGTGCTGCAAGCCATAATCAACATGCCTGTACCTCTTATTGATCTGCCTAAGTCAACTGAAATGCCCTGTACAGGAATCACAGATAGCAACCAAGACGTTTAGGCGCAAGTGTACCATGCATTTCAACTTCCGCTGTCTCCCTTTCACCTTAATTCAATCGACGTAATAATGGCACACATTCATTCATCAAAATCATCATCTTCAACGACCAGTTTCGTGGCGGCATGGCGTGGTTGTCTTGAGCAATCCAGCACAATGGTTTTTGAATCTGTTAGTATGAGTGTCGGGACGAAACGAATACAGAAAAGAAAAAGATATTTTTGCTTGAAACAAAAAACGTAACCAGAACGTTATTTATTATTTCGTTCTGGAGTAAAAACAAAATATTTTTTATCGATTTTCGGTTCACGGGAACACTTGTCGATCCGGAACAACCGAGGTCATGCAACGTGAGCATAATGCATAACTCAGGGTACAGAATCAGCGCGTATCTTGGGCAGATATCCCAAATATATGTTGAAATATTGCGGAAAACAAAACAAAATGGCAACCAGAGCCGTTTGTATTATTGCAACTGAATTTTTGCTTGCCCCTCACACAGGCCATTGTAGAGAGGCCATTGTCGGCGCTGAAGTTTGCTTGATCAGAACAGGGGTCGCGAATATTAGAGTACTACACTGGATTACGGGCTGCTTCTGAGATCATGCTCACACTCCTGACACAAAGCATTGAGCCTGCTCAGAAAGTTTGTCCCCTCTAGAGAAAATTAAATACTAACTTTGAAGAGCACTGGTTTGCGTTATTTGGTTACGAATTCATGGTACAGTTACTCGCGCTTCTCTTTAGAACGTGGAAAGAAGTTCTCTACTCTTGTCCCAGGTTGTTAAAGGGGAAATCTTATGGTTTTGTGGTTATTTTAACTTCATGTTTTTGCACACAAATGAAAACCGTCACGAAATGTCACAAAAGTTGTTGTTTTTTTTTCCGTTCCGGAACGGAACTTTTTGTGGTGGAACGAAACTAAAACTGAAATGACAAACATTCCGTTCTGACACCCTGGTTAGTATTGTACATAGCATGTGAAATCGTTATGAAAAGTAAAAGATATTAAACACATGGCATGTGCTACACAATATAATTTATAAATAAAACGATTGCCTAGCAAGCACTGCAAGCTATAAAACCTAGAGTTGTGCAAACAGCAAAAGTTTGGGTGCGAAGCGAATGGAACATTTTGCGAATACTTGATGAATGATTTTCGAATACTTCAAACTGCAATTACAGAAAACAAGTTGCAGAGGATTCCAAAGCACATTCTTATGAGATAGGAACATGGAAGTGTTTCTTTTGGCTAGGTTGGTGAGGCACTGGAGGGATGGTGTTCCCTAGTTGTTTCATCAAGGACAAGGCAATGCAGAGGCCGAATTGTACTTATTTAGGGTGCTACCAATGTGGTGTCAACATTTTGCACGTGAAAGGCAAAAATGCTATTTCCTCAGCCTCTCCTACTCTTTTGACTTCTGTGGAAGCACAACTGATGTCGTGTACAAGAGCACGCTCTCTTAGAGTACGGAGTTCCTAATCTGCCTCATAGACGTCAACATAAAAGAACATCTGAAGTTTTGGGCGCAAAAAATCTTTGGCGTCCGTTTTTTCGGACTTTCTGCCCAAATTTCATGTCCAAAACAGCATTAACTGAACCTCCACCTCTACTGTATCATTTTTGAGCTGGAACCAGCATTTTCTTGATTCAATAAAATTGCAAACATAGTTACGCATTTTCTTGCGTATCAGCCGCAGAAAATAATTTTATATTCGCAGCGAAAGTAAAAAAAAAAAAGAAAAAAAAAGAGAAATTCTTGCTTTAAAGCTGCCATCACGGCAGTGCTTTGCAGCTGTGCAAGGAAGCTAGCTTCGCAGCAATACGCGGGGATCATTTTTAGAAAATGATCCGCGAATCGTTGCAGAGGGTGCGGGTTATACGCAAAAAAAAACAAAAACAAAAAAAAACCCGGTAATTTAAAATCGGCTTTGCCGCAAAGCACACGTATAATGTGGTGAAGCGTACTGAAAATCTGAAGGGGCCACTGCTAATCGGACGTTCACCGTATTTGTTTTCGGCAAATCGGAATACTTCGAATGGTAAAATTCTGGTGCGAATCGAATCGCAATGAATATTCTAAAATTATTCGAAATTTCGAATATTCGCACGCACCTAATAAAAACACTTGGTGTGCTTTGAAATCAATCTCGAGTTAACCTCTCGCGTCTATGTGATGACTACCACATAATTTTACGGTGTGCATATTAACCAGTTTTTCCCAAGTGATCAAACAAAAGCTCAATAAGTTGTACAGCTCCCAGAAGTTACATTTCAACAAGGGCACTACTACGTAATGTTTATATTTTCACTGTGCATTACTACACACCGCACTAGAATCATTCAGCAAGGCGACACCCACCTACTTGAGTGCATTTGAGTGCTCCGCTTACCTTCTTGAGACATCACTTTTTTTTTATGCGGTTGACCAGTCCCAGCTGCTGCAAACTCTGCGTCTCCTAGTGAGGCAAAGAAAGTGAAAGCCAATTAATCCAATCTTCATACATATGATGTCCACCGAGGGCATATTACCAATGCTAACCATAGTCCACTTCACATGGCAAGAACACCAATTTCTCAGAAACCTGTGACTTCCTTTTAAACAATATCTGTGTTTCACATGCCATAATGACAATATGCTGACAAACTGTGTAGTTGTGGCTGCAGTAATTTGTATCGTCGGGTGTTATTAAATGTGCACTGACACAGCACAGTGCTCTTTTAAACAATTCATTGCAGTTAGCTTGCTTCTGGAGAGATCATAACTTTGGGACAATAAAGGGTTGACAGTGTCAAGCAATTATGTGTTACACACATTGTCCCTGTGCTTTTGTGCCCAAACTGGCTCATATGTGTTCTATATCAGTGAGTTTTTGCACGCAATGAACTGTACATATACAGATTATAACTGTCAGCCGCATGAACTTTCAAAGACGTTCAAAAGCTACAACAAAGAATCCTACTTCTGTGTGTATTCCTACCTGCTGCAAAGCTTTCTCCAGTAGCATGACCTTCTGGGGTTTCACCATGAAGCTCCAAAAGCACTGAGCACAGAACAGCAAACACACTGGCAATAAGACACTGTGTTGCAGCATGGTAGGATGCACAGGTTTGAAGGTGCTAAGAATAACTTTAGGTAAATTAATATTTCACCTGCTCTTCCTAGCAGTGTCACATACTAAGATAGAACAAAACCAATAATTTTATTTATCGTTAGATATGCCTTGGCAAAGCACAAGACAGAGCAAAGTTTGAATGCACATTAAGACACAGGCGACATGCATAAAAGAGCAAGACAAGCATTTCTTTTAAAAATTGGTCAACAATAGAGGACTGTCAACAATAGAAGTCCACTAGAAGACACTACAGGAAAACAGACTGCACAAGGCAAGTAAGAGGAAAACCATTTCCAATGACAGTGGCAATTTATTTATTGTGAAAATGAATATTTCTACAGTTTACGCTCAATACAACTATTGTGAAAGCTAATCATAATTACCTCCTTCGTCTTCTGCATCAGCATCTACCTGAACAGGTACATCTGTAGAAAACAAAAAATTTATGTGACATGTGATCGAAAAACCTCAATTGGTTACCTTCGCTGTCTTCACTTCGTGGTTCTTCATGGCCTGCAGAGATAAATAGATTCATCACTCTCGAGCTCAATACTCAGCCAAGTTTCTGTGTGGTACAGTACAAAACTGGGCCAATGCAATGCTCTATATGATCTTGTCATTTGCTTGGCTTGTCCTTACAACAAGGTGATGTTTAGATGTGAGTGAAAACACTTACTGGCCACAGATGGCCCAGGAAATGTGCTTGGTGGTCGCGGTGGCTGCCTGTTGTGTTCAGGTTCATATCTGGTGGGCTTTGTCACCTTGAATGTAAGGATCAAATAAGCATTGTGTGATGCGACAACACGATAACTGAACAAACACATTTTTACCTTTCTCTTTCCTCCCCCAGTGCTCTCCAACTCTGATGTGTACTGCAGGCGTGGTAGTGCCAGACGAGCATCGCGATAGTTGTCTAGAATTAAAGGAAAGTTCATAATACAAGTAGGTGTCCCGCAATCGCCAGATGTTCTAAACTTACTAAATGTTGCTTTCATGAGCATGGCGTACGCTTTCCACCTTGGTGAAGGCTGCACACCTTTCTGAACCATTGCTGTCTTGCTGCCAGGACCAGGGGGCCAGAAGCACTTTCGCCCACGAATCCATGAGGACGGAACGACGGCTATAGATTTGTCGTCTTTGAATTCTACTACAGAGAACTTCATCTGCAAAGAATAATGTAACAAAAAGCAGAGGTGCTCTCTCATAGATCACTGCTTGAAACTTGCATTTTTAAAGCAGCAGAAAAAGTGTCTGCTGTGAAATTCTTACCCGCAAGATTTGATGGCTGTCAAACGTCACAGCAATACTAGAAGTCAGCAATCATTTGAGGTGGGGTGAGACTTCCTTTGGTCAGGAAAATTCAATTTTGTAATTTTGCAATCACCTGATAGAGAATTACGTTATCTTTCAAGAAATATATCACACTTGGGCGCTCAAGGTGTCCAATATAATTTTTGGTTTTATTTCATCCACACATTGACCGGAAATGTGCGTGTGCTCCTACGCAACTTCAGCGTTTTCCTCAAAACAACCTCTTTGAAGTTCGTCAACTTTTTTCTTGCGGGCATGAGCGAACAAAAATTTTCACATGTGCTAATTAGAGGCATTTACATATTTTTAGTAACAACACAAACCAGAAGTTATAGTTCTCACACACCAACAAACTTAAAAAGCAAATCTACTTTTTGTACGCCCACAATTTCAGTTCCAAATCCTAAGCATCAGTAGCTATCTTTGTACAAAATTGAAATGTTCTGCAAATATGATATCTTAATGAATAAGAGAGAGAGAAACAACTTTATTTCTTAATGAATAAGCACTACATTACTAACAGCACCAAAAACTAAACAACACTACACACAATTTTACAGTAACCTACCACTGCAATGCAACCTGCCTCTAGCTTTAAAATATGTTGCAAGTGTCATAGGCATAGCTTTTATTACCACTTCTGTACTGCTAAAATTCGATACAAAGTCTCATCCCACCTCAACATCTGCCGTGCCAGTTTAATGATGCAAGGTATTTAGAGCACAAAGCATTATGAATACATCCTATTCACTTCGTCTAAACAAGACAGAGATGCCTATCTGTGCCGGACTATGAAACTGCCATTAATGACACGCACTGGTATGTAGCAGAGGCAATACAACATACATGCCATTGTAAGGAAGCAACACTAGTTTTCTGATATTGACAATTGGCCAACACCTCAGAGAAGACAATTTGTCGACAACAGCTATGCCAAGCCTTCTAGAATCGAAGGGGTAGCTGTAAAGAGGTTCTGCACTTAAGAAACATCGGCCAATGATGCATGGCTGCCCATTCTGGTCATGCGCAATCATATGGATCAAAACAACATCATCATTTATTTTGCAACACCTGTCAGCTTCCTTCTTGCTTAGAGTAAATGACGGGAACTTCACCGAGGCGTACTGGGGTGATTTGCAACCCAGTGGCAGGCCGTCTCCTTCATAGCCACCAAGAAGCTCATAATCTGCAGTATGCCTTGCGCCAACTGGCTCTGCGTGAGCTCTTTCGTGCATCCTGTTGTAAAGCTGGCTGAGAGGGAAGCCTGGCCTACGCAAAAGCTTTTTAACTAGCTGCAAGTTACTTTCGAAAGGGAATGCAGAAAAGGCATCTAAAGTTCCATACAACTCACAGTCAGTAGCTAGATGCAGGAGGCAATGCACATTATAGGACACATTACTGGCTCCGTAAAGGTCCACGAAGCCCTTTACAAAATGATCCAGTAGAGTGTTTGCATATGCTCCATGCTCCTGACACAATCCAGGTGTGCTTAGTATGGAGGTTGCCACATGCAAAGTCAAGAAGTTCTTATAAGCAGCCTCAGACAAGCTTTCTTTCAAAATTATAGGCCCTGTGTAGTGGAGAAAGAGGCGGAATTCTGTTGCTTTCCACCTATCCTTTTCATCAAGCCCCCTTGGCTTCCGTGCAAATTCACAAGGAACGTTATTCTGCAAAGCTAAACTCTGCTTTGAAATCTCCTCACGCTCCAGGGGACCCAGGCGCACTGAAAGGGGGCCAGAAAGCCAAAGATTGACCAGCTTTCGTGCCACGCCTAAATATACCAAGTGCATTGGATCGAGAGGGACATTTCTAATACAGTCAATGGGCAGCTCGGTCAAAATAGACACGCCCTGGTGGTGGTCAGGATCTTGCTGCTGACGAAACGACTGATCTGTTCTCGGAACACCTGCTGTTGGCGAAAAGCATACTCTATCTGCGTAGCTACCTTCAGCCGTGCATTTCGGGCAACCATTGTAGCTACTGTGCCCTTTTGTTTTGAAAATGAAAGAGCGTGCAGGTGCATCGCATATTACGCTGCTGACCTCTACCCTCACCAGAGATCCTTTCACTAAAACTCCCTCAACAAGAACATCCTTCAGATCATCAACGAAAGGCCTTAGGAACATGTTTGCACAGCTTGGCTTTGATGGCCCAAAAAATGCACCCACAATAAACGGCCTTTCTGACAGGACAGAACCACAAGAGAGTACTAGGCACTGAATAGGCCACAGCTGCTGTCTCGAACTCTTTGAGAGAGGAATGCCATCAATGTTGAAGTTCAAGCTGACGAGTTGTGGGCAGCCATCCAAGCAAGCAAGAACTCTCTCCAAACCTCTCCGAAGTCCATAATGGCAATATAAACCAGGAGGTAACTCTGAAACACCCGCTACGTCAGCTGTGTTACGAGGAGTCTTCAGTAAAGTCCTAGCATCCTTTGGAAGACTCTGGAAGCACCCATGGGTTCTTAAGATACCTAGTAGAGGTGTCAGAGACCTATGGGCAATATTATGCTCCAAGGCCCACTGAGCAAGCAAAGCTTTGAAATCACCGCTACTACTTTCATCTGGTGCACGTCCAGTGGCTTCCTGCGCGCTGGCACAGTCTTCGTTAGGCAAGAACCCTGACAAATCGTCACGGTGTTCAGGTGAACTCCAATCACAGAAATCCTCCGCACTGCTCCCTGAACTATCTGAAATGCTTTCTGCGGAATCAGAACATCCTGCAGTATCGCCTCTAGCCGCGTCACTGCACTCAGGCGTCGCACTTAGAGTGCCGGAGTTAGGCGACTCGCTTCTTGGACAACTGGTTTGTGAATTCGACTGAATGTCTCTAACCTGCCGCGCACGCTTACTGGGCTGTGAGCTGCCGCACGCCTCGTCGGGATGACCAAACGTCTCGAACAAAGCATCAACCTCACGGCGAACTCTGCTCTTGACGGCATCTCGACTTGTGTTCATATTTGAACGAAGTACAAGAAGACAGCCTACTCTGGCGAAAGAGCACTTCACGTTGCTAGACGAACGGCATGACCTCTCATCAGTTTCGACAAAGCCAAAATATCGCAGAATATGCCTTCGGTGGATGCCTCACGATACCATACCAAGAAACACAAAGTACTTCTGGTACAGCGGCACGGCGCGACTACGATCACTGCAACGAAACTAGGCCTAAAATCGCAGTCGCGTTACGACAGAGTGAATACGGTACTTCGCTTTCACAGAGAAAACTTTAAACCGTGATGTACGTACATCTCGTTCGACGAGTTCACGCGATGGAGAACGGAGTTTTACCACACGTGGATGCCTTACGACACCATCGAGCAATACGAACACAAACAGCTCCACAACGGAATAACTAGCGACCGCAATCACGGCAACTCAACTAAGCTTACAATGGCCAACGCGGGTGGAAAACATCTTTAAAAACAACATCAAAGCGCAGATTGAACTACGCACGCTCTCACGTTAAGTAGGTTTCCCACAATGTAGAACGGCGATTACTGTCAGCCCCTGACGACGACAACACGAACTCAAACTACGTCTGGCTACCTCGCGACATTACACTGCACCGAAGCTAAGCCTAACATACCCGCTGCGGCTGGAAAACATCACTTCAACAACAAACAGATTCAAGCACGCACTGTACGACCTCACGTTCGGTGGTTGCCGCTTGCAGACGGAGTGTCACCAGGGCCGCCAAGGCTGACAAGCCGAAGGAGGAACAATGCACACTGCCAGTAACCAGCAACTGCTACAACGGACCACAAAACTAACACGCTATGTGACGCTAACACCGCTAACACTGCTAACACTACTAACCGCCGCCCGCTGCGTTTTCCCGCTTCAAATCAGACTGACAAACGTCACGTTCGTTGCGTCACATCCCGCGCGTTGCTCTGTTCACGTCGTAAAAGGCCCCCTGCTGGCCCCAATGCGAAGCTGCCTCCGAGAGCCATTCACCAAAGCCTCGAGAAGGGCTGGCCATGCTACCAAAAGGAGGAAAGAACAAGCTAAAAGCAACAGAATGCAAGCGTACAGGGCAGCGCGACCAGGCATGAGGAAGACGTTGGCAAAACCCCCGGCTCTGGCAACAGTAGTTTTCTTTGACTGCTGCCTAGATATCTCGAAGGCTATGCTTTTGCTGGACTGCAGCAGATTGTAACGACGCAAGACATTTTTCAAACAGAACGAAACATCCGTGCACGCGCGGCTTCGGAATCTCGTAACTTGTGCAAAGTTCCATTGTAAGAAACCATATGCTGTGCACGCTCACGTTAGCGAGTGTCTTCTCTGAGTCTTATTCGGATGTTTTATGCTTTTGTTGTGCTTCATGTGCTTATGCGCTTGAAGTACTCTACTGTGTTTGTATTTCTATTCAAACTACCCCGCATCGATCGCTCTCGCGAGCACGATGCTGTTCGCTTTTTTTCACGGCCTTCGAGACTCGCTTCTATCCTTTTAAATTTCGGAGGCTGTGAGCAGGGTTCTTCAATCAAGTTATGCCGCGGTGGCACAGTGGTTACGGTGATCGGCTGCTGACCCGAAGGTCGCGGGTTCGATCCCAGCTGCGGCGGTCGCATTTCGATGGAGGCTAAATGAGAAGCCCGTGTTCTGTGCGATGTCACAGAAGGTCGAAATTTCCATAGCCGAAATTTCCTAACGTGGTTTTGAGACGTAACACCCTTTCCATCATTATTTATTATGTCAACTAATTAAATTTTAAATATCAGTAATTAAATTACCTTCAATTTTTGTCATCATGCGGACCAACGGCCGGGAACTTCACTTCAATTCACCTGACTCCTATATTCATTACACGTGTACGTACCATGCACATCCAATGTCTATCCACCAGCAGTGCAATATTAACGTACATGGTACGTCTTACACACATCCGCGCTTTCTTTAAAAAAAAAAGGTTCGTACAGGGGATGTTAAATGTACGTTACCGCACGACATTGACATTCGGATCATTTATGGACGTTGCAGAGACGTTCGTGGTTCACAGGGTTCACTTCAATTCACCTGACTCCTATATTCATTACACGTGTACGTACCATGCACATCCAATGTCTATCCACCAGCAGTGCAATATTAACGTACATGGTACGTCTTACACACATCCGCGCTTTCTTTAAAAAAAAAAGGTTCGTACAGGGGATGTTAAATGTACGTTACCGCACGACATTGACATTCGGATCATTTATGGACGTTGCAGAGACGTTCGTGGTTCACAGGGACCATGGTATGGAATAAAGTCCTGCTACCTGCTAGTGGGAGAAAGGTTGCTTAAGTGCGTTTCCACAGGTTGTACCGGTGGCGTGACTTGGGGCCAGCCTTACGGTTTTCCTGCGGTTGTGTGACCGCCTCCCCCTCTCCCAAGTCGCTGCTGCAGGCAACGAAAGGGTTTGGGGGCGGCTGCATGAGCCCGGGGGCTTGCCCGCACGAGACTTCACGCATTGCCACGCGTGGAGTGAAGAGCGTCATGTTTAATGCCTGGCCAGGTAGCAGAGCGGCACAACTTTTGGAAAGTCTTACGGCCACTCGTATGTCCGGCCAACCGCGAGTCGTGGAATTAGCCGAGGGTGGCTTTCCTTAGACTGCGGGGTACCCCCACCTTGAAAGACTCCTGGGGAGCTTCCTCTGGTGGGATGTGGAGCGCAGGAGAACTCCGCCGGCGACAAACAGATGCGAATCCAACGTGCCCGCAGCAATACCAGACTGCGTAAACGGCACACGGCGCCGACAGCAATACCAGACTGTCAAGACGCGCCCGCTCCTTGGGAGCACGGCTCTTGGAGCCCAAAACGGATCGCTCTGCTGTGCCTTTGGTATCTCTTCTCTGCTTAACAGGATACCGGCTGAAGTGACGTGCTCACCCGAGGCGATCGACTCGAAAGTCTGTTCACCGTCGGGGTTCGCTCCTTTCGACCCATTTGAGCCAAAGGCCCCGGAGTCTACTCGGTGCGATTGCTCTCGGGAGAGGCGGACACAAGTGTCACACTGAAACGGGGGCACGCGACAAGGCGTGAGCCACGACGTTTGAACTCCCTTTCCGGTAGCGCACAACGAAGTTGTACCGCTGCAAAGTTAACGCCCAGCGCGCGAGGAGGCCCGAGGGCTCGCGCAAGCGCTTAAGCCGGACGAGCGCCATGGGGTTCGTTTCCTCCACCAATGGCACTCCATTGACATAGCAGACAAGCTTCCGGCGAGCGAAATCTCGTGTGGCGTCGGTAGCCACTACGAGGGTTGCAAATTGTTGTAGGGCGCCGAAAGGGACGACCCTGTAGCCACCGCTTGGGAAGTCATTCACGATACCCGTGCGCGCGAGAAAGACGCAACCGAGAATCACGGGCAGCGAAAGACCCGGGAGATGCACAAAGCGCTGTCGGCGCGCGCGATTCTCCCAGCGCACAACCAACCGCGAAGCGCCGCACGAAACAGCGGTTCTGCTCGCGAGATGGAAGGCAATGTTTTGCCTGGAGCCGTGCCGCAGTTGTGTGCAGCGCTAATTGCTCCGAGGCAGGCGCCGCCGTTGTAGGGTCCTGCGCCTATTCTCCGCCATGCACGCCATACCCAAAGGGGCCTCGAGTGCCTTTTCTGCGCCGTGTCGGAGTCGACGAACCCGGCCGTAGCGTCTTTGTTCGCTGCGGCAGTGGAGAACGTCGCGTCCCTTCACGGTCGCCTCGTAGGGTAAGCGTTTCGCAAACCTATCTCCACAAAGGCAAAGAAAGAACGTAACCAACGTAACTGCGTCAAGGGTGCCTCGGCGACGCCAGCGGGGCCAGTGTACCTCGCTGGTATCGAGACACTGTAATTATGACCTCCGATATAGCACGCAATCTCGGAGTAAGCGCTAGGAAGTGTCGATCGTGAAGCATTACTTCTTTTCACCTCTCACAGACGGCGGCACCGCCCCGCTCCGCGCCGCCTACCTACACTGCCAACAGAGAGCACCGTGCGAAAGAGAATGTGTGCCGTGTCGAGCATCTGCCGACTTAGCTTAGTCGGTAGGGCGTCGGGCGCTGGCCATTGCAGCCGCAAGATCGTGGGTTCGATTCCCAGCGGGGGATCTCTTTCTTGGTTTTTTCTTGCTCGCCCGTTGGCGTCCATTTTATCAATGTCATATCCGTGACGGATGTACTTGGTGGACCCCGGCATAAAACACTTTCGTGTTAAAATTGTGATTTATGGCGTAGTGGGTGCCTTGCTAGTGTACTTGTATTAGTAGCCCCAAGAGAGCTTACAACGGACTCTAGAAATGCTGGTCTTCCAGCTTTCGCTGTGACTGTGCTGCGATTTCAGCGCAGGCCTGGCGTTTTTCTACACAAATCACGCCTACAATGTCAGCTCTAAGCATTGAGCCTATCAGGATTTCGCGCTTGTCTGCTACACCCTGTTATATCCGCTTGCGCAGTCGGAAACGCACAAAATGAAGTGAAATCAGTTGATCGCGCACGATGGTCATGCGAGACAAGGAAGAACGGGTAGGCAACTGCATGGAAAAGCCGGGTGGGAGACAATTCACTAGTGATATTTCTTGTATATGGACCAATCGAGAGCATGTACCCCAATGATGTCACGTGAATCACCGTTCTTACGTCACTAAGTGCGCCAAAAAGACGAGAAGCGGCAAGAGAGAACAGCGCGCTCGTTTCTTTTTTTGATAGCGAAGCTGTTCTAGCTCGGCGTAAAGTGTCTGACCGTGCCCGAAAACTATCACCATCATGCAAGGGTATGTGCCACAGATTTTGGGCAAATCTCACTACAGCGTGGCCTGTAATAAACCTGATGGGCGAGAAAACGAGTACAGAGAGAGAGAAAGAAAGAAAGAGAGGAACAAACAGAGAGGCGGAAAGAAATATTGTCGCGGGGTCGTGACGGGGACGAAGGCAGCGGTCGGCGCGTCCAAGAAGAAACTGTTTATTTGGCCGAACTTTTCGCCGGGAAACGGAAAGTCAAACTATAGCGATACACACTGTACACTGATAGCGGCATTGGCCGTCGAAAAACTGATGATCGCTCGGACGAGCCGTCTTTTATACATCATGCATCGAACTTTCCAGCCTTATCACTGGTGGTCGGGCAAGCTCTGGAATAATCTTGACTATTCGCGTCATGTGCGCAATCTTAACAAAATGATCTACTACAACCGCGAAGCTTCTCGAACACTGCGGCGCGGTCAGCGTCGAGCGTTGCTATAACCGTCCTTGCGGGTCAAACCCGAATACATCGAAATAAAACAAGAAGCGGGCGTGGCAATATAAAGAAAGAGAAAGGGGGAAAAATTACACCATCTCCCGCTAAAGCGGACCATGAGTTTCGGTAGAGTTTCGGCATGTCGAGCCCGCGTTTCATCCGTAGTAGTTTCCCGCCGACGTTCCCATTTGCGCTGGGCTTCCCTAGCCCGGAGCTCGGGGTCCGCTTGCCGACGTTTACGTTGCGCTTCGGCGCGTCGAGCCTTCCGCTGCTCCGCGATCTCGGCAGGCGTTAAGGCATTACTGCAACTGGCGCCAACGTTGACGCTGGAACTCACGACACCGGCGCAGTGAGTGAGCGTGTGTACGACCTAACGCGAGCCTTTTATCTAAACGAGGAGGGGGAGTGGAGAGGAGGTGTGTGGAGAGGGCTTGCGCATGTGCAGTAAGTGTGGTCACGCCGCACACGACCACCGCATTGAACTCCGCGATGAGGTGCTTCGCATCTAAAAAATCCACGCATATCCACAAAGTCAATGATGATGAGTGGGCAAAGCACTGGGGATCGTTCGGTACAGTGGCGTAAATCCAGTTAAATCACAAGGGGGGACACACATGTTGCCATGGCGGCCATTTTGTTTTTATTTTTATTTATATCAAAATAAAATCATGCTTTGAAATAACATTTAAAAAACGAGCAAGGGTTCCCAGCTCATGTAATTGCATTGTTCTATACATAGCTTGCACGTGACGTCATGGACGCACAACATAGCTCCAACATGGCGGCTTTGATGACGCCAAGGAAGCATGCGGCGATCAACCTGCTTCAGTTTGATAACGACGTCGCCGGGACGTTATTGGGCCTCTGTTCTTCAAAATCGAAGGAACCTGCACGCGATGTACTGATAACACAAACGTGACGTCACAGAGTTCGTGTCCCGCCATGTTGGTGCTCCAGCCTGGCTATTTCAGTGACGTCAGTGCAAGCCATCTATTACAATGCCTCTGCCCCTTACACACTGCCTCTGCGAGGCCTGTAAGGTATTTGTAAATAAAATAAAATAAAAATATTGAGTCTTCTCCGAAAGTGGTCAAGCGGCAGTTACGCTTTCAATAGTCTCACACAGCTGAAGGGTATTGAACACAGGCCTGCACACATTGCAAAATAAACAGGCATTAACAAAAAAAGTTGATTGCACTATAGTTAACTCTCAAGCAATTAAAATATATGGCGTTTGAAAGATAAATCTCACGGGGGGGACAGTGCAACCGGTGTCCCCCCCCCCCCCCCAGCCTGAACACAAGGGGGTCAGAACCCTCCTGACCCCCCCCCCCCCGTGATTTACGCCAGTGGTTCGGTAACCGTGAATCTCCCGTGACATTGCCCACTCGCGCATGTAAATGAGTGACAACGCGTGCATACAGTTATATACAATGTTTATTGGTCATAAATGGTATGAGGTGTTGAGTTGTGGATTCCGTTTTCCCTTCGTTATTACTGCTTTGTGGTCCGTGAAATGTAGAGCCAATGGTTCTTCGATCGGATCTAGCCTGAGGTTGGCAAAGACAAGGTCTATGCACGCCCCCCTGGCGGTAGCTCGCTGTCTGCGTCGACGTTGCCTTTCGCGGACGAGAGCGCGTTCACGGTCGTGCATGGCAGAAAGAGAATTTGCGGTGTGGAACGTGCTTATATATGCCTATTTTCACTACAGCGCCCTGTCGTGTATATTTTTTTTTAGATGTGAAGTATCTCTTGCTCGGGGGTATGTCACGCGGCGTGGTCATCTGCGTTGTGGTCCGCACTACGCTGCGGAGGGGGCAGGTGAGGAACCGGTCGGGCTGCTATCCGCAGTGGAGACGGCGGGAGAGGAGGACGCCGGGATGATGTGCGATCACGAGGAGGGAGAGGGGAACTCGTGACTGCTGTTCCCGTAGCTCTCTTGGCGAGGGAGGGAAGACAGGTTTTGCTCCAGCTCCGTCTCTCCTTGGTTGCATTCGTTGCCAACCAACAGCAAGAGCAGCGAGAAGTCCTGTGCTTGCGTGCTTGCGACACGTTCCTCGGCTGCAAGACTCCACACGTACTCGAAAACGCCAAACGCAAGGTTCACAAAATGGCTACCAGCAAGTTTGCAAACCTTCCGCGGGAGATTCTGCTGGTGGTGGGGAAACCGTACATGATCACGTCCAACATCGACGTGGTGGATGGGCTCGTCAACGGCGCTGTCGGCACGTTCCAGCTTTGCGAGCGCCAGGCCGCCGGCGACGACAACGCCTACCCTAAACGCCTGTGGCTACCCTAAACACCGGCAGGATCCCTCGAACGCGTTCCAAACGAGCGGTACAAGAAGCCACACGCAACGGGTACGTCGTTGAAAGCGCGTGGATCCCGATCGAACCACAGTGTCTAACGCTAACCGTCGACCGCAAGTCCGGCGTTGCCTGCAAACGGCTCCACTTCCCTCTCGTGCAGGCCAGCGCCATTACCGTACACAAGTCTCAGGGCGCAGGGGCGTAGCCAGAAATTTTTTTCGGGGGGGGGGGGGGTTCAACCATACTTTATGTATGTTCGTGCGTGCGTTTGTATGTGTGCGTGCCTATATACGCAAGCAAAACTGAAAAATTTCGGGGGGGGTTTGAACCCCCCCAACCCTACCCCCCCCCCTTGGCTACGCCCCTGTCAGGGCGGCACGTACTCCGAGGTCGTGTACGAGTACGCAAAGACCCATCCGCAAAAGTTGGTGTGCGTTGCGCTGAGCCGTTGCACCGACATCAACAGCCTATACCTCACCAACCCGTCCGGCGATCACTGCTTCCATGACAGAGACGCCAACGCAGAACATGGCGGAGGAGTTTGAACGCTTGCAGAAACACAAGCTAGACACCGTCACGCACCGGTACTTACACGCGCTCGAGACCGGCGCAGACACCGATTTCACGCTAGCACTCCTAAACACCAGGTCGCTCAGCGCTCATGCGTTAGACATTGAGCGAGATCTAGTGCTCAGCAAAGTGGACGTGCTCTGCTTTACGGAGACGTGGAACGCCGTGAACGTTGACATTGCGGGCTGCGCTACGGTCGCGCGTACGCAGGGGTTTGGACGACCTGCGGGCGGTGTGGAAATCTACGTCAAGCTTTCCGACAAACGTTCCGTCAACGCGCTGGACCTACAACTGCGCCCCACTGCTCATCGTAGCAACGGCGAGAGCATTGTGCCGCTAGTGTCTACGGCGTTAACGTGATGACCATGTACCTCGCACCCAACCTCTCACGCACAGCCGTGGAGCAGTACATCGACGAGGCCATGGGTGATTGCCGAAAGCAGTGCGCAGACACACATCATTTCATGCTCATTGGCGACTTTAATGTCAACGTCATGAAGAGCGATTGGATAGTTGAGTACTTATCATCACACCACTCGCTGCAACACGTATCACACGACGACCGCAAACATCCAACTACCATTCACGGCACATGCATTGATCACGTCTTCACCAATTTCAAGATCCACCCACTGCACCAAGATCCCCTCACGTTTCAGTTCACTTCAGCGACCACAAAGCCATCCTCATCAAAGCAAAGTGCACACCTCAAGTGCTAGACGCTGCTCAATAAAGACCTTCGTTAACCGTTTCACCTTCGTCTACAACGTTAATAACACCGTTAATAACGATCCCAGGTCGGTAGCAAAGCATGCCCAACGAACGCCAACGGAACGCGATCGTGCAAGCGCTCCGGCTTCGCATCGCCTCATGGTCCCCTTTAGCGGGAGATGGTGTAATTTTTTTTTCACAGATGTTTCTTTTTTTGTTGTTTCGGTTCACAGATGTTTCTTTTTTGTCGGTTTCGGTTTCGTTGACCTTGACGGACACCGACAAGGCTAGGCTAAGGAGCTTCGTCCCTAAAATTCTTCACGAGGCCGGATGCGAACCCGCGTACCCTCGATCCGAAGGCGAGCGTCCTACCACTCGGCTATTCAAGCGCGCTAGCAGAGCATAGAGTGTAGCGATGGGGCGGGAAAGGAAAGGGAGTATGAGGAGGAGAGATGCGATGATGAGGAGGAGGGAAGAGAGAGTAAGGCGTAGTCCAAAAAGAATGGGAGAGAGCGAAAGATATGCAGAACTAAAAAGAAAGAGAGAACGTCAACGAGAGAGAGAGAAAGAAGCAGAGAGACCAAAAAAAGAAAAAGGAGAAAGAAAGAGGAAGCAGCATCGAGTCGTCTAGCGACCAGATACCGCACCACCTGGCCAAGTCCCCCACGCGCTGTAGCTAAGCCAAGCCTACCGACGGAGACATCGCGCGCATAGCCTTGCTGCGCCGGATCGTGTCCAGAGAGTCATGGGGCGTCCGAAGAAAGCGCGTACTCCCGAGGAGGAAGCTGCGCATCTCGAAGCTAGACGTGTCGGTCGACGGGGAGTACGAGCGGCGACGGGCACGTGCTTCGCTGTGCCGAGCTTTGTGCGACTTAGTGCAAACTGCCCGATTTATTTTTTTTTTTGTATTTTCAGAGGCCATTTTCGTGCCCCTTAAAAAGATAGGGCGTGCGAACACGGACACAAGAGAGTAGTCAAGACACCACAAGCGCCGCTAAAAACTGAAAAATCATACTTCGGCGGAAAAGAAGGTAGACACAAATATTTATCTTTGCATTCCCAGGCAAGAGGCGATACCTATCAATCAGGTGCGCGTGCTGGTCTACGGGAGAAATAACTCTTCACTTCTTGGCCTCTCTTTTTTTTTTTTTATGCTCAGCTATCTGTTGTTTTTTCTCCATGGTTGAAGCGGATTCCGTCCCTCTCATTTGTGTCGAGAGTTGTGAAATTGTGAAAGCTTCGTGACGTCAAAATGACGTTGCAGAAGAAAAGTGGAAACAGAGGGCGCGCTGCTCGCCGACCTCCAGCCAATCAGCGTCGGCTGAAATGGACAGTCCATTACATTATCATCGAGGAAAGCTCCCCCGGTGAAGTGCTGC
Organism: Rhipicephalus sanguineus; assembly: GCF_013339695.2. Classification (NCBI taxonomy): domain Eukaryota; kingdom Metazoa; phylum Arthropoda; class Arachnida; order Ixodida; family Ixodidae; genus Rhipicephalus; species Rhipicephalus sanguineus. Next base: position 6,140,708 of record NC_051183.1, read on the forward strand.
ATCTTATGTCCCGATTGCTCTTTCGGTTTAAAATGGAAGACTAACGGCGGCGCGCCGTAATTATTGCGCGGCAGCGGCGCGTGATGACTCCCGGTACTTCGGCGGCGGCGTGAGCGAAAACAGGCGGTGGCGCACCGGTCTACACTGTATATGCTACCTTTGGGTAGCAGAGTTGCGCATAGGTCTGGCTAGCAACCATGGCTATGTCGCGAAGACTCCAGCCGCTGGTAGAGTTACTGCATATGCTACCTTTAGGTAGCAGAGTTGCGCATCTGTCTTCCAAACGCCGCTAGCAACGCATGCATTGCGGAGAAGCTGATGCTCGGGCTAACTTTTGTATTTCTCGACGCCGCCGCGGCAGCGAACTGCATTAACGCTGGTCATCGACAGCCAATGTTTTTCACCGGTCTTCGACACGCCTGACATGTTAATCGGCGACACGGTAGGCATGTCGCCTGCAAAAACGAAGTGCGACTTCACCGCATAGCTGTTGTTGCTAGCCGGAGCTATGCGCAACTCTGCTACCTAAAGGTTACCTGCGGCTAGAGTAGCTGCGGCAGGGGCGTAGTAGAGTGGTTCAAGACCCCCACCCCACCCCCCACCCCCAGCCTCCGAAAATTTTCAATTCTGCTTGCGTATATGTACACGCACACATACAAACGCACGTACGAACATACATAAAATATGGTTGAACCCCCCCCCCCCCCCCCCGAAAAAAATTTCTGGCTACGCCCCTGACCTGCGGACACGCGTGAAGGGTGACAACGGGCTCCGTTGCGTACGTCCTGCACTTCGGCACCGAGCGCTGGCCTACCATATCAGACGCCTTCAAAGACAGCGACTGCATATTGTAGTGCTTTAAAGTGTTGTCAAGTGCACAGTCGAAGCGAGAAAACCTCCCGATTTAATCAGAATACAGCGCAGGTGGCATTCTATAATTTCGTTTTTAGCGCGCGTCGGTGCTCCCGAAGCAGACGTCACGCCGACGGTGGCGCCTGCCTTGCCTGCCTCTCTCCAAATTCCGTGCGCTGGTCTGGCGCGCAAAGCGCAAATCTCGGAGGCGCTTATACCTTCGCGTGCACGTCATAGGTGAATCTTCCGTCGTGGCCGCTTGCGATTTCATGCGGCGCAGACAGACAGCGTGATATTTGTAGCCTGCACAAACATGAGCGCGTTCGGCAAGCTTACGAGGCTCTGCCACCTGCGGCAGATTCTCCGTTTGCACAAGCACAGTGCCCGCAGTGCGTCCACATCATTAGACGGTGAGCATTTGTCCAACACGGTGTATCTATCTACTCGTTACGAAGTCTCCGAAGTAAATAAAAGCACTTTCATTTCCGTGACTACCCGCACGATGAGCTTGACAGTTCACTTTAAGTACTCTTTACCATCAGCATTATTGCTTAAACGGGAAGCAAGCTCCATGCAATGCTATCACACAGCGTAGGGATTGATTTCTACTGCATACTGGAATTTCATTATTTTCGCAGCATCACGAGACCCGCCAGGGCGGTTCTGCAGTCGTTGTCCAGTATAACAGCCGTGCGAATTTACAAGGCGAACCGCAAATGTTTGGCTTTAGGCGCGTAGTTGAGCACTAAAACATAGAACACTTGAATAACTTGTTTAAATGGAGCAGACGAAGAGGAACTTTATAGGCCCGTGTTAATGTATTAACCGGCACTTTGGTCGCGATCAGGGCCGATCGGATTTCTTGATCGCGATGAATAATGGTCGCTGCTACACGGTTCAAACTAATACGGACCGAGCAAACGTCAGTCATGCGCCGATCACGATCGTGCCTGATAGCGATCCCTGTGCCCTGTGACACCGGTATTACATTCACTGACATGGTTAATGCTTTATCATACTGTTCTTGGCACACCCAGATATCTACGACACGAAACGATGAATTAAACAGCATTCAAACCAGAGCGCAGATATGACAACAGGCTTTTGCTGTACCGGCGTGATTCAAAAGCATTGTTTTATGCGTTCTTATTTCAACTATTCAGTACCTGTAGCTGGCTATCACTCTATAAAACGATGTGCTGCCACAAATGCTGACATCTTGCCCAGCATGCTAAATTTTCCAAGTTTCTGAAATGTTATCCAGAGTATTCGGTGCATCACTTGCATTGTTGGCTCCTGGCTGCCACTGTCATCATCCTGCTGTGATACTTGAAAGAACACCTCAGCTGTTGCTTCTGAAAGACAAAAACTGGCACGCTCCCGTTGGTAGCAGGAGGCTACTAGGAAATTCATGTGGATATCTCAGAGAGGAAAGCTTCCTAGTTGAAGAAAAATTTGTCCTGGTCCTGGGTTCGATCCTCCGACTAGGAATTTTTCTTGAACTGGGAAGGTCTACTTCCTGAGAAATCCGCGTAATTTCTTTGTAGCTTTGTGCTACCAACGGGTAGATGCCAATTTTTCCTTTCCGCCACCTTGAGAGATTATGCAGAACTGACCTGCAACATTCAGCTGTTGTTTCTGTGGTGTTGGAGGTTTCAGCAACACCAGCATAGCTGTTTATGTTCACTAGCATCTTGCGTAGCTAGCAGAATGGCAAGCCTGTCAATATGGGCCATTCACTGAGCAGGTGATTGCAGAAATTTGGTTTTGTGGTCCTTATTAGTGGACTCCTTGCATTGAATCTCTGGGAATCCAACCAGTTGTTTACAATATTAATCATCATCGCTTAAAATTCTAGTTAACTAGGTTAATCTTAATTAACAGGAATCTACGGTACATCCATTCTCTACAGTTCACTAAGCAGAGCTGTTCGCTTTCTTTCGCAGCCACCATTGGGCTGTCAGAAGAGCAGATCCAAATGCAGTGCATAGCTGCCGACTTTGCCGAGAAGGAGATGCTTCCAAATATGATGGAATGGGATGAAAAGGTGACGGTGCATGCACACTACGGGATTCACAATTGGTGTTCATTGTAATCAGTGTCGATATAACAGCTTTCATGGCACTTAAACCAAAGAGTTGTGCACCTTCTTTTGTTTATTGGTGTCCTCTAACTACTTATGCAAAACGTAGCACAATGGAACAAAATGCAGCAGAAAAGCCTTAAATGACCATAGAAGTTCAAGCTACCATATTTTTATTCTCAGCATGTCAAGTAACAAAGGGGTTTTGATAATTGTCACACAAAAACCCATATCATGGTAAGAGAAAACTTAAAGCAAGATGTAAATTACCTTCAACCAAATGCTTGCAGCTGTAATGCCACATTTCACTTTTTTCACGTAACATTTCACATAATAAGGTAGTGCAAATGACAGCAGTGGCGTAAGTTAATGCACCATGGATGCCCATAGCTCCCGCGATTGGCCGTTGTGATTTGTGGATACAACAGATTCCATGAGGCTAAGAGCGTGGCATGCTGATGTGTTTTTCCCCATGTTGCATCACCTCTCCCATTGGAGTATGGTACTAAAAAATGGTTGAAAAACGCAATGCCACAGTTCCCTTCACAGCACTCACAAGATTGTGTGACAGTGCATTGCATTTTGAAGCAATGCTCATAGTTGCACTCATTCATACCACCTCTGTTGCAAGAGGAACGCACATTGTGATGCTGCTATTAGTGCTGTTTGACGAGGTTTCTTGCGACCATTGCAGTGTCTCTATTATTTTAGGCCATTCTGGCTTTAATGAAGTGTATGAGCCAAAACTACAGTGTTTTCGCATGGAGATAGTAAAAGCAAAAGTATGCTAATTAATGCATTTCATTTGGCAAGTATGGCACATTGCCCGTTATCTGTACAGTTCATACAATGCAGTAATCTTCTGGTATACTGGAATTAGGGTCACCTAGAGCAGAAAACATGACACCTTACGATGACGGCTGGCAGTGCTAGAGCACTCTGGTCTAAATCATCTGTTGCTGCAGCCTGCAGTCTACAGGGCCTATAGCAGGCCCGTAGCCAGGAATTTTTTTCAAGGGGGGGGGGGCACTTACTTGCTCAAAACCTTGACTATTTAAGAAAAACACCTATTGTCATTATTTATTTTTGGTAAAAACACTTACTTCACCAAAATTTCGCCTCCCCCCCCCCTTCCCCCGGCTACGGGCCTGGCCTCTAGGATTGATGGCTGCAGTTGCTGTGCTAGTCATGTGTCCGTGCAGAACTCACCAATTGCGCTCTGCTGTTTTTCATGCCGCGTTCGCGAATTTTAGCAAACACGGAGTTTATGAAGGCCTGCTTGTTTATTATGCATTATGGTTCTTGCAGAATGATTAGAACTATGGGCTTCTTCAGATCGGACACATCACTAGAATGTCTAGCTGAATTCTTGAACATTGTAAAGTGAATGCCCAAATAAATATGGCAGCATTCATCATAGAGTGTTACTTCTTCTTTAATAACACTTGGCGACAGCTTTTATGGCTGATGTGAACTTGATTCTTCCAGGCCACGTTACAGACCTCCTTGTGTATTTCGTTGCATAACTTCTAAATACCGCGATAAATGAACAGGCACGCACACGTATGGAATGAACCGAAGAGCGTTTTTTTTTTTTTTTTACATTCCACAATGAAAATGGCAGCAGAAAGCATGCAGACGATCCGGCACATTGATCTGAAACATAGGAAAGGTGTTAGGTTGATTTGCTGCAATAATGCATCCTTACAGCTTTTATCATTTCATTTTCTGTGCATTGTTTTATTTGTGTTATGTGGCCATTTTATTCAGTAAGTAAAGAAAGTTTCAACCTTCATATTTAAACTTTGCATGCTAGGCGCACTGGTTGTTCGCGGCGCTGTTCTAGTAGTGACGTTGCAAAAGTGGCCATGGTTCCCCAGTTGTTTTGATGTGTAAATGACACAGTGCTACATTTGAGTACCTGCAGTAAATCTACACAGGAAGCACTAAGCTAACCCTCCGGGAGGGCCCAATCATGATGGAATTTGTGGTTCCCTTGACTTGTGTGTCTTGTGTCTCTGCTTCCACAGGAGCACTTCCCTGTGGATGCAATGAGGAAAGCCGCCGGGCTCGGCTTTGGAGCCATTTACATTTCGGATCAGTATGGAGGGTCTGGACTTAGTCGTCTCGATGCATCGGTGATATTTGAAGCCCTTGCAAAAGGCTGTGTCAGTACCACTGCTTACATCAGCATTCACAAGTATGCTGGCCTTGATTTTTTTTTTTAAAGCAATCTCATTTTCGTGTGCACCCCTGTGCTTCATTTGTACAAGGGATTTCTCATTGTGCCTTGGTTGCAGACTTTTTTTACCAGACTATACTCTCCTTTTCAAAGGGGCTGACAACAGATATTTAAGGACATATTTTTTTATAGTGCAGTGAAAGACTCATCATCGTACTTGCAGCAGTTACTTGCAAAAACGTGTGAAAATCTTGTAAGAACTTCTCAATCTCGGCACTCTGTAATAAAGTAATGGTGCGCATGAAGTCAGAGACGCAATCAGGACTGAACGTGAATCAAAGGACTGTGGGCACCTTGCTGACGGGAAGACGACTAATTAGGCTGTAAAGGGCAGTTATGGGATGGACAAGTTTTGAGGCGAGGGAAGCAAAATGAAGTTTGAAGAGAGGCTAAGGATTGCCGAGCAAAAGACACCAAGGGCAAAGGGAACTGGACAGGTAGTGCGCAAACCTTTCAACTGTGAAGGTTGGTGCACTACTCGTCCGATTCTCTTGGCCCTTTGCTCGGCACAACTACGTCAGAATGTTGTACCTACTAGCCCAAGTTGAAGCTTTGCCGTGGCTAAGGATGGGCAGAGAAAGTGTTCCGGTATTCGTATAGGAACAGCGTTGACTCACAGGGGAGAAAATGACTAGGGGACTGAACAGCAAGTATACGACTGGCAGTGTAAGTGATATGGCAACGAAGAGGGTGAAGCAAAAAGTCAGAGAGGTGGAGATGACTTATTGGAGAACAGTGATGGCAAAAAAACAGCTCTGCGTAGCTACCAAAAGGGCAAAGACAAAATATGGAGGGAGGCATTTTATGATAATTCAAAGGGAAGTGCTTTACTGTTTGAAACGAGGTTGGGTTGCCTTAGAACACATAGTTAGAAAGTGAGATTCAGTAAAGAAGAAGAAAAATGCACATGTTGTGGGGAAGAGTAGGAAACGACAGCTTGTGTTAATTGATTGTAGAGATATCCACCCTCATGTATGTTTGGGCTCTAGCCTACCTGAAGCCCTGGGTTTTAGGGACAGCATTGGAAAGGTAAATGAGTCCACGATAGAAATAAGTGAGAGACTCTTGGGGGATTGATGGTGGAAAAGTAGGGAGAAAGGACAAAAATAAATGGTGGGAAAACTAAGGTTACTCTGCCGTAAGGTGCAGAAAGTTGGGCCGCAAGTTCATGAGCTTTCTTTCTATAGGCAGAAAAATTTAATCAGTGTAGCAAGGCATTAGGCAGAATAAAAAGGCAGTAATATTAATATAAGTTTTTCCAAGCTTGGTGGCGCCTGTGCACCGCTGCAAGTATATTGGCGCTGCCTACTGTGGTTTACTTACATGGCGTCGGTCTGTAGGATCACAAGAGAACAAGAATTTGCGATTGGCAGTCAGGCCCTAGAAGCTTTACAAGACAATGTTTATCGATGCAATTTAGATAGGAAACCCTGATCAAGAAAAGTTTTTTAGAAAGTGCGAGTGGCAACTCTCTCCTTCAGCCACCTCTCCGGCTACACCTTTGGTATGCAATATTAAGTACAAGAATTCAATTGTCCAGTGCATTGCAAATGTCCTGTACTGCATGCCTTTGTCTTATGAGGAAGTGTGTTTAGGGCAAATAAGCAAATGCCTGAATTCTAAACTATAGACCTTATGCAGAATTGCTGCCATCTGTGGGAGGTTTGACAAAGCTACCGATTCGACGCCATGTTGAAGGCTTGTGTCCAAATCATATTGCTGTCGCTGCTATAACTTCTTGCTTGTATCTGCTTTGATAGTGGGAAACTGGGGCACAAAAATGTCAGACAAGTGTTTCGCAGCATCTATGTGTTACCAGCATTTCGTAGTTCTTACGTTGACAGTTATTACGTGTAAAGAACTGCCTCACGACGAGAAGGAGGTAGAAGTTTGTCACCGAGTCACATGTAGGCATGCCATCGTTGAGAATGAAGCTTTGCTCTAGGTTATAAATTTTGTCTCTGTTTTCACTGTAATGAATATAAAGTGTTGTTAGCTGTCTGAATACCATGCGTGTAGTGTAGGATGGTTGGGAGGAGGCTTTAGCGCGTGACATGGCTAGGCACAGCGATGACAGTAAGAAAGTGCAGTTGACCCATTTGAAAGTGTATTTTATAAGGAACAGTCTACTTCAAGCAGATGTATTGTGCATTTAATTTTAAATCAGACGTTGTCCTTTCTTATTTTGAAGCAAAAAAATCTTTCGCTGCTGTAGTCACCAACGTATGTTATGTATAGAATTACCGCATGATTAAAATGTAAGAAATTTACACTTCTGATGCACGTGAAAAGTGAAAGTGAAAAGCATTAGTTGCTCCAAGAAATAGGTGCCGGTTAGCTGGCACTTTAGTGAATATCCTTCCAACATGTGCTCCATCAATAACACGATATGCCAAGAATATTCGCATTCACATAGTCACTTTCGGGGCCTACTGGTGCCTTACAATTTCAACCCGTTTCCACAAGGCAGTTTTGCGTAGCCGACTGAACGCTTGCAAAACCACCTCAGCACGTAACCAATGGTAGTGCTAGAGTGTACTAGAATATTTTGAGTGGTGCAACCAAAGCTGGCGCGCCTTGCAAACCGGTGTCCCCTCTTTTGAAGAAAGTAGCGGTGGTGCTGGTGTCGCATAATCTTGAACACGGCCGGGCTAGAGGAGGGATGCGACACGTGTCGATGAAGAAACGCGCACGTCTCCCCTCTAGCCTAGCCACGCCGAGGAAAGTTGTCATGCTCCGACTCACTCACTTGCATGCGCGTCTGCGAGTGGTGCCGTGCATCAGTGATCTAAATGAAAAAAAGTTCTACTCTATTCAATCTGATCACACACTTTACGAGTGTAAGGCTGATAACAGCCCCTTAGAAATGGGACGCAAGAGACTATGTACGTTTTTAAACTGCATATTGTGCCGCTCACCCTTTTTATTTATTTATTTTTCCTGCGATGCACGCGCCTAACACCACGCGGCGTTTCATATTCCTTGTGTGCCGGCGCCGCATCTATGTTGCAGGGAGCTTCGACGGCAATGGCGAGGTGCCGGCCTAAGGAGCTTCGCTCCTAAAAAAAAAGAGCATTTAAATCATTGCTACGCGCCCAGGTGCAAAACCGTGTACGCCCGCATGAACCAAGGCTGCAAGATATCTTTTTTAAAGCTCCGAATTAGTGTGCCTCGATACGAGAAAGCTCCCATCAAGGCACCCTACGCCAAATTATCAAGAGCGAGAACTTGTGTGTGAAAGAAATTTGTGCCAACTTGACAAGCCCTCGGTGCCGATTGCGCTGTGTGGGAATATCACTTCGAGCCTCACTTCATCAAGAGAGACTACGTGCATGTAATTGACGGAGCGGAAGTTCGAGTGCTGATGAAAAAGCCGGGACTCTCTGTGCATGATCATTAGATAAAAATTACAAAATAAGCACGAAAAAGGAACAAATGAAATAGCTCAACCTAAAAACAAGAGTACAATAGTTATACAGAAAAAAATACTACGATAATCGGAGACATCAACATTTTTAAGTGTACAGAACTGTTTTCTAATTGTATAAATATTGATATTAAATATATACACACACACATATATATATATTCATACTAACAGTGAAAACATATAAATGAATACACAATGAACAGTAACAATACATTTCACGTAATGTTCGTTTATAAATAGAGAAAAGGGAGAAAAGCCCTAAAAATAGTACACACTATGAATAATTGGTATAATTATTGGTTCAGGAAATGAGCTTTCACATGATCACATGATTGCTGAGAGAGTGTAAGGGGGAGAGGCCACAGCGTCTTACCCAGCCCCTTACACAGGCCCGAACGTGCTAGTGTGTGCCAGCACACATGGTTTTATCTGCGTTACGCCAAGCTAGCACAGCATACTGCAGCCCGGGCCCCTAAAGTGCTCTGCACGTATCATCATCAGGGCGGTCGAAGAAAAAGAGGAAGAAGACTTCTCCTTGGCGCGAGCGCGTGCTCAGGTGACTATGCTAGGTGGTAGAAAGCGGACAGTCACCAGTGGAACTACGGACACAGCCCAGCGCAAAAGGTGCTTCGCATCTAAAAAAACCACACCATCTCCCGCTAAATGGGACCATGAGGCAATGCAAAGCGCGTTTCGGCATGTCAATCCCGCGTTTCAGAGGGGGAGGGGAGAGGGGGAGAGAGGAGGTGTGTGGAGAGGGATTGCACATGCGCAGTAAGGGTGGTCACGCCGCACGCCACCATCACCACCACCGGTTCGAACTCTGCCATAAAATGCTTCGCATCTAAAAACTCGAGTCTGCCAGGCGCTTGCACGGCGCATATTGGTTGTAGCCGGCACGTTAATGTAGTTCAGTTGCGATGGAGCATCCATTTCTATGTTCTTGTTCAATCCGCTGTCTCTGAAACGCACGAGCCAGCAGCCGCCTGTGAGGCCGGGGGACGCTTTCAAGAGTAGTCGACTCCAGCGCTGGCGATATTTTCTACACAAAACGGGCCGCTCCACAGCAGCCGGTTGCACCACTAAAAATATTCTAGTACACTCTAGTGGCGCACCAACGGTCGAGTGTAACACATTTGCCGGAAAAGCATTTTTTTTCAATTTCATACTGGAGTGCCATACACAAGCATCTGTTAACATTTCATAGCACACAGGGGTGGATACAGGATTTTTACGAAGGGGAGTTAGCTTCTGGGAGAGCATGATATGTGCTGTTATTGGGGTATAAATTTTAAAAAATGTAAGGGGGGGGCGATCAAGCCATCCGGGCCGCCCGTCTGAATTTGGCAGTGATAGCACATGAAATGCTTGAAAAATATGCATAGTGAAGCAATATGCGCGCAGAGCATCCCACCAAATGCTACCTTGTTAAACTCCACAAACGAAAACCAACTACAAACAACATGCTCAAGCACAATCAGTCCATTCGCTGAGAATAGATGACGCGCTCGACCTACCTGTCTAACATGTAATTGTTATCTCGATGTAATAAACAAAGGAATGGTGTCAACAGCAGCACAGGCATGCACGAGTAGCCGCGATGCAGCTTTGAAGCTCGTACACAAAGCCGCAATTTGTCTGTGCCTGCAAGCACACGGTGCGAAAACGGTCTGGCTCCGGCATGACACGAAAGAGTGTTCTCTGATGAGTGCCAATGCTGTCATGTATTGCGTCTATTAAGAACGGCGAACGTAAACACGGCGTTAGTCATAAGCAGTAGCCGGAGCAATGGAACAATCTGCCACTTCTCATCGCCCGCGAGGAAATCTAGTAACATGGAGGTTAGTTTCCTGTAACCCTTTTTCCAGCACCCCAATTTCCTCATTCTGAGCAACACGGCACACAAAAATATGTCAGCATTGCCGTTCCTATCAGCTGCCCCACATCGATACGTACATTCCGTGTGTGCATATGCGGAGCACGCTTAGCCTTCAACATGGCGGAAATGCGCATAGCGGCCGCTAGATGGCAGCCAGGCTTGTAGCCAGGAATTTTTTTCGAGAGGGGCCGCACTTGCTGAAAACCTTGACTGTTTAAGAAAAACACCTATTTTCATTATTTATTTTTAGTAAAAACACCTACTTCGCCAATATTTCGTGGGGGGGGAGGCACGCCCCTAGGCCCCCCTCCCTCTGGCTAGTGCCTGACGGCAGCAGATTTTGCATAAGGTCTACATGAGCACAAGTACAATGTAGAAAAGTGCAAAACAAGGCAATTTGGCTCATTACTTGTCTCTATTCACATGCATTCCGATAATTAACAAAGGCTGTGTTATCACGAAACGCTGAGAACAGATATCACAAGAGTGAATATTGAAGCTTACTTGATTGTGAAGGAAAAACAGCGCTAAAAACGGACGAGGACTAAGGAAGACACGACACAGGCACTGACTCGCAACTAAAATTTATTGGAAGGCACAAGCACACGTATATACAGCAGCCGACTTAGTCATGTGACACTCCATATCGTCTGTGCAGCAGAGCAATCCCGATCTACAAAACTAACAACTCATGAGAAAGTGATACTATGCGTAAGAACACCCGAGAAAAAGAACAAACCATCTACGTGCAAAGAGACCTGCCTAACAATCGACAAAAATAATCGCTTTAACGTGACAGCGTTGAATCGAAGTATCGAACTTCCTTTTCACGAAGTGCTACCGACGGTTTGCTCATGCACCCTTCCATTTCAATGTGAAAAGCTTCCATCATCTCCCTAGTGCACTTGTTCTGATGGCTGAACAAACAAGTGGTTTCCTCTGCCATCAGTTGGCAGCCACACTCTCTACCAGTGTTGCGGAATGGGCGCCTCCATTCCATTCCAATTCCATTCCGGGGAATTAGAGCTTACCACAATTCCATTCCTTTCAATTCCTCGGAATGAAGAAACTTAGCCCATTCCCAGTCCGGGAATGGCCGGGCAGCTCAATTCCATTCCTGTAATTCCTCATTGTAGAAAAGGCACCTTGACAGTTTTATCGAGTTAAGAATGAACATAAAGCTGATGTCATCAGATGCATTAAGGACTGGAAAAGTACACAAAACACGTTACCAAGGTCAAGTGATAGTAGCTTGGTGACATATCTCCTGCAGTACAACCACCCTACTAATTCCCATAGGGGCAGTTCTCCTGCTACCTATAGCATTTGCATGGTCAGCAAGTTTGAACAATTGGGGATATTAACATTGTTTACTCTTAAATGTGTGAATGCTAAAATGATGACATAGCATATTTTTATGCTGACAAAAGTAGTGTTCAAGAAGACTAAGCAGTTTTGCCATGTGTCTGGAGCGCCTAGACAGGAGTACAGTATTGCAAAAGGGTGGGGAGTATGAGGTGAGACGGCGGGCAAGCTGGTATACGAAAGCTTGCAGTGAACACAAGCATTGCGCCAGCGTCAATACGCATCACAACTTAGAGAAGCGCTTTTTCGAATATGCGTCCGAGTCGCCAACGGCGATAGAAGCAAAATCAGTGAACTGAAGGGTGGGGAGTCAGCAGGCACCTGAGGCACTGCTGAGTGAGTGAGTGAAACAACTCTATTGGGTCGACAAGGGAATAAAAATCACAAGGCGTAAAAAGGCGGGGGGGGGGGGGTATACCACCGCCGTAGTTGACGGCTACCAACGACACAGAGCCGCGGTTGCGCGAAGAATAGAGACAAACTTAGGAGCAACACAGTCTACATAAAGACAGAATTGTGGTAGGCGCATTGCTTATCAATGTACGGTGTTTGTAATCAGCCCAGTCATTTTGAAAAATACTGCTTTATTGTTAAATTCGAGGCTCTGACTTACTAATGTTTGAAGTTTGAAAAAACAGTGCATGGACGAAAATGTTCCATTCCCATTCCATTCCGTGCAAAAGGCGCTTAATTCCATTCCCATTCTATTCCTCCAAGCATTGTCCCCATTCCATACCCATTTCATTCCGGGGTCGCGAAAATGTGGGATGATTCCGGAGTAATTCTGATTCCGGAGTGGCAACTCCGCAATACTGCTCTCTACAGTGAGGAGCTGGCAAGTGCAAACCTCCGGAAGCCGTTAACGAGGGTGGGTGTTCCCGTAGTCTGACATTAACGCACCACCTGATTTGTCCTATATACAGTCCCCCGCATGATAATGGCACTCTATAAACAACACATGATTTACAATGAACATTTCTATTCTTTGTATATAGTGTATATAGGACATACTGGGAGGTGCGTTAATGTCAGACTAAGGGAACACCTATCCTCGTTAACGGCTTCTGGAGGTTTGCACCTGCAAGCTCACTGTAGAGAGTGTGGCTGCCAACTGATGGCAGAGAAAACAACTTGTTTCTTCGGCCATCAGGACAAGTACACTAGGGAGGTGATGGAAGCTTTTCACATTGAAATGGAAGGGTGCGTGAGCAAACCGTCGGTAGTGCTTGGTAAAAAGGAAGTTCGATACTTGGATTCAACGCTGCCGCATTAAAGTGAGTATTTTTGTGGACTGTTATGCAGGTTTTTTTGCATGTAGATGGTTTGTTCTTTTTCTCGGGTGTTCTTACGCATGGTGTCACTTTCTCATGAGTTGTTAGTTTTGTAGATCGGGATTGCTCTGCTGCACAGACGATATGGAGTGTCACGTGACTAAGTCGGCTGCTGTATATACGTGTGCTTGTGCCTTCCAATAAATTTTAGCTGCGAGTCAGTGCCTGTGTCGTGTTTTCCTTAGTCCTCGTCCGTTTTTGTTTTTCCTTCACAATGATGAACTAGCCCATGTTCCTCTTCTAGTGAAGCTTACTTGATAGAGTGACTTGGTGATCAACTGCTTCAATTTTTCTTGGCTAGAAAAAGGAGTTTCTGTGCGTGCTATAAACTGCGTTTTCATCCTATGTTAATGCGCTTTTATAGATGGTTAGAAATACTGTAAAATCAGAATTGATGTTGCAAATTGCGACAGAAGATGGAAAATGAAGGTGTCCCTTGAAGGCCATGTTTTGATATATGTTACGACAGGATTACGACAGGAGCTCTGGAGACAGGACTGTGATAGAAACACAAGTCATTCTCTAGCGCTGTTTGTTCCCCTCCCAATGATGTACCAACCAGGCCAGTTAGCAGTTCCCAATGTGCTTTTCTTTCAGTATGGCACTGTGGATGATTGATGCTTTTGGGAATCATGATCAGAAGCTCAAGTGGCTTCCTGAGCTGTGCACAATGGAGAAATTTGCATCGTACTGCCTGACAGAGCCAGGTAATTTCTTTGGGAAGCAAGGTTTTTCACTCTTGTGTTACGCTACATTTCCTGCTACGCTCAGCGATGGAACAGAGAATGTCGTTCAATCCGTAATGTTTGGCAGTGTGCACTAGCTTGGACGAAGAGAGAACAACAAAGCTGCTTTGTCTAAGTGCAAGCTGTCAAACATGATGAATTCGCACCAACTAGCCCAGTCGCGTACCTTGCTGCAGTGTCACTGCAGCCGTTTCGACACGAGCGCTTATCTTCGTCAGGGAAGCAAAAGTTATGTTGCACGTTCATTGCTGCTGAAAACAGCTCCTTGCTTATATTTATTGCACCAAACTTCCTACTCTCTGTGTCCACTCAAATTTAAATTATTAAATAATAAAAATTTCTAAATATTATTTTCGTGATTTTGCGTAGTGGTGCGCAGTTAATGCACAATAAGAGCGCTTTGCGCCAGCCGTAACATCAACGCGAGCGCCGAAGCAGACGAGAGTAATCAGGCGTTTACTAGCGCCACGCCGTCTCTAGCGGCAGGAGGGGTAAACAGACACTATGGCATGGACTCGAGACCTGACGCGTTGGCGGAAATGGCGGTCTTTGGTTTCGCGCAAATTTCGGAGGACGTGTAACAGTGCAGGTCTGAAGTAGTGTAGGCCGTGGTTCAAAGAAGGTGAACAATGAGACGGGAAACGTGTCGTAGGTTTCGTGTAGTGGACGCGCCGGGGTCAAAAACATGGAGAAGGCAACGTCACGGGTGCGTAGAAACCTGGAAAGCGAACCGAGCCAAATCCATTAGCGATGGCGGCTTGCAGCCGCACGCACAGCCGCCCACATCCTATCCTATCCAATCCAAGCCGCAATGCTTCTTTGGCTTTTCTTTGCCATGCGTTTTTCGGCAGTACAACAGGTCGATCGGAGCGCATTTTCCAGTCATTCTGCAGTCATAAAGTAAATATTGTCTCAGTACAGTTGCGAAAAGTACTTGAAAAATGCAGGTGTCAAGTGCGAACGACGTGAAGATATACAACCTTAGCGCGGGCCGATCGCTGCCAGAATGGCTGTCGGACCGCAAGAAGCGCATGCTGGCGAAGAAAAACGCGGAAATACGGCATCGCATCGAGCTCATCCAGGACTTGGAAATGCCTGTCGTGAGTACCAACGTCGCCATGTCGCGCGACGGCCAGTTCGTAATGGTAACTGGCACCTACAAGCCACGCGTTCGCTGCTACGAAGTGTCGCAGCTGTCCATGAAGTTCGAGCGCTGCTTCGACTCCGACGTCGTCACCTTCGACATACTGAGCGACGACTACGCAAAGATGGTGTTCCTACACTGTGACCGTTACGTCGAGTTCCACGCCGCATACGGGCGCTACCACCGGGTGAGAATTCCCAAGTTTGGCCGTGACATGGCCTACTTGCCGGCGTCTTGCGAGCTCTACTTCGGCTGCGACGGCGCTGAAGTGTACCGGCTGAGCTTGGACCAAGGTCGCTTCATGAATCCCATCACGACCGAGGCGACGGCTGTGAATGTGTGTTGCGTCAACAGTTACCACAATCTCGTTTGCCTGGGCACCCAAGAAGGCAAAGTGGAGGCCTTCGATCCCAGATCGAGGTCGCGAGTGGGCATCCTCGAGTGCGCTCTCAACAGCGTCACCGAGGACACGGAAGTCGATGGAATGCCGTCGGTGACTGCGCTCACTTTCAAGGACTCCCTGACGCTGGGCGTCGGTACGGCGACGGGTCAGGTCCTGTTGTTCGACATTCGCTCCGACAAGCCGCTGCTCGTGAAGGACCACCTGTACGGCTTGCCCGTCAAGAAGGTGGCCTTCCATTCGGACGCCAACGTCGTTATGAGCATGGACTCGAAGGTGCTCAAGCTGTGGAACCCCACTTCGGGAAAGGCCTTCACGTCAGTCACGCCGGGCGTCGACTTGAACGACCTGTGCCTCGTGGGGAACTCTGGCTTGTTCTTTATGGCGAACGAAGGCAAAAAAGTGCTGTCCTATTACATTCCGAGTCTGGGTCCCGCACCTCGCTGGTGCTCCTTCCTGGACAACCTGACCGAGGAGCTGGAGGAGACGCATCAGGACACCGTGTACGACGACTACAAGTTCGTCACCCACAAGGAGCTCGAGAATCTCGGCTTGGGCCACCTGGTGGGCACTAACCTCCTGCGAGCATACATGCATGGCTACTTCCTCGACATAAGACTCTACCACAAGGCAAAGGCATTGGTGCAACCGTTTGCGTACGACGAGTACCGCAAGAGAAAGATCAGAGACACCGTTGAAGCTGCGCGGAAGAACCGTGTCGAGAGCAAACTCAAGTTGCCAACGGTCAACAGGGAACTGGCGAAGAAGCTGCAAGAAGCAGTTGCAGCTCCAAGAAAGGCGCCGAAGACGACCCTCTTGGAGGACACACGCTTTAAAGCTATATTTGAAAACCCAGACTTCGAGGTTGACCCTGGCAGCGAAGAGTACAGACTGTTGAACCCACTCGTGAAGAGTCTGGACAAACGGCAAAAGAATAAGGTGGCCGAGAGCGGCATCATGGAGCTGCTCGATCCAGTCGAACAGAACGGCAGCTCTAGCGAAGAGGAGAGCTCGGACGATGACAGAACGTGGACGAGAGAGGTGAAGAAAGAACACCGGAAGATAAGGCAAGAAGCAAGATCGACACCGGGAGTGCCCAAGATGTACGAACTGAAGAGTGGCGTTGAGCTCCATGGCGGAGTCCTTTCTGGAAAGACTGAAAGTGTGGCCACTGTGAAGAAGGCAGCACAGAAGCTGACTCTTGCTCAGAGACTGGAAAGAGATAACGTGGGTACAGCAGTGGGTGCGGGTGGGAACAGGATGATGACGTTTGAATCGAGGAGAACAAAAGTTGAGCGGGACCGGGAAGAGAAAGTGAAGGCACACATGGCTGAGCGAAGGGAGGTTAGGCGTTCCACAAAAGGATTGAAAATGACAAGACTGCCTTGACGTTTGCCCTGTCTTGTAAATAATAAAGTGATCCACAGCGCATGCTCATTCATTCTGACAAAGTGCACTGTTTGATGATTGCCCCTAATTTGCCACGTGTTGAATTTGTTCCCATCATTTAGCTGTGACCAAAGACATTACCTTAAGTTCTAAGTAACAGGTCTAAAGCTTCACATGTAGCAGCTGCAGTTTGCTGTTTACCGTGGTAATAAACTGCATTTCGTTGCCTAAACACTGGGGCATGAAAGTGCCACATGTACTCGTGGGGTTTCAATTGCCTGAACACAGTAATTATTTCCCCTGCTGTTATGGTCAGAAGTTCCTTTGAGCACGAGTGCAATTATTTCAGACACTGAGCTGCACAGTGTGATATATAATTTGGAAATACAAATGTCGCACAGTGCTCAACTACAATACATTTATGTGGCAATAATGGTGTCATGGTAACAACTCTCATGTTAAAGTTGTGCTTAATGCTTTCAAAGTATTGACAAAATGTTGATACTAGAAAGTGTCTTTACCAGCAGTGGTAATTCCCAAAGTGTGCTGACATCTTGCAATTAGGATTCAAAGATTGGAGCCCCTTGAGCTGTTCCAGTAGCCGGCAAGCACGAGTATTAGCATTTTCACCTTCTCAGCTGCTTTTGATAGTAACAAGTTTCTTGCTGTACTGCCTTTTCTATTGC
The DNA here is from genome assembly GCF_013339695.2 of Rhipicephalus sanguineus. Lineage (NCBI taxonomy): Eukaryota > Metazoa > Arthropoda > Arachnida > Ixodida > Ixodidae > Rhipicephalus > Rhipicephalus sanguineus. The sequence continues at coordinate 6,158,255 of NC_051183.1, forward strand.
GCCATTTTCCGTAAAGGTGGCGTCTAAAAAAATTGTTCCTGTCACGTACTTCCTGCTCCAAAGGCAGGTAGAAAAAGCATAGCCTCCGAGATCTGTCTATGATGATGATCTGTCACTGGGGCATGCATTGACAGCTGACTCAACAACAAGACTATGCTTGCCCTCACCATTCCGCCAATCCTAGATGAAACCACACTCTACTCACAGCCATCTCTTCCACAGAATTTCCATAGGTGCTCTGTCTAGTAGCACTTATTAATTTTCATGACATCAAGCAATTCTAAAGAGCTCTTTAACCCATACAGACCCACGCTTGTGTCACTGGTTTTATGTCATAAACTTGCACGTCCTGGTAAATTTCATCGGGGAGTCTGACATTGCTGCTCTGTTAAACTTAATGTTTTAGATAGTAACAACAAACCTTTAACTACCAATATGTGTAGCACTTGCATTAGCCAAAAAAAAAAGTACGTACGATTCAAGTGAAAACCAGCTAGCACGACTGTCTTTCACAGGTGAAGGGCAGCTGTGGGTGGAGCCAACATGTTTTTCTTAAATTGTAACTGGGTACAGTGCCAACAGATGGCAGCAGTGCTCATCATCGCTGAACATGAAACACTATGCCATGCACATGCAGTACCGCTTTTCTGCTTCAAACAAGGGTGTGGCAGTGCATTGTAAGTGATGCATCAGAACTTGCTGTATGTTCTACCACATGAGGTGACAAGCACTGTTTTCTGCGATGAACTGCACAGCTCGGCTTGTTTCAGTCACTGCAAAACAAAATCTTTCCACTGGCAGAACTATCTCATTTGATGCCCTGGACTGTCCCTTTATCGGCATAAATTAACCAACCGCACGAACTTTTATGGATTGTCCACAGGCACAAAGTTAAACTCGGAATAAATGGGGCCCATCATCTTATGCATTCTGGCTGAATGCAACATTAACTGGAACTCCCACCTACCTCATTGGCTTGTAAAATTGCCAAGTCCAACAAATGTATCAAATGGTGGTGCTGTAAAAAAAAAGGGAAACCCAATCTATCAAGCACTTGTGGGAAAATTAATGCAAATAAAATATTTGCTACTGCATTTCCATTGTTCACAAAGCAATCATAATCTGAGGGGGCAAGAGAGCACTACGGAGTGGTTTGGACCTTGTTACTAAGAGAAAAGACAATTGTTTGTAAATCTGTGGCATACATATAGATTACTGTTCCACAGGACCAGACAGCTCTTTCAAATGAAATTACTGTGCAGGATTACTATACAGTTGTTGCTCCAGCTGTGGACACAGTCAGTGATGTAAAACTAAAAAATTGAGAACCAAGCCTAATGGCAGGGCTGGCAAGAGAATGTCTCGTAACCATAATTAGCAGGGCTTGCGCCAAGACTTCTTACATGCACTTGAATCTGGTCGTACTGGTGTGAAATTTCAGACAAAAGTGGCCTCGGGTTAACGGGACACTAAAGGCAAAAATAAGTCGACGTTGATTGTTGAACTAGCAGTCCAGAAACCTTGTAGTGCTACTTTTGTGCCAAGGAAGTGCTTATTTTGAAATAAAATCACGTTTTAGTGTTCCGCATCGCCTATCTATAGCGCACTTCAAATCACCCGCCTGAAATCAGTCTTTCACACGTCACTGCTGCCGTGCCCAACGTTGCCCGCCTTTACTGCGCGGCAGTGTGTACTGGCGGCATGCACCATTCGGGCATCCGGCAACATCACATGCATGCGGCATTTTGTCGAACTTTCTGTCGGAGCGACTTTCACGAGCGCGCAAAACATGCGCGGCAGTGCGCATTACCTAAACTACCACTGAGACGCGACCGCATGAGCGAAGCAGGGCGTCGGGAGAAGCGCAGTTCAGTGAAAACGGAACCTTTGAACCACGCACTCCGTTCCCCATGACAACGCCAAGCAGGTTCTTTTTTCCATGAATCAAACAGAAACTAACAAACAGTATTTTATTACGTCTCTTGATGCACGGAAGGTTCTTTTTTTATTGCTGCTAGTTTGATTACTAGTGATTAATTGTAGGCAGACTAGTTGTTGTGTAGGGCCGGGGCGCGGCGTAACCCGCGGCGGGCCGATGGAGAGGCCGAACGACGGGAGGGCGCGCGGAGTGACGACGCGGAGACCAAGCTTCGGCGAGACTGACGGGAGACTGCTTTCCCGCGTTCATTGCAGGCGGTTTTAAGGAGCGAGAAGAAAGGTTATTGGTCCGCGAGGCACGGGTCACATGACTGGCATGGCCACGCAGGATTGGTGGTAGCAAAGAGGCATGGCAGAGACCTAGCTCCCCCTTGTAGCATGAATAGAGAGCACAACAGCACTGGTGTCTCAGCATGGCACCAGGGGTCACACGACACAACACTAGTCATATGTCATCGGGATCATTTTGAAAATTTGCCGCTGATGGCGCTCATCGTGTGATACATTTAGCTTAATTTCTCGGTAAGTAGGCCACTGCTGTTGATAATATTGCCGTTTTAGATGTTGTCATACATTGAGCTTTCACTCTGACATAAATTGTTATTTGCCTTTAGTGTCCCTTTAAGTATCTGGGTTGTCAATAAAGGCGGAAATATTGTGCACTGGAGCAGTGCAGAACATTGGTTTACTGAACCAACAAGCTGCACTAGCCAGTTCATTAAACCAATGCAAACAGCTCACGAGGAGCAAGTGACATAATGACGGATTGGCTCCAAGTCCCATCCCTTTTATTGCACCGATTTCGACAGCATGAATTATCAGCCAACACAAGCTCTTCTACAAGTTGTTCTGTGTACAACCACACAATTTTTAATATTTTAGTGCTGACTAGCAGGTCAGTCAGTTCTTGCAATGGAAGGAATGGACAAGATACGACTTCCAAGCATGACCTCATTCAGGATGCTCCTTCATCTCTGAAACACCACCACCAATTTCAGAGGACACATGATGGAGTCAGCATAATGTTGATTCCTTGCATTCACCTTCAGCTCAGAGATGTGTCTGGAAATGGTGCATTTACTTTTTTTTTACTAGGCATGCTGTGGAGAGAACAAGGGCAGCTGCACTGAGCCATTGACGGAGATTTACATTGCATCACTGTGCTCCGTCATGTAGTACTGACTCACTTGCAGGACTCCTGCTATGTTATGAAAAAATGACGAGGGTAGCTTAACAAGGATTGACCTTGCTGGCGTGACGTATCTTCAGAGCCGCAGGAACTCTTTACAGCAGGGGCAAGAAGGGACACGCGCTCGTGTGTACGTGCCTCGTCTGTCTGTAAAATGCATCTGTGCTAAGCACTTGACGAATAAAAGGGTATGTTGCAAAAACCAGGCATTCGACCCTGCTAGCTTAGCTGCTAGCCTGTTTGCAATTTACACAGATGCACAATAGATGCAGTGTTTGGAGCTTGTTTGGCCCAAAAATATGTGGGACCGTTGGTTTCCCCATAGGGACTGCAGAACATCTGCCAGTAGGCGTTGCTCTCACATTTTTGTAAGAGACTGATCAACACACGCCAACATATTTGACACAGAAAGATGCGCTCAGGCAGAGCAATTACAGGCCACATCTGCCAGGCTAAACCATAGGCCCGTACCGCCGTCACTGTAGAAATGAAATGAAGGTTCTCATCCTAATTCCAAAACAAGGGGCACGTCATAAAGGGGCCCTGCAATGTCTTTCTAAGTTATCATAGAACGACCTGACTGCTGGATTCCGTTGGCTCATAAATCTTCTGCCGCAAAGCTGTTTGAAATCTGCAAAGTATAGGCAGTGCTATTGCACAAAATGCATGCTTCCTTTCTTCAGCTATCAAAACTACACGATGGCAGAGGGACCACGTGCCGCCCAAGAGTCGCTTTGCCATGTGTCAAGGTTTTGGGAACTTCCTCCTCATTGCAACTTGTGTCCGAGCACCAGAGCCGACTTCAATCACGTCTTTGTGAATTGCCCAAACAAACCCAAGCCCCCGTGGCAAGGGTCAGAACACCAGGAGCGATGGGAGGCTGCTCTGCGCAACTCACAACCGGAGTTACAGCTCCGGACAGTGGGCTGGGCCAGAGGGGTCGCCGAAGCACAGAAGTGTCCGGCCACCTAGAGCGGCCCGAGGGCTCATCGTCGTCCTGCTTCCGCTCCCCCCCCCCCCCCCTCACATGATTCTTTCACGAATCAATAAAGTTGTTTACCTACCTACCTTTCTCCTTTGACAGTATTGGCCGCTACCGCTGGCTCCCCACGGGCAGCTACAGTACCTGAGCGACGCAATACGTGGCCTCTGCGGTTGTTTACCAGCACTTGCGTAGTTGGTGATGACACTGCCAAGGAAACAGAAAGCAATTTTAGGCCCTTTTTGACAAATGTTGTAAATTTCTTGTGAATGCAGTGCCATAATATTTTGCTCAAATGTTCACAGCCGCTTTGACTGCTCATCAACAATGTTTTCTGACCGTGTTGCAGGGTGGCTTTAATTAGTGAGCCATTTTCAAAGAAATGCTTCCTCTGTGTGGCATGGTTATGACCTAGCACAAATGTTTTAAACCCACTGAGAGCCCCGTAACAAGCTCAACGCTGTGCGGGCTTCAAACAAGTTGAACCTCGGTGTAGTGAGCTTATTGGTTATAGTGAAGTAAATGAGGAATAGTGTTGCCATTACGAAATAAATAACGAAGCTGTTTTCGTGTTGGGTTGCCTTTGTTATGACATAGCAGGAGTGATGTGGATTAATGCAGGCAGCGGCAGCGATGCTGCCTCCCTGGTCACCACAGCCAAGAGGGATGGGGACGACTACGTCTTGAACGGCACCAAGGCATTTGTCAGTGGCTCAGGCGCAAGCGATGTGTACGTGGTGATGTGCCGCACCGGTGGCTCAGGTGCAAAAGGCATCTCTGCAGTCGTTGTCGAGAAAGGAACACCAGGCCTGAGCTTTGGCAAAAAAGAAAAAAAGGTTGGCAACATTTGTTGCAATGCATGGTCCTTCATTTCAAGGAACAGTTGGGAGCAGAGTGCTGAAATGGCGCTGACAAGGACGTGCTTTTTTCAGGAGGGACGTTTAGTGACAAAAAGGGCATTCCGTTTTAAGACAAAAAAAAATTACTCTATGAAAGAGCGGCATCCATACGAGACCGTAGGCAGCATATGATACACCATAGGCACCTTTTCTTTTTGTACTGATGAGGAAACACGATAGAGAGGGCAAAGGTGATGGTGTGATGAGATAAATGATTTTCTCGCATATGGCAGCCACTTTTTCGTCGAAGAATATATATATATATATATATATTCTTTTTTTAAACAGTACACCCCCTGCCATCACTTAACATCCATCACAGTCACTGATAAAACTTGTTCAACTGACATCTCTGCACAGAGCAGCCTTTGATAATTCGGTCAACTTACATTTCAGGGCACTAAAAGCGTTGCACGTTAGGTGGCAGTTGTGTGGTCTTTTTTTTAAATTCATGCGCTTTAAAGAAAAGCTAGAAAAAAAATTAAGCAGGGGAGTTATCATAGCACCGATGAAAAAAATTCGATGTTTCTGAACGACTGCTGCAACTTTTTTATTGAAGGTTCTTTTGCTAGAGTTAGTAGTTAAAAAGTTCATTAAGCAATCTGTTAATTATCGAGTTTGGCAGATTGGAAAAAATATCATGATGTGCTCTGTATGGCTCAAAATAATGCTGTGCCAATTTGAGATGCATAGCGCCTATGTTATTATTTTTTTTTTTGTATATATGTACCTGGTGCAAGTTAGTTGAAAGACCGTGTATACTATTACCTCAAGCTTCAGAGTGTGCACAGAACAGTTGCTGTTGAATGAAAGACCCAGTTACTGTTTGGATACTAATTGCAGCTGATTTATTACGACAAGGTAAACTTGTCAATGCAAAGATGTCAGCCATTTTCTTTTGGTAAAGTAGAGCCATACATGTATTCACTTTATTACCAGCTGAGTGTTGCCTTTAAAACTCTTTGTGATTGCTTTTATGCACAGACCTCCTAAAGTTTTGCTTTCGCACTGTGTCAGGGCTCAGCCATCTAAGCCTTCTGTAGTTGGCGCAGTCCACTACAAGGAATGTCTCTGTCGTAGCTCGGGTGGAACACGCAGCCGACACGGGCAGTGATCTTGGAAGACTGTCGAGTGCCCGTCTCCAACCGGCTGGGCGAGGAGGGCCAGGGCTTCTCCTTTGCCATGCTGGGACTCAATGGTGGACGCGTCAATATTGGTAAGCATCCTCTTGCATGGACGGGCCACATTGTTCGGCGTCATCGTCCACTGTGCTAGTTTGGCCATGTTGGTATGCACAGTTATGATGGCTGGTCAGTTCTTCATCTTCTTGCACTGCTTCTGCCATTACTGTGCTTGACTGCAATGTTTTACTGCCCTATGGACGTTATAGGGGTTCTTTTTTGAAACAAACATGAACACAACAAGCCGCACGTGCGAACCTGTCCCTCGTTTGGATCACACCACGCACCAGAGGAGTGTAGTTACTCGCTACTAGTGCTACGCAGCAGCCCTAACAGTCAGAGCTGTGACCCCCTATCCCGCGGTTCGCATTGAGTTGCGACCGCGGCGGGTGTCAGGCCAGTGGGGACAGAGACAAGTCTTTCGACTGAAGGTGTTTATTCACCTCAGATGCCAATTGCAACAATAGAGTAGCACATCAAGTTAACACCTCAGCGGCGGAGTGTTCCGCACTGCTTGGGGAAACAATCGTTAACAAATAGCAAGCACACGTCGAGGGAATGATAAATGCTCATTTCACCTCGCGTGGCTGCTTTTGCACTCCGGTCCGGGGCGGTGGTTCGCACTCCATGGCCGGAGTGCTGCAGGGGTTGATGGCGGCGGTGGTGCTCACGGCTTGGGTCCGATGTGGTCAATCACACCGCCCAAGACCGAAGACCAGGAGCTCCCCAAGAAAGCAGCGCACGTTCTTGGGGCCTGGAGAGGAGTCTCTCCAGAAAAGGGCACGAAGGGAAAACGGGGCATCTCGACTTTGGCCAGGGAGCAGGGCACGAAGGGCCCCTCTCGCCACTGCGCGTACAAATGTAGCGCGAAGCCGAGGTGCCGCCGCGTTGAAGGCAATGGGTTGCGTGTGCAACCCCACAACTTGTCATAGTGTTGAGATCAGCCTAGATTTACTCACGTACTAGAGGTATCCGGTTTTTCATTTTGTTCCACCAGACCTCACTGCCGCTCTTGCCATATTTAACTTCATTTCTAATAAAGCATGTGATGACTGTTGCTAAGGCACTCCATTTTCATCAGGTTTTCATTGGACAACCAATTGAAATTCAACCCATTTAAGCAGCTGTTTTGCCTAGGAAATCATCACTGTAGGGAATACCAGTACTATAGACATCCCAGTGCTCGCAGAGAATTAAGAGGCATAAAACTCATGATGAGAACTTACCCTGTTGCTGAGGATTTTCGCTCTCTCTTTTTGGTGGCATTTAAGAAGAATAGTTTTGATGCTTTTGCATGAATGCATAGAGCCCCGAGTCGCTTTGGTATGTTTAAGGGGCCCTGCAACACTTTTGCAAGTAACCGTCGGATGGCCTCGTTAAAAGAGTCTATTGCCGCAAAAATATTTGGAATCCATCAAGTACGAGCAGAGTTACAGGGATTTGTAGCACGCTGTAATTGCTTTCTCTCTTCTCTTGCCCCTACAATAAGCGTGCTGGAAGCTAAGCAGGGAGGGATGGCATTGGGGAAAGAAGTTACATTACACACGCGTCACGACCTTGAGCACATTTTCTTTTTTTTCTTTTGCTCCAAGCACACGGCTTACTTTCAGTCTGATTGCGAGTGCACGCGTGGGCACGTGGTGGCTTTTTCAAAGCGGCCATGGTAACTGTGCAGCTCACGATGCTCAAGTCAGCCAATGGCCGTGAATTTGGGTATATGGCATCATTTGTAGAAAAACAAGGGAACGATTTCTGGCTGACTGAGAATTAATTGTGAATTCCAGGCAGCGGGCTGTGCTATAGTGTTTGACTTGCATGTTCTCAGTAGCCTCAACTACGTATTGGCAGCATTTTCTGACCGTGCTGAAAAAGTGTTGCAAGGCCCCTCAAATCCCCATCAACCTTAAACCTCGTGTAATTTTTTCCTAGTTTTTCGCTTGTTGTAAAACATAGAATGTGACTATGCTGTGCTTACCCACCAACTGTGAGTGTGTTGTTGCGAGTGCTGGTCTTAGAGACTGTGAATTGTTTAATTGTAGTGCCATCCCAGCAAGTGAGCTTCACATATTCATGTTTATGCGCAGCATCCTGTTCCATGGGAGCTGCGGCTGCTAGCATTGACATAGTGACTGAACATTTGAAGGTTCGCAAGCAGTTTGGGAAGCCCCTTGCCTCTTACCAGGTACCCTTCGTAATCACTCTTTGCAACTGATTGCATCAAAGTCGTTGATAGTTTTGCCATTGCTGTGCTGCATTTGTCATTTGTAAAGGCTGAACTCGCCCTCCTCATACCTTCGTGCATGACACCTTCTTACTCTTGTTGTATACAGTGCTACTCACGTACTGGCTCAGGATACAACCTGTTCAGTTTTCTCAGTTATCGCTAATTTGATTTAGCACTAATTAAGTGACACAAAAAGGAAGTAAACAAGGGCAGGCGCCCCCGCTTGCCTGTTGTCTGTTTTAATTTGCACTAAATGAACATAGTGATGATGCAAGACCAGCAAGCCCAGTGGTCATTCACACTGCAATTTCGCTAAATTAGGCCGAGGAAAGCTTGGCATTCTGCTGGGATGTGGTCCTCCTGGGTGGTGGTACCAGTTACTGAAAAAAAGATTACTTAGTCTTGTATACTCACTCCTGGCTGCACTCGTGTAATGTGGCCGACTCTGGGACTTCGGCAGTTCGCACAAAGGGACCACATGGATAATGTCACGTTATCAGACAAAAATAAAAATAAATTGGTGCCCAGCTTTGCCACTTGCCAACTAGTACTGGAGAGGCATCAGTTATAGAGATCTTTAAGCTTTGCACATTGGCTAGCTCTCCTCAGTTATGGCTAAGCCAACTCTGTCAGCCAGAAGTTTGCTGTTGCTATTTCAGAACAACCAGTTCAACTTGGCAAAGATGGCTACGGGGCTTCAGACCTCACGCTTAATTGTGAGGCGTGCAGCGCAGTCCATAGATGACAACGCTCCAGACAAGATGACATTATGCGCCATGGCCAAGCTACATGCCACAGAAGTTGGCTTCAAGGTTGGCTTTCCTTTTCTGATTCCATTGTTTGAGGTGACTGAGGATAAACTAGTAGAACAGTGACATTATTAATAAGCTGTCATAAGTTGTACATTTCCATGCAGCGGAAGTTTCAGGCTTCTGCCTGCAAATCACAGTGACAGGCGGCCTACACATATGGTTCGTGGATAAGGACCTGTGCAGAAGACCTAATACTGAAGGCCGCTTTCATGTTTGAAGGGACTAATCCTTGGCTGCTATAGGATGGATCGATGGGCTATGTGGTACTGCATTATTAGAAAGAGGAAGGAACACACATCAGATATGCTCAACGTACAACCGACTTTCACGGCAGACGCAGAAAGATTTACATAAGAATCCACATAAAACTACTGCATAAAATGCTTGGTTGCAGATGTCCAAAGAAAGCACAGGAAGATATAGCCTTGAAGAGAGTAACATTCTTTCTTCCATATAGCATAGTGCGCAGGGGCTTCTATACAGGAGCCTCTGCGCAAAATGTCACATTGGAAATGAAATTGCATGCATCGCAAAAATAGATGTTGTGGATATTGAAAGTGACAAATAAATTCACCAACGATTACAATACTCCCTAATGCAAAATTTGAGAGCAGGCGTGTACGAGTTTTCGGTTCGCGATATACTATTGGCTGTTGCGGACAATTTCGCTCATGCAGTAATGTTGCAAATGAAGCAAAGTGCGGGGTTGACTGCCTTGCTAACGTGCAGATTGTGAGGGTAGACACGATTCACAGCAGCTGCCGTCGACCGACCTCCCAGACGACACACGCCTCTGTCACCGTCACGTAGTTGCGTGCAGAATTCTGCTTTCCTCCTCACTCTTCCGCCATCTTCTCCACACTACTCGTCCACTTGCATCTTTCACTGCGTTTGTTCTTTCGGTTAGGACGGACAAGGCATGCCAACGCTCAAATGCAAGAGCTGTGCTCTAAAACACCATAACTACCAGCCACCTTAAATGCAGAACCTAGAATGTTGAGAACCATTCCTTTGAGAGGAGTTTACTATGCTATTGAAGTAGTACTACTAAGAAAACCCTTGCCAAGATTGCTTAATATATTCAAAGTGAAATGTCGTTGCTGTTGGCCTTTGTTTGAGAAAAGAGAGCTGATTGGACATGAATTGCTGACCCAATGCAGATCACCAATCAGGCTCTCCAGATGATGGGTGGTTATGGCTTCATCAAGGAGTACCCCATCCAGCAGTATCTGAGGGACCTAAGAGCACACCTCATTATTGAAGGTATGTTTTGACTGTGATTAACACTCTTGCTGCTGCTTCTCTTTCGGACTAACAAGCCACAGAACTTCAAGTACGGTGATGTCCTACTTGTAGTGTTATCGGTTCGCTCGAGAATACGACGCAGTCATGGCATGAGCGCCTGTCAAGCCCGCAGTAAGACAACCGGTCGCCACTGAACCCAAACAACAACTAACTTTATTCTACTCCGTACATCACGTACATCAAGGAGGGGGGCGCCACCTATTAGCACAATACAGTAGAACCCCGCTGATACGTTTTTGAAGGGACCTTAGGAAATAAACGTAAGAGACGGGAAACGTAACAGCCGAAAAACAGGAAAAACGGCAAAATATTTAGTGGTGCAGAATTTTATTTCAATTCTTACGAGCAGCACGAAAATTGGCGCGCTCAGCCGCGATCTAGTCGATGGATAGAAACGCGGAGCTTAGGACGGCCTCATCCACAGAAATGTAATCAACGTATGTGATTTTTTTAACACCAACAGCTGTAGGCAAGAAAGAACTAAGCACACGCAATCACGACCGGCGCGGCGAGTCCGACCGCGAACCGCACGCACGACCATGCGAGCTCCAACCAGCTCGAACTCCTCCCGCTCTCCGACAAATAACGATGATGATGAGTCTACGCCAACGCGATGGCAGAAGTGAATGCCAATCTCGAAGGCCTTGCTTTCGCAAGCAATTACGTCATACACGCCATGTTTGTGCAGTACAAATCTCAAAGGCTATGCTTTTGTCTATAGTAAATGCCAATCTCGAAGGCCTTGCTTTTGCGAGCAGTTACGTCATAGACGCCATCTTTGCAATTTGAATCTCGAAGGCCATGCTTTTGTTTGCATCAATTGAAAGATTCTGTTGCTGGCGCCTCTCATGCGGCTAATATTACGGTCAAACGAGGCCAAGCTGCGTGAAAATGCACCATGGCGGCTCTCTTTGGTAGTCACTCGGTCGGCTCCGAGCGCACTTCGCGACGTATCATACGGGAACGGGCCGACAGTTACGACGTAACAGCGGGGTTCCCAATACATTGTATCCTATGGGAGCTATGCCGGGACCGGCGGAAAACGACGTAACAGCCGGGAAAACGCAGCAGTGAGGAACGTAACAGTGGGGTTCTACTGTAGTAGCGACCTCTACATCTCCCCCCTTTCCGCACGTTCGGCAGTCATAAGTTCAGACGGTCCGGTGGGACCACGCGTCGGCCACTACGCGTGCACACAACACCATCGCGGCCACCAACACCACCATCACTATCACCACCATCACCACCAACACGATCACCAGCCCGTCCCGAGTCGCTCGTCGTTACCGTGGTACTTGGAGGACCTTGAGATGGTTGAGCTACTTGCGGCTGTGGCTCGGTTGCTTCTGATGAAGCTTGTGGTGGCAACGATGATGCTGGAACAAAGGGGACGAGGTGACCCCTGTTACGCTGCAAGATACCGCCTTGTCCTGTTTCTATTATGTAGCTCCTAGGTCTCTGTGCTGGGCTTAACACAGTGCCCTTTACATTTTCTGGCCGCACCCAGACTTGTCCTACGGGAAGCTGCCTTTGGTGCCTGGCCCGATGACGCCGATTGTAGTTCCTTTCCTGCTTTCTTTGGTAGGATGCGTTCCTCGACGCTACTGCATCTTTTGGTGGCACGCTTGGATGTAGCAATTCTTCCTTCTTAGGGACTTTGGTCCTTAGCCGACGACCCATCAAGAGCTGAGCTGGGCTAAAACCGTTGACGCCTGGGGTATCCCTGTAACATAGGAGAGCCATGTGAGGATCTTTTGCCTTGGTGAAGAGATTTTTGACCGTCCTGACCGTTCTCTCCACTTCCCCATTTGATTGGGCGTAGTGGGGACTGCTTGTCGTATGGACAAAGCCATACAAGGAAGCGAAGGTTGCGAAGTCTCGTGACAAGAATGGCGGGCCATTGTCAGACCGAATTTCCTCCGGTATCCCATGGCGGGCGAACATGCTCTTTAGCACATCCACGACAACTTGCGCCGTTGTGCTCCTCAAGGTTATCACCTCTGGGTACCTGGAGTAGTAATCAACTACCAGGAGGAAAGTTTGCCCACAGAAGTGAAATAGGTCCATGCCGAGAAGTTGCCACGGGCGATCTGGGAGAGGTGTCGGTATAAGTGGCTCAGCAAAGTTAACTCGTGTGAGAGCGCATGTCTCACAGTTGGCGACCAGAGAGGTAATGTCCTTGGAGATGCCAGGCCACCATACCGAATCTCGCGCCAAGGCTTTGCTTCTGTTACAGCCTTGGTGTTCCTCGTGTAGTAGTGCCAAGACTGTAGATCGAAGTGACGATGGGATCACCAAACAGGTACCTTTGAGCAGTACGCCGTCGCAAACAGAAAGTTGATCAACCACCGATGAATACAGTATAGACCGCTTATAACGTAAGTCGCCGGAGTCGCGAATATCCGCACTATAAGCGGTACCGCACTATAACCAAAACAACCTTCTTCAAAGGCTGCACTTGCGCAAAACGTGTTGAGCATGTAGCCTCGCGTGTCCGATAATCGACATATGCGATTTGGGGCGCTTACAACCACTTCAATCTCCGAATGTTCAAAAATTAACCGCCAAAGACCCGCATTGCCAACGAAATGAACACGGGGGAAAAAAGCGAACAAAACAAAGCGCCATCGCGGAAATTCGCCGACTACGTTTCAGGCCACCTCGAGGTATGCTCATTACACAGAAACCACGTAGAATCGCGACCGAAATTTCATGTGCTGAGTGGTACCGATCGTTCGATTTCACGGGCGCGCAAGCGATGTCCAAGACATTGCAGTCGAATCCGGAACCACCATTCGAGAGTTGCATGTGCCAACCACGCCCTCGTTTTCATTAACGATATCATTCCCTTCCCTTCAAGTGCAGCCATCGCAAAAAGTTTCGTTGATTCCGCACCAAACCGCAACTTTTATCGCCCGCGACCGCTACCGAAAAGCAACCAACGCTGATTAGGCCTAGCCTGCGGTTCAGCATGTTGTCGCGGGAAGTTTGTCCAAGACAACATGAAGATCGGACGTCGAAAAGATCGCACTCAAGCACTAACCCTAGAACAGCGCGCGTGATACGAAGTTTGTGTTCGCGGCCGGGAGATCAACGGCGACAAAAGCCCGCCAAGCTCGTTTAAGTCCGCGCACTGGCAGAAAAGGCGAAAGCTCGCATCATGAAGCCGCAAAACTTTTCACTTTGCGGACGAGGTAGCAAACGCGATAACTGTAGCAAGTGTGATAACGACGACGCTTTTCCCGACAGGAAACTTACTTTAGAGCGCACTTGATGAGGACGCGATCGTACGTTCCACGCGGAACGCGCTGCCGGCAAGCGGCCACGGAGCCTTGCCGCCGCCGGTGCAAAGGCTACTCCGTCGCCTAGGCAACCACCATCCTTCCCCACTCGGCGAACCCGCACAGCGCTGCCGCGGTCTTTTTCCTCCCTCCGCCCCTCGTTCGTTCACTATGCGTGCCCTCGCCCTTCGTAATGACCTCGTCGACCTCGTCGCTCACTCCCCAGCGGCGTACCTCCTTTGAGAACCGCACTCGCTACCGCGTTTGTCAGAAATATTTTCCCGCAACCGCATTATAAATGGTATTTCATCTTGGGGGACTGCACAATAAGTGGTATGCGTATACATGCGGTTCTATGGGAGGGTAAACGGGAGTCGAAAAAGACCGCATTATAACCGGTCCTGCACTATATGCGGTTACGTTATAAGTAGGGGTGTGCGAATATTCGAAATTTCGAATATTTTTCGAATAGTGTTTGCTATTCGATTCGATTCGCACTGAAATTTTACTATTCGAACTATTCGAACTTCCCAAAGACAAATGCACTCAACGTCCGGTTGAAAGTGACCCCTTCAGATTTTCAATATGCTTCACCCCATTACACTCTCGTATTGCGGCAAAGCTGCCTTTCAAGCTCCGTTACGGTCGAACTTAGCCAAGAAAGAAAGTCCGGTTGAAAGTGGTCCTAGATTTTCAATATGCTTCATCTCATCACACCCCCGTATTGCGGCAAAGCTGCCTTTCAAGCTCAGTTACGGCCGAACTTGGGCAAGAGACAGTCAACGTCTGATTGGAAGCGGTCCCTAGATTTTCAATATGCTTCACCTCCTCACACCCGGTATTGCGGCAAAGCTGCCTTTCAAGGTCCGTTACGGTTGAACTTAGCCAAGAGACAGTTAACGTCCGTTAAAAGTGGTCCCTAGATTTTCAATATGCTTCACCTCATCACACCCCCGTATTGCGGCAAAGCTGCCTTTCAAGCTCCGCTACAGTCGCAAATGTATTAACTCAAGAAAATGCTGGTTCCAACATGGAGATGAAAGATGTGGCAGAGTTGGGGGCTCAATTAATGCTGTTTTGGACCTGAAATTTGGGCAGGAAGTCCGAAAAATCGGACGCCGAAGCTTTTTAGCATCCAAAATTTCAGATGTTCTTATATATCGACGTCTATGAGGCAGATTTGGAACTCCGGACTTGAAGGGAGCACACCCTTGTCCGCCACATCAGTTGGCCTTCCACAGCAGTTGAAAGAGGAGGAGAGGCTGAGGAAATGGCATCTCTGCCTATCACGTGTAAAGTGTTGTCGGCAACACTTTGGTTGCACCAAATCATGTACATAAATACAATTTGGCCTCTACATTGCCTCACTCTTAATAAGAAAGACAAATATGAAATATGACCCCACCAGCGCTTCATCAACCTAGCGAAAAGAAACACTTTCATGTTGCTATCTCACAAGAACATACTTAGGGATTCTCTGCAACTTTTTTTGCAATTTCACTTCGAATTATTCGAAAAATGTTTGAGAAATATTAGAAAATTATTCGAAATTATTCGATTCGATTCGCACTCAATCTTTATTATTCGAATTTGCTTCGCACCCAAAATTTTGCTATTCGCACAGCTCTAGTTATAAGTGGTCTGCACTGTACTTGGAGATGTGTAATGGCAGCTTGTTTTTCCGAGGCCACCCCCGCTGACAGAAGGAGATTAATGTAGTGCATTCACCATCCGAAGTTTGTGCTCGACGAACTTCCTGCACATTTAGGGGCAAAACTTCAAACGTGGCAGCCACTGTTTCTGCAACATGGAGCTCCATCACATCAAGGGTTGTGCGAGCCACAGTTTCTGTGGTAAGGATTTGCACAGCATCCGTAGAAGATTCATTCGGGTTGTTGATGCGAGAGAGAGTATCCGCTGTAGCTAAAAGCTTACCAGGCACGTGAAGTACCTTAAATTGATAAGGCATTGCTTTAATCCGCAGCCTTTGTATTCTAGGAGGCAATATGTCGAGCTCCATCTTCCCAAAAAGAGAGACGAGGGGTAGGTGATCTGTCTCTACATCCAGTGGGATGCCACGCACAAATTCGTCGAACCTCCAGAGAGCCCAGGTTATAGCCAATGCTTCCTTTTCAGTTTGGCTATATCTCTGCTCCGTCTTCGTCATTGCTCTGGAAGGAAAAGCGACAGGACGGCGCTCGCCTGATGGCTGCGTCTGCAGCAGGACTGCCCCAAGTCCAAACGAACTAGCATCAGCTGAGACAGTGGTGGCATACAACGGATTGTACTTGGCCATACACCTATCGGACGACAGTATCTCCTTCACCCTGACAAATGCGGCCTCTTGTTCGTGCTCCCAAGTCCAACTTGAAGACTTGTTGAGGAGGGCTCTGATTGGAGCGGTTATTTCAGAGATGTGTGGCAAGAACCTAGCTAGATGATTGATCATCCCGAGAAGACGCCCGACGCCTGCAATGTCTTTTGGAGCTTCCATGGTCTTGATGGCTGCTACCTTGGCTGGGTCCGGCTTGATGCCTTGAGCGGACACGATTACTCCAAGGAACGGCACTTCCGAAACACCGAATAAGCATTTGTTCTTGTTCAGCGTGACCCCAGCCTCAGCAAGACGGGACAGAACCTGGTTCAGTCGGACCTCATGTTCCTCTCTAGTGCGTCCGAAAACGAGTATATCATCGATCATATTGGCTACCCCTTCCTGTCCTTCAAGAATTCTGGCCATCTGCTTCTGAAAATACTCGGGCGCTGAGGTTATCCCGAATGGAAGGCGGCAGAAGCAGTACCGGCCAAAAGGGGTTATAAAGGTCGTGAGCTCTTGAGAGTCTGTAGTCAGTTTCACTTGGTGGAAACTCGCTGTGGCGTCCAGCTTGGAGAACACCGTTGCGTCTCCGATAAGCCCGAGGACTTGTTCGACCGTTGGGAGGACGTGGCGTTCTCGAAGTACGACTTCATTCAGCCGGGTTAAGTCAACACAAAGACGGTAATCTCCTGACGCTTTAGGAACCACTACCAGTCCAGAACACCACGGCGTTGGATTGTCGACGCGGCGAATCACTCCGTCACTTTCGAGCTTGTTGAGCTCACGCCTCACGGTTTCGTGTAGCGGAATGGGAATGCAACGAGGCACACTGAGGGAGAATGGTGTAGCACCAGGCTTCAAGCGGATTCGATATTCCTCCTTGAGAGTGCCAAGTCCGCGGAACAGGTCAGCTTCAAGTGATGCCTCAGGGGCCTGCACGCCGCCAAGGAATTTCACAACATCGAGGGCTTGTATAGCCGGAAGTCCCAGAAGAGGGACAGAGAGCGATTCAATGACAAAGAGTTGCTGCAAGGACGTCTTCCCGCGCCAATGAAGTTGGGCTGTATATGAACCGAGTACCCGCAATGGTTGACCTCCAGGACCGGTAAGTACCGTGTCAACCTTGTCCAGCTTGGCTGGAAGCTTGGGGAAGTCTTCGAGTATAGCAGAGACTTCGGCGCCAGAGTCAACTTTAAATTGCATCGTGTACTCGTCCACGGTGACGTCCACTAATAAAGACTTGGCCCCCGCCCCGACGGTGCTCAGGTGAATAGAGCCGACTTTTTGTTTCGATTTCCGCGAGCGACAAACTTCCGCGAAGTGCCCCTTCTTTTTGCAAAAGTTGCAAAGTGAGCTGCGTGCCGGGCATTGCGCTCGAGGATGAGCCGCGCGGCCACAGAATCCGCAGGTGGGCGTGTCTGCGTTCTGATGCTCGAAAGAAGGCTTCGCGTTCCGGTGATGTCGAGCGGACTTCTGCATCTTTGTAGCGTCCAGTTGCAAAGCGTTGGGACTATTATAACTTGCTCCAGCTTGCGACTGCCGCTTTTCTTTTTCCGCGTCTTCCGCCTGGCGTGCTTGCGTCCAAGCCTCTTTGACAGTGAGTTTAGCGTTTCGGCAGAGCTGGTCTGAAAGACGCGAGTCGCGCAAGCCGACGACGAATCTGTCACGTACTAGCCTTTCTTCAACTTGCACTGAAGGATAGGCGCAGCGTTTCACCATCCTGCATAACTCGGCATAGTATCTGTCAACGCTCTCGCCTGGCTGCTGTACGCGTCTGTGAAAACGGGACGACTCGTATAGTTCGTTGCTTGGATGCACGAAATGCTCTGTGAAACAGTCTACCACAGTCTCGTACGAAGTGAGGGACGCCGCATCGAGCGAAAATGTGTCGAGGAGCGGACGCGCTTCGGGGCCCATGCAATATAAGAGCGAGCGCACCTGTGTTTCCTCCGGTGCATTTTTGAGACCCGAGATGGCTGCATAGTCCTTGAAGCGACTTTTCCATGTCGGCCAGGTCCCAGCGTTGCCGAAGTCGAACGGCTCCGGCGTCTGAAGGTTTACGCCCACCCACTTCGGGCTGGACTGCTCGGTAGGCATGATACGGACGATGGGTAAGCGCGACGTCGGTGCTCAACCCCACTTCTGACACCATGTAGTGTTATCGGTTTGCTCGAGAATACGACGCAGTCATGGCATGAGCACCTGTCAAGCCCGCAGTAAGACAACCGGTCGCCACTGAACCCAAACAACAACTAACTTTATTCTACTCCGTACATCAAGGAGGGGGGCGCCACCTATTAGCACAATAGTAGCGACCTCTACACTACTCATGCGTTCCTGCAAAGGCATTTGATGGAGCTGTGCAAATAGCAAAATTTTGGGTGGGAAGCAAATTCGAATATTAAAGTGTGAGTGCGAATCGAATAGAATATTTTTCGAATATTTCTCGAATATTTTTTGAATACTTCGAAGCGAAATTGCAGAAAAAAAGTTAGAGAGGATTCCTAAGCATATTCTTATGAGATAGCAACATGAAAGTGTTTCTTTTCGCTAGGTTGATGAAGCACTGGCAGGGTGGTGTTTCGTAGTTGTCTTATCAAGAATGAGGCAATGTAGAAGCCGAATGGGCCTTTTTCAGGAGGGTAGTCTGCGCATGCGCGGCGGCGGTGACGACACGCGCGCCATGTTTTTTGAGGGTCACAGCGTGGCGACAGGAGCGGACTGAGCGCCACCTGGCGTGGAACATTTGCAAATTTTCCCGAAAAATACCAGGCCTCTGAGAATATTTACCGGCACGCGGTGGGCAACTTCGGAGGCCATGGACCCTCAGTTTCGATTTCAGCGATCGCCACTAGAGGCGCTCTTCAGACCTGAAAAAGGCCCATTGTATTTATGTAGATGATTTGGTGCAACCAAAGTGTTGCTGACAACACTTTACACGTGATAGGCAAAGATGCCATTTCCTCAGCCTCTCCTCCTCTTTCAACTTCCGTGGAAGCCCAACTGATATGGTGGACAAGGGTGTGCTCCCTTCAAGTTCGGAGTTCCAAATCTGCCTCGTAGACGTCGATATATAAGAAGATCTGAAATTTTGGATGCTAAAAAACTTCGGCATCCAATTTTTTGGACCTCCTGCCGAAATTTCAGGCCCAAAACAGCATTAATTGAGCCACCAACTCGGCCACATCTTTCATCTCCATGTTGGAACCAGCGTTTTCTACAGTTAATACATTTGCTACCATAGCGGAGCTTGAAAGGCAACTTTGCCGCAGTACAACAGTGTAATGAGGTGAAGCGTATTGAAAATCTGAAGGGGTCACTTTCAATTGGTTGTTGACTGTATTTGTTTTTGGGAAGTTTGAATAGTTCGAATAGTAAAATTCCAGTGCGAATCGAATCGAATAGCAAACACTATTCGAAAAATATTCGAAATTTCGAATATTCGCACACCCCTAGTATTTAACTCTTTCCCTACTGCAGGTTACACCAGATATTTTTTGCTGAAGGGCCTACTGCACCTAATATTTTGTGCAATACATCAACGAAAAGCAGAATGAATGAACTTTTCACGCATAAAAGTTTCATTAATGAGCTGCCTCTATAACGAAGCGTTTCAGACTGCAATAATTCTTCGTTACATGCATCGCACACTTTAATGACCCCAGATAAACATTATAGAAATGTTTATTCACAGCAGACTCCCTTGGTGGAAGAAAGTGCATTTTTCTTCTGCACAGTAGTAGTACGACTTACTAAATGCTCAACCACCGCCAACCTGACGCCTTCGATGTTCAGAGCGTGCTGCGGTGTGAGGTCAGGGAGTGAAGAGAGATGGATCTGCAGCGCATCAAAAGTCGCTTCGCCACTGGTCACATAACGTCATATTTCTGTAGCTGGCTGCCACCTCCGCGCTTGCCTGCCGACCTGGCTTGGCCCAGGCAGGAGAGCAGCCCACTGCAATATCGCCCTTTTTTCATAGTTCTTTAAAAGTTAGCGTGGGATGGCTTTGCAGTCCCATTGATCTGTTTCATTTGGTTTCCTCATGTTACCTGTGCGGCTAAGCATATATTTATTGTAAAGCAACAATTCAGTGACTGGGAACATATAAATTGCCTCATTAAACAGGCAAATCTGCTGTAGTGGTCTTTGTTTTAGTGGAGTTCACAATACATAAGGAAGGCAGGAATCCAGCCAGGCCATGTGGCACGCTTTGTTGTACAGGCTGTTTCGTAGTATAGAAGCATTTGTTATAGCAGCGTTTGACTATGTTATATGAGCTATATAAACAGCGCGATTTAAGATTGCTTGACAAAACTTAATAGAGTTTGTAAAGACACGCTTCTATCTGCCAAGAAAAAATATAACAAAAGAATTTAAGCTTTTTCACTGAACAGGACTTGACCGACAAAAATCTTACTGTAAGCATTACAGTTGGGCCAGTCATGCAGAAAAGCAGTTCCTCAATGTAAAGCATAGCATAGCGCCACGTGTCTTGCAGTAAGCTCTCATTTTCTGCTTGGTTTTCAAGTCACACTTGCATTTCTTACAGTTTCTATAAGTTTCCATCCTGGCAGGCTGGTGCTGAAACGTGAACTGAGACGGCCCGAAGCAGAAAGCGAAGCTGAGCGATGTGCCAGGCTGGTTTGCGCTCTGAGAGTCAAAAGGCAGCATCCTCAGACTCACTGCTGCTCGTTAAATCGATAAAATCAGCCACAGACACACCAGAATGCCGACATCTGTGATATTTCGAAGTGCACACGCACACTGCATCCGGTGGTGGCCATTTTCGCTGTCCACTAAGACGATCGCGCATCTTCGAGGCGCGTTCCACAATCAAGGCCCCGCGGGAAAAAAACAAACTACATAGAAGAAAACTATTGTCCTTCTCCTTCTTCACGGATGGCATACCGTGTCTGCGAGCGGCGCGGAATGTCTCAAAAGCAGCAATTCAAATCATCAGTAGCAGGCTATCGATGCCCTACAGGCACGGTATGGAAAGAGTTAAAGCAGTACTAGTAATACAAAATTTTTAAGTCAAGAAAACTTGCAAGATTCCTGTGGACACAGAGACACATCATCCACAAATGGCAAATATAGCCTGGAAGGCACTTAAAATCAACTTCAAAGTGTATGCCACGTAACTGAGTGCAAAACTGAGCACCTCTCAGCATCAGGATTCTGGGGTCTGAAGATGAGCCACTCTCAGAACACATGGAGACAGTCCATGCTGTCGGGCAACAAACCCGTGTACATTTATTAACTGCTTTTACAAAGGCGAGCTTGCCGGCCGAATCTAATACATAACTAGTAACACACTAAGTAACCTGACACAATGCCAGTACAATACACAGAAAACGTAACACATACAATGTGCGCGAATGCAGCATCGCCGACGTTCGACTCACCACGAGGAGTCCGTGAGCACGATCCGCGGTATCACACCCACGGACATCCCCGAGGGCCGTCCGTCGCCGATCACGCCAAACCCCAAAGAGACTCGCTGCTGTTCCCCGCATGCCCGCCTATCCTCGTCCCCGCCAGGCAGCGCTGCTGGCGCCACTGCGCTAACCTTGCACTGCGCGATCACAGTGCCACCTCTAGCTCGGCAGCTGTTAATCCTAACTGCATCTAACCTGCGGGACGAGCGTGCCATGCGACAAAAACAACTTTACAGGGTGTAACAAAGTTCCATGGTCTAGAGAGAGACAGGACAATCCTGGACAACACAAATTATTTATCTAATAAGCGAAAATCGAACACACAATAAGACACTTAAAGCACAGCACTCCTATATACACACAGAAGCATACATATACAGATAACAAGCAATGCTATTTATTTATTTATTTATTTATTTATTTATTTATTTATTTATTTATTTATTTATTTATTTATTCATGTTACTCTACAGGCCCCAGAGGAGCATAGAGTAGGGGGGGGGGGGGTTACAGAAAAATCAGAATAAATAAAGCATAAAAAGAAACGATATCGAAGAAGAAAACAAAGAAAATTGTACAATGGAAGCGAAAAGAACAAACAATATAAGCAAATGCAGTAAAATACAAAATGAAGAAAAAACCATCTTTATACAAAATCAAGGGAACATATAAACTTGTAATTGCTCACGAAATTTGGCAGGATCTCTCAAAGTAACAATTTCATCAGGAAGTCTATTCCAAAGTGCGATGGCGAGCGGCAATGCAGAATTATTGAATGACTGAGTGTGGCCGAAGATGCGTCTGAAACTGAGATGATTATGAAGTCGACTTGATGTACGCGAAGACGTCAAGCGAGAGACAACTTGTCCACAAGTTGTAGTAGTACTTCTGGAGTAGGCATAGACGGGTGACAGAGCGGCAGGAATCCAAGTTATAAGGGCAGTATCGCGTTTGATTTGGGTGATGCTGGAATGGCGATTATACTTTGAAGTTATGAAGCGGGCTGCACAATTTTGGATGAATTCCAGTTTATCTATTAGGTATTGTTGATGAGGAGACCAGATCGACGAAGCGTATTCCAGCTGAGGGTGTACAAACATTTGATAGGCCTGTTGCCGAATGGTAGATGGGGAATGATGCAGATTCCGGCGCAAGAATCCCAGAGTTCTGTTTGCTTTCGTGCATATCTTCTCGATGCGAGTACACCAGGCAAGATTAGTACAAAGATGAACACCAAGGTATTTGTGAGTAGATGAACGGGGAATTTCAGCTGAACAGATAGAGTAAGGAAAGTTAAAAACCGATTTCCTACGGGCGGAAGAAAGTACGCAGCACTTAGATGTGTTAAGCGTCATTTGCCTAGGTCAGGTCACACCACTGATTTATTAAGTCAAGATTCTTTTGTAAACTTAGGTGGTCTTCTTCACAGTTAATAGTTCTATGCACTACGCAGTCATCCGCAAAAAGACGAATAGGTAGTGGAAGAAATGTTACAAGGCAAATCATTAATATAAATCAGAAAAAGAAGAGTGCCTAATACACTTGCCTGGGGCACAGCTGATGAAGCAAATGAACTAGGCGAGCTGAAGCTATTGACCAATGTAAACTGCTGTCTATTCTAAATAGCAGTTAGAGAATCTTCACAAAAATGAGAACGGAAAAGTTCTGACCGTCCACTGTGATGCGGCAGCCATTCCCCCGACATGACGTCAGACATCGGTCGGGAAGAGAGCTGGTACCTGCCGTTTGGCGTCGACAGCAGATCGCATGTTCATTCTAAAGGACAGGGCGTGCAAACGAGTACACAAGAAAGAAGTCAAGACACCACAAACGCTGACTAACAACTACAAAGGTGCACAACAGTGGAAAAGAAAGAAGGCACGAAAGCTTATCTGTGCATGCCCAGGCAATGAGCGAATCTATCAATGCGGCACACGTTGGGGTCTCTGTGAAAGATAACTGTTAAGGCACGTAGGCCCCCACGTAGGCCACCATGCGTGCCGGATTGATAGGTTCACCTGTTACCTGGGCATGCACAGATAAGCTTTCGTGCCTTCTTTCTTTACCACTGTTGTGCACCTTTGCAGTTGTTAGTTGGCATTTGTTGTGTCTTGACTTCTTGTGTCCGTGTTTACACACACTGTCTTTTAGAAAATACTTACCAACTAGCTCAGCTCTCTGTTATTGTAAAATAGCATGCTATTGGCCAATATCTGACATAAATCAAGAGTGGCATTGGGATCAGATGTGCTTCTTGCCACGGGGTGCCGTCATGTGCCAGCACTGCACTCCATAGTCTGCCAACATTACACAGTAGCCACACTACTGTACACAGGAATCACAGCTGTATCGAGTGATCACGTTTCATGTCACGCGCTCAAGGTCGTGACGTGAGCCGACGTAACTTGCTTCCCTCGTGCCATCACTCCCTGTGCACCTTCCAGCACACTCATCGGGACAGGAGAGAAGCTGCTTAAAGCATGTGAGATATCCCTGCAACTCCGCCCACTCTTGACGGATTCGAGACAATTTTGCGGCAATCGATTCGTGAGGCGATAAACTTTGATACCGAGCTCATTCGATGATTACTCGTAAGGAGAGGCTCATTTTAGCATCAGGTTCTCAAATCAGAGCTGCAATATAAAACAGGGTTCAAACACTCCAAATTGCAAGAGTTCTTAGCTGGGCTAGTTGCATGGTTTACAACAATAATAATTGTTGGGGTTGCATCCCAAAACCGCGATATGATTATGAAGGGCACCTTAGTGGAGGGCTCCGGAAATTTTGGCCACCTGGGCTTATTTAATGTGCACCTAAATCTAAGCACATGGGCGTCTAGCATTTCACTTCATCGAAATACAGCCTCCACAGCGGGGATTCAGTCCCGCAACCTGCGGGTCAGCAGTCAAGCACCATAACCACTTGACACAGTGGCGGGTACCAAGTTAGTTTTGTTAGTTCGGTTTGATGACAACATTGAACCCTATGGGTACCTGCTAGGGAATCAAAATTTTGGTCACTAGATCGGGAACTTTGGAAAATTTGGTTTCATTAAATCGAGTTTTAGCTGTACAGCTTGAAAAAGAATTCACGATTGATGGGCAGCCAGTCCTTGAGTTCGTTGCAGGCTCTGCTTTAGTGTATTCGTGCGGTTGTGTGAGTACGGAACTGTATTGTGAACTTGCTTTATATTGTATGTCTGATGTTTCACTATGTAAGTGCACAGTGACCTAACGATTTACTGTATGCTTGAAGCATGTTATGTATTTAAACATTGTATTCCTCCCCTCCCCCCCACTGTATTGACCTTGGGTGCTGTGGGTACTATGATAAATAAATAAATAAGTTATGCCTTGTTCATCACAGTGCAGCAAGAAATTGCAACATAAACATGTCAGCCCAGCTGCAATATTTTTTGTGTTAATGGGTGAGCTGTTAAGATAGTTTGCGTTCATAATTTCTGAAAAAGCTCACGTGTGTTGCTTTTTTTGTTCAGGAACCAACGAAGTAATGAAGATGGTGATATCAAGGGATATATTGCAGGGCTGAATGTCTAAATGTAAGTAGGCCTTAATATTTAGAGTTAGTGTTACCACGTGCTTCTCTTGCCATCAACATTTTGTTCAAACACATATTGGTGTATGGTCTAACCATATTCCTTTGTAAGTAAAAGTCGCCAAACTTTGCCATTGCCAGTGAATCATCTGCAGTGCATGAATTCATGCAATGGATTCACTGAATCAATCTACATTTAGTCCACTGAGCCACAATGAATCCGTCTGCAGTGCATGCAGTCAGTGTGATAATGCAAGATGAAATGTCACAGAAAGTCTACTGTGGTTATTTACATATGGGTCATTCCATGCCAGATCATCCAGCGTTTTTCCGACCATCACAAATATGGCTGAAAAAATTTCCACATTTTTTTTTAAGTTCGAAACTCGTTCTGCTCGTTTATTTCTGTTGCTAAAAATTTTCCCGCCTATTTGTGAGAGTCTGTAGTTTTGCGCCGACTGAGCTAAAGGGCATCAAACAACAATTTTTTTCAAAGGGCGTTTATAGGATGCACTCAATAAAATTGTATTTCCGGCAAGCTAATGAAGTGATGTAACTGTAAAAATAATGACTTATTTATGTATACCGATTCTTTTTTGCACAAGCAAAATTGAATAAAGTTGCAAAGTTTGATATTTTTTTACAGGAACAAGGCAAACTCAAAGGGTAGAAATTAATTATGTACTGGTGGCCTGTTCGACATACTACAAAAGAAAAATAATTTAGTCACTGAAGGTTTAGCAGATCCTCTGAAAAAATGTTGCTAATTTCACTTTTTTTGAGAAAAGCTCTGTATTCAGCATCAAAAAACTTGCCTTGGTGGTCGGACTAAAAATATGCACGATACTTCACTTGAAAGCTCTATGTATTAGCTGAACATAGGCAAAGTTACAAAAGGGTATTATTTTTTTTAACTTGAGAAATATTTTTTTGAAGTTTTGTATCTCCACCAGCTTTTCGCCAACGTAACTCAAGCGGCATGAAGCACTCATAACGGCAATCTTCAGTCCATGCCCACTGACCTGGGATGCAGACGTCAAACATGGTACTGTCTATAAAGCAACCCCATTTCCTTTTCCATTGCTTTATAGACAGTATGCCACTTTTGTAATTGACGGGTGTCGCTGCTCTACTTGCTGACCAGCTAGCAGGTCGCCATCAATTTACAAGAATGTCCGTAAGAAGCCTTCACGCAATCGTGCAAATATCAGTGTGGAGTTTTACCTTGTACAACAACTTAGTACCGCTTTCGCAATGCCGGATTAAGCGTCAGCTGTGCAGAAGCAATAGCGCTGGTAGCGATATATATAGTGTGGGCACTAGTTATGTGCTTCTTTCTCATCTGTGCATTATCATAATCATCATCATCCGTTTGTCTCTCTGTCCTCATCGTCACCGTGTGTCATTCTCATCATCATCGGGTGTGTGCACGTTCGGCCCATTCTCTTCCGAGGCCTTGGGTCTAATAAACGTCGCTTCAACCAAGACCTCATAATATATATACATATTTTTGACGCATCGTGTGTACATAGACGTCATAAAACTGCAATGATTTTTCATATTATAATTATCTGCTGGTAAAAAGTGTTAGCAACATATTCACTAACGTGCAATATTTCAGCAGTTCTTCTCACAGATAACTTGTGCCGTCTAGAAACGTCTCAGACGTATTGTAGTGGCACAAAGCATCACAGGATACCACTGCTATTCACACTATTGCCACCTATAGCTCAGATTCCATGGTGACTTTCCAGCAACTTAAAAAAGGAAAACAAATATATCTTAGTGAAATAGCAAGGCGGTATGGTGTTTATTGTTGAGATTGTGTAAGTGCCACCACGTGACTCTGCTCCACCAATAGGGAGGCACACACCTCGTCGCCTGCCCTCGCTGGAGGACTCTAAAAGAATCTCACTGTGTTCTGGTGGCTTGGCGGCAGCAGTATCATCTTGAGAAGCGGAGTTCAGCCAACGTTTATTGTTTCGCACGGTGGTGTTGCTATAGCAGTATCTTGTATCTTAAGATACATGATACATTAATTAATGTTTAGGAAATACAGATACAGCTGCTCGTCTTGCGAGACATAGCGCGATACAGACACAAGATATCCAACGAGTACCTAAGGTAGTATCTAAGATACATGTATCTTCGATACTGCCCAGCACTGATGGCACGTTTATGTCACTTGAGCTGCGGCAAAGTATTTTGGCCTCGACAGGACCCAGGCTGTCATAGTATTTTCATTAAAAATCTGCACTGTCTAAAAAAAACACCCTGTACACATGGCACTTGCAAACGGTCTTAAATGTCTTCTGATCTCTTACATTTACAGAATTGACAGGAAGCTGGTCTGTCTTCCCATGGAAAATTCCTCACTGTGCCATGTGATGCTGAAACAGCCCATGAAACGTGCATAGTGATAAGAGCTCACAGATGTATTGAATATTTGTAATGACAAGCTGGTGCCCCACTTGTGTGTGTGCAAATGTGTATTAAAAGGACAATGGAGTGTATATAATGTCGTGTAAACATTAAAAAGTGTAAATAAAAGCACACAGATTCTTTTCAAACCTCTGCTCTGTGGGTCTGGCTAGCTTGACAACATTGAAACGTGTACAAAAAATGGACTATTCTGCTGCAACAATTTATATAACTTATGCATGCCCTTATGAGACAGAAGTAGATGGCCTCATGAAATTCCAAGTACGAAGGCTATGTTATAAATATTTGCTGTAAATGTGAGTAGCAGGGGACAGACTATGCCACCATGCTGGTCCTACAATTTAGAAAGTGTTTTCCTGCAATCTTGGAATCAGTTAGTGCAAGTTTTGAGCTTTTTTCGGACCCTCAAATGCTTTTCATGGTACTGTCATTTTGTTGCAGATTGCTTAGACTCATAGTCGAGCTTTAAACATATCGGTCCAAGCATTTTCATGGAATATTTGATATCTTTCATCACTCAAAAGAAATCCCACGTTCCTGCTGACTGCATCGAAGCATATTCACAGGAAACATTTATTACAAAAACTACATCCCCACTCCTTCGTTCGATTAGTTGAAAATAATGTTGCACATAACTACTTCACTACCACTAATAGATTCTTGAAAGTTGGTTTTCATTTTTTACAGCGAAAGCTGTTATGAGATCATTTCAGCGGCCGTTTTTGGCGCTGTAGTTGTCCGCTGCCGCCGCCGCCGGTGTCCGTAACCATTATCGCTCGAAATAAGAAAAAAAACGAAAAAAGAAAAAAATTCCAGGATGGAACGAGGTTCGAACCTGGGCCCTTTGCGTGAAAGCCCAGCATTCAACCTCTGAGCCATGCCGGTGCTTGAAACTGCTTTGCAAAAAGGTCCTATACAGGCTTCATGTCGGGAAAAAACCACATTAACATATGCAATATAGCGTGGTAGAAGAGTAAAACAAGCACCAAGCGTCGCACAACGCGAATTCTGTAACCAGGCATCACACAATGCGAATTGCGCAACAAGTAGGTTGTTGAATGCTTCCAACCCATTACAAAGGGCTCTACCATAATGCTTCATCGTCATCAGGCACAGCATCAACAAAGCGCATAATGCCTTACATGCGTTTAGCAGGTACCACGGCTCTCCATAGAATGACAAAAAATGGCATAGCGCCTGCTTCCCTACTTCTCAAAAATTACATTGATTTAGAGCGTAGTGGGTTCCTCGCAAGTGCACTTGTATTGGTTGCCAAGGGAGCCCATAAGCGCATGATCCATTTCCTCGGGGTCTCAGTAAAGTTCTTCACCCCCCCCCCCCCCGCCCTCTCGCGCTCCCACGTCAACGTATGTTATACAGCATGGCGGGAGAGGGAAATAACGACCGGGCGTCACCAAATGCAAATTGCATAACTGGTGGGCCGTTTCAAGCTTCCAACCCATTACAAAGGGCTGAGCCATAATTCTTCATCGTCATCAGTCGTCGCGTCAACAAAGTGCACATAATGCCTTGCAGACGTGTAGTAGCTGGTGCCTCGCTTCTCCGCAGAATGACGAAGAATGGCTTAGTAGGTGCTTCCCAACTTCACAAAAATTCTGATTCATGGCGTAGTGGGTACCTTGCTTGTATTTATGGCGTAGTGGGTACTTGTATTAGTAGCCCCAAGAGAGCTTACAACCGGCTCTAGAAACGCCACTCTTCCAGCTTTCGCTCTGACTGTGCTGCGGTTTCAGCGCAGGCCTGGCGTTTTTTTCTCTACATTATACGCCAACGTAAGCAGATATGGTCAATAAAAGAAAGGTGGACTGTAAAACACGGTACGGGTGCTTTTAAAGACGATAGTCTTTCTTGGGGAACTTAAACGCAGAAATTTTGGTCTGTCTTTCTGTCTGTCTGTCTTTCTGTTTGTCGGCACGTCCCTCGATTCAGCCACTCGGCCAAAGTTGAACCACTTGCCCAAGGGCCAGCCGTCTTGAACTGGTACAGCTGTTCATACTTGTGAACGTTGTCGATCAAAAAGTAAATATCATGCATATCTGAGGTGCAACATCACTAGGTAAGTATTAGGTGGCGTGTTCCTTTAATAGAAAATGCATACATACGTAATTTTAAGGACCCTAGTTTCTTAAGCTGCGCTGAAAATGCATAAGAATGGAAGCTTGAGCGAGTTGGTATGCGTTCATCTTTGTTGAAACAGTGCTCACTAGACGACGACGAAGTAAAAGAAGGCACAGGACAGGCGCTGCCTGTCCTGTGCCTTCTTTTACTTCGTCGTCGTCTAGTGAGCGCTGTTTCAACAAAGCTGAAAATGCAACTGCGCTGAAATTTGCCTTCCTCCGTGCCCTTCGCACGAGCTCATTGTTGTGTTTCGGTTTCGGTTCTGTATTGCACTGTACGAATGCCATGGGTTGGTGTTGAAAAACTTTAGTTTTGAGAAGGCGAAGAAGGTGAAAAAAAATATTTAAAAAATGAAAAAGCAGCGTTGTGGGCGGCCTTCAGGCTGCTGGTTGTGGGCGCCGCTCTGGCGTTCCTGTTTTACCCAGGCGACGTGTAAATAAAAGAGTGTGTGGAGAGTATTCGTTGAGTGCGGACGTTTCTCTGCTTCAGCGCTTCGCGCCAAACCGCGTTTTCGGGCTGGCTGGCGTCCCCGCCGGTCGCGTTGGTCACCGCCGGTCTTCGCCTGCTGCTGCGCCGGGACTACCAGCACGCAACACAGCACTCATGTTTCCCGACGTATTGCCAGATGGCGTCCATATCTCACACAGCGCCTCTTCTATCGTCTTTACACGACATTTGCAGCGAAGCACGCAGATACGCGGCCAATTTTTTCACCTCTGAGTATTGCTCCGTGTTACAGAGATGTGTGATCTATGTGAAGGCTTCTCTTCTTACTTGTACATACGCTCATTAGCAATGTCGTTTACTGTGTACCAGTGAGCGTTGTTCACGTTTCTCACATTGTTGTTGCCACATCCTTTTTATTGTGGCTCCACATTGCTCGTTACATGGTGACACACGGGATGAAACAGGCAGCCACGAAACTCGAGTTGCATTCCCGTACACATCATGAGAAATGAACTTGAGTAAGGTTGGAGTTACATATTAATAAAAAAAATTGGGAATGCAGTGCTCGGACAAGGTTGAGATGCATGGAGGGTGCGCATTTCTTTTTCTTGAGTTTTTATCTTAATGGCTGAATAACTTTTCTGCAAACCTAGCTTCACTCACCACCAGCAGTCTACCTAACTAAAAACAGTGCCTTCATAAGTGCTTGAGGGGTTCGTATTAAAGAGCGCCGACATTATATTTCTCACTTTTCATTTTCTTGCGTTAAACGAGAGCCTTAGACCTCTAAACTGTAGAGAAATGTTCACAAGCTGCAGAAATAATTTGCTATAGTGCCTTTTCTACAGCCAGTTTCGGTTTTTATGTCCTAACAGCAGGAGGACATTGTATCTAACAACACGATGACAAAGACTTGATGAGGTCACAGTCAATCACCTTAGTCTAAAGATTGAAGCGCGGCTACAACTGTTCCCACAGAGCAAGGAATGAGAATAAAGAGTTCCGAGTGTGACGGCAAGATGAACCTTGCGTGTAACGGCACACAGAGCAGTTGCAGCAGTGCACAGTTAGCTGTTTAAGTTTCTGGAAAAACAAGGCAGAAAATGGGAAAAACCAGGCCGACACAGAGAAGATATCGTTGTACTCGATGAATACATAGAGGGTCTCAGGAGCTCAGAATAGACAGCAAAATAACAACGGATACTCTCAAGCACGAGGGTGTATACGAGATGAGGCTAACTGTGTAAAAATCATTCAGGAAGGCTGCAAACACAAACAGTGTAAATTTGTTGTTAAGAACAACGAATGGAGACCTTATCTTACAAAACGGCCAAATGGTGAACTGAGAATCACTGGGAAGATGTATGCAGATGAAACGCTTTTACTAGAGGGCAATGCAAGAGAATTACAGATGCTGGCAAATGCGTATGGCAATAAAGCGACATACATATCCTAGGCGTTAATATTAATGAAAAAAACTACTCGGGAATTACTTTTGAATAAAGAAATGACTGCTGTTGGCATAGTCATATCAGCGAACTAAGACTATTCTCTGTGCAACTGTGCAGTAAAACAACAAACAATCCATATGAATATTTTCACCCCCAAAAAAGAAAAAGACTGGGGCGTTGTGTGAATACTGAGGAAGCAGTGGAGCTGGTGGCCTCCTCCTCACCCTTGCTATGCAATGCTTTCTCTGTCTCTCTTCCCTTTCTTTCATGGCACATCGTGTGCAGGACTAGGGTAAGGACAACCAAGTGTTTCGTAGAATTTTTGAGATGTTGATTAATTATTCATTGGCCATCGATTGGTTATTACAACATATTGGTCATGCATTTTGGATTCCACGAGATGGCAAAGGCGTGAGGGGGAGACAGAAAATTAGGTGGGTAGATGAGATTAAGAAGTTTGTAGGTATAACGTGGCAGCAGAAAGCACAGGACCGGGTTGATTGGCGGAACATGGGAGAGGCCTTTGCCCTGCAGTGGGCGTAGACAGGCTGATGATGATGATGATGAAGCTCGTCCAACCATTTTCTAGGGTGTATTAAATATTGATTGATTATCAATTAGGTATTGATTGGCTGTCGATTGGTTATCACAAGGTATTGGTCATGCATTTGGGTCAGGCTAAGCGTGCACATCCAAGCATATTCTAGAATTTATTGATTATTGATCAATTATCTATTGATTGGTTATCGATTGGCTATCACATATAGGCATCGATGGCTATGCTAGAAACTGCTTGGCACATATCCGCTTTCAGTGGCGCATACTCAAGTCCCTATAGATTTTTCTGTCTTGTTTGGTAAAAATGACAAATCTAGGGACTTCAGCGCATA
This sequence comes from Rhipicephalus sanguineus, assembly GCF_013339695.2. NCBI lineage: Eukaryota > Metazoa > Arthropoda > Arachnida > Ixodida > Ixodidae > Rhipicephalus > Rhipicephalus sanguineus. The sequence goes on from NC_051183.1 coordinate 6,190,745, forward strand.
CCCGCTGAGTTTTTGCGAACGCCACATGTAATAGCTTAAAGGGCCCCTGACAGCGAAAGTTTCGTTTGCGGCTTTTTTACTGTAATTTGTAGCTCTGTGTCTGGTAATGCCGCAACTGAATCGTAAGTGATCTAACGCATCGTATAATTAATGCTAGCATCGTTAATTGAGAACAATTTTGCGTCAGTTCGAAACGCCCGCCTAAATAGCGTAAGAAACTTGTTCCCCACAGTGGGGTAGCGCCTAAGATCACGTGCACTCAAGCTTTGGTGTCGTTGACAGCGCAGTTTTCTAATTGGGGCCCCGCGCGCGGTTAGGAATGAAACAATGCGGACGCTTCAGTATTGTTAAAGGGACTGTCTACCGTCCTTCATCACTTTTCTGTTTTGTACCGCAATGGAAAGCGTACCGTCTGAAGTGTCCAACCTTGCAGCGGTTTCTCTGGAAAGTGAGTAGAAATTTTTAAGACAGAATTTTTCGATCTGCGTTCGGTATTCTTCCATTGGTGTGAAACATGCCCACAACACTGGTTGGTGGACGCGATGACCAGGGGCGTAGCCAGGGGTGGGGAGGGGTTGGGGGTCTAACCCCCCCCCCCCCTCCGAAATTTTAAATGCGAATGTATTTCTTAGTCGGGCTGTGTGAGGCATCCGGCGCTGTCCGCGCGCCTCTCCGCTCTCACTCCCATAGCAACAGATCCTCGCCCCTAGCAACCGGAGCAGGTAGTGCGGGCGGACTAGCGGAGAGTAAGTGGAGAGGAGGAGCGCGCTCTGGCGTGTGAGGGCGCTCGCATCCGAGTTCCCGCGTGTGTGGAGAGTGTGTAGGAGAGGGCAGGTGCTGTGCTTCGCCGCTCCTTCTCTCGCCGTTCGCTCTTTCTCCTCCCTGCGCCACCGCCTCAATGCAGTGCGTCTGAAACGCGTTTGTAGCGTTTGTGCTGCCTTGGCACAGCCTGAAAACAGCGCGTTCTAAACGCGTTTGTGCTGCATTGAAGGCGGTGGTAACATCCCTGAGGTGATTACGAACGCACGTAGGAAGCGTTCGTTGAAAGAGGCGCCCAAAAGGGAGACACTTGAGAGCGTCGATGTACGCTGTGTACTCTCGGCGCAAGAAATGCATTCGCATTTCCTCACGATTCCCTTCGGGGGAGGTGGGGGCATTTTTTTTTCAGTTTTGCTTGCGTATATATACACGCACACATACAAACGCACGCACGAACATACATAAAGTATGGTTGAACCCCCCCCCCCCCCCAAAAAAAAAAAAAGTTCTGGCTACGCCCCTGGCGATGACGATTGTAGTGCCGGTAAAAAAAAACATGGTTGATCCCTCTGTCATAGGAATCGGAATAACACGAAAGTAAAACGTGCCCTTATAGAAGTAACTGAGTCTTTACTGTACATTGATATAAGAGAGTTTGCACAATGTATATTGATGTCTGGCAGCTATAGCACCGTTTAACGTGGATGCAACCACTTTGATGCTTGGTGGTACATCTCCATGCCGACGACTAACGTCCATGTTCAATGATTAAACAAACCCTTGTGGTAGCTGTAGTAGTTAACGGTGAAAGCGTAATCACAGAACGAGTTGTGATAGCCAGAAGAGCGTCGCATATTAGACGCAGAACTTGGTCGCCATTCTGCGTCATGTTAAAATGTGATTGAACACCACGGCCGCACTAGAGGGAAACGCAAAGCGCGTCGTGCCGCCCCGGAGCCCGGCCGCAATTTTTAGATGCGAAGTATCTTAAGGCGGAGCTCAATCCGGTGGTGGTGTGCGGCGTGACCACCCTTACTGCGCATGCGCATACCCTCTCCACACACCTCCTCTCCACTCCCCCTCACCATTCCCCCTGTCATCTACCCTCTCCCATTTCCCCTCTTCACTCACCCTTTCCCATTTCCCCTCTCCACTCACCCTCTCCACTTCCTCTCTCCCCTCCCCCTTTCCACTCTTCCTCTGAAACGCGGGCTAGACCAACGTTGGCTAGACATGCCGAAATTCTCTCCTGCGCAACGCCGCGATGAGCTCGAGCGCATGCGCGTCCCCTCCCCTTCTCTCTCCTCTCCTACGCTGCCCCCTCTCGCCTGCCTGTCGACCGCCTTCCCCGCTCGCCCTGTGAGAATTAACGGCCAGGCTAGATGGAAGATACGACGCGCGTAGCGTCGCTCTTCGCGTTCCACGACGCGAGCTCGGTAGCATGCCCAACGAACGCCAACGGAACGCGATCGTGCAAGTGCTCCGGCTTCGCATCTACTCATGGTCTCCTTTAGCGGGAGATTGTGTAATTTTCTCGGGGCGAGCGCGTGAGCGGGGAACGCGGTGTTACAGCCAGGTGAGGCAGGCGCGCGTCGCAGAGCTATTTTAGGGGCGAAGCTCCTTAAGGCGGCACCCGTTCGTCCCTCGTAGTCGTAGTGGTAGTCGTAGTGCGTAACCAGTCTTACGCTTTGACCTCCAAGGTGGTGCCGGTGGGAGATTTTTCCTGTGCGTTGTTGAACAATAAAAAATTCGCAGCGGTAGCTAAAAGCCGACTTCTTCTGTCTCTCATTCCCATTAGCAGCCATTCTTTACCTCCAAGGTAGTGCCTGGTGAGATTTCTCCTGTGCGTGATTAAACAATAAAGGTTTTGTTCAAAACGCCGTTGATTGATGAAATAAACCAACGAAAGACGCCAGATGTTTTGTAAAAGCAAAACGGGAGAACGCCAGATCATGTTTCTAAAGCAAAACGAAAAGACGCCAGCTGCTTAACGAAAGACGCCAGATGTTTTCTAAAGCAATGGTTTTCTAAACAGTGAAAATTCACAGCGTACATGTAAAATTAAAGTGAGCTGCAAGTCGTCATAACTCATCGAACCTTTAGTATAAACGCGCCCGATCTCACGTCGGTGATGATGTACTGAGCAGAACTCACGGAAGATTCACGGTTTACCGATGAACCTCCGCAGCTTCGCCCACTCATCATCATTCACTCCGTGGATATGCTGTGATTTTTTTTGGTTTGGATTAGCGTGATGCTATGAGCGGGGCCGACGCTTTTACGACGCTTGCGTTAAGGTCGCCACCTCGCGGTGTGTTCATGCATTGACAAAATCGCACTTCTATTGAAAACGCGCCGAATGGGACGAACGTGTAACGCGTTGCAGGTACTAATCGCTGAAGCCACAGTAAGGATGAATTACTTTACTTTGCCGCCCCCAGAGGGCAACACCATCCCTCCGACCGGGAGAGTGGTAGATATAAAAGGCGCGTTTGAAACGCCTCTAGAGTCTGTCAGCTCAGTGCTGACGGTTCATAATTGCACTTTGTAATTGTATAGCTCTACCCTTGTTGTTTTTTTTTTTTTTTGTGAGCATGTAAATAGTCTTGATTTGCAAGGCAATAAAGAAAAAAAAATGACCGTGGCGCAGTGGACAGCGCGCCCGGTATCTGTTGTTGCGGACCAAGCGGTCGTGGTTTCGATGGCAGTTGACGGAACTTTTTTTCTTTGCCATCTGATCGTGTACATTTTTTCGACGTCATTTCCGTGACGGAAATACGTCACTGAAGTCTTCGTGGACCCCGGCATAAAACACTTTCGTGTTAAAAGTCACAGTTTCGCCTATAGTTTCGTTCACTATAGTTCACTATAGTTTCGCCGCAACGGCGAAGCAATGAATGCGATAGCAACAAATTGGAATGTAACGCAAAGAACGGAAAACAGCAGCTCGAAATTTCCAGCGCGTCGCTCAAGCGCAAAGGACGCACGAAAAGAACACACACAGGACGAGCGCGAACTATGATGCGTCACAGCTCGACACTTGAAGCGCACTGCTCAAACATAAAGCAGGACGCACGAAACGAACGAACAGGTCCACACAGGACGAGCGCCAACTGTCACAGTTGTTACTTATTTCTGTTTGAACAGCGCGCTCTTTTCGCAAACGCGGCCGCTGCAGCGAGCGAAGTGAGCTTCGTACGCTCTGTTACTTCAGCGTGAACATCGCGGGGAAACCACATGACACACATCCCCCCGCTCCACGACCCACCGCCCGCCCCCTTTCCTCGGATAAGCGCACGAATGCGACCACGCCCTGTAGGGCGAAGGGAAACGGTGTTCGCAGGAGCGGGGCCGGCGGGGCGAACTGGCCGACGCCTTTAAAGGAGTCCTGTCACAAAAATTCCCCCCCCCCCGCGTTTTTTTGCTGCATTGTGTTGCTGGGGGCCTGTTAGTCATAACACGGCACATCGTTTGCTGCAGCGCGCGACAGATAATTAATTACAAGCTCCTCATTACCGACATAGCCTTAGTTTCGGTTTGACAGAGCTCCAAAAACGACAAGCCGCCGGGTGCAACTATTGCCACCTAGCGAGTGAAACGCTCGGTCACGTGAGCACACAAAACAGTGACGCATTTCCGCGCGTCAAGGAAACAGCGCAGAAGGATTTCGGCATTGTGGCCTGTCACTGCAGCTCAGGCAGCACAGGGAAATCAAGAAGTCATTGGGAGCAGGAAACGGGAAAGCGTGTCGCCAAACACAAAACTTTCAACGCGTGCGCCGCGGCCACACTCACGAGCAGCCGCCCAGCTAGCCGAGCAGACACCAACAGCGCAGCGGCGAACAGCAAGTTCTATAAACGTTGGCGGCGAACGCGTCAAAACAGAAATGGCGGCTACGACGTCATCATAACTTGTACCGGCTGCAACGGTTACGTAGGGGAAGTAGGGGGGTCACCTCGGGTCACTTCCGAGGGTGTCAATGCAACAGGTACGGCGCACGCGAACTTCAAAATTCATATAAAATACCTTCCAAGCTTTATTCGCTGTCGATATTTTGCAGATGGTACACGCACGTACACGGAAATCGATCCAGCAGGCTATCTCGGCCGCGAAATTTTGTGTCGGTGCCCCTTTAAGTGCGCCCGTTGCGCTCCTAGCGCAATGAAGAAACGTAATGAATGGTAATGAAGAAACGCTTATAAGCGCCTACCGTCTCTGAGTACTGCGGTAAAGGGTGTGTATATAACGCTCGCCGTTAGCCACCTGGACGATCTGCGCTATGTGGCAATAAAGAAAAAAAAATGTGGCATAGTGGTTAAAGCCACGCGCTGCGGATCGAGAAGTCGCTGGTTCGATTCCGCGCTTCGGAAGATTTTTTCGGAATTATTTTTCTTTGGCACTTTACACACACACACACACATTATATATATATATATATATATATATATATATAGATATTATATATACTTATACATATACGCAGCATGACGGCGGCGATGGCAAAAATCAGCCGAGACTGTCCATAGAATTGCTATCGCAATAATATTAAAACCGAAAGCACATGTGATTTCTGTAGGATATTACTTTATTTTCGCTGGACACTATTGTAATGAACGTAACAGTCATTTTCAGCGCGCCATTGTGTTTAATTGAAGCCTTATTATACGATTACAGAACACTTGTTTTGCTGTAATCGCAGTCTATGCGTTTATTTTAGCACTGCTGCCGCAATCCAAGCCAAGTCGATTCATCAAAAAGAGACAATAAATGCGCGCCTTCACAGCGCAGCACATGTGAGACATCCTAACAACAATACAGCGGCACAGTACGACCAGCCCAGGGCCCGTATTCTCAAACGATCGCAAAAGGCGATAGTATCGCGTTCGGTGACGTAGAATTTGATGCGTTCAATAAGTAAAAAAAAACACTTGCCTGTGACGTCATTGTTGCAACTGGCCGTTGGTCGTACGAATGTCTTACAACACAGGAGTGAGCGCACCGTACAGCGCAGAGCAACCCGAGTGCGGCGTTTTCGAGCGTGTGCTGCTGCTTCTACGCAGTGGCCAGACTTGGCCGGCTTGGCTGTGGCTACTTGAAGTATAAGACGTGTTGAAGGTGCTTTCAACGTTTTTTTTTTTTTTGTTCGATTATTTAATGCACAGTATAATATTTAAAGAAGGCAACTTTGCGTGAAACGTATTTTCGTTGAGAGTTTAACACGGCGTACTCCGAGAGTTCAGCTGTAGCGTGCCGCCGCAGCGACATCGTCTCAAGATCTGAACATGTTGCCGGCTCGCGATAAGCCACGCGAGCCACGCACGGTTCATGTTCCTGGGACGTTCAAACAACGAAAAAACACGCGCTGGCATAGAACTAGTGCTGATAACACCGCAAGGTAATGCTCGATGAAAGCTTCAGCGTAAAAAATGCTGCGTATATCCACCGAGGATTGAATACTAGAAGCTACCGCCTACGTCACTGAAATGCTAGACTTCACCGCGAACCGACGGTTAACGGTGCCTTCGTTTATTGCAAATATGTCGAGAGCACCGTCGAGCACCATGACGCAAAATTGACGTCGGCGGAATTACCAGATGGCGCCCTAACTTTTTCGGTTTGCTCAATCAGCGCGCACCAAAGGCGATACTTTTGCGATTGTCGCCTTTTGAGAATACGGGCCCAGAGAGCCGCATGGCACAGCGCATGAGTTGAAGCAGACGAAATCGAAGACGGCGCCGCAAACAGCGCCACCGGGCGCCTTTTTCGATGCGTGAGAAAAAAAAAGAGGAAAACGTTACTCTCTGACGCATCCGAAAGGTGCCTCAAGTGCGTAAAATACAATTTCATGTTATACATGTTTGTTTTTAAGCAATATGAGTCTACCTGCGTGGATTTCTTGTCATACCAGTTGGTTGAACGACATCGCCGTTTCTCCGTTGGGTGACGCTAGCGGTCATTCTTTCACGATTTTCAACATCAAATTAAAAATATAATTCCTTTTTTATGGGGCAAAATCGTGCTCGTGGCTGCCGCTGTGAAGAACGATCTTCTCATTTTCACCACAATCAGAAAATTTTTTCCGAGCGGTAGACAGTCCCTTTAAGCGCGTGCTAAATAAAAATAAACACCGTCCGCATGTTCCTAATGGGTAAAAATGCCCGTGTTTGATCTATATTGCACATAGAGATAGCACAGACTCTAGAGGAAAGCTGCCTGTAGGGCCCATGCATTAGAATTATCCTCCGACCACAGCGGCGCCGCCGTTACCCAACCGTGCGAGCGTTACGAGCCCCTGAGACACGCGCTAGACTTGACGGTGGTATTCACTTCTCGTCGTAGTTAATGAAAGTGAGCTCACGTGAACTAGAGCTGCAAGTACGGCTCAACAGAAAGTGCAGACGACGATGCACTGCGACTCGCAAATCTGTCCCAAGACGCGCAGTCGGCCGCGATCTCAGAACTTAAGTGGATATTGTGGCGCCATCTGGTAAGAGTGCCTGCAAACGCATCTTCCTGCGCCGCGAGTTCCGCGCACAGTAAATTGCCTGAATGGACTTGAATATTTCCTAGAAATATTCTGAATGAACACTGTCTGCATGTTTCCTAATTTGTCAAAGTGCCCGTGTTTGATTTATATTGCCAGTATTACTGTAAATAACTGCAAAGGCAAGAATGACGTCGGTTGAGTAACGGTGGTGTTTTTGTGGTCGGCGCTCTTTCGTCCCAGCTTTCCTCTAAAGACCGCACTAGGGGTGCAATCGCGGAACGATGCTATTTCCGATTCTATGCCATATTCTATGCTATTCTTATCATCCACCACTCGCGGCTGGCTGATCGCGTTGATAACGCGGACGGACCGTCGTTCTGACCAATGGCCAAGCGCGAAATGCACGAAAAGCATTGGAATAAAAATAGAATCGTTCAGCGATAGCACCCTAGCTCTACGGTCCCTAAAATATTCCAGGGACCGTACTAACTTGCGCCGACCCGTTCCAAAGAGAAAGGCATCACATCATCATCATCAACTTGAGAGTCTGCAGTTACAGTGAGTTGCATGCACTGCCACAGATGGCGCCACCAATTCGGAGACCGACTGCAGCATCACCGTCATCTGGATCTGGCCATCTGGGGCGTTCCGAATGGCGCTGGAGAAGGCAGTGTGCGCTTATCGACAGTAATAATAATATCTGGGGTTTAACGCCCCAAAACCACGATATGATACGAGACGCCATAGTGGAGGGTTTCGGAAATTTCGACCACCTGGGGTTCTTTAACGTGCACATTAATCTAAGTACACGGGCCTCAAACATTTTCGCCACCATCGACTTATCGAAAGTAGCCCGGTAATATATGTTCATTATGTTCTCCAAGTTAACTGCACATGTGTGCGAAGCATAGACACCCTAGCAAGGCCGGTGGAAGCGAGAAAAAGCAAGTATTCGGGGGGGGGGGGGGGGGGGGGCAACAGCGAAGTTTCTTGGCGAGTGTTCCGCTTCCCGCGCTTTTTTCTATGTTTTGGCGCGCTTTGTTTCTTCCTGCCATTGAAAATCGCCGCTGCCCCCTACCCTCAGGCAGTACTGGGCAGTATGGAAGATACATGTATCTTAGATACTCCTTGGGTATCTTGTTTCTGTATCGCGATTCGTCTCGCAAAACGAGTATCTATTTCCGTTACACTCTTAAACTTGGCTGGAGCCATAGTAACCTCCTAAACATTCAATAATGTATCGTACTGAAGGAAAGAAGATGACTTTTAAGGGCTCGTTTTTCCTTGTTAGACACAATATTAATGAGAACTAACAGACAATAATGGCAAGGAAAGTATAGGGGATGTTATATGTAGTAATCAGGATATAAATGTGAAGAAAGTAAAGTGTACGAAAAGGTAACTTGCTGCCGGCAGGGAAGTTCGGTCATCGGCGGCAAGTAAATATGCACGTGGCTGATGACGAAGAATTACGGCTGGGCACTTTGCAGTGGGTGAGAAGCCTTAAACCACACACTCGTTGCGCAGTCAGCATTGTGTGATGCCTGGTGGTTTTTTTACTATTCTGCCGCACTATATTACATAAGTTAAAGCGATGGGTCTTTATGCGAGTGAGCTTCGAGCGCCATCGTGGCTCTGTCACGCAAGAACAAAAATCTAGAGACGAGTTGCCTTAAGAATAAGTTCGGCAGTTTTAATCCCCCCTGACTTAACTTGCGAAACAAGTTGTTTCTGCTTGACCTCTCATATTCCGAGTGCCACACAAAAACAGCAAATACTCTATGAAATTTCTTGAAGTTAAATCTGGAGCAGCTAAGGACTTGCATGAGATAGACCAGCTTGCTCGCCAAGAACATCCTGCAAATAGCCGCGCGTGCAAAAATTGAGAGGTCACGTCCTCCCCATTTGTCAGCTTTGAGAACAGTTATCCGACTAAGCCACGTCTTGCCCAACTTTGTTGTCTCGATGTGGGAGGGTGGGTGTTACGCAACGAGTAAATTTTTACGCGAAGTAGTTGCGGCATTTAGATTTTTAAACTACCACTCTTCCATCGAATATTTGGGTACTGTAATACGCAAGCGTTTGAACTCGGATTTGATAGATACTATGTTCCCAGAACCTTTGTACCGAATATTGTACAGCGAAGGTCAGGGCAAAGATGTTATAAAACGTGTGAAACGAATGATGGTGCCTGGAGGAGTGAAAACATTCTTTTTTAAACTGCCTACTAATAGAAGAACTTGTTGGTGGGCGAGTTGGTGCATCTTAATATAAAAGGGATAACTGCGCTACCTGACACACACGTAATACCTTGCCCACATACTAATACCTTGCCCGTTCTAACTTGGCTAGAAGAAAAAGGGGAGTATTTACCATGGGGTACCGATTGTTTACTTTGTAGGAAACCTGAATCTATAGAACATGTATTTGTAGACTGTTGGAGTGCGGTCTTCTTTTGGGATATTATGCAAAGAACCCTTAAAAAAGAATTACCGCTTACGCCACACGGTATTCGTTATTTAGCTACAAGTCAAGGCAGTGTGCCCTATGACATGTTTTTTCTACTCGGTCTTTACAGTATTTGGAGAAACCGCATGGCCGTAAGGCACTGTGACATAAATGCGAGACCGGTGAACTCCTACCTTACCGAGTTGGTGAGCAGACTACGCGAAGTGTTTCGAAAATTGGAATATGGCGAAGAAGTGTTGGTGTTGATGGATGCTCTGGTCAAAATTAAAGTTTTGTAATCTCAACCGAATGCTAAAAGCGCTGTCGTGGGAAAGTGTTTCCTAATGCCTAGAAATAAAGAAAAAAAGCCATCGTGGCTCTTTGGTACAATACTCGACTGCCACGCAGGGGGCCCGGGTTCAAACCCCATTCGATCCTGGGTATTTTTTTTTCTCATTTTATTTTTTCATGTCTAACGGTTACGCCACCGACCGTATCGGCGACGCCGCTCAACGCAGGAACAGGCGCTTAAGAGCTGCGCTCTGAAACACTGCTGAAGCAGCTTGAAATATTTGCGCAGGCACACGGGTGTTTCTCCGTGTGCCCCTTTAGGAGGCACACGGAGAAACAGAAGAGACGCACACACGAGCGCAATCTAACAACTGGTTTATTTTTTGAAAAACGTTCACTTAACATCCCTCGGAACTGCGCACTCTGATCACAAAAATTCATTTGAATTGCGCACATCGCGCATCTTATCACATGCTCATAGAACAGCAGACACGAGCGAAATTTCCTTCTCAAGCAGGGCAACAGATGGTTGACTAACACACTTATCTTCCAGCCTGTCAATGTGATAGGCCTCCATTATTTCTCTTGATGTTCGGTTCCGATGCCTGCATTCCAAAGTAGTGTTATCAAAACAAGGCGAACATGCGCACTCATTGCAATGCAGTGCTAAATGTGTACTGGGGCGACCTTTCAGACTCGACGTATGCTCCCTTAGCCTCGTGTTTGTGCATCTGCCAGTCTTCCCCACATATACATGTCCACACGTCAGAGGTATACTATACACCACATTATTTGCACATTCAACAAACTGGAGCTTGTGTTTAATGCTACAATCCTTTTGTACACTGCTCAGTCCGTCACGTTTTTTGTTAACCAACGCACATACTCCTCCGATTTTGTCCTTGGCCGAAAACACATCGTAACTTCCGGCTACCTTTTTGATCCTATGTGATAGCCCGTGTACATAAGGGATTGCTACCACCTTAGAGCTAGAATCAGTCTGCCCACCCATTTCCAAAACTGGTGCCGTTCCCTGTTTTAGCTTCTTTAATAGCCTGATACCTACAGCCAACATCACGGAAAACGGGTACCCTGCACCCAGGAGCCGAGCAACCTGTTCCTGAAACGAACTATGAGCAGTGTGAACACAAGATTTTAACAAAGCAGACCGAAAACAATTTGTGACAATGCCATTCTTGACCAGCCTTGAATGATTTGAAGCATAATTCATGAGCGGTTTCCCAGCCCTAGGCGAAAAGGTCCAACACACGTGGTCTGCCAAAAACTCTAGCTTCAGATCTAAAAACAGCAGTTTCTTTCCAACCGATACTTCAGATGTAAATTCTAATCCCTTTCCTATAGAATTAAATGCATTTAATACCGTTTTCCTGAAGTCCCCCTTGTGCAGATCGCACCCCGAAATTAAGTGGTCATCCACATATCTGTATATTTTGTATACTACACCTTGTAAGCACATGGCCAAGTCTCGATCTACGCTGCCCATGAATATGCCACTGAGGACCGGGGCTACCTTCGGCCCGATGCAAACTGCCTTTGCGTGAATGAACGTTTTTTCCCCCAATCCCACGTGAGTGTTCTCTAAATAAAAGTGCAGTAGCTCTAGAAAAGACCCGACAGGCATCCCGCACGTGTTGCGAAACATCACTTCATCGTTATTTTCCGTTATGCACTCTTGGACACATTGCATTAAAGGCACGTACGGCAACGAGTAATTATACGTCTTGAGCATCTGTGCTGATACCCTAGCTGTTTCTTCTGCTATCTGATGTCAGAAAGCTCGTAGCTCGTAAGGCCTTCAGAATTAGCCAACAAAAAAGGATCATTCATTTTCAAGGATTTCAACATTTTTTTGCAGATACCCCGCAACGAGGCACTGCCACGCCCCTTTCTCTGAAACAATAGGCAGAAAAGGATGGTGCCATTTATCGCGGTCTGCGAGTGCAGGGCGCGTACGTTGAGCTGGTTACTAAATATTGGACAGTGCCCAGTGGAGGTTCTGCTTGTGTGTGGATGGTTGCCACCATCGGCAGGACATGCGAGAAGAAGCAGCAAAATTCTGCGATCAGAGGATTGTCTAAGAGTGGCATGTTCGTTTGTGTCGGATGGGCGTCTCAACGAAAAAGCCTTTCGCGACTGGTGCAGACAGGCCGACATTCTGACTGAGGCCCTATGGAATGACGTGCGTCGCAGCCTACCCAAGAAAAAGAAGGATTCACCAAAGGGAAGCCTTCTGGCGATGTTCGCGGTGGAAGAATGACAACAAAAGGTCCTGAGGTTGGGGCCTAAGTTCTGCGTTGAGCCAAGACTCGACCTTGTTGACAGACTGTCCCTTACAAAAGACATTGCCCGGTGTGTACCTGAGAAGGAAAAGGACAGGTGTGTTGTGGAATGTGTCGACGAGGTGGCCAGAGCCTCGGTAAGCAACAAGCCAAGTCATATTGTTGGTCGAGCAGCTAGGTATTTGGTTGACAATGACTTGAGGGTAGTGTAAGCGGACAAAGAAGGGTTCTTGGTTGTTTTACCAGAGACTCATGAATTATGCTCATGAACCGCTCATGAATTATGCTTCAAATCATTCAAGGCTGGTCAAGAATGGCATTGTCACAAATTGTTTTCGGACTGCTTTGTTAAAATCTTGTGTTCACACTGCTCATAGTTCGTTTCAGGAACAGGTTGCTCGGCTCCTGGATGCAGGGTACCCGTTTTCCGTGATGTTGGCTGTAGGTATCAGGCTATTAAAGAAGCTAAAACAGGGAACGGGACCAGTTTTGGAAACGGGTGGGCAGACTGATTCTAGCTCTAAGGTGGTAGCAATCCCTTATGTACACGGGCTATCACATAGGATCAAAAAGGTAGCCGGAAGTTACAATGTGTTTTCGGCCAAGGACAAAATCGGAGGAGTATGCGCGTTGGTTAACCAAAAACGTGACGGACTGAGCAGTGTACTAAATGATTGTAGCATTAAACACAACCTCCAGTTTGTTGAATGTGCAAATAATGTGGCGTATAGTATACCTCTGACGTGTGGACATGTATATGTGGGGCAGACTGGCAGATGCACAAACACGAGGCTAAGGGAGCATACGTCGAGTCTGAAAGGTCGCCCCAGTACACATTTAGCACTGCATTGCAATGAGTGCGCATGTTCGCCTTGTTTTGATAACACTACTTTGGAGTACAGGCATCAGAACCGAACATCAAGAGAAATAATGGAGGCCTATCACGTTGACAGGCTGAAAGATAAGTGTGTTAGTCACCCATCTGTTGCCCTGCTTGAGAAGGAAATTTCGCTCGTGTCTGCTGTTCTATGAGCATGTGATAAGATGCGCGATGTGCGCAATTCAAATGAATTCTTGTGATCAGAGTGCGCAGTTCCGAGGGTTGTTAAGTGAACGTTTTTCAAAAAAAAAAAAAAGAAACGCCAGGCCTGCGCGGAAAGCGCAGCACAGTCACAGCGAAAGGTAGAAGAGCTGCATTTCTAGAGCCCATTATAAACTCTCTTGGGGCTACTAATACAAGTAAACTAGCAACGTACCCACTACGCCACAAGTCATAATTTTTGTGAAGTTGGGAAGCACCCACCACGACATTATTCGTCATTCTGCGGAGAAACGAGCTACCATATGTAAGGCATTACGCGCAGTTTGTTGATGCGACGGTTGATGACGATGAAGATTACGGCTGAGCCGTTTGTAATTGGTTGGAAGCTTTAAAAGACCCACTAGTTACGTAATTCACATCGTGTGACACCCTGTCGTTATTTAACTCTCCCATCACGCTTTATAACATAAGTTAACGTGAGAAAGAGAGAGACAGGGAAAGAACTTTATTGAGACCCTGAGGAAATGGACCAGCCTTATGGGCTTCCTTGGCAACCTATAGAAGTGCACTTGCGAGGAACCCACTACGCTATAAATAATCATAATTTTTTGAAGTAGGGAAGCAGCCACTATTTCATTTTTCGTCATTCTGCGGAGAATTGTGGTACCCGCTAAACACCTTTAAGGCATTATGATAACTTTGTTGATGATGTGGCTGATGACGGTGAAGAATTATGGGAGAGCCCTTTGTAATGGGTTGGAAGCATTCAACAACCCACTCGTTGTGTAATTCGCATTGTGTGACGCTTGGATACAAAATTCGCGTTGTGTGACGCTTGGTTGTTATTTTACTCTTCTACCACGCTACATTGCATGTGTTAATGTGGCTCCTTCGCGACACGAAGCCTGGACAGGGTCTTTTTGCAACGCTGTTTCAAGCACGGGCGTGGCTCCGAGGTAGAACACTGGGCTCCCTCGCAGAGGGCCCAGGTTCGAAACTCGTTCCATCCTGGAAATTTTTCTTCGTTTTTTTTTCCCTTATTTCGAGCGATAGTGGTTACGGACACCGGTGGCGGCGGCGGCGGACAACTACGGCGCCAAAAACGTCCCTTGTGATCTCATAACAGCTTTCGCTGTAAAATAAACCAGTTGTTAGATTGCGCCCGTGTGTGTGTCTCTTCTGTGTCCCTGTGTGCCTGCGCAAATATTTCAAGATGAATATGTTCCAACTAGGCCGAATCGCAGTTTTGCTGAAGCAGTGTCGTCAGCGTGCGTCAGCCGCTATACGCGCATGCCACAGTGCAGAAAGGAGGTGCTCTCTATACGTCCGCAAACTGATATGAACGCGTAAGCATGAGTAAGTAAGGAAACGGGACTATAAACAGCGATAAACTGAAGGACTAAAATGTCTGCAGATCATTTTTCGGAATCTATGAGCGGACAATCACACTTGCACGTGTTGTAGCACAGCGATGGCGTGTCTTCCCGGCGTGTCAGCCTAAGTGATCCACGCTACCACTTGGTAAAGAAGACATCAAAAGCTTCGCTGCCTTTGTGAGCTTGAAGGCGCGTAGTCATTGCCTTCACATGTTGCCAGACTCTTTTAAAACTGTAATGTATGTAGTATGCATGCATGTAGATTGTATGTATGTATGAATGTTGTGAATATTGGGCTCTCAGTATGCATACAGGAAGGATATATGTGTAACCTAGCGGTGCGCTTGATCATAGGAGTATCTACCGGGGCGGGGGGGGGGGGGGGCAAGGGGGGCCCTGAAATTATATCCAAGCTGCTGTGAGTCGATGAGAGTGCAGAAGTGTTGAGTGTTTTAGTTGGGCAGAGCCAGGAGACCTAAAAGGAGTTTCCGCTTTAGTCTCCGTTTAACATGCTCGGCTTTGCTTATCATATGGTAGCTTGCAGCGATCGCGCCGGCTTGCAACAAATCGACGAATGAGGCTCGATCACACTGGGAAGCCCAGCTTTCGAGCTTGCCCCGCAACTTGATCTACCAGACCAGGGAAATGGTCAACTTCCACGGTTTTCTGGACCGAATCGTCAGCCGGGTTGGTCTTGACTCGGCCGATGTTGGTCTAGAACATCGGCCGAGCCGCGGCCGATGTCATCGACGGACAGCCTTCTTTAATTAAGTTCAGAATAAGACACTGTCCCGCTGTTCCGAAAACGTTTAGGCATCGTTCAGCACAGTGATAAGCTGTCTAGCGCGCACGCGCGATTTTAACGCCGCGAGATTTCACACATTTGGGACGTCGTGTAACAAGTAGACGATCTTATGGCACACCGAAAATTTTAGACGAATCGCGAAGAACCAATGGCCAACAATATGCCGCACCGAAAATCGTTTATTCTCTTATTTTTTACGTAGTCATGCATAAGTGACGCGATGCATCATTTACACGTCATTTATGCACGACTACGATACGCTGAATATACAGAATTTGCTACGCCTTTAATGCCACAAATTCTTATGTTTCTAAACAAAGCTCGTGGTTCACAAAGAAACAAATATAATAAGTGAAATAACAACAATAATAACAACGTGCTGAAAATACTATTACGACTAGCAGCATAAAAGGCAAACTAGAAATAATATACGCAAACCTGAATGTGTGCAACACTGTAAACCACTTCTTAAAGCGATTTATATCACGCAAAACACCCTTTCCCCTAACCAGATTTTGTAAAAATGGGGGTTGGTTTTGCTTCCGCAAATAGCTTTTTGGTTTGCGTCAGGGTTAATGTTTCACCTAAAACACCCTTTAGGAGCTAAGGGTGTCACGGGTTATCGAAACACCTGTGGCCCATACAGTTATCCCTTTTGTGTTGAGATGCATCAACTCGTTCGGCGACAAGTTCTTCTAAAATACGACAGAGTGCCAGCTGGTGATTAGCAATCGCTGATTGAAAAGGCGTTGAATATTAGACGAGTTTAGATGAACAGGTCTGTCTCTTTTAGGGCTATCTAAACAAGCACACCATAAATTTACGCGTATTCTTTGAATGTTTATTGCTTGATTACGCGAAGCAGGAATATCCCCACCGGCACTGAACGGCGGCTCAAGATTCAATGATGGCTGTGCATGCCAGATGTAAGGCACGTAAGGTGTCTTACAATGCATGCTATGTATGGTTGGGCGCGTACGTGCGCCTTCTGTGCTGAGGGCATTTTCCCCCGACTGCTAGTCTTCATTTTTTCACCGTTTTTCGGTAATAAGGGTGCTTAGGCGATAGGCAACACCTCGTAATGTGCGTGTTTTTATTCGTGAAAATGCCTTTTTCCTAGGGTGTAAGGGTGTTATAGGCACGGTAAAACCCCTTAAAGGTCTAAGCTGGTTTACTGTGCACTCAGTACGGAATAGAAAAGATGCAGTCATTGCTACCTGCATTAAAAAACGCAATTATTATTGAGCAGCTTTAAGACATTGACGAAATTTCATTGAACGGTACAAATGTATACTACACTGCGAAGGCCGCCATCGACATAATTGTATTCATGCAGAAACTTGTGCGGTCAATGTATAAAGAGTGCTGCTTGTAATACTAGTACATGCACGCATATGTATACGGTTGTCCCAGTGTATGCTACGTCAAACTGGCTGTACTTTTTCTACAACGTTATTAAACACTGCTAAGCAAATTCTCTCTCTCTCTCTCTCTGTATATACACGCATATGCGTGCATATACGTATATGCATATTATACTTTCGTTATGAATATCGATGGGTCAGGTACGGTATATATAGATGATTGAAGAGAAGTATTCACGTACGAAGTGGTTTTACTGACGTGTGGTATCGCTAACAGGCATCGCCGACCAGCGGCGATGCCTGTCACTCTGTTTCTGTATACATGCGGCCTTGATGCTAAGCATGTTAGTCGCTTCGCTTTCTTCACACACTGCGCTGCCACCAACGACGAATGTTTCGCTTCTGCTAAAGTCAACGTCGAAGTGCACGATATATTGCATGGTGCTAAAAGGAAAGTACGCACAGTGCGGAGCGCCAAAAAAGCACGCGAGATCTCGTTTGTTGAGCGCTTGATAACGGGTTGAACGGAAACATTGTTACGTATCCTCTAAACCACGGAAAGAGGGCTTACGATGGCGGCCAATGAACTGTGCGAGGCGAAATAACACCCTTGCCAAATGGAGCTTCGCAATAAAGTCTGTATCGCGTACCGTGTCCAGCTTGAACGTTTTCGCATTAAGTACATGTGCTGCCACATCCCTCTTTGTATCTACCGCACACGTAGTTCGAGGGCCTGTAATTGACGAGTTGGCTTCCCTGTGCGGCCTTTCCCATCGTCTCCTACCGGCGCACAATAGCGTTGAGCGTGGGAGACACTCCCGATCACCCTGCTTTCAAAAGGAGGGTTGTGAAAGCCCACATGTCAATGAGCTGTGTTCAATGACGCTGTAGATTGATAAGCTGACCTACATGAATCATTTGCGTTTTCAAGCGAAGAGCCTGACCTGTGGAGCTGGCGATGGTGTACCAAAAAACATACGTGACGGAAAAAAACCCGTGATGCGTTCGCCCAAAAACCCTCCTCACCCACCGCACCAAAATAAACTTTCCCCAATCGGGGAAAGCTTGGAGTGTCTTTCTTTCTTTCTTTCTTTCTTTCTTTCTTTCTTTCTTTCTTTCTTTCTTTCTTTCTTTCTTTCTTTCTTTCTTTCTTTCTTTCTTTCTTTCTTTCTTTCTTTTTGCGCTATGCTCCCTCCTAAAGTAAGCGTTCACTTTTATTATATAGGTAGCGGTCGTCCTCAGAACGCGTTTTTCGGACTGAATCGGCATGGCGTCTTTCACGTTCTTTGCAGCGTCAGCCTTTAGAACGGCCCTACGAAGGGCCATCACGCGATCATGGAAGTCGGAATTTATCCGACTCTCTGTTAGGAATTGAATTTTCTCCAAGTCGGGATTTTCCTGAAGTGTGCAATTCCTGACATCGCTTTTAGTCCGCCAACACGAAGTATTTCAATGATACTGCTGCGCAACTGTTTTTTGCAACGTCGGTAGAACGTATTCGTATGCTTCAGTTCACATTGGGCAAGTATTGCCTCTCCCGAAAGTTGGCCAAAGAGGAAGCGTTGGGTTGCGTGGCATGGTATGTCTTTTGTGTGTGTTTGAATTAATAAAGGCAGTAAATAAAGAAAGAAGGACCTAGCGGTCAAGGCACTTGCTTTCGGACCGGGGGGACCCGGGTTCAAAACCCAGCCCCAGAAAGAAGATTTTTCTAGTTTTATTTATTATTCCTGTGGCGCGCTAGCTGTGGGTGAGGAAGGTTTTTGGGTGTGCGCGTCACGAGCTTTTTTTTTTCGTCGCGTACGGTACACAGCTCAGTCAATACAAGCTTCGCTTGAAAGTAATAAATAAATGTAAATAAGTTCTCTTTCCGGGGCTGGGCTTTGAACGCACCAACTAGCCCAGCTTGCCATATTGCTATCAGGCTGTCGATGAAAAAGAACGCCAAAAAAGTTCTATGACAGAAAAGACCTTGTCGGCACATGATATTGTGTGCAGTCTATATAAGGTCGCGAACGTATTAAGAAATAATGCAGAAGGTGTAACCGTGTGACGGCAGGAACAAGCGCGCGTTTGTTCCTACATCACGCGACGTAGTTCCGGCTGTTCTCGCACAAGGACAGTGGCGCGCTTCCTGTGTCACGCTAACGACTTCCGGCCAGGCTGTGTCGCAACGCGCTCCCCGCGCTGCGCTCGTCGGCCGGAAAAGTGTGGACCGAACATCATCGTCGTCCGCTTGTGTTTGCCTCCACAAGTTGGCCCGTCGTCTCGAAAAGGTTGCTGCTTTTGCAGCCAAACAAAAATGAATAACATGGTGTGAATGGACCTTTCCCGGGTGAGAATTCGGCGCATGCGCGGCGACGAGGCGGTGTTTTGGTGGCCAAAGCACAACGACAGGAGGGATACCGTCGCAAGCTCACAAATCATCCCGTCAAGAAAACGCGCGAATGCAGGCCTCCGAGATTGTCTGTCGGCGCGCGGCGGACGATTTCGGAGGCCACGGGCCACCACTTTCATTTTAAGCGACTTCCGCTTGAGGCGCTGCTCGGTCCAGAAAAGGTCCACTCACATAAAAAAAAAAATTCCAAGGATTTTTTTTTTTACACACAGTAGCCAGGCTCAGCTAATTGAGTTGATTATGGGGCGGAAACGTTTCTCTACATTTTGTGTTGTTCGCTTTCAATCTCAGATTACATACACGAATAAGTTCACATAATCTGGGGTTTGAAGAAATATCGTCTGGCGTGGAGTGAACATTCTAGAAAAACCACCCACTGGCGTAATGTCGGTCGAAAGTAAACATAGCAGAAGACTCCGTAATTCGACGTTTCGCACCAGTACCGGTTCCACCCGCCACGGTGGTCTAGTGGTTATGGTGCTCGACTGCTGACCCGCAGGTCGTGGGATCGAATCCCAGCCGCGGCGGCCGCAGTTTCGATGGACGCGACAATGCTCGAGGCCCGTGTGCTTAGATTTAGGTGCACGTTGAAGAACCCCAGGTGGTCGAAATTTCCGGAGTCCTCCACTACGGCGTCTCTCATGTATCGTGAATTATTATTACCGGTTCCGAGACGTTGATTTCAAAATGTTTCTTTTGTTCTATATTTCACAGGTTTTCCTACAGTCAAAAGTTGACATTTGTTTGTAGGACATGATAAGATAACTGCACGTGTGTCGAAAACATCAAACAGGACGAGCGCCGACTGAATTTATTACAAAAAGAAACAGGGTGGAAAAGGAGGAGAAAGGAACCGGACGCGCGTCCCGGTTTGCTATCCTACGCCGGGGCAAGATGATCAGGGGATGGAAATACGGAGAGATATAGAAAGAGGTGAGCATGCAAAAAACCCGCACCGTTAGATTGGTGCACATGTGCGCAGACGCTTGAATATCATTGGGGTATGACACCACATTTTTAAAATAAATCGTATTCACTATATCGAGCAGATTCATCAAAGGTCGGTTAGCACATGTCTCGCCTTTTTAACAGCGGAGCGGTTTAAGCTCGGCCGCTTGTCGTATAGACAGAGAACACGGGGGCATCACAGCATAGCCATATGTATAGTGTAGTATAGTGTAGTGTAGTACAGTACAGTACAGTACAGTACAGTACAGTATAGTATAGTATAGCAGCGGGTGGTAGAAAGAAGTGAGGAGAGAGGGCAGCGTAGAAAGAGATGAAAGAAAGAAGAAGAAAACTACATCCGCGTTCGCCAGGTGGCGGCGCTTGCTTGCCAGCCCCGCTCTGTTTACTAAGATTTCACAGGCGTGGAACGGGCTTTAATTTTTTATCATCGAAGCTGTTCAAGCTAGCCGTAATGTGCAGCCTGTCAGAAAACTACCACTATCGTGAACGGGTATGTGCGCCACAGAATTTGGGCAGATCTCACCGCTACGGCGTGGCCTGTAATAACCCCGAGAACGAGTACGGAGAGAGGGAGAGAGAGACGGAAAAAAATATAAAGGAAGAGAAAAATCCTTGCCGAAAAAGAATTCTTCACGAGGCGAGATTCGAACCCGCGTACCCTCGATCCAAAGGCGAGCGCCCTAACCACTCGATCATCCAGGCACACTTGCAGAGCATAGCATAGCCTTTTATAGTATTGCCACGCACGCTTCTTTTGTTATTTTTTATGTAACTAGCCCGTTGCACGCGTAGTCGCCGTCTTGCGCTAGCCGCGCCCTAATGTCTTGGAACCTTGCAGATTAGGTTAGAATCTTGTTTAGGCTTGAGCGCGAAAACACGAACAGCCGAGATTATTCTGGATCTAACGCGGCCACCAGCGGTATAGACTCGAATTCTCGATGTCCGCATGTATGAATGCCGACGCGCCTTGCTGCAGATCGGTTTTACCGACGGCCGAGGCTCTGTTGGCCGCTATGAGTGCACAGTGTGTATTGCTGTAGTTTGACTTTTCGTTTCCTGGCCACAAGTTCGGCGAAATAGAGAGTTTCATTTTGGACACTCCGACTGCTGCCTTCGTCGACGTCACGACCCCGTGACGGCACAGTGTAGCAAGGGGCATAGGCGTGCGCAGGGGGGGGCAAAGGGGGCGAGAAGGGGGGGCGCAAAGTCAGCCCTATACATTGTAGGGGGGGCGATAGGGGGGGCGCAAAGGCAGCCGCATACATTGACATAATAGGGAAGGGGGGCGCTGCGACGAACCTTCGCCCCCCCTGAAGGGCAACCCTGCGCACGCTTATGGCAAGGGGTGATGGTGGGGAGGAGGAAATCCCACTACTCACGACTGGTTCACTGAGAGAGAGAGAGAGAAAATAGAAATTATGGAAATAAAGACACAAAGACATTGAAAGACTGAGGGAACGGGAAAGGCAACGGCGGCTGCGAGAAGAGCCCGAAGCGATGGAAGCCCTACGCCAACGACGGTCGATAGTTGGTCGAGGTAAACAGCGCAAAAAACGAAGACAGAGTAAAGGAGGGACACAACACGAGCGCTGACTTTCAACTGAAAACTTTAATGAAGAAACACCATACATATACACTTTTTTGCGCATGCTCTCACAAGGCAAGGAAAAAAAAGAAGAAAACACTTCTGTGTGGCACGAGGCAACTATCTTAACAACGTTAGCGGTTACTATAATCTAAAAAAGATATTTCATTGTCATGGAGGGCAATTGACTGCTGACTGACGCAATTTTGCCCTGCCTTTTGAATTCTGTGGGCCTCGAATATTTCCCTTGTCAGCTGGTCCCGGTGGCGGAAAAGAACCTTCGTTCTCGAAAATTCTGGCGTGCACCCGCAGTCCCTGCAGTGTATGGCCAAGTGTGTCACGGGCGTTGTACTTCTGAGAGAATTTTGGTGCTCCCTCAGTCTCGTATTTACACAACGCCCCGTCTGACCAATATAAACGTTTCCGCACGCGAAGGGTATGTTGTATACAACTCCAATGGCACATGGGACGAACATATTCTTGTGCTTGATGGGGCATGCATTGTTTACCAACGGGCCTTTTTCGGCGCGTTTCCGCACCGCCGAGCAAACATTGCCGACCTTGGCCGCGAAAACTACTTCAATACCATGACGTGAGCCCACCTTCTTAAGCCTATGTGACAGTTGGTGAACGTAAGGTAAAACGACGAATTTCTTCTTTTCCTTTTCTTTGGCTGGTACTGGGTTACCTTTCAAGTCACTCTTCAAATTTCGCATAAGCTTATCGCAAGCTAACAAAACAACACCTTCCGGATAATTAGCTTCTTTTAGCCTCAGGATTTGTGATTGTACGCTCGATTGCATCTTATGATCACATGACTTAGTTAATGCAGACTTCAAGGTGGAAAAGGCGATACCGTTATTTATGATTTTCGAATGTGCAGAAGCGAAGGAAAGCAGGGGCTTCGAACTACGAGGTTGGTATTGCCAGCATACTTGCTTATCATGGAAGGATAGGTTCAGGTCTAAGAATTGCAACGCACCTTGCGACGGCATTTCAAATGTAAACTCTAAACCAAGAGCCTTCTCCCTGAAGATTTTCAGAATGTTAATGGCGTTGTTCGTGAAGTTGCTCCTGTCTACCAAAATGATATAGTCGTCTACATACCTGTAAACCTTCCTCACGAGCCCATTCAGGTTAGCTTCAATAGCCCTGTCGACCTTGGCTAAGAAGATATTGCTGAGAACCGGAGCCACTTTTGACCCGATGCACACCCCTGATTTCTGTACATAGACGCCTTTTTCCCACCCTATGATGGTGGACTTGAGGTAGAACGCCAGAAGCTCAAGGAAACCTTCCACAGAAATCTTAGTGCCAACGACGGCGTGCCCGTAGATCTGCGAGAGTTGCGAACCCTCGGTCCTGGGGTTTGGACATCCATGTCGTGATTGAACCTAGCTAAAGCCTAGCAACAACCTAGAAGCAACCAGATCGTCCAATTTCGCTGTTTCAAGCCTTGCGCGACTTCGCCATTTTTTTTTACTTTATTAAGAAGGCTTCTACAATCTCCCGAGTTAGCTTTTTATCGTGCCTGAAAACAACAGTGGTGTCCGAAAGAACAGGTTCATAAACACATTCACGCCAATGTAAGATGAGAATATCCACAGGGTTCTCCTTTAAGCCGAGCTAGTATGCGCAGTCAAAGCGGTGAGACGGGCCAGTCCCATTCATTTTAGCAGCGCAAATTAAAAGCACAAGAGAAGAGCGCTCGTACTGTCTTCGCTCGTGTGTGTTCTTAATCTGCGCCGCTGAAACGACCATCACAGCCACAAACATGCCATATTTGCATATTACTACTTTCCTAAGAACTGCTTTTCTTTGCTGCGCAAAAACAACAGAACACGGGCTCCGTCTTATAGCTTCCACGATTTCGCTGGACACTCCTGCCCAAAACTGGAATAACAGTCAGCATTAGCTCACAGGCACAGGACCTACGACGCATAAGTAAATTAACGAAGCTTTATTCGTGAAAGTTCGCTCGTGGTCCCGTGCTCGGATCACGGGTGCATCAACCAGTTTGTCCTGTATAAATGTTACCACAAGTGAGTGGAATTTCGTAGACAACACCTACAGCGCATGTGACATAAGGCCTGCATGCGTGTTCACACAAGTCGGTTTCTTGGTTGGCTCCAAAATGCGTGGTCATAACACGGCGCGTTCACGTGACGCAGGGAAAAAGAACAGGCACACTGGACCTATAAGCCGCGCTTTTTTTTTTAACTGTGCGGCATGTTGTGCACACATGGCACCGCATCGGGCCTTCTTGTTCCAGGAACAGGCTTCCTTGCCCGAAGGTCGGCGCAGCTGCTAAAGAAGCTATCGTGCGCCAAAGTAAACGCACGACCGCACCGGTTCGAGGCATTTGGGATACGGTCGCACGTTTCACTGTACCCGATACTGTATACATGCTGAATCGGACGACAAGATGAGCATCTTGTCGTTCACAACCTTCGGTATCCTTGCATGCTTCCGAATTTGAATTTCTGCAGAGCTCCTTTTGACATGCGCAGCTGTAACTCGCACCTTGTTATACGGTGCCCCGCCACGGTGGTCTAGTGGTTATGGCGCTCGACTGTTGACCCGAAGGTCGTGGGATCGAATCCCGGCCGCGGCGGCTGCGTTTTCGATGGAGGCGAAAGTGTTTGAGGCCCGTGTACTTAGATTTAGGTTAACTTAGACTTAGATTTAGGTTGGTGCACGTTAAAGAGCCCCAGGTGGTCGAACGTTCTGGAGCCCTCCACTACGGCGTCTCTCATAATCGTATATCGTGGTTTCGGGAGGTTAAACTCCAGATATTATTACCTTGTTAAAGGTGGTATCGCATATTAGTTTTTTGTATTATAGTTGATTTCTTTCTCTATGTTTCAATGCGATGCTGCGCACGCGCAACACCATGATTATATGTAATTGAACTCGGTGGGTGAGACGAAAATAAACAGTTGTTAGTAGCGCCAGTCCTTTGTCTGCTCTCCTTTTGTGCTCGTCAATTTTTAGCGCTTATTTTTTCAGTGTGCATAGATAATTCTAAAAAAATTCACAGCGTATTCACGGGTGAATGATGAAGAGCTTGGGCGTAGCTCCTGAAGCAATCATGGGTACACCGTGAAATCTTCAGTGGTTTCGCCCAGCAGTAATCAAAGCGATAGCCCAGTACATCATCAAAGACGTGACAAATACTGTATAGATTTATACAAGAAATTTAATTAACCCTTTCAGGCCCAGTGATTCCAATTGGAATCATAAATTTTGTAAGTCAGTCAGCAAGCACCTGGTAAAGATAAAGCATTGTTCTTCTTCAAGAGTTCATATTTAGCATTTGCTCTACATATGGTGCCAATCTGGTACACTCAACAAAGCGAGGTCACGAGTGAACGAAGAAATTACAGAAGTGGTCGCGCATTTCGCTGAGGCAGCTTCTTCTTTCACCGTGCAGAAGTAGGGCATTTATCTGAGTTCTGTGTCGAAAAATCGAATTTTCGCCGTTGGGTATTTTGCTGTCCCATAGAAATAATTTTTAAGTAAGAAATTAAGAAACAAATGATCGACATATTATGAAATAATAATTAATTCACAAATTAATTCGGTCGCTAATTACTCTTGATTGAAAAGTGCGAGCACAGTTTTTTTTTTCATATTTTTGAACTACCATGATCATGCGCATCTCAAATTGTAAAAACCAGTTGCTTACATCGAAAAAAAGATAAATCAGGACTGAAAGGGTTAATCGTAAGTGGTAGCTAGACGTGGCTTCCGTTCCCCGTTCATTATAACTGCTTTATGGTCGGTGAAGTGATGGATCGGTGATGGGTCGTAGTGGGATGTTTGCAAAGACGATGTAGTGGGCAGTTTGCAAAGGTGGCTTCCGTTCCCCCTTCATTATGACGGCTTTATGGTCGGTGAAGTGATGGATCGGTGATGGATCGTAGTGTGATGTTTGCAAAGACGAAGTAGTGGGCAGTTTGCAAAGGTGGCTTCCGTTCCCCCTTCATTATGACGGCTTTATGGTCGGTGAAGTAATGGATCGGTGATGGATCGTAGTGGGATGTTTGCAAAGACGAAGTAGTGGGCAGTTTGCAACGGTTCGGTGATGGGTCGTAGTGGGATGTTTGCAAAGACGAAGTAGTGGGCAGTTTGCAAAGGTTCGGTGATGGGTCGTAGTGGGATGTTTGCAAAGACGAAGGAGTGGGCAGTTTGCAAAGGTGGTTACGCCGGACAACGGAGACGTGACAAGGTTAGACTAAGAGGAGCTTCGCCCCTAAAAGCAATATCAAGAGTGCACCAGGCATGAAGACAGCGTGTGAATCTCAGTAAAACAGGCGCTCTACTCGTATACCGAAAAGGCAGATTCACAAAAATCAAGAGATCCCATTCAGGAAAGCAGTCACGAATTCCGTTCATCAGTAACAAGAGTGTTTAAGCGTTTTAACAAATGACTGGCTGGGCTGCTGCCTAGTATACCCCTCTGACTCCTGAAAAAACATCCAGTTCCTGTGCTTTAACGTGAAAAATACAGGCAGTGACGAAATGTTCGGTCATTAGTAGACAAACAATGATCCGGATATCATGACACTGAGAAGCAGCCTTTACCCTGGACTGGAAAGGCTCGCAGAAACCAAGTCTTTTAACAGCTTTTAACAGCGAAGCTGCTGTCGGCAACTCCATCATGCAAAACTCCTCGCCACCGGAAATGAGCAAGCCCCACTATACCGTGTACTGCAGCAGGTGCGATCGTTAAACGAAAACTCTGCTCGGCGAAGTGGAGCACGTGGAAGAGAGAGGGACAAATAAAGGCAGTAAAGACATAAAAAGATAGAATGGCATAGAAAGAAACAGACGCGAAAAAAAGATAGAAAGAGAAGAGAGCGAGAGAGACAATTGAAGAAAGGGAAATAAAGACAGCGAGAAAGAAATAGAGAGAAACGAGGAAGGCTTGGCAGTGCGAAGCTATTTTTTTTTAACGGACGCAGCTGTCACCATAAAGCCTGTGGAGGCGACAGTTTGGGCGAGTTGGTTATGCACCATGAAATGGTATTGCGCAAAGGACGGCACGGACACAGAAGAGACAAAGACACACCGTCATCTGTTCTTTGAAATTTATAATTGGGCTCTTTCAGGCGTTCATTTTAAGCCCCTACAGAAGAGAATTGCTGGGCCAGTCGGTATACATGTTTGAAGTAAAAGAACCAGTGAAAAGTAACACACTTACCACCCGCGTACTTTTACCATCGCTTTGGCCGCGCAAGCGCATATGCTGAAGGAAATGAAGAAATCAATCGGCACGGAAAATACATCAATCAAGGCTCGATAAAAAGTGTGTAAAACTGTGTGATAAGCGCGGAATGGTCGCTTGTGCGAACACGCTCGTTCTTTTTGACGTGGAATGCTTCAAGCTATTCACGCTCATGCATAGAAATTGCCACTGCCAATGATGGCGTGGAACAAAACACCGAGTTGACGCCGAATTTCCGGGACCTCACCTCCATCGCAATTCCGAGGAGGCTTTTTCAGTTTTCTTGCCAGAGATTCCCCGACAGACAACGGATCCACCTGCTCCGCAACGTCGAGCTGAGCAGCAGAATGCTGTGTCACCACGGTGGCTAGCTAGGATGAATCGCACGAAACAGATATTAACTACCGTGTTCTATGCCGGCAGCGCGCCTTAGTAAAATCGCTGCTTACGCACTCTACTCGAACCACTGATGAGGGAAATGGCCGTTTCAACGAATTCGTTTGCTTATATTCAAACAAGCTTATCTCTGCCTGCTACGTACTCTTTGATAAAGCTCACTTGATCCACGTAATTTCGCGGTCAATGCCCGAGAACTTGAGGCGATATTGGACATCGCACATCAGCGGAATCGTGCAACACGCGATCGGATCAGTGAATGCACAGCAGGTAAAGTAGTGGCATCGTTGTGCATTCTGCGAGAAAAGAGAGCGATCATTCCGCAGACAGGAAGCCGAGCGGAAAGAGGGTTTCTTCACCACGCGCCACCATTTTCATTTGTTCGTAGCGTGGAGGAAGTGACGCAGACTCTTTCGCTTCCGGTAGCGGCACAACACCGCATTCCACTTGTATTCTGGCGATACGGCGTCGTTCACTTGGAAGTCTGTGAGTGTTTTTGTTTCCTTTGAATTTCATCGCGGTGGACGGCGCGCATTTTCTTGCGTATATATCCGTGCGCCTTCTTTTATCATAGACATTATTCAAAGCTACGACACCACGAGCCGTTTGGTAAACCGGGACAACGTGCAGAGGAGATTGCTCAGAAAGACCTACCACGCGTTTATCCACTCGTACTCGCAAACCATTCCGCACCGCGCAGGGTCACTGACGCATCACTGACACAGACGTGGTGTTTCGCGTTCATTAAAGTTCTTGTGCCTAGGAATTTTTGATATTACTAAAACTGCAATTTCAGGCATTGACCATGCGCTTGATCTGTGGCCAACGCTTTGGTGAAAGGCGGAAGATTACACACAGAAATTTTATTACAATGAAGCGCGTGTCATCGGCAGCAGTGGTTTATTTTGTGCCAGTTGCAAGACAAAGGCCTCTCCCACCGATTTCGAAATGCATCTTTTCGCGAGCTGATACCACTGTATGCCTGCGTACAGGCACGTAGGCAAGGGGGGGGGGGGGGGCGGGGGGCCCGGTTCCCCCCCCCCCCGAAATTCGTCCGGCCTTTTATATTCCCGGGCAACGTTTGTTTTATTTTTGCCATGGAAAGACTTTCTTTCGAACAATTAGGCCTTGGGCCCCCCCCCCCCCCGAAAAAAAATCCTGGCTACGTGCCTGCCTGCGTATTCCCTAATTTCATGAGACAACGTATTTCTCGGCCATTCTGGGGTTGCAAATCCCGTCCCTTGGTACCCATCCTGTCACTAACAGAGCGCCGGTTTTCTGTTCTGTACGCATTAAATTACCTACAAACCATTCTTGTCTTTACTATATACGACCCGTGAGAAGCATGGAGGGCGTTAGGCGTACCCGCGCACCGCCTATGCCTCAATACGTATACGGCCAGTGTGCACGCACGGTGTGGAGAGCGTCGCACGCTTATGCTCGCCGTCTATCGGTCAGCACGGAAAGCAAATGAGCTTAGGGGGCCACGGTTAAGCCTTTACGAACCCGCGTCTCTTCACAAGCGCACACCATCTCAGCCATGCATGCAGTGCTTTCGAACCGAAATACTCGCAAGCAGTAAGTTGTAGCTGTCTAACTCCCCTGAGCGAAACACAGGTGGCATTTTCTATATCTCGTTGCAGGACACCCGTCGACAGTTCCAAGTGATGCGCCTGCGATGCGAGATGAGAAGAGGGTGCAAGGTCAAGTCAGCGTTACCGTGTGCTGTGCTGTGCGCTGTCGTGTGTTCGGTGCTGTACTCGCTCTACGCCTTCAGTCTCCGTGATATGACGCCTCCTGGTCACTACTCGCCACGGCGAACTTATCGCGTTCTTATGTGGCACAGCTTTCAGCACGATTTTTTTGATCGCATATTCGGACGCGATGCCATCGAGAAGTGCCCATTTGCGTGCAACTTCAGCCAAGACCGAGCCGAGCTGGACAGAAGCGACGTTGTCGTTTTGCAGAGCTATTTCAAGTCGTTTTGGAAAAATCTGCCTCGTCGCCGCAGAGCCGACCAGGCTTGGCTGTTGTACGCCATGGAGCCTCCGCACAGACTGCCTTCGAACCCTTCGAGGTTGGATGAGCTGGGCATCAACTGGACCCTCTCTTATCGACTCGACGCCGACGTCGTGCACAGGCACAGCTTCAGGACGGTGCGCAAGCGAACGCGTGTCGAGAGCATATTGGCGCCGGACCCGAAGGCGAGACCCGTGGCGTGGATCGTGTCAAACTGCGAGAGCTTCAGCCGCCGCGAGAGCTACGTGCAGCAACTGCAAAAGGTCGTCCCGGTGGACGTGTTCGGTCGCTGCGGACGACGGCGCTGCCGCGAGCGTCACTTCGGTTGCTACCGGGAAATCGCGGCGAACTACTCGTTCTACCTGGCCTTCGAGAACTCCATCTGCAAGGATTACAGCACCGAGAAGCTGTTCCTGCCGCTGCTCAACTCGATGGTGCCCGTCGTGATGGGCGGCGCCAATTACTCGGCGGTGGCGCCTCCGGGGTCGTACATAAACTTCGCCTCTTTCAGGACAGCTCGAGAATTGGCAACGTACCTGCTAGAGCTGCAAGGGAACCCCGAGGAGTACAAGCGCTACTTCGAGTGGAAAAAGCAGTACGCCATAGAGAGGCCCCCCTTCGGCTGCACCGCGTGCGAGCAGATTCATCGGCTCTTCCTGACGCCTCCCGAGAGGAAAAGCAGCTTGTACAAGTACCTCTGGCAAGAGGCAGGTTGCACCACGTGGCAGGAACTGCTCAACACGAAGTGGTCCTAATGCGACGCCATCGAGGTCGCGGGTACGATTCCCGGCCGCACTCCGGTGTGGTGGGTGAAACGCTACACTTACATTAAACATCTCTAGGTGGTCAACTTAAGATAAGAACGAACAGGTGGTCCTGGGGCTCCATATTGATGAAATTTAGGCGCAAAAACATTTCGTTTCCCTAAAAAAATTACAAATTTCAGCCGCCAGAAACACTTTTCCGCCCGTTTTGCAATTTCTGAACTTTGAGCGCGCTTAATCAAAAAAGAAGTGGCACACTGCACGATCGCAATAAATTTTCCCAACGAAAAACAATCGCAAAAGTAATTAAAACTGCTATTTGGTAGGAATTCATAATGGAATGATTTCAGCGCACACGGAACAGACAAAGACTTAACCCTGTACCTGAAATCAGGACAGGATTTATAATCCGAGATCAGTTAAACCACTTCACTCAAGTCACTCGAACATGGAGTAGCAGTGTCTCGCCGTCCTTGTTCAAATCGCGCATTCACACCACGCACCTGGGATTTAAAAGTCAAATTAACAGGCTCAAATCGGCTGCATTCCCAGAGTACATTATTTGTAGAACGGCAGAAAAGAAACATGGTTGATCCCTCCGTCATATGAATCGGAATAACACGAAAGTAAAGCGCACCCTTACAGAAGTAACTGAAAATTGATATAAGAGAGTTTGCAAAATGTATATTGATGTCTCGCAGCTATAGCACCGTTTAACGTGGATGTACCCACTTTGATGATTGGTGGTACGTCTCCATCCTGACGACTAACGTCCATGCCAGGGGCGTAGCCAAGGGGGGGGGGGTTGGGGGGTTCAACCCCCCCCCCCCGAAATTTTTCAGTTTTGCTTGCGTGTATATGCACGCACACATACAAACACACGCACGAACATACATAAAGTATGGTTGAACCCCCCCCCCCCGAAAAAAATTTCTGGCTACGCCTCTGCTCCATGCTAACTGATTAAATAAACCCTTGTGGTAGCTGTAGTAGTTAACGGTGAAAGCGTAATCAGAGAACGAGGTGTGATAGCCAGAGGAGCGTCGCATATTGGACGCAGAACTTGGTCGCCATCCCGCGGCATGTTACAATGTGATTGAACACCACGGCCGGACTAGAGGGAAACGCAAAGCGCGTCGTGCCGCCCCGGTAGCCCGGCCGCGATTTTTCTCGGGGTGAGCTCGTGAGCGGATAACGCGGTGTTACAGCCAGGTGAGGCAGACGCGCGTCGCAGAGATATTTTTTGTTTGGATTAGCGTGATGCACTGAGCGAGGCAGGCGCTTTTACGACGCTTGCACTAATGTCGCCCCCTCACGGTGTGTTAAGGCATTGAGAAAATTGAACCATTGAAAACGGGCCGAATGGGACGGACGTGTAACGCGTTGGAGGTGCTAATCGCGAAGGCCACAGTAATGACGAATTACTTTACCACTCCCACAGAGCAACACCACTCCGCCGACGGGGAGAGTGGTAGATATAAAAGGCGTGTTTCTAAAGCCTTTGGAGTCTGTGACCCTGGCGCAGTGGATAGCGTGCCCGGCATCTGTTGTCGCGGACCGAGCGGTCGTGGGTTCGATGCCCGGTGACGGAACTGTTTTCTTTGCCATCTGATCATGTACGTTTTTTCGACGTCATTTCCGTGACGGAAATACGTCACTGAAGTCTTGGTGGACCCCGGCATAAAACACTTTCGTGTTAAAAAGATGGGGAAAGCTTAAGCTTCGCCTTTAAGAGTTGAACGCGATAGGGATATCCTACTTCGACCACTTAGTGCATATTTCTTATTGTATGTTGTTACTCGAGAAGTTCATTGTGCATTGCTGCAATGTAATTGACAAAGTACAAAGTGGTCGCATAGCCGCAGCACGCCGAGCTTTGGCGTCTGCCTTCTCTGCCTCCGTGTTGCGTGGCCGCCCTCATTGTCGTGCGCCACTTGACACTGAACAGAATGAGCGCACTAAGACGTGTACCTTATGTAATGGCTCAAATCGTTATGTAATGGCTCAAAAGCATTAACAACCGAGCGCCAGGTAGGTGTACTCCTCTACCCCTTTGGAAAAACCGGTGGGTTCCCGGTCGGCACTGGGAATCGAATCCGGTACCTCCCGCATTGGAAGCGGACGCTCAACCAGATGGGTACTCATCTCGAAAGGTGGCCCCATAAGGTTCTGCAAAGACCCCTGGGCGCACCTTAACCCACCACAGCCTTGGTGAAATAGTTGAGCATCCGCCTCTGCTGTGGAAGGCAGAGAATTGCTGCCGCCGGGTACCTACCGGTAAAATAGGGACAAGCGCACTTCCGGCCTGGTGCTCGGCAGAACGAAGTTCAAAGTCGCTTGGGAGGGCACCCACCCTGTGGGAAATTGGCGGCATGGGATCGCCAGACCTAAAAATAAGGTCACCCTCTTTTTTTTTTCTAAAGAACGGAAGAAGCCTCAAAGCTACGAAGACAAAACTGTGCATCGGCAAAAATCAGATGTATGCATTAAGGGACAAGGAAGGCAAGGTCACAACCAATATGGATAGAATAGTTGAGGTAGTGGAAGAGTTTTACAAAGATCTGTACAGCAGCCAAGACAGTCAGGATGATAACGTAAGAAGCAGTAATATCCCAGAGGAATCTGACATCCCATCAGTATTGACAGGAGAAGTAAAGAAAGCCCTAAAGGGAATGCAAAGAGGCAAAGCCGCTGGTGAGGGTCAGGTAACATCAGACCTGTTGAAAGACGGTGGAGAGATTATGTTAGAAAAACTGGCCACCCTGTATACGAAGTGTCTCTCGACGGGGAGGATACCAGAATCTTGGAAGAATGCCAACATCATCTTGATCCATAAGAAAGGGGACGTCACGGACCTGAAAAATTACAGGCCCATCAGCTTACTGTCCGTTGTCTACAAGCTATTTACAAAAGTAATTGCTAACAGAATTATTACGCCATTAGAGTTCAATCAACCAAGGGACCAGGCAGGATTTCGTACAGGCTTCTCAACAATAGACCATATTCATACTATCAATCAGGTGATAGAGAAATGCGCGGAATACAACCAACCCCTATACATAGCCTTCATAGATTACGAGAAGGCATTTGATTCGGTGGAGACATCAGCAGTCATGCAGGCACTGCGGAATCAAGGCATCGACGAAGCCTATATAAACATAATGGAAGAAATCTACAGCGGACCCACAGCCACTATAGTCCTCCATAAAGAAAGCGACAGAATCCCAATAAAGAAGGGCGTACGGCAGGGAGACACGATCTCTCCAATGCTATTCACCGCGTGTTTACAGGAGGTTTTCAGGGCCCTAGATTGGGAAGAATTAGGGATACGAGTTAATGGAGAGTATCTCAGTAACCTGCGATTCGCTGATGACATTGCATTGATGAGTAACGCGGGAGACGAATTACAGCTCATGATTACTGAACTGGATACGGAAAGTAGAAGAGTAGGTCTGAAAATTAATATGCATAAAACTAAAATAATGTGGAACAATCTTGGCAGAGAACAGCGCTTTGCGATAGGTGGCGAGACACTGGAAGTTGTAAAGGAGTACGTCTACCTAGGACAGGTAGTAACCGCGGAGCCGAACCATGAGAGTGAAATAACTAGAAGAATAAGGATGGGATGGGGCTCATTCGGCAAGCATTATCAAATCGTGAATGGTAGTCTACCACTATCTCTCAAGAGGAAGGTATATAACAGCTGCATCTTACCGGTACTTACCTACGGAGCAGAAACCTGGAGACTTACAAAGAGGGTTCAACTTAAATTGAGGACGACGCAGCGAGCGATGGAAAGGAAAATGATAGGTGTAACCTTAAGAGACGGGAAGAGAGCAGAGTGGGTCAGGGAACAAACGGGGGTTAAGGATATCATAGTTGAAATCAAGAAGATGAAATGGATATGGGCCCGGCACGTAGCACGTCGGCAGGATAACCGGTGGTCATTAAGGGTAACTGACTGGATTCCAAGAGATGGCAAACGCGTGAGGGGGAGACAGAAAATTAGGTGGGTAGATGAGATTAAGAAGTTTGTAGGTATAACGTGGCAGCAGAAAGCACAGGACCGGGTTGATTGGCGGAACATGGGAGAGGCCTTTGCCCTGCAGTGGGCGTAGACAGGCTGATGATGATGATGACGATGATACACCCACTACGTGGTCTTAAGGGAATATGCGCAGTAATGTGTGCGCCTTTTGTAACGGGTGTCTGGCTTTAAACCAGCAAGTCGTTATGATATTCACATCGTGTGACGCCCGATGACAATATACGCTTGTACCCCGCAATATTACTGCGATATTACATCTCGTACTGTGACACCTGTATACAGGACGCGTATGTTTGTGAAGCATGGAAGTTACTTTCAGCGCAGTTCATTAAAGAAAAAAAAAAGCAGAGGCGTGGCTGTGTGGTAGAACACCTGCTTGCCACGCAGACGGCCTGGGTTCGATTCGATTCAGAGCCTGAATGTCCAACGAGACGAAATGTCCAATGGGTCACGTGGCCGGCGAGACGGAATGTCCAACGTGTCTGAATGTTCAATGTAGAACTTGTCCTAGTTCGAAATTCGTACGGAAGATCGTATTTTCTTTGTGTTTTTTAAATGTTCACTGTGGCGTCGGGCATCTTATTTCGTTCCCTTGTTAATTTGTTTTGCTGCATTTATCATAATTTCAACTTTTGTTTGTCTTATTTTTCTTTTCTATATTTAGTTTTCATATGTACATTTGATGTTATTTTATTTTGTTTGATTACATACTTTGTGTGATGTCAGAAATCCAACATCGCACCCCCTTAAAGAATTACGAAAGAGGGCGCTCCCTCGTCCAATTTGTGGGGTATTTATGTGCGTTTAGTCCTCGAGCGTGTCAGCCAGCGCTACTCGTAGCCAAGGCGGTGAGTGTGGAACACTTTTTGCCAGAGGGCGTCACGAGGCACGTGATCTTTACACGAGGCGGCAGCTGACCAATAAACCCTCGCATGCTGCATCACGTCTGCCGGAACGAAGCCCTCCCGCTATGAAAGTGCGAAATGGGGGGGAATTGTTCGAGGGGCTCCTTTCTTTGTTAAACAACAACAGCCAATTAAGCGAAAGAAAGCACACTATTTGTTGTTTTTAACTCTAGTGTAATGATATTATAACCCAAATTGAAAGCAATAAAATGGACGAGGGAGCGCCCTCTGCCGTGGCTCAATTGTTAGAGCACCAGACGCGTAATTCGGAAGTTGTGGGTTTGGATCCCACCGATGGAAAGGGTGGCACTAAATAAATGGCTGAATAGAGCGCTCAAGAGAAGGCTGCAGGTGTAGTAAAGTATGCAAACCCGTTGTCCACAATATTGTGGCTACTTTGCCGGGTTACATGTAATCTAGCTATTACGTACGATTTCGGTTCTTCCGACTGGCGAATCATTTTAATTTTCCGACCGAGGCGGAATGTCCAACGAGATGGAACGTCCAATCGAGACGGAATGTCCAATGAGACGAAATGTCCAACCGAGACGGAATGTCCAACGAGCCTGAATGTCCACTGTTGGACGTTCCGTCTCGTTGGACATTCAGGCCGCACACGGTTCGATTCTCACTCGCACCCAACATTTTTATTATTTATTTTATTTGTATCTTTCTCCATTTTTCGGTCACGGACAAGAAGATGATTTTTCGCTCACAACCAACGACGCTGATACCGGAATTCCTGCGAAACGAGCTCTTTAACGCCCTCGCGTGAAAATCATTAGGGTAGCTAAGAAGGTTCAACCAAGAAATACTACAGCTAAGAGTGGCACGCAACGCAAACGGTTCGGAGTGTTACCTTATGTCCATCGGTTTTCACGTGAACATGTTCCTAAGCGGTTTGGCGTAGACGTCGTCTTTAGAGCTCGCAACAAGGTGCAACGAATCTGCCGTGCTGGGAAAAAAAAAGCTCGACAAGCAGGAGAAGAAAAAAGTGTCCTTGTTTTGCAAAAGAAAACGCTAAGTTTTTAATGTGCAGGACAGAAGTAGTTTACATCAGGGGCGTAGCCAGAAATTTTTTTCGGGGGGGGGGGGGGGGGGGGGTTCAACCATACTTTATGTATGTTCGTGCGTGCGTTTGTATGTGTGCGTGTATATGTACGCCAGCAAAACTGAAAAATTTCGGGGGAGGGGGCTGAACCTTCCCCCCCCCCTCCTGGCTACGCCCCTGGTTTACATGGTATACCTTTAACATGAGGCCGTGTTTACATTGGTCAGACTGGCCGCTGCATTACCACTCGCTTGAAAGAACATCAAAAGTCATTAAATGAAAGTAGTAATTCACACCTAGCCGATCATTGCAAGAACTGCCAGTGTCATATCATGTGTGGTCTGATACTGTAATTTTGTTTAGTCATATAAATAAGGTAACACGCGAAATCACTGAAGCCTTTTACATTCAGAGGTGCGCAAATAACTGTATGCGAGCCGTCAGTAGTACGAACGGGCACAGAACTTGCCTTTTTGAGTGCGTCGGGATCATTCTGTATACTCCTTGATGAGGTTGTAGATCATATTTTTCTGCAAGCATTCTGGCCCCGCTGTTTGTGAATTTTCGTTTGTTTCATCTTGCACATGCGCTTTGGAGCTGTGTGTGCTTCCTTTTCACCAATAAAGCTGAGCTGTGAGTCAGCAGCGCTTACTTTCTTCCGTCTTTCCTGTTCTGTGCGCGCTGAAATCATCCCGTTATGTATTAACAATTTCAACCTTATTGGTACTTTGTTTAATTTCACTCTACAGATGGAATTTTGAGAAAAAAAGTCACAAACGTACTAAACGGACCACGATACCTGTACTTCAGGAATGAATTGCTGTAGACATGTTAAAGTGAGGATCCGTGGTTCCGCGCAAATATTGACTTTGTATCAGCGCTTCATCTCGAGGTAACTTTCGTGGCTTGTGCTTCTACATGACTGGCTTCGTATACGTCACATGTGTCACGCTAGATGTGGTAGACGTGCCGTGGCTCATAAACCGTACTTTTATTCTGTTGCACGCGCCACCTCTTCGCCGGCTTCTACCTGACTGGCTGCATACGTCACATGATTCCCTCTCCCCCCGGAAGAGTGCGTGAGTACTCTTTCGGGGGGAGCCCTCGATGAAGCCCACGATGAAGAAGTGCGCGTGAATGGAATAAAAGTATGGCGTCTGAGCCACAGCACGTCTCCCACATCTAGCGCTGCACAAGTCGATAGGATGAAGACCTGGCAACCACTTCATCAACCGCACATCATCCACGAAGTTCTCAGCAAGACACCCTGACCACGCATGGACTATCGAAGCAGGTCCTAGCTGCACACAGCGACCACAATCGTCATCGACGGACCTTGACATCCCACAGTACGCCGGATCAGCGGACGATGGACCCGTAGAGGAATGGTTCAACCTTTTCGAACGCTACGAACGGGACATGGTCGCTAACTTCAACAACTACGTCACCGGTGAGGCTTTCAAATGTTACCTCACACACATCTTTCAAAACGACGAATCATGGGAAAAAAACAAAGAAGAAATGATTATTCATTTTAAAGAATACCATGGAGACTCGTCTGTATACAACGCCCTATCGGGAGATATTTCAACTCGGTCATCACGGTAACCAGCAGCCTTCGAGTCGCAGGCACCTTTGCCAAATGGGGCCTCATATTGGAAAGCCCTCGACGATTGCCCCGTCTTATGAATCTTCTGAATATACGAAGTACATTCAAACGACAGAAACGTATCTAGAATTCCCAAAGAGACAAGTTGAAACAACTGAAAGGCATCCAACTACTTTCACCCGAAGATCCAGCTTTGGTTCCCCATGTCGGCCTTTTCTGCGTCATCACAGCATTGTAGGACTCGAGGTGACCTACCCGATGCACGTGGTTCCTCAGCTCGCATACGTGGGCCACCACCTGGTTTTCCATCACTTGGCTCATCGGTTGCCCATAGCGTTTACTACCCGCCTCACAAGCACGCTGCGGTTAAGATGGAGGAGCTGATGAGTCGGGAAAGTAATCGACCAAGCCACGACTTTTCTCTTCACTTGAATGCGTCAGAAGAGCTTATTTCTGTTATTCCGCAAAAAGAAAGATTCGGCATCGGGTCAAGCCATGTCTGTTGCGGCAACCTCCAGCGCTGAACCACCGGACTGTCAAAGCGATGTGGATTCACCATACACCACAAGTTCCAACAATGAAAACAAAAGCGCAGGTGGGACTTCTAATGACACAAGCTCCTTTCAGACAACTACCTTCGGTGAACGGCTTATCATTAGTGAAGCCTCAGATGCCCTTGACATCTCGTGTCGCACGCATGGCCCACAATCGGGTTTGACATCACCTTACGACAATATTACCGATAAACCTGACGGCTCAGAAGATCCTTACACTCACTCTCAACGAGCTGTTGAACGTGCGCGAAACCAGACCGCACCACGACTTTCCAGAGCAGAGCTTTTTGTCGGATGTTCTCAGCTCGATAGTTCCGCAAGGTGACACGTATTCACCATTGACCAAGCCTTCGCTGTCTGACAAGCAACACAACAGCCCACCGTGTACCAGCTGCCCAGTGGCCATCACATCAACTTGCGAAGGAAATCAGAGTCATGTTTCGAAAGGGCTCCACACCACCATGGCCAGTACAGGCAAGTGGACCAACTCAGTCGACTACAACCAATACTATGACAACGACAACGACGAAAGAACAGTGGAAAGCAAGGCAAACCGAAGGCAAGTTCATTATCTAAGACATCTTCACAGAAAGGAAGGTCATAAAGGAAGTTTTCAGCAAGAGAAATCAAGACTGCGGCCTCGATCGAAACTACGACACCAGCACAGAAAACGTCGAAAAAGACATGAATCCCACCCTTGTACTCTGGAAGAACACAGGCATCGTCCCGTCAGACTCGATCAACGAAACCGCAAGCTCGAAGCACAGCGTGTGCATAAATCACAACAAAGAAACCGACGACATCTGACCGGCCTCGGTATTCCAACCTTGTTCGTTTTTCACGGGAGCCCAAGCTGTGTTTTCATCAGCATCCAGGCGCCGGGGAAGCCTATGTCATCTGCTGTGGAACGGCCAGCCTCGCCCACCAGAGTTGAGCTGGACATCACCGGACTGCTGAACAATGTTTGAAGTTCCGGCGAGCTCATAGAACTCAGTAGGGACATGGAACTATTGGCCTGTTTTTCTCGTAGAAGACTCCCTTCTTTCATTTTTGTTGTTTTTAACTCGGGCACTCCTTCGGGGGAGGGGAAATCGTGTGTCACATGAAGCCATGGCAGGAGAAGCCCACGATGAACAAGTGCGCGTGAATGGAATAAAAAAGTATGGCGTATGAGACTCGGCACGTCTACCATCCATAGCGTCACACACTGCAGCGTCGTTGTACCTTAAAACTGCGCTGAAACAAATGCGCACCATTTCGTATCATTTGCGCGACGCCATTTTCCTTTGGAGAATTCTCGCGTCCTCCTGACCGTCGTTCACGTGGTGATGGATCGCAGAGCCCCCACGGTGTAGGTCGCTCCCGCATCGAGAGGAGGAGTTCCAAAACTTAAAGGGACACTAAAGGCAAATAACAGTTTGTTTCAGAGAAAACTCAATGTATGACAACGTCTAAAACGGCAATATTATCAACAGCAGCGCCCTACTTACCGAGAAATTAAACTAAATGTATCACGATGAGCGCCACGAGCGGGACATTTTGGAAATGATCCCGGTGATGTGAGAGAGTCCGACTTCAAATAATCACTCGCAATCAAACTAGCTGCCATACAAAAAGAACCTTCCGTGCATCAAGAGACGTAATAAAATACCGCTTATTCATTTCTGTTTGATTCATGGAAAAAAAAAACATGGTTGATCCCTCCGTCATAGGAATCGGTATAACACGAAAGCGAAAACGTGTCTTCACAGTGCTTATTGTGTAGAGATATATGAGAGCTTGTACAATGTCTATTCGTGTTTGGCAGCTATAGCACCGTTTGACGTGGATGCACTCATGTTGACAGCATGTCTCTATCGCGACGACTAACGCCCATGATCATGATTAAACCGTTGTGGTAGCTGACGGTGTGAACATATATTTGGACACAGCGAATCGTGAATCCCGCGTAAGGATGATATCAACAAGCTCATAATCAACACTGGTACCCGGTATGCACTTCTTCAAAGCGTCGTCAATTAAGGAGAGAAACGGCACGGTGTGCGCTT
Organism: Rhipicephalus sanguineus; assembly: GCF_013339695.2. Classification (NCBI taxonomy): domain Eukaryota; kingdom Metazoa; phylum Arthropoda; class Arachnida; order Ixodida; family Ixodidae; genus Rhipicephalus; species Rhipicephalus sanguineus. The sequence continues at coordinate 6,231,190 of NC_051183.1, forward strand.
TCTAGTAATGGGTAGCCGACGGCTGTGCTCATGCATACATAACATACACTGCGCTTCAGCAACACGGGAGGTAGAGGTTCGTAGCCTGAGCCGCAAACGCGTGCGTCCCGCTGGCCTCTGTCTCGCAGGCGCTAGTCTCGCTCCACCAAGGCGCGACATTCGCCCGTTGAAGTCGCATCCTTTCTGCAACGCGTATTGCAGCAGTTTTGTTAGTCGGTGCTCTCGCACTCGAAGCAGTCGGCGGCGGAGAAATCCCATTGGTGCATGTGGAAGCTTTACTACTCCGATGAGCCGACGCATGCTAACGCGAAGCGAAAGGCAAAGAAAGAAAGTAACCAACGTAACTGGGTCAAGGGTGCCTCGGCGACGCCAGCGCGGCCAGTGTACCTCGCTGGTATCGAGACGCTTTAACCACGACCTCCGATATCGCGTGCAATCTCGGAGTAAGCGCTACTAAGTGTCGATCGTGAAGCATTACTTCTTCTCACATGTCACAGACGGCGGCACCTGCCCGCTCCGCCCGCCGCGAAAGAGAATGTGTGAAAGATATAAGGCGCGTTCGCGCCGCATCTAGCATCTCCCGAGTTAGCTTAGTCGGTAGCGCGTCGGGCGCTTGCCGTCGCGGCCGCAACGTCGTGGGTTCGATTCCCAGCGGGGAACCTTTTGTTGGTTTTTTTCTTTCTCACCCGTTGGCGTCCATTTTATCAACGTCATATCCGTGACGGATGTACTTGGTGGACCCCGGCATAAAACACTTTCGTGTTAAAAGAACCTCTTTGGCGTAGCCATGGGGAGCGACGCGCGTGTTTCAAAGGTTCCGTTTTCGCCGAACTGCGCTTCGCCCGGCACCCTGCTTCGCTCACGCGGTCGCGTCTCAGTGGTAGTTTCGGTATCTCGTACTGCCGCGTGTGTTTTGCGCGCTCGTGAAAGTCGCTCTGACAGAAAGTTCGACAAAATGCCGCATGCATGTGATGTTGCCGGATGCCCGAATTGTGCACGCCGCCAGTGCACGTCGCCGCGCAGTAAAGGCGGGCAACGTTGGGCACGGCAACAGCGCCGTGAGAAATACCGTTTTCAGGTGGTTGATTTGATGTGCGCTAACGCGATTCGGACCACTAAAACGTGATTTTATTTCAAAATAAGCACTTCCTTGGCACAAAAGTAGCACTACGAGGTTTCTGCACTGCTAGTTCAACAATCAACGTCGACTTAATATTTGCCTTTAGTGTCCCTTTAAATGTGTGTACGTTGCAGAGAGCAGCCCGACAACAGAACGAGGAAGGCGATGAGCTCCCCGTCTTCTGTCTGTGACGTCGACAACGCTCGCGGAAAACGCCACAGAGCTGCCACTAAACGCGTTGTCGTGAGGTGCTGCCAACTCAAATATGCACTCGTGATTACTTTCATGCCCACATTAAAATATGTCACTAAAGCGCGGCCAGAGCTACCTATACTGTGCAGGAGAATTGAACAAGACAGAATGTGAGAAGGGGCCCACCTGCACCACTAAATTGAACAAGGCAAACATTCCGAGTTTGAAACCTTGGTGTCTATAACCAACATTAGCGAGAGGCAGTCAACACTAGCCGACATTAGAAGGAACTGGCCGCCACCTGATAGTTGGTCAGCATTATGATGTGCTAGCCAACACAAGTCCGCAATTAGCCGACATTAAACAGCGCTAGTCAACAGTACTCAAGCACTGAACGCATCATTACACAACACTAGCCGAAAGTCTGCCAATCAGTGTGGCTCTAATACGAGTAAATACGGTACATGTAATGCGATGTATTCATGTTATATTTTATACCTTTTGACACATCCCAGCTGAAGAAATGACTGACGTCATCTGACTGACGGCATGCCCGTCTTTAGATAACATTCTCATTATTGGCGATCATGTCATGTCGTTCATTACAGCGTGTTTGTCGCGCATGCATGTGCATTCGGGTTAATGAAATGATCGCGACGGCTTCACGATGTATGCAAAAGGTCACTTTTGCATACATCGTTTGCATACAACTGTTATTGGATGGATTAAGAATTTCCTCTCATCTAGATCGCAATACACATCTGTTAACAACACCACCTCATCATCCACCAACGTAACCTCCGGTGTTCCGCAGGGCAGCGTTCTTGGCCCTTTAGTTTTCCTAATCTATATTAATGACTTACCTAACTGCGTGTCCTCTCACATCAGACTTTTCGCGGATGACTGTAATTTATCGAATAATTTCATGTGACAATGACAAAGATATTGTTCAAGCTGATCTTAACGCATTTAATACATGGTGTTCAACATGGTTGATGACTCTTAATACAGCTAAAACACAGTTATTATCAGTTACAAGGCGCATACACCGTATTCCGACATCCCACGTAATCCATAATAACATAATTCAACTGACAACTTCTTATAAGTACCTAGGTGTCCACTTACAGCCTGACCTTACATGGCATCATCACATCCGCCTGACGTTGGCATCAGCTAACCGCTCATTAGGTCTACTCAAACGCAACCTCAAGCATGCTCCAGATAATCTCCGTAGACTAGCATACATCACATTAATACGCCCTAAAATCGAATACGCATCAGCTATCTGGGATCCCTCACAAATCTACATCACCCAAGAAATCGAATCTCTTCATAACCGTGCAGCCCGTTTCACCTTTTCTGAATATTCACCCTATACCAGCATTTCAGCACTAAAAACTCGCGCTCAGCTTGACGACTTATCGCATCGCCGCAGGACTGCCCGCCTTTCGCTTCTACACAAACTCTATCATCACCCATACCTTCACCGCATCTTCGAAACACCAACAGCCATCTTTCCACGCACAGACCATATCTTCAAGATAAAACGTATAACTTGTCGCTCAGCTCATTATGCTAATTCCTTCATTCCCCGAACAATAGTTGCATGGAATAACCTGCCATCGCACATTGCCACTCAAGAAGATTTCACAACATTTCACGAACTTTTACTCAACATTTCCGATTAGATATCCACCACGCGTACTCTTTTTAGGCTTCTTGATATGTACATCAGTGTTTAATTTTCTTGTTGTGATCATTTGTTAACGATTTTCATGACCATTGTACACGCTTGAATCCTATTAATTTTTTCATTAATTGCAAACTTGTGTACGTTACGATCATGACTTCGTCTTAGTTTTTTCCCTTTCATACTCTATTTGTTAGTGCCCTTATTTTACAGCGAAAGCTGTTATGAGATCATTTCACCGGCCGTTTTTGGCGCCGTAGTTGTCCGCCGCCGCCGCCGCCGCCGCCGCCGCTGCCGCCGCCGCCGCCGCCGCCGCCGCCGCCGGTGTCCGTAACCAGTATCGCTCGAAATAAGAAAAAAAACTAATAAGAAAAAAATTCCAGGATGGAACGAGGTTCGAACCTGGGTCCTCTGCGTGTGAGCCCAGTATTCAACCTCTGAGCCATACCGGTGCTTGAAACTGCTTTGCTAAAAGGTCCTATACAGGCTTCATGTCGGGAAGGAACCACATTAGCATATGCAATATAGCGTGGTAGAAGAGTAAAATAAGCACCAAGCGTAGCACAACGCGAATTCTGTAACCAGGCGTCACACAATGCGAATTGCGCAACGAGCAGGTTGTTGAATGCTTCCAACCCATTACAAAGGACCCTGCCATAATTATTCATCATCAGGCACAGCATCAACAAAGTGCGCATAATGCCTTACATGGGTTTAGCAGGTACCAACGCTCTCCGTAGAATGACAAAAAATGGCAGAGTGCCTGCTGGCCTACTTCTCAAAAATTACAATTATTTATAGCGTAGTGGGTTCCTCGCAAGTGCACTTGGATTGGTTGCCAAGGAAGCCCATAAGCGCATGATACACTTCCTCTAGGTCTCAGTCAAATTAGAATGATTTATAGCGTAGTGGGTTCCTCGCAAGGGCACTTGTATTGGTTGCCAAGGAAGCCCATAAGCGTATGATCCATTTCCTCGGGGTCTCAGTAAAGTTCTTCGCTCCCCCCCCCCCCCCGTCTCTTTCCCACGTCAACGTATGTTATACAGCATGACGGGAGAGGGAAATAGTGACCGGGCGTCACCCAATGCAAATTACATAACTGGTGGGCCGTTTAAAGATTCCAACCCATTACAAAGGGCTGAGCCATATATCTTCATCGTCATCAGTCGTCGCGTGAACAAAGTGCACATAATGCCTTACAGACGTGTAGCTGGTGCCTCGCTTCTCCGCAGAATGACGAATAATGGCTTAGTAGGTGGTTCCAAACTTCACAAAAATTGTGATCGATGGCGTAGTGGGTACCTTTCTAGTGTACTTGTATTGTAGCCCCAAGAGAGCTTAATGGGCTCTAGAAACGCCGCTCTTCCAGCTTTCGCTGTGACTGTGCTGCGGTTTTAGCGCAGGCCTGGCGTTTTTTTTATGTTTGCATCAGTAAATTTTCTATCTCTACTACTTTTTCATTTTTTCCCGAAGTATCTTGTGTTTTTTTTTGTTCCTTTGTTTTTTTGTGTGTGTATTTAGCTTGCTTTCGTTATTTTGTATAACCTTGTTTTGCATTGTATAAATGTTCATATATTTGATTCATGTGTCTGTTCCCCTATGTAATACCCCTTCGGGGGCCTTTAGGGATATTATGAAATAAATAAATAAATGAAGATTCGTGCCGTGACCTAGCTGTTGTTCGTGCTTAGCATACACGCACGGCATGTGACGCACATTCTTGTAATGAAACGGCCCCACTGGCGTAACGATGACAAATTGCCATGTATATCATGGCGCACACATCACATGCATTTCATGACCTATCGCTCATGTTCCTCATGCACGCATGTCATATGACATGCCAATTTTGGTAATACGTTCACGAAACGACTCGGGCGGGCAGGAGTCTAGACCTCAGTGCGAAATGCACTGCCACATGCGCCTGGCCCTCGTGATAGTACGCATTGCGGAAGTACCCTTCCTCCCTCTCGCTGCGTTCATCCAATCCCCAATCATGGAAGGGTCATTGAAAAGTTCCGCACAATTCATTTGCAATCCCCAGTCAGCCCCAAGAACAGCTTTTTTTTAAGGGGAATTGTGAGCACAGTTCGGCAGCTTTTATTTTATTATACGCGCAACAGTCCCAAAACTGCCTCCGCTATTTTATTTTCAAGTAAACGCGCCCGACGAGTCCGGAACGCAGTCAAGATCAACAATGCTGAACGCGGCAGCACTACGCGCCGCGGCAACAAGAAACAACGTCGTGCTCCTAAGCGGGCCTTAACGGTGTCCCCAGCGGTGGTCGTGACGTCACCTGGGTGATTAGGGGATGTAGCGTGCAGCAGACGCTGTCGATTGGACGAACTGTTTGGCTGCTAGCAGGCGCGCACCCTGCTCTCCCTCGGCGAGGAGGGGGATACCAGCTGAAAATCGGAGCGATGGAAAGAGCGAAACGAGCGAGAGTCGATCGGCGCCATTTCGGAGAAATTTTCGGGGCTACGTGCTCGTTGTAGGCTCATGCACAACTGCAACACACCGCAACTAAATTTCGACCTCCGAGAGGGGCCCTTTAATGGGTTTATATACAGTCGAACCCGACTGTATCCAACTCAGGTAAATCGAATTATCCTTTATATCAAACTATTTTCGAACGCGGCACCGCTTTAACGTCAATACAGAGGAAAATATACGGCTACATTGAACAAAAATAGCCGAAACACTTGGTATATCGAACGTCGGGCAACGCTCCAAGAAGCTGGCTTTCTCTCAAATTTTTGGCTTTTCCTCACGGGTGGGTACTTTTCTGCGCGCATTTTGGAGAGCGACCGGTGCGGTGTTTTCCGCCCCACTCGCCGCCGGTCGCTTCTCCGCTCGTTCTTTAACCTGATGGACAAAGCTCAGTAGAGTGGAGAACGCACGTCTGACGTACAGCATCCCGAGAAGCGCTCTGAGTACGATATTGAAAAACGAGGCCGACATCTACATGCCTCCGGCGCCCGACGAGTGTGCACGGCTGCGTATGAAGATTTTGAGGCGATGTTTACATCTGTACCGCACTTTCTCACGTATGATCGCCCATGATCGCTTGTACTCAAAATTGATACAACGAAAAGCGCCGGGCCAGATGGTATACCTAATATGTTTTTGAAACGTTATTCTGTATGGACCTCTCGGTATTTATCAGTCATTTTTTCAAAGTCTGTTGAGTCATCTACTGTCCCATTACTCTGGAAGTGCGCCAAGGTCGTTCCCATACATAAGGATGGCAATAAACAGGTCGTGTGCAACTATAGGCCAATTTCATTAATATCAACGTCCTGTAAACTACTGGAACACATCATCTATAAACATATCATCGAGTACTTGTCTGAACAGAATATTCTCTCACATGCTCAACATGGCTTTCGTTCTGGTTTTTCGACGGTGACACAATTACTAGAATTCTCCCACGATATTGCATCCACACTAAATGCCAGAGGACAGCTTGATGCCATCTTCATTGACTATAGGAAAGCCTTTGATACAGTATGTCATAATAAGCTTCTCATTAAAATCAAGGAACTAATTCATGACACTAAACTTACAGACTGGATACAGGACTATCTGAGCTCAAGAACACAATTTGTTGCATTTAATCGTGCTCACTCATCTCAGGTCGGTGTTACATCCGGTGTACCACAAGGATCGGTACTGGGTCCATTACTCTTTATCATCTATATAAATGACGTCGTTAACGTAACTGCTGGGACTTCTGTGAAATTGAGACTTTATGCCGATGACTGTGTCGTATATTCTGATGTGGCTGGCACTCAAGATCAGTTGCAGTTAAATAAAGTTTTCGACCGTTTTTGCGAGTGGAGTAAGACATGGCAGATGTCACTGAACTTCAAAAAAACAGTCTCAATGACTTTCTCAAATAAAAAGCATCCGTTAAAGTTTTCATATTTTAGCTGTAACCACAAGCTCGAAAGTGTAGACACTTTCAAATACCTCGGTGTTACTTTCACCCCTGACTTGAAATGGCATGCTCACATTCTGAATATATCAAATAAGGCGCTAAGAAAGCTGGGTTACCTAAAGAGAAACCTTCGAGATGCAACTAGGGAATGTAAACTAGTAGCATACAGATCTCTAATAAGGCCTCTACTAGAGTATGCGTCTGTCGTATGGGCACCGCATAATGCCAATGATATAAATATGCTTGATTCTATTCAGAAAAAAGCCATAAGATTTATATATAAGCGTTATGATCGCCATTTTTCACCTACATTATATGCTAATGAATTACAGCTAAAAAGTTTGGCTCTCCGACGCACTTGTGACCGTCTTGTCCTGTTGCATAAGATCGCTCATGGGGAAACATTTATCGATGCACCCATTGCCTTTACTAACCCTTCTTCTCGAATCACAAGGAGAAGTCACCACCTTAACATAGCTCCTTTGAAGTCATCCATTGATTGCTTCACGTTTTCCTTTTTTCCTCACACTATTGATACTTGGAACGGTCTTCCGGGCTCCCTGCGCGAGCTGTCAAACGATGAATTCGTTGAACAATTGCCAAACTTTTTTCACTGATCAGCTGTGTATACTTTCCTGATGTTCTGCCCATTCAATGTGTATACTTCAGTGTGTATACTTAATGTGTATACTTTTTCTGTGTTGTATTTATTGTGACCTAATGTGATTTAGTGTGACTTAATGTGTTGTATTTTATCTTGTGTTTGTACTCACTCCTGCAATATCTTGCTGTGCAAGATGGCAGTATTTGTAAATAAAATTAAAAAAATGCATATTACGCCGCATCCCCATATACAAACCGCGGGAAAATGTAAAATAAAAAAAAATAATGTTTCGTGTTGCCGTGTTTCTTACATTATCGTGAAGCAGTGCCGTGAAGGCAACCGAAATTCGCTCGTGAATGCAATAACTTTATTAAAAGTTGTATGTCGATTTATCCGATGTATCGAATCCTTTTGCGAGTTTGATATATGCTGGTTAGACTGTAATGGCGTATGTCAGCGATGCGCTCGACTCGCGTGTTGAAACGCTTGTTTCAAGTCCAGTACCGTCATCTGCCGCAGCAAAGAAGGAAGAAATTAGGCGTTTGGATTTCTACGAGCGTAGCGATGTGGGCTTGTTGGTGCATAATGGAAAGGCAGTTTCTTAGCGCTGTTGTAGACGAGGACACAAAGGAAGAGACACTAGACACATGGGCGCTACTCACAACAATAAAGTTTATTCCTTGATCGCTTCGAACAAAATTGCCTTCACTTACACGTCACAAAACCATGTGACCTTCGTGAGATACCGGAAGTGTTTGTTTTTTGTTCATTCGTCCGGTTTTGTCTGCTTCCGGTATCTCACGAAGGTCACATGGTTTTGTGACGTGTAAGTGAAGGCAATTTTGTTCGAAGCGATCAAGGAATAAACTTTATTGTTGTGAGTAGCGCCCATGTGTCTAGTGTCTCTTCCTTTGTGTCCTCGTCTACAACAGCGCTAAGAAACTGCCTTTCCGTTTGGATTTCGAACAAAGATGACGTGTGCTTCTGTCCACTACTACTCTTTCTTCTTGGTTTCTATACGTCGCTAACAGATTTGGATTCACATCTACGCTCAAGTGTAAAACTTTGCAACGCTTTTGTCTTTTTCCGCAGGCAGAAAATAATTATTGCGCGCGGCCCAGCACTGCTTGCTGCACGAAGAATGTCTGTGATTTCTAGGGTGCAAAGGAATGTCGGGAGGAGAAGCCGACATGACGTCATTGGCCGCGTCATCATCCACGCTTTGCAGTAGTGAAAGGCAGGATAGCGTCGGCGTAGAATTTCCATACGAAGCGCCGGCTGCTGCGTGACGCGACTGCCGACGACCTTGTTCAAAACCGCCCATGTTTCTCTGTTCGAGTTTGGCAGATGTAAACACGTGCGTTTCTCCGTCCGCTGGCAGAATGTATTTGCGAAGAGCAGAAATGGACGTCTTTCGAGTCGTACTTTTGACGTCGGCCCTTCACATTCATTGAGCGTGGATTTCGGATGCGTGGAATGCGGATTTCAGTATCATACCATATCGCACGGTATATCTAAGTTCATTTAAAATGAATGACGTTTATTCGTAACTTGATTTATTTGCACGGAAAAAAACTTATGAAACAATATTAATGAGAACTAACAGACAATAATGCCAAGGAAAGTGTAGGGGATGTTATTTGTAATAATTGGGATATAAATGCGAAGAAAGTAAAGTGGACGAAAAGATAACTTGCCGCCGGCAGGGACCGAACCTGCGGCCTTCGAATAACGCGTCCGATGCTCTACCACTGTCACAAACGAGCGCCTGATAAAGCGCGCGCGCGCCCGCTTTCAAACGCCGGCGCTCACTTTTGGCGCTTAATGAGGCATATAAGGCTTTCGCCTTAAAGGGAAGTTTAAGTGGTTTTATAATTCGTTAAAGGGACCCTGAAACGGTTTTTTTTTTTAATTTTGTCAGCGTTTAGGCAAGAGCATCCCCAAATCATTCGCACCAGAAATTAAGCGACGCACCGTGCACCAAGGCCGCTACGGACAATTATATCTATACCCTCCTCCTTACCACCGCCTTGCGCCCTCAACTCACAGACACGCTAGCATCGCTGGCGATCGCAGCGCCCTCATGAGTGCACTCGACGGTTTGAGCTTCGCCCAGTCACGGCCTCCGATATTGCGCGCCAACAGGTTGCGCGCAATATCGGAGGCCTAGTGTGCCCGGCAGCACGCCATCTGGCAACAAAGGCGAAGTTCACGGAGTGGTTGATATCTGCTCCGACAGGTGCCGCCACACTACCAGCCAATCTTATTTTATTCTCCTGTACGGCGACAACCTGCAAAAGCATGCGGACCAACAAAAAAGAGAACGATCACCGATAAGCGTAAACTCGGGCAGTGATGTGGTTGTGTCTTCAGGGGTGAAGTTACAGCCGCAGACGCGTGGATCATGGCGTTGAACGGATAACGACAGCGCGACGCTCATAACAGCGACGAACTTAAGGGATTCCGCTGGCCAGATGCCTCACAAACATTGCACGATGTCGCAGCTTTACAAGTCACCATTTGTTAGATATGTGGTACACAACGCGGCTAGGTCAATTCATTGTGTCCAAGAAAAGAAACCTCGAGATAAACACTGTCGCTCAGCTCACGTCAACACGGAGCACGTTGTAACACAGGCAGACGACGCTCGCTGCCCACAGGAGGCTCGGTCACGTAGACTGCACATTAGAGCACTGCACGGGCCGTGATTCGCGGCCCGGGCCCGGCCCGGGCCCGGGACTCGTTAACCGGAGCCTGGCCCGGCGACTCAAAGCGAGAACCGGGCCCGGCCCGAACCCGAGAAAAAATTTCGCCTACCCGGCCCGGCTCGGCCCGACCACAGATCGGGCCCGACAGGGGCCCGAACCAATAGTTGGTGTTGCCCGTACATAGAATCGACCGCAAGGCGCTTTAAGTGGCAAATATCTACGCATGCTTGGCGCATGCTTCGCTAGCAAGTAACTTTAACCTACGGTACTTTCTTGTAAAAAGGGGCTGGCTCACCGTGGAAACAGTTGAGCGGACAGACTGGGTACTATGAACGTTTGTTCGGCAGAGGTATATATTGTACCTAATTTTCTAGGAATACAATCGGGATCATCAAGAGCGTTTTGTAGCAGAAAATGAAAACGTTGTTTAAAAAAGAAAAGAGACTGTAGGAACCTCTATTTACAAGTTCGTGACGCAAATTAATAAGGGAATAGGAGTAGCCAGAGCCATGTATAGGCACCAACCTTCCTTAAACACATTTAATAAAGAAAAAAGAAAGAAAAGTGATTTGCAGCATGAGTCCGGTTTCAATAAGGAGTGCAATAAAAACAGGGGGGGACAGAGAACAGAACGCTCGCTTCACTTTGTTTTTATTGCGCTCTCTATTGAAATTTAGATGGACATGAAAGTGAAACAACGAATCGGCTTAGATTGATGAATTGTACTCTGAGAAATCTAATGTCGTTAGTTTCACCATAGGCGTGCGCAGGGTTCCCCATTAGGGGGGGCGAAGGTTCATCGCAGCGCCCCCCACCCTACTAAGTCAATGTATGGGGCAGATTTTGCGCCCCCCCCCCCCCTCTTAGGTGACTAGAAGGGTCAATGTACGGGGCAGGTTTTGCGCCCCCCTCTTAGGTGATTAGAGGGGGCGGCCGCCCCCCCTGCCCCCCCTCTGCGCACGCCTATGAGTTTCACTGACGCAAATGCATTAATAAAGGATAAAATCAAGGTGAAGATTTCATTTTTAAATTTCGCGCCAAAATCTCCACGCGTGACAACATGGATTTCAAAGCGTATTTTTCGTATTTTGGCGACTTCGGCTTGTCGAAATTTCCTGAAGCTTCGTATGTTAAGTCTATGCCCCCCCCCCCCCCTCGGAAGACAATGCACTTCATTTTTTTACCGATTAGGAACTGCGTAGGACCTAGCAGACGCCGTCAAAATCTATGGCGCGTTTGATGCGGGAATTTCAAGGTGGCGTCACCAGCCGTAATTTCTTTTTGTGCGTTTTCTCGCTTCCCATGCGTCCCCTCGCGGCAGGCGTGGTGATTTTGGAATTGTGAAAGAGTAATTTCCTAATCAGACAAAAATCGTTTTTCCCTTTCGTGTGCCTTTAAAGCGTGCTGTAACGACAAAGTGCACCCTTCTGGATATGTAGCCCATATATCTTCATCATAGTAGCACCTTGCCAGGGGCGTAGCCAAGGGGGGAGGGGTTCAAACTCTCCCCGAATTTTTTCAGTTTTGCTTGCGTATATATACACGCACATTTACAAACAGACGCATGAACATACATACATAAAGTATGGTTGAACCCCCCGAAAAAAACTTTTGGCTACGCCCCTGCACCTTGCGACATCAAGACAAATAGAGGAAAAAATCAAATTTATTGCATTTGTTGCAAATACACTAACCTAGATAAAAATTATAACGAACCGGGCACACCACGTGCACTTTGGAAATACGTATAAGAAGCCGAATGGAAGAAAAGAAACTATTTGTCATAACATTCCTTTCATATGTCACACCACTGCTGTTATATACAGTCTAAGCTTTTGTGTCATAGTTTATGGTTTATTTGATCGCATGTTATTGGAAAAAATTAAAACATATAAAGAGACTCCACTATAAGCACACCATGCGCCGTTGCATCACATGTCCTGCCGCGCTAAAGTTTCACTGCTTTTCTTGGCAATGAAGGAAAGGCTACGAGGGCGGAGCTACTGCACATGTGTTGCTCCGCCAAGTAGTCCGTTTCGGCGCGCGTTTCGAATTTAGTTTTGGTTTGTGAACCTTCCGTATCTTCTGCGACGGCCATTTGATTATTCGAGCGGTCGTCACAGGCTTAAACAGCCTTTGTTAGTGAAATTCGTCGCAGGCTCCCTCGGCGGGCCGTCGGAAAAGTTGGAGGATGACGAGAACTCACCTGAAGACGTCATTTTGACTGTGAGGTGCACGTAAAAGGTGCGACGTTTTCACAGGTCCAAAAACGCGAAATGACACCGCATCAAGCAAAACAAATATAAATATCTCCTTGGTGCGCGTTGACCCTCTTTTCAATCAGCGCCCCGCAGAAAATAAAGCAATGTTGTTTTCTTTTTATTCTCACGCAGAAAACACGGACGCAATTGTGGGATTATAATCTTCAGCGGTAGCACACGCGTAGTTCGGCTCTCTAGCCTTCCCTTCATTGCCAAGAAAAGTAGTCCGCGAGTATAGCCGCAGCGCCGCACATCTGCCTTGCGAAATCTGAAGGCGTCGGCAGTCGTAATCCTTAACTTCCACCACAGGAGCAAATTTAGGATGTCTTTTTGAACCTCTGCAGAATGAAAATAGCTGTCAAGCTGATCCCTTCATTTCTCTCGTTCCCGAACGTTGTGCCACTCTTCAATATAATCTATAAATGCCTCTGAGGGTTTCTCCTTGCAGTTTTGAGCAGTGTGTTATGCACGGCTTGCACAGGGCGCTTTTTTTTTCATATTACAATGGTGTATGCCTTCCTGACGATGTTGTACCGGTAGAAGGTGGCCTTCGCTGGTAAGAATACACTGGTAGGACTGGCAATAGGTGGACGAAGTGATTGCGGTCTATTTTCTGGGTTCATTCGTGCGAATAAGCTTCTCGGCCAGTGGCGTAGCCAGAGAGTGGCACATCGGGCCCGTACCCCCCCCCCCCCCCCACGATTTTTTTTTTTTTTTTTGCCATAGCATACAGAGCACAACACAAAATGACACTCGACCGCGTCTGCTTGCCCGGCCCCCACTTCAGATCAAGGAGGTAACCCCCCCCCCTCCCCTCCCCGCGAGAAAAAAATTTCTGGCTACGCCCCTGTTCTCGACGCTTACCCATTGGATCCATATGATTCGAGGTACGGGGACATCACCTGGCATAGAATTCGTGATTCTTATGTCAAGCCAGATATTTTGTCGAGCTAATATACTTTGCCTTTAAACGTGAATATACGTGTTTAATGGACTTACGCTGCTCCTGCAGATTCCAACGCTGTTGTGGCAGTATCATGTAGCTCTCGCACTATATAGTGCAGGAGTCTCAAACACGTGGCCCGCGGACCTCTCGCTAGCGACCTGCAGCCCGCACTTGGCTGTCTTCGTCCCATTTTTTTTATATATATAAGTACGTTCTTGAGCTACACAGGCATGACAGGTCTAAAGCATTTTTTTCTTCGCGAGGCAAAGCCTGCGTCTACCACGTGTTCATACATTACCGTGAAACAAAACTCTGTATTGTAGACTTGGCGTCCAGATTTTAGTTATTTTGGAGATAGGTATCGATATGTTGGTGGAAACTTGCCGCCAAATACTCTTCAGAAATGACCCCTATATGAAATATCAAAAGGTCTTTAAAATGGTAACGTTAGCTGATATCTGGTACAACCTATTCCTCCCCCACCCCCTCAACTCCTACCTTCGTCACTGTCCTCGCCCTTGCGGAAGTAACTTTTCGTGAATGCGGCCCGTTAGTTGAGGCGAGTTTCAGACCCCTATATAGCGGAAGAAGACGAACGCTCAGATGTCAACAGTGTTGGCACACAAAGAAGGCTGTGCATGTCCATCTCGCGTCACCTGATTTCTGGGAGCCTAGACGGAGCCACGGAAAAGAATGTCTTTCTTGGGATTTTATGCAACGAGACTACGCACAGTCTTTTCGTTTTAGTGGAAGGCTGGAACTTTCAAGAACGTTTCCCCGCCTTGGAGCTCCGTAATCGCACTTGCGATGATAAGTTACAGGTAAAAATTTATTATATTACGTATATTATACTGCGATTAGAGAATAGCATTTAGGATATAAAATATTAACGAATGCAAATAAAGCATGGAATAGCGAGATGTTATAAGCGTCTGGTCTATTTGCTTTTAGCTCGCCCGTTTCAGATTTACAAAGTAGCCCCATAAGCAAAAGAAGATGAGTGCTTGTCGTTCATAAAACTTCTCTTAATAGCTTGCCCCACATAAAAAAAAAAGAATCGTTTTATCGAGATAAAATTTGAAACGTATATGTACGCACAACGTATGAGGAACACACATGAAGGGACACTAAAGAAAAAAAATTCTTAAATTATCAGTCAATTACTCCTAAAATTCCATAATCACCACGCTCGCTGCGACAAGAGTCTGTAAGCGAGAAAACGCGCGCAAAAAAAAATGCCGGTGCCGACGCCACCTTGAAACCCGTGCAAAAAACACCGTGACGGCACAGATTCTGACGGCGTCTACTGGGATCTACGTAGTGCCTAATCGCTAAAAATTAAGTACATTGACCTCTGAGAGGGCCATGGACTTAACATACCAAGTTTCAAAAAGTTTCGTTGACCCAATGTCCCCAAAATACGACAAATACAGTTTGAAATCCGTGACGTCACGCTCGGAGATTTCATCGCGGAATTTAGAAATGGAACTTGCAACTTGGCCCTTGATTTTCTCCTTATGGCGGTGACACTAACTACATTTGAGTTTTCAGAGTACACTTTATCAGTCTCAACCGATTCATTGTATCACTTTAGTGTCCCTTTAAGAGCTGAGCAGAGTCCGTGCCCGGCCCGACCCGAGCCCGGCCCTAAGCCCGGAGCTTCGGGCCCGGCGTGAGAACTACATTGGCCGGCCCGGCCCGGCCCGGCCCGGCCCACGGGCCGGGCCGGGCCCGGTTTTTCGGGTAGGCCCGAGCCCGTGCAGTGCTCTATACTGCATATTACTGCACATATCCAATCAGATCAGCCAACTGCGTGACGTCGCACTTCCTAGACGACGCGCACTGCAAGTGGGCAGTTTGAAAACGCGTTTGACCGAGCCGCTGATCGGTGGCGATTCGCAGCTTTAAAGCCATGTAACAAATTACACAGTTTACGCAGAGAGCTTGAATCTGTCTGTAAATGATCCTTAGGACTTGCTGTACCAGCCCAACGTCTTCGTACAAAATCGTCAAAACCGTTTCAGGGTCCCTTTAAAACTTCGGGGTTAACAAGGACCGACATTATTGTCGACGATGTCGTAACTTTTTCCGCGGTTGCTGCAGCAGGAGCTTTAAACTACGCGAAAGAAAAGTTTGCCTTGCTCCGCCCTAAAGTGTGGGCGTGGAAACGAAATACGTCATCTTCGGTACCATTGGCGGAGACGCGCTGTACTCGGACGGAACGTTCCCGCCGCTCACTGATCCGAACTGACTGCGAGAGTGCTATTTATGTACCCGAGGCTTAAGTAAGCACAGAGACGCGTAAATTTCTGTAGCTGGATTACAATATATCCGCCACAACGACGAACAGCCGAGCGCAATGTGAACAAGCGTCTCGTATATTCAACCGTGGCCTCTGTGGCTAGCTCCGTCTGCGCGCCGTTGCCGGAGCTAATCGCGGATGCGACGCTCTAACAGTGCTGCTGTTGTTGATGAAGCGCCATGCAGAAGATGACGTCACCTCAGTCGCCCATGCATATCAAGAAGCCCTGCGGCCGCAGCCGCTGTTAGCATTTTTGCGCTCACTTTTGAGAACTCTCACATCGGTTTTCGAATTCAGCAGGGGTCTAACTGTGATTACCCACTCCAAAGTAATGTTTTGTTAAATGCTTCAGCTTCCCTTTTAATAATGACCTTGCACGCTTCCTTAATCAGGCCTTCAGGATGGCAAGTCTAAAGACAAATGCGTTGGCACATCCCTTGATGAGCCAAGGAAGTGCCACGACACGTGTCTGTGCTCATTGTACTTCTGTGTTCAATGCCATGCACAATATTGTTTACGTATTAGATCACGTTCTTGGCAATACAATGTTGACTGTTCATGGGAATCACCCTGTTCCTTTTGTATGCGCAACAGTACCGACATTTGGCCGAGTTGGTACTCATTCATGACGGTTCTTTGCGCAACACACACACGGAGAAATTTGTGCCCGTCCTGTCTATTTCTACCTTGTCCGTGTGTGTGTTGCGCAAAAAACAGTCAGTCATGAATTTGTGTGTGTTTTACTCGCAGCAATACGCGTTCTCGTTTATTTATTTATTTATTTATTTATTTATTTATTTATTTATTTATTTATTTATTTATTTATTTATTTACTTATTTATTTATTTATTTATTTATTTATTTTATAAAGGCGTTTATTGACGGCACTAGTCGACGAAGCACAACGCGGACTCTGAGCGCGAGGAGCGTGCTGTTAGAGAAGAGCCGAAGGGGACGACCCACTAGAAAGCGCTTGAGAGGGCGACCCATTACAGACTTCCAACGCTTCGCTACAATTACCCCGGGTACGAAAAGGGAGCCGCCTGGCGACTAAACTGCTTGTCACTATGAGCGGGTCATGGTAGGGCTTCAGGCGCTCCACGCTGACAATGTCGCGCCCTCGACGGCGCATGTCCGAAGATGGTTCAATGGGCTCGATCAGGTAGTTGACCGGGGATGTGCGTTCGACGACACGGTAGGGGCCGTCGTACTTGGGCAGCAGTTTGGAAGAGAGGCCAGTTGCAGTGGTAGGGACCGAGAGCCATATGAGTGCTCCAGGGAGGAACGTGGGCGCAGAAGTGGTGGTGTCACCGCGAATGCTCTTCTGCCGCACTTGGTCATGCGTAAAGCTCCCGACACTCCTCAGCAAGTCTGGCTGTGGCAGAAATAGGCGCACACTCAGACGGATCCGGCTTGTATGGAAGGATTGTGTCGATTGTGTGTGACGGGTGCCTGCCGTACAATAAGAAAAAGGGTGAGAAGCCAGTAGTGCTCTGAGGGGCGGTATTATAGGCGTAGGTGACGAAAGGCAGAATCGCATCCCAATTGGTGTGATCGGCGGCGACGTACATCGACAGCATGTCGCCGAGCGTGCGGTTAAAGCGTTCGGTGAGGCCATTCGTCTGCGGGTGGTAAGCAGTAGTTTTCCGGTGAACAACGTTGCACTCTTTGAGAATGGCTTCGACGACTTCCTACAAGAAGACACGACCTCGATCGCTGAGCAGCTCCTGGGGTGGACCGTGGCGCAGCATGAATCGGTGCAGCAGGAAGGAGGCAACATCGCGCGCTGTAGCCGCTGGGAGGGCGGCAGTTTCGGCGTATCGAGTGAGATGGTCAACAGCGACGATGGCCCAGCGGTTACCAGCCGACGTTAGAGGAAATGGTCCATACAAGTCTACGCCAACGCGCCCAAACGGCCGGTCAGGGCAAGGTAGAGGTTGCAGACCTGCCGGCGACAGGTGTGTTGAAGTTTTGCGGCGCTGACAATCGATGCAGGAGTGAACGAACTTCTGCACGTAGCGGTACATCCCTCGCCAAAAGTACCGTTGGCAAATGCAGTGGTATGTTTTCGATACAGAGTGTGCGCACTGCGGATCAGAGTGGAACGATTCGCATATGTCAGAACGCAGACTGCGGGGTATTACGAGTAGCCACTGGCGGCCGTCGCCGTAATTGCATCGGTGGAGGAGGTCGTCGCGAACGGCGAAATGGTGAGCTTGACGACGCAACGCGCGCGCGGATGGTGTTGCCGATGGATCAGTCAGCAAGTCTATCAATGAGGCAATCCAGTGATCCTTGCGCTGTTCAGTAGCGATGGTAGCGAGAGGTACGGGGATCGATACCCCGCACCTCCACCAAATTATAAAGGCGTTTACTGACGGCACTAGTCGACGAAGCACAACGGCGACAGTCAAGACAGAGCGCGAACTCTGAGCGCGAGGAGCGTGCTGTCATAAGAGCCGAAGGGGACGACCCACCAGAAAGGGCGACCCATTACAGACTTCCAACGCTTCGCTACAATTTATTTATTTATTTATTTATTTATTTATTTATTTATTTATTTATTTATTTATTTATTTATTAAGCGAAGCTCTATGAGCTACAGATATCGGTGTCGGTGGCGGCGGCATATTTCGCGAAAAATACAGCGCCGACGAGTGTAGAGAAATGCGGGTTTGCACAAATAGGTCTTCGATCGTCGCACGAGTATTTGTGTGCGCCGTATTTTCAATAACTGACGCGATCAGCCGTTTCTGACATGCAAATCTGATCGTTTATTGAGGTCGCCGGCCATTTCACGTTGCCACATTTCATTGTTGCCTCTCACCGTTGTGTTTCGTTGTTTCACACACGACCGTCACTGTTGCCTGTGGCAATAGCATGATTAGCTAATCTTAGGTAATTCAACGCAATATAATAGATACCCTAACGAGCGCCACGTGACGGGAAACCATATGTCATTGGTTCCCTCAGACCGTGGTTAACCACGTTATTTTTTTAACCTTGGTAGCACCCGGTACAAGCGAGCCATGTACGGCATAAAGGGAGGACGTTGGCGACCGCAAGCCGAGACGCGGCGTTGGGCAGATAAGGTTTCGCGCACCGCCGAACTGGGCCGGCTGCAGCGTAATCGTAGTGACGTGCGCACGGCACCTTCGTGGGACGTTGCTGATATCATGTAGACTGCGTAGACGCGTTTGCTTTTCATCTATGCTTGGCTGTTGCGTCTGCCGCCAGCTCGCAGTCACGTGATCCTTTTCCGGGCAATCCAAGTACGATTCCCAGGCGCCGGTGCGCCTGCTCTTTGCCGCATCCGGCGAGGCAAGCTGGTATTTTTTCATTCATCTTAAATATATATAGCGCGAGCAACACAAGGAACGGGGCGTCCCGTTGTGTTGCTTGCGCTGTTCTTAAGATGAATCCCAATTGTCCTTTCTATGGTCAAATGACATTTCATTATCGACCTCCACAATATAGAGAACCTTCCTGGCTTTGTTGGGCCTCTATTCGCACCTTGAGCTTTCTACGCTTCACAGCAACACATGAACTAGCGGACGGTAGAAGAAGAAAAACTGGAGGCATGCCATGCACATTCATCACGACACCTCAGGTAGCTCATAAAAAGGAAGCTAGGAGTTTCCTGAAGCTTTGCAAGTACGCGTGCTCCGAATGACCTGGACGTGCACGGTATGCAACGTAAATAGGGGATTTTCAAATTGAAAGAAAATTAGGAGCGTTGCGTGATAGAAAACACGCTCACGCTCCTCCGAGATTTGCTTACTACCAGCGGTGCATGGTGTATATAAATAGCTCGCCGTTAATTCGTCGGCGCACACAGGGCGTGTGGTTGGGTTGTCTAACGCAGCGCGCTGGGGAGCGAGGGGTTGCTGGTTCGAATCCGCGGTCGGGTACTTCAAGAATTTTTTCTTCCGCTTTATTTTTCATCGTGCCTTTTTTATATATATATACATACCTATACATATCCGGGGCATGACGGCGACGGCAAAAATCAGCCGAGAGTGTCCATATAATTGCTATCGCAATAAAATTATCACGCGCGTAATTGCTGCTGGCTTAAAGCATGCCACCCATTACAAAGGGCATACACATTAGTGCGCGCATTCTCATACACACACGTAGTGGGTACACTGTTGTCGTAAAAGTGCTGTTGAAAAGGGCGGAAACCTTTACCTTGTTTATAGGTATGTCGAGTGTTTGTGTATGTGTGCGTGTGAGACCGGACGACTGAACATAATGACAAGCGAAACAGATCACGATGAGGATGGGGTCGGATATCGCTATCGCGTTCAACTCTTAAAGGCGAAGGTTAAAGGGGTGGTGCCATCAAATTTCAAGGCTATAACAAGCCTGTTGTGGGTTTCCTCTGTATGCAAGGACATTCCACACGAAGGGTCGGACACAGCACACGTTTAGAATATATTTTAATTCACTTCCAAAGTGTAGCTAAATGCCCATTCTCCCGATCGAAACCCATCGCTAGCGCGCCAACGCTGACGTAGATCTGTAGGAAGGGCAACGAAAGTTGTAGTGACGTCACACCGAATCTGCTGTAGTAACGTGAGTGACCTCCGGACCTCCGCCACTTCCGCAACCTACGTACCGGCTGTAGTGAACTAGAATATATTCTAATTCACTATAGTACCGGCAAAGCATCGGTTGCTACATCACTCGCCGAGTTTCGATCGCTTCCTGGCTAAGTGCGTCACAGCCTTATGTGGTCACGTGACCACGCCCCCTACACTTCTACGTCACTGCCCAACCTCGGCGCCCAGAAACCGAAACCGAAAGTTGTCCACATCAAAACGCGATATTAAATTATTTAGCGAGAATACATGAATCTTGGTGCGTGCATCATGCTTCCTGGAGCTATAGGAAACGCTTACAGCAAAGAACGCGCAAGCCACAAATTTGGTGGCACCACCTCTTTAAGGTGAGAGCTCGAGAAGCCGAAGCGAGACGCCAGCAACAGCAGCAAGGCAACCTGGCGGCGATGCGCCACCAACCTCAAAATGTACGGAGGATTCACTGTTTACCAGATTTACCGCCGGAGCAGGGGCGTAGCCAAGGGGGGGGTTGGGGGGGTTCAAACACCCCCCCCCCCCGAAATTTTTCAGTTTTGCTTGCGTATATAGGCACGCACACATACAAACGCACGCACGAACATACATAAAGTATGGTTGAACCCCCCCCCCCCCCCGAAAAAAATTTCTGGCTACGCCCCTGCGCCGGAGCTTCGCCCACTCATCGTCATTCACTTCATGGATATGGCTGCATTTTTTTTTTTCCTCGCTCCCACCTCGGGGCTTTGAAAACCCCGCGACAACAGCTCCTCGAGTAGAGAGAGCTGTTCTCCTTCCTCTCTCCCGCCTGCAACCGAGGAAGCCTCATTTTATGCGCATCCACTTTAATGGCGAAGTTGCCTGCCCTCGAGCGACTCGCGAAGGAAAGCGACAAGTTCCCTCTCCTTCGGTTTGCGTGTGTCTGTGGGTTAGCAGGGCCTAGCTGCGGGCAATCTCGCTTGCGCAAGTGCACAGGTTGCCTAAGCTACTTCGAAATGGTCCGCTGATTCCGCGGCTTCCTAAGAACGATTCTCGCAAATTGAGGCGAGGCCTTTCTCCGATCGTGGCGTTCGTTATTCCGCTCCCTGACATACCTTTTATTATGCCGGAGGACTTGTTCATGGGCTAGTTGGTATCAATAGTCAACTTCGCGCCAGTATCACGACCACACCAGTGGCGTAGCCAGGGGATGGCACACCGGGCCTTTTTTTCTTTTTTTGCCATGGCATACAGAGCACAAAATGATTCTCGACCACACCTGCCTGCCCGGCCGCCACTTCAGATCAAGGAGGTGCCACCCTTCGAAAAAAGTTTCTGCCTACGCCCCTGACGTACCGTCGCGTTCAATACGAGTTGCAACACGGTGGCCGTGGTTCACAGGGCCCCAAGCCTGAACGGTGGCACTGGCAAACGTTAAATTGGTTTAGAGAATACCAGTAACTGAAACAGCGCCTACTTGACTAGTTTTTGCTATGTCGGCGCCTTTTTGCAATGCTGGCGCCACATTGAACACGGACATGTTGCAACTTATATTGGGTGCGACTGTACGTGACATGCATGACATGATTTTCGTGTTATGACCAGTCATTTATATTTGTCACACGCTTGTCATGCCATGCCAATTTTGTTGTACATCAAGTTAATAAAATGGCCGCTAGAGCACTATCACCGGGTCATGTATGTGATGACGTGCATGACATGCATGACATGATTTTCGTATTATGACCAATCATGTATGTTTGTCACATGCTCTTGTCCTGCCATGGCAATTTTGGTATACATTAAGTTAATAACACGGCCTCTAGAGCACCACGGCCAGGTCATGTATGTCATGACGTACATGATATGCATCACATTATTTTCGTGTTATGACCGCTTATTTATGTTCGTCATACACTCTCTTCATGTCATGCCAATTTTGGTGTACGTCAAGTTAATAAAACGGTCTCTAGAGCACCATAACCAGGTCATGTATGTCATGACGTGTATGACATGATTTTCGTGTTATGACCAGTTATTTTGTTCGTCGTACGCTTATGTCATGCCATGCCAATTTCGGTGCACATCAAATTAATAAAACGGCCGATAGAGCGCCATGACCCTTTCATGTATGTCATGACGTATACAGTCGCGCTCAATATGAGTTGCAACACGGTAGCCGTGATTCACGGGGCCCCAAACCTGGCAAACGTTAAATTGGCTTAGAGAATACCGTAAACAGGGGGTGGATGCTCGAGCCGACGTTCCGACAAGTGGACTTGTCTTCTTCAAGGCTGGAACTGATTCCAGCCTTGAAGTTCTAGCCTTGAAGAAGGCAAGTCCACTTGTCGAAACGTCGGCTCGAGCAAACACCCCCTGTTTAAGGACTTTTTCATCCCAAGCTTCCATCTTGCCCTTCCTGCCGTTTTTTAGAGAATACAGCGCTTGCTTTAGTAGTTTTTGCTATGTCGGCGCCGTTTTGCAGTGCTGGCGCTACTTTGAGCACGGACATGTTGCAATTCATATTGGGCGCGACTGTACATGACATGCATGACACGATTTTCGTGTTATGACAAGTCATTTGTGTTCGTCATGCGCTCTGCCATGTCAATTTTGGTATACATCTAGTTAATAAAATGGCCGCTAGAGCACTATGACCGGGTCACGTATGTCATGGCCTGCACGACATGATTGTCCTGTTATGACCAGTCATTTATGTTCGTCATACGCTCTTGTCATGCCATGCCAATTTTGGCATACATCAAGTTAATCAAACGGCCGTGAGAGCACAGGCGGCCAGTTAGATAGACAGACCGATAGATACTCGAGTCCCTATTGCTAGCGAACACGCACAAAGGACGACATAGAAAGAGACAGGACAACCGCTAGAAGTACGCAGGACAACCGCTAGCAATATGGAATCATACAATCAATACCAACTAGCCCAGCTTAATGCATTAACGAGATACTAGAGCTCTGCACGGGCCCGGGCCGACCCGAAAGCCTGGGCCGGGCCGTCCGAAGCGTTTTCCGGCGGGCCCGGGCTAGGCTCGGGCTTGAACGTCCGGGCCGGGCCGGACTCGGGCCCGCTCATTAAAAGGTCTAAGTCGGGCCGTCGAGCACGCGAACGTTATGCATTGCATGGTCTAAGGCATTCTGTGGCAAGCCGAAGTGACACGCGCAAAGAGCTGGCTCTTAGTAAAGCTTAGCAAAGAAAATAGAAAAACAGTTGAAGTTCTTTTTTTTTCACCAGTATAGATATATTATATCTATACTGGTGCGTTTATTTTATGTGTGTGCTCATGAATTCACCTCTGTGTGAGTGTGTGTGTGTGTGTGTGTGTGTGTGCTCATCAATTCACCTCTGTGTGAGTGTGTGTGTGTGTGTGCTCATCAATTCACCTCTGTGTGAGTGTGTGTGTGTGCTCATCAATTCACCTCTGTGTGAGTGTGTGTGTGTGTGTGTGTGCTCATCAGTTCACCTCTGTGTGTGTGTGTGTGTGTGTGTGTGTGTGTGTGTGTGTGTGTGTGTGTGTGTGTGTGTGTGTGTGTGTGTGTGTGTGTTGTGTGTGTGTGTGTGTGGTGTGTGTGTGTGTGTGTGTGTGTGTGTGTGTGTGTGTGTGTGTGTGTGTGTGTGTGTGCGTGCGTGCGTGCGTGCGTGCGTGTGTGTGTGTGTGTGTGTGTGTGTGTGTGTGTGTGTGTGTGTGTGCGCGCGTGTGTGCGTGTGCGTGCGCGCTAGATGACCTGATGGCATAAAATCGTACGATCAAAGTAAATACATGCGCACCAGCATAAAAATAACAGCACTACCAATGGGCCAGATCACGGTTGTTCCCATGGACGGAATAAAGATTTCGGTCTTTTAATTGAGGTTGACACATACGGTACATTCCATTTATATTCCTTGGTATTACGTGCCAAAACCACGATATGATTACGAGGCACGCCGTAGTGGGGACCGGATTAATTTCAACCACCTGGAGTTGCAATAATGCACCCGCGTCCCAGGACTTCACAGCAAAACAGCTTAACCGCTGAGCTATACCACCGCGGGCAAAGCAACATTTCGATGCATCTAAAGACGGGACGGTTTTAAATGCGAAGCATTTCTTAGCGAACTTCTGCGACTTTGAGCGTATCTATCTATCTATCTATCTATCTATCTATCTATCTATCTATCTATCTATCTATCTATCTATCTATCTATCTATCTATCTATCTATCTATCTATCTATCTATCTATCTATCTATCTATCTATCTATCTATCTATCTATCTATCTATCTATCTATCTATCTATCTATCTATCTATCTATCTAGCCGCCTACGACTTTGTGCTCTCCTGGTCGCTTGGTTAATCGAATGTACACCAAAATTGGTATGGCGCAACATGATTGTATGACGAACATAAATGACAAGTCATAACATGAAAATCATGACACGTATGTCATGTACAGCATGATTTACATGCCACGCTCATGGTGCGCTGGCAGCCGTTTCGCTAGCTTGATATACACCAAAATTGGTATCTTGCGACGTGACTGTGTGATGAACATAAATGACACGAGTTAACATGATAATCATGACACGCATGTAATGTACAGCATGACTTACGTGCCACGCTCATGGTGCGCTGGCGGCCGTTCCGCTAGCTTGATGTACCCCTAAGTTGGTATTGAGCGACGTGACTGTGTGACGAGCATAAAAACACGAGTTCACATAAAATTCATGACACGCATGTCATGTACAGCATGACTTACGTGCCACGCTCATGGTGCGCTGGCGGCCGTTTCGCTAGCTTGATATACAGCAAAATTGGTATCTTGCGACGTGACTGTGTGACGAACATAAATAAGACGAGTTAACACGAAAATCATGACACGCATGTCATGTACAGCATGACTTACGTGCCACGCTCATGGTGCGCTGGCGGCCGTTTCGCTAGCTTGATATACCCCGAAGTTGGTATTGCGCGATGTTACTGTGTGACGAACATAAATAATAGGAGTTAACATGAAAACCATGATATGCATTTTCCTCAATGACATACAAGGCGATGTATGCAGCTCTTTGCTGGCTGCTTCGCATTACATCGATTCCCGCAATGCGTGGGATCTGCCGGCTTTTTTAAATGCGAAGCATATCTTAGCGAACTTCTGCGACTTTGAGCGTATCTATCTATCTATCTATCTATCTATCTATCTATCTATCTATCTATCTATCTATCTATCTATCTATCTATCTATCTATCTATCTATCTATCTATCTATCTATCTATCTATCTATCTATCTATCTGTCTGTCTGTCTGTCTGTCTGTCTGTCTGTCTGTCTGTCTGTCTGTCTGTCTGTCTGTCTGTCTGTCTGTCTGTCTGTCTGTCTGTCTGTCTGTCTGTCTGTCTGTCTGTCTGTCTGTCTGTCTGTCTGTCTGTCTGTCTGTCTGTCTGTCTGTCTGTCTGTCTGTCTGTCTGTCTGTCTAGCCGCCTACGACTTTGTGCTCTCCTGGCCGTTTCGTTAATCGGATGTATACCAAAATTGGTGTGTCATAACATGGCCTTATTACGCACATAAATGACAGGTCATACCATGAAAATCATGACACGCATGTCATGAACAGCATGATTTACATTCCACGGCCTTTGGGCTCTTGCGGCCGTTCCGTTAATTTCATATATACCAAAATTGGTACGGCGTGACAAGAGTTCATGACGAACATAATGAGAGGTCCTAACATGCAAATCATGACGCGCATGTCATGTGCAGCATGATTTACATGACATGGTCTCGGGGCCCTCGCGGCCGTTTAAATGAAGGGATACATACGAAAACTGGTATGACGAGACATTTCTGTATGACGAACATAACTGACACGTGGTAACATGAAAATCATGATATGCATGTCATGTATGGCATTATTTACATGCCACGCTCATGGCGCACTCGCGGTCGTTTCGCTAGATTGATATACACCAAAATTGGTATTGTGCGATGTGACTTTATGAAGAACATGAATAACAGGTGGTAGCACGAAAACCATGACATCCATGACATGTATGTCATGCTTTACATGCCACACTCATGGTGCATTCGCGTCCGTTTCGCTTGCGTGATATACACCAAAATTGGTCTTACGCGACACGACTGTATGACGAACGTAAGTGAGACGTGGTAACATGAAAATCATGACATGCAAGTCATGTACGACCTGATTTACATGCCACGCTCATGATGCGCTAGCGGAAGTTTCAGTAGATTGATATACACCAAAATTGGTATTGCGCGATGTGACTGTATGAAGAATATGAATGACACTTGGTAAGATGAAAAGCATGACATGCATGTCATGTATGTCATGATTTACTTGCCACGCTCATGGTGCATTCGCTTCCGTTTCGCTTGCGTGATATACACCAAAATTGGTGTTACGCGACACGACTGTATGACGAACGTAAGTGAGACGTGGTAACATAAAAATCATGACATGCAAGTCATGTACGACCTGATTTACATGCCACGCTCATGATGCGCTAGCGGCAGTTTCGGGAGATTGATATACACCAAAATTGGTATTGCGCGATGTGACTGTATGAAGAACATGAATGACAGTTGGTAAGATGAAAACCATGACATGCATGTCATGTATGTCATGAATTAATTGCCAGGCTCATGATGCATTCGCGGCCGCTTCGCTAGCTCGATGTACACCAAAATTGCTATTGCGCGAAGCGACTGTA
Organism: Rhipicephalus sanguineus; assembly: GCF_013339695.2. NCBI lineage: Eukaryota > Metazoa > Arthropoda > Arachnida > Ixodida > Ixodidae > Rhipicephalus > Rhipicephalus sanguineus. The sequence goes on from NC_051183.1 coordinate 6,258,246, forward strand.
CGACGACGGTAAATGAGACGTGGTAACATGAAAATCATGACATACATGACATGCACGACATGATTTACATGTCATGCTCATGACGCACTCGTGTCGTTTCGCTTGCTTGACACACCAAAATTGGTATTGCGCGACGCCATTGTATGACGAACGTAAATGAAAGGTGGTAACATGATAATCATGACATGCATGAAGTGTACGTCATGATTTACATGCCATGCTCATGGCGCACTCGTGGCCGTTTCGCTAGATTGATATGCGCCAAAACTGGTATTGCGCGATGTGACTGTATGAAGAACATGAATAACAGGTGGTAACATGAAAACTATGACATGCATGCCATGTATGTCATGACTTACATGCCACGCTCATGGTGCATTCGCGGCCGTTTCGATAGCTTGATGTACACCAAAACTGGTACTGCGCGATGTGACTGTATGAAGAGCATTAGTGACAGGCGGTAACATGAAAAACCATAATATTCATGTCATGTATGGCATGATTTACATGCTCTACTCATGGTGCACTCGCGGTCATTTTGCTCCTTTGATATACACCAAAATTGGCATTGCGCGATGTGACTGTATGACGAACAGAAATGAGAGGTCTTTTTGCAGGTCGAACCGTTTCGCCCACGACCCCACGTGACTATTGCGACGACGTCACCGTCTACCGTCTTTAAAGGGCCATTTTCCTGTCGCTCAGTGAAGGCCCTCTGCGCCCTTCGGGCGCGGAAAACTAATCGTGGCTTCGCCCTCGCTTCGCGAGTGCGGCCATTTCGCTGACGCTCAATGGCCGGTTTGCAGGGTCTCCGTCACGCGCTACTGGCCGCATCGCGGCCACGCGCTGTTTAGCCCGCGCGCCTGCCCCTTCGGGCAGGCGCCCGTCCGTGTCAGCGTCCGTGGTGTGCCCGTGTCACTGGGGCGCACGTAATCCACGAGCCGCTTCGCGCTTCTCAGTCTGGTAACAGACTAATGCAACACGAAACAATACACTGCCGAAAAAAAAAAACAAAGAAAAACGGCACAGCAGCGAGCTCTAGGTTCGAACCAACGTCCTCGCAGTTTCGAGCACGACACGTTAACCGCTGCGCCACTAGGGCCAATCGGTTGGCTTTGCACGGAAAGCCTGAAAAACGCGCCCGACAATAACGTGACGCGTCGTCAGTGACGTAGACGGTGACGTCGTCGCAATAGTCACGTTGGCGAAACGGTTCGACCTGCAAAAAAACCGTCCCTGTAAACACCGGATTTTCCGTCCGATCACCCGCTACAAAGCGCACAGGGGCGTAGCCAAGGGGGGGGTTCAAACCCCCCCCCCCCCCCGAAATTTTTCAGTTTTGCTTGCGTATATATACACGCACACATACAAACGCACGCACGAACATACATAAAGTATGCTTGAACCCCCCCCCCCCCCCGAAAAAAATTTCTGGCTATGCCCCTGAAAGCGCAAGGCATCATTGATAATCATCATCAACTAATATCCTCTAGCGGGCCCGGGCAGGGCCTCGCCATGAACACGCATGCCCTGGATAAGCTTAGTAATGAACGCCCGGCCCCGGCCGGGCCCGGGCTGGTCTCGGGCTTAATAAAGCGAAAAATCAGTCCCGTGCAGTCTCAAGCAGAACTTTTTGTTGGGCTAGTTGGTGACACGGACTATTCGAGCTGTCCGTGTCACTTCTCGTGTTCATCTTGTTGGCGCCTTATTCCTTCCGCTACCGATAGACACGCTCGAAATGCTTTTGGTTCGCCATGAAATGCTTCGCGTTTAATAATAAATGCCTAACCTATTGGTTACTAACAATATATGTGCAGGCTCTACCGTCAGAAGGGATAAACTGAGCCCAGTTTGCGCGCATTTTACTGAAAGCGATACGTCGCTGCATACCAGGCAGTGCCAGCGAAAGGGAACGTTCGAACCAAGATGGCGCCCACAACAGCAGTGTCTCCACCCTGTAGCGGAGGAGGCGGACACATCGAGGCACCCTACCTGTGAGTAGGGTTACCGTGTATGGCTCCTTTAAGGTAGCATACACAGTAACTCTACCTGTCAATGTAGACCAGCGCCACTCGTAGACATGGCGGCGAGTGTGGAACACGTTTTGCCATAGGGCGTCATGTGCCACGTGACTAGAAACAGTAAACCAGTTTAGACAGACAAGTTATTCAACCGAAGCTTGTCTGACCTATGAAGCTGGTGTTGGAAAAATTTAGGAGCCCTTCCCCAATCGGAGAAATCAGGAAAATTGGGGTGTTATAAGCGTGGCTCGGCATGGGCGTGCCTGGCGCGCTGCTTTTCTTTCTTTCTTTCTTTCTTTCTTTCTTTCTTTCTTTCTTTCTTTCTTTCTTTCTTTCTTTTTCTTTCTTTCTTTCTTTCTTCTTTTCTTTTCTTTCATTTTCTTTCTTTCTTTCTTCTTTCTTTCTTTCTTTCTTTCTTTCTCTTTTTCTTCTTTATCTTTCTTTCTTTCTTTCTTTCCTTTCCTTCTTTCTTTCTTTCTTTCTTTCTTTCTTTATGGGTAGCGGCCGCTTGAAAAAAAAAAACATCTTAGCCACAGCTGTCGCGAAAAAAGAAATAATAAATAGAACTAAACAAGTTTTCTTTCCGGGGCTGGGGTTTGAGCCCGGGTCACTCCGGACCGAAAGCGAGTGCCTTGACCACTAGCACTGGCGTAGCCAGGGTTGGTTGGGAGGGGGTTGGGGCTTCGAACCCCCCGAAATTTTTCAATTTTACATGTGTATATACAAAAGCACGCACGAACGTGCATAAAGGGTGGTTGAACCGTTAAACCAACCCAAAAAATTTCTGGCTGTGCTACTGACCACGAGGTCACGCGCCACAGCTCGCCCGATTAGGATGCCTTGATGCACGTTTTGTCACACATCGAGGTACACTACACCAGATGTGAACTGAACTGTAGCATACGAATGCGTTCAACCGACGATGCAAAAAACAATTGGGAAGTAGTATACTTGCTATGGGCCCTTCATTAAAATGCTTCGTGTTGGTGGACTAAAAGCGATCTGCTGGACAACGCGCGAAGTGCATGTCAGGAATTGCGCATTTCAGGAAAATTCTCACTTAAAGAAAATTGAATTCCTAACCCGCGTTTTCATAATCGCGTGATGGTCCTTTTGTTGGGTCGTTCCAGAGGCTGACGAACGCTGGAAAGAACGTGAAAGACGGCGCCGTACCGATTCAGCCCGACAACTGCTTTACAGTGACGGCCGCTACCTAGAAAGAAAGAAAGAAAGAAAGAAAGAAAGAAAGAAAGAAAGAAAGAAAGAAAGAAAGAAAGAAAGAAAGAAAGAAAGAAAGAAAGAAAGAAAGAAAGAAAGAAAGAAAGAAAGAAAGAAAGAAAGAAAGAACAAACATCGCTTTCCCCCATTTCCCCGATAGGAAAAGTGCTCCTGAATTTTTCTTTCAGAACTTTATTCTGGTTGATCTCGCCACCGTAAGATCATTTTTAGAAGAGGAAGTGAAGGCCATATTTTCGTGCTTGAGTTTCGCGCCGGAACTTGAGTACGTGAGCTTTAGTTCGACGTCACGAATTTCAAGGTATCTTTTGAGTATTTTTACTGAATGAAAGAAGATCGTGGGAGCGTGGCCTCACAGCACAACAGCCTAGAAAGCCATACGAGCCCAGCACTTGAAGGCAACAGACGACCGCCTGTGTGTTGTGAACTCCCTCATTGCCCTCCTCCCCATGTGTAGGGCGGACGCAGTCTACCTTTCCTATATTCCTTCTCTCTCTGACGCTATATGGCGAGACTTTGGGTCCCTCAGCGCACAATGTAAGTAACGGACAAACGCCTACGTAGGCCCTATAGGAGACGCCGTCAAAATCGTCACGTCGAGATGTTGCGGGAACTACACGGTGGTGTCAGCACTTTCTTTCTCCATCGTTTTCTCCCTTAGCGCGGTCTGAGTGGCACGTGCTTTCGGTATTGTGAAATGCCACAAAAATCGCTTTTCTGCGAACACGGTTAGCTCGAATACGCGCGCTGCCGCCCGAGCGCGAAAAAGCGCGAGACCGAGCGTCAGCTGATTGTTCCTGCAGTAGGTTACACACCTACTACTCGTTTATAGTAGCCTTACAGCCTCACCACACTGCCGGTTGTTTCGCCAGTGCCAGCACGAGCTTACGAGGAGACGCTTATCACCAGCCAGCTAGGGGGTATATAAAATACTTAGCTATTGCAAACTTTGTCAAAACTTAGGAGGAAATGTACTGCCTGGCGAAAAGGGCTTCGCCGTCCGACGGTTTTCACGGCGTGGAACTCGCTAGATTTTTAGTGGCACCAGCACCGACTGCTATCTTCCAGACCAGCCTGTGTAGCGCCGGTGCGAGTTGTCCGATGATTTTGGGTGTAGCGCCGCATACGAATTGGTAAGAAAGAAGATGACAGGAAAGAGGCGCACTCGCAACTGAGCTTTATTTTGCGTCAATTGCAAATATAAAGCCATGAAAAGCACCACGTGTTACCGGTAACACTGTCACATAGTAAAACCAGATAAAACCAGATAAAACAGCCTACCGCACTAATGATCGAGATAGTCTATTTCACATGAAAATAGGTCAAGAGACGGCTTGCTGATGCATCTGCTCCCCAACTTGTTGATGACATACGCTTCAAATAACTCACGCTCTTGTTTTCTTCTATATCTTTTAAGTACTCGCGTCTTCTCCAGTTTTGGGTGTAGCGCCGCGTACCATTTCGTACGCGGCGCTACACCCAAAACATGCAATGAAATACCACTTGGCCTGCATTGACACCCTTGTTCAGTATATTGTCCGATGGCCCTGCTATATAAGTGACGGAGTGGGTTAAGTAAAGGGCTGTGCATGCATGATAGAGTGGAGGCACGTCATAATTACAGTTATGTAATTAGTATAAATTACTATAAACAGCAATTACACCGCTTAAGTCACTGCGGCACTTGGCCGAGCAGATCTCAGCACGGCACCTATCACTGGCGTTGACGCCGCCGATGTCTTCTTACCCAACTGCAAGAGGGTATCAACTTGAGCTTGTTGGCATGGCTTCTTTCTTGTCTGTCGCTCTTGGCCGTTTGTCTTTCTTGTCCCGTGTACCGCGCTGTTTCCCATGATGTCACCCAACTGTACCCAAGAACGGATGCGACTGCCACTCCGAGACATCTAAGCGCTCTAGGAATTTTGTTTACAACTCGTGTACGCGCAGCTTCGTTTGTTAAGCGCCTCGCACGATAACATTAAGCATTTCTTACCATTGAAGGTGCGAGTACTGCGATTTAATAGATTGACCGCTGCGCAGTTCCAAAGGGAAATCCTCGGCAAGGAAAAGAAAATCGCTGCTGTCCTCGACCCTCGTGGGAGGAAACCATTCATCCCGAAGACCATAGGCGGGCAGCCACAAACAACGGGCCGACCTTGCTGAGCGGCGACGACGACGCCAAGACAAACACGCGGCGTCGAGACAATGGCCCCGCGTGTACGCCATTGTTCTCGTCTGCTTTTGTGCTTCGCCCAGTGCGTCACGCGCCGGACTGTCAGCTCTGAAGTGACGTCATAGCTGCAGAGAACATTTTCCTCGCCCAGGGCAGGAGACGGCCGCGAGCGGCCGAAACAAGCCCAGCTAATCATCCCAAAGATATAGTGCTGGGCGGCATGTGGTAAAACGGATCGCAGGCGGCGAAAGCGTACCCGAACCCTTGTAGACATGCGCGGTTCCACAAGATTTTCGGACCTACAGCCACCTTTGTCAGTGCACTTAGTTGGGCCAGTTGGTTCTGCATGTCGATGAAGTGGATGCGCTTGAAAGACGAGGACGAAGAAGAGACGGGACACACAGTGCGCAACTTACAACTTGTTTATTGGAAAAAGGGGGTAGCGTCACTTATATACACTTAAGCACGTGACACAGGGCCTGCGCGTTACACGTTACTGAGCACTCAAAAATGCTATCTCTTTCTTAGATAATGTCAATGAAGCTATGCTGACACACGATTCTGCGCATTCTAAAATATATTTTGCTTCAACAACGAGCCTCGCCGATTGATTACGGTTGCGAGATAGGACTGTGCACTGCTCAAATCTCGGGGTGCAGGAGCACTTTTGGCAGTGAGTTGCGAGATGACCGTTGTTACCGTTCCTGACATTATTGCTGTGTTCTCTTAGACGTTCGTTTAGGCAGCGCCCAGTTTGTCCTATATATACCTTTCCACATGAAAGTGGAATGTTGTACACAACACCCTTCTGGCACTGAACGAATTTAACCCTGTGTTTAACGTCGCAGATGAGAGGCGCACTGGAACAGGGCTCTGTCAATCTGCACAGTCTTGATAATTTCTGCGGAGCGGAAAATGCTACCTCAACACCCGCCTTCTGAGCAGCTTTCTTGAGATTGTGTGATATGCGATGAATGTATGGGATGACCGCTACTTTTTTGTTCCTGTTAGACTTACCACTATTCTGTTCACGACCAGATTGCTTAACTAATCTTTTCACTAGCACCTCGGATACCGACACTAACACGTGGTCAGGGTAGCTTGACGCCTTTAGACGATTTACTTGTTCTAACAAAGATTGCTGCACACGATGAGGGCATGATTTCTTAAGTGCATTATTTAGACACATGTTGGCGATGCTTCGTTTGACGAGTTTAGAATGAGCCGATCCATAGGGTAAAATTGGTTTGTTACTTCTCATCAGCAGTGGTGTTGATGTCGTAACCAAGTGTAAAATTGATTCTGTTCGTCAGCCCATACCTTGGGTTGCGTCCTATTTGAAAGCGAACTCACTGTGCGTGTTAAACTCTGACAAAGAGGGTGGCTTTGCCGTTCTGCCGGTTAACCTGTATAAAGAAAAAGCCAGGGCAGCTCTGAAGTCCGTTTTTGACAGCTATGATGGTGTTTCATTGAGGGAATTAAAAAAAGAAGGCGAAAAAGCTATGTGAAAGCTGTCACCTCTCGAAACTTGTCAAGAGCATTAGCAGTTGTAAAAATGATGCATTAGAGGTATTCTATAGCGCAAAAACCCACAAGCCAGAGTGCCCCCTCAGGGTTATTGTATCTGAGAAAAACACTTGGCAAAAGGAAATAGCAATGTTCTTGCAAGACAAACTGAACCTTCTTGTGGGCGAAGACCCCTTCAGGGTAAAAAATTCTATGGAAGTAGTTGAATTCTTTGCCAACCATGAAGGCATGGACCTTGATGCTCTGTCAGTAGACGTAAAAGACCTGTACTATTCGATACCTCAAGATGCCCTGCTCAGGTGCATTGAGGCAAGCATTGACAGGTATGGTGCAATTGGCTTCCAGAATAGAGTAGGAATTCCTGTCGCAAGCTTTCTGGGACTGGTAACGTTTTACCTGTGCTCTACGTACGTTCGCTGGGAGGGAAGCCTTTACCTGCAGCGAAGTGGCATTTGCATAGGGTCTAGTTTGGCACCCGTTTTAAGTGAACTATTCTTAGGTCAGATAGACGAGCATCTGAACAATAAGTTCGCACATTCCAATGTATGTAAAATCTTTAGGTTTGTAGATGATTTTTTTAGTAATTTTTGACAAGAGCTCTACTGGGGCTCACTTTGATGTAGAAGGAACATTGACCGCCTTTAGGCAGACGTTAGCGCCTTTACAAGTGACGAATGAACTTCCGTTAAACGGGTCCATTAAGTTATTAGACCTACATATCACCTTTCGCAGTAACCATGCATGCTGGGGTTATCAGCCAAGAAGTAACAAACCAATTTTACCCTATGGATCGGCTCATTCTAAACTCGTGAAACGAAGCATCGCCAACATGTGTCTAAATAATGCACTTAAGAAATCATGCCCTCATCGTGTGCAGCAATCTTTGTTAGAACAAGTAAATCGTCTAAAGGCGTCAAGCTACCCTGACCACGTGTTAGTGTCGGTATCCGAGGTGCTAGTGAAAAGATTAGTTAAGCAATCTGGTCGTGAACAGAATAGTGGTAAGTCTAACAGGAACAAAAAAGTAGCGGTCATCCCATACATTCATCGCATATCACACAATCTCAAGAAAGCTGCTCAGAAGGCGGGTGTTGAGGTAGCATTTTCCGCTCCGCAGAAATTATCAAGACTGTGCAGATTGACAGAGCCCTGTTCCAGTGCGCCTCTCATCTGCGACGTTAAACACAGGGTTAAATTCGTTCAGTGCCAGAAGGGTGTTGTGTACAACATTCCACTTTCATGTGGAAAGGTATATATAGGACAAACTGGGCGCTGCCTGAACGAACGTCTAAGAGAACACAGCAGTAATGTCAGGAACGGTAACAACGGTCATCTCGCAACTCACTGCCAAAAGTGCTCCTGCACCCCGAAATTTGAGCAGTGCACAGTCCTATCTCGCAACCGTAATCAATCGGCGAGGCTCGTTGTTGAAGCAAAATATATTTTAGAATGCGCAGAATCGTGTGTCAGCATAGCTTCATTGACATTATCTAAGAAAGAGATAGCATTTTTGAGTGCTCAGTAACGTGTAACGCGCAGGCCCTGTGTCACGTGCTTAAGTGTATATAAGTGACGCTACCCCCTTTTTCCAATAAACAAGTTGTATGTTGCGCACTGTGTGTCCCGTCTCTTCTTCGTCCTCGTCTTTCAAGCGCATCCACTTCATCTACAGCCACCTTGTTGTTGTTGTTGTCGTTGTTGTTGTAATGCTTTATTTCTATTTAGAGAGGTGCTACGTGGCTGTCTGCTGGAAGATATGGAAACAACATTATTTCGTCAATTTAGTAATGTCTAGGCAATGTCTAGCAGCTCGGTATGTGACCGGTGGGGTGCATTACAACGCGCACTTACACAAAGGACAAAGGTGCGACATCGTATAAAGCCTCTTCTTGGACAAATGTTTGTAGCCTGCGCTCGTGTTCGTTTATCGCTCTCCTTTGTGCAAGTAATACATCATGATTGCCTCTGGGGCTCTTTCGATCGCTGCACTAGACCGATCCGGTCTTCGCGGCAGTCGCTGGTCAGCAGTGCCCCCACCTTGACTTGGTATTGTTGAGATTGCATTTGTTTTTTGTCATCCCCGTGTAGTGTGATAAGGGTTGTGTTTCACACTGCAGCATACGTCGTATTGTGTGGGGTATTTAGAATGTATAGGCTGGTGCATCTCTTTTGTCTCCGGTCGACTGCCTCCGTATATCTTATTCATGCAATGTGCTCTGACTGACTGGCGACGGTTGTCGAGGTCGTGCTCTTTAAGTGCACGGTTTGTAGCAGCCTCGATCTACCCTGCCCGTCTATTCGTTCCCTGCGTGTCCCGGTGCCCGAATGATCGCGGACTGGTGTTGAGCGGACCGCGTTGTGTTGTCTATACCGCTTCGAGGAGTACACGAAACTCGGGATAACTTGCACTGCCGTTCAGAAAGTTTCAGCTGGCCGCTTGTGGGTCGAGATTTATGCTCAGCGATCGGCTAGCTCCTCGCCACCATGACACTTGTTATACTTAGAGAAGTGCGTTGTTGTGTTGTGAAGTAATGAATGTAAGAATAGCGCAACGCACAAGGGAAGCACACACACACAGCGCTGCACACATGGTCAGGCATTAGTTATACAGTCAGAGGTACAGGCAAGGCATATAACGCGAGCCGCATGGGCGCGTTAAGTTACCTCGAAGCTCTCTCAATGCATCCCGCCCTTTACCGTGAAGCTTTCTGTATGCCACGCGTTGTTGCGCTACCTGCGCGATCGGCCTACCTTTGGCCAAGCGGCAGTGTCATATAATGACGTATCATATGACGTCATGAGAGCGTCACAAGCCGTTCTCTCTCCACACGCTGCTCGCGCGGAGGTCACGCTGGTCTTTGTGCTTCATCCGCCTTTTCGTTCGAGGGGCCGCGCAACGAGACATTTAATGCTTTCGCCTTAAAAGTAATCATCGATTGACCAGTTTCGGAGTTCGCGAATCGATCGCCGGAAAAATATTTTTTATGTTCGTCAAGAACGACCGGAGTTTAGAGCACTACACGGGCTCGGGCCTAACCGAAAACCCAGGTCAGGCCCGGCCAGTCGGCTGGCCCGGGCCGGGTAAAGTATTTTCCACGGCGGGCCTGGGCCGGGTTCGGGCTTAGGGTCGGGCTTAGTGCTTAGGGGCTTACGGTCAGGCCCGGGTTCGAGGTGGCGTGCTCAGGTCGGGCCGGGCTTCGACTTTGCTCAGTTCTTAAAGCAATGCAATGAATTGGTTAGATTGATAAAGAACTGTGAGAACTCTAATGGCATTATTATCGCTGTTATAAAGTTTATTAATCGCGGAGAAAATCAAGGTCAAAGTTCAATTTTTAAATTTCGCACCGAATTTCCCGCGCATGAAGGCACAGATTTGTCGTATTTTGGGGACATTGACTCAACGCAGTTCTCTGAAACTTGGTATGTTATGTCTATGGCCCCCTCGAAGGTCAATGCACTACGTCTTCACCGATTGGGAACTACGTAGGCCCTAGTAGACACCGTCAAAATCTATGACGCCACAGCTTTGGTGCGCGAATTTCAAGGTAGCGTCGCCACCCGCATTGCCTTTTTGCACATTTTCGCGCTTACCAAGAGTCTTGTCGGGGCGAGCATGGTGATTTTGGAATTGCGAAAAAGTAATTTTCTGACGATAGAAAAATTGTTTTTCGTTTCAGTGTCCCTTTAAGGTTGTTGCACATACGTTGTGCATACATACATGTTAAGAATGTTAAGAAAACGTCGTTTCTTTCTTTTTAAAACATTTATTTGGTCGGTGGTTGCCTCTTATTCTTCATGTTTCGTCCCGACCAGACGGGCTTCCGTCGAACTCTCGATTTCATACATACATGTTCCACATATTTTATCTGGAAAAAACGCTTTCGTTTATGCGGGGCAAGCTAATAGTAAATAGACGAGGCGCTTATATAGTTAACATCTCGCTATTCTGTGCTTTATTTGCACTCGTTATTTTATATCCCAAATGTTATGTTGTAATCGCCGTAATAAATGTAATATAATAAATTTATACCAATAACTTATCATCGCAAGATCGATCACAGAGCTCCAGAGGGGGGAATTGTTCTTAGAAGTTCCAGCCGTCCACTCAAACAAAACGTCTGCGCGCAGTCTCGTTACATAGAGTCGCAATAGAGAAACGTTCTTTATCCGTGGCTCCGCCGCTGCTCTCAGTGGTCATGTGACGCGAGATGGACATACACAGCCTGCCTTGTGTGCCCACGCTGTTGATGTCCGAGCTTTCGTCTTGTTCCGCTATATGGTGCGAGAGCTACATGGTACTGCCGCAACAGCGTTGCAATGTGCAAGAGGTCCAATAAAAGAGGCGTGGGACAAAGTACATTCGCTTGATAAAATATATGGCTTGAAGAAAGACAATTACGAATTCCGTGCTGAGAGATGTAGCCTTACATGGAACCATATGCACCCAATGAGTAAGCGTCGAGGAGCTTCTTCGCGCCTTTATTACCAAACTGGAACGAACCCCGAAAATAGATCGAAATCGCTTCGTCCACTTCCTGCCAGTCCTACCCGTGTAGCCCAATGGCCACCTGCTACCGGCTCAACATTGTTAGGAAGGTATACACCATTATAATATGAAAAAAATAAACAGCACGGTACAAACGGTGCATAACATACACTCCTGAAACCTGCAAGGAGAAGCCCTAAAAGAGGAGTATTTTGAAGATTGGCACGACGTTCTGGGACGGGAGAAACGAAGGGATGAGCTGGACAGCCATGTTCAATCTGCAGAGGTCCACAAAGACATCCGAAATTTGCTCCAGATGTGGAAGTCTAAGGACGACGACTGCCAACGCCTTCACAATTCGCAAGGAAGATGTTGGGCTCCCCCGAGGCTAGCGGAAGCCGTGCAAGAAACTTTAGCGCCGCAGGATATGTCATGCAACAGCGCATGGCGTATACTTAAAGCCGGAATCTCTAGATAATTTTTTTTTTACGCAATAATATGTGAAGGAATAAACTGTAAAGTATGTCACATAAAGTTTCAACTGTGTGCTTTGACTAACAGAGACAAGCGCCGTGTTTGCATCACGTAACACAGGAACACGTTTACAGCGCGCGCTTTTAACGTTGTTTTGCTTACAACATTGTCCCGAGTTGCGGTACATCGGTCAGACCGGCCGATGCTTTAATAAGAGAGCTGAAGAGCGTAACTTGATTGTGCGCAATCAAAGGGTTCTTGGTGAGCACGGCAAGCGCTGTGGCTGCACCCCTGATTTTCGACGAACGCAGTTGCTTATGAAAGGGAAAGATAAAGTGGAGCGCGAAATTCTGGCAGCTTTCTTCACCCACAAAGCAAGTGTGTTAGCAGGCGTTCCATTGTTTTGTCTGACACGGAGATTGGTTATCTCAAAGGTTCTATTTAATGCGTCGTTATTTCACCCGCAGATCTCGGTTTTTCAAGTCCTTTAAATTTTTCATGGTGTTTCTGCCTTTTGACGCGAAGCGTCCATGAGTTGTTACGTTTTTGTTTGTTTGCCCCTAGCGCTCTTTCATTCCTGCACACATGCTGCATATGAATCCTCCGCTAGCTAAACAAATTCAGAAAAGATTGTTTTTATCGCTGTTTGTCATTCCTGGAAGAACGGGACTTGTCATAACAAATTTTGAGCGATTATGGCACATATATTTGCACTGGTGATTGCAGTAAAGAGGAGTTGTAAGTCAGCACCCATCGTGTATTCTAAGTGGCTATGTCCGTGTGTGTGCGCGTGTGTGCGCGTGTGTGCGCGCGTGTGCGTGTGTGCGCGTGTGTGCGTGTGCGCGCGCGTGTGTGTGTGTGTGTGTGTGTGTGTGTGTGTGTGTGTGTGTGTGTGTGTGCGTGTGTGCGTGCGTGCGTGCGTGCGTGCGTGCGTGCGTGCGTGCGTGCGTGCGGTGTTTTACCGCTGCACGCCAAAAGTTTCAAAATTTATAGATTGTATACACTAGTATTGATGTGCTATATGAAAATAATGCTGTGACAAATAGTTTTTCTCTTCCTTTCGGCTGTTTATGCATTCACCTAGGACGACTCGAAGCCAACTTTATTTTCTTCTCAGTCAACGTGTTGATCCTGCCCCGCCACCCTGTGAAAGCTCTCTGCACCTAACATGGTTTTGCACAGCCTCCAGGATCGGAGGCACCTCGGCTGGTTTTGCACTGCCTCCGTGATGGGCCCACCGTTGACGAAGCAAGGATGTCGTGTGAAGTCATGAAGACGTCCCAAATTTAGGCGATATGGTCGACGTCATGCTGACATCACGTGATGACGTCATCACATGACGATTTTTGCATCACTCGTGTTGACGCCGTCGACGCGGTCGGCCGGTCAATTTTCGAGTTTGATGAGGTATCTAAGGCTTCCGCCTTAACAAATTTGGATTTTTTCCTCGATTTCGCTTGCTGTGACAAGTTGCTACTATGCTGAAGACAGGTATACGTTGACAGGTATCGCGAAGGATGCCCGTTAGGCTTTGTTGGTAGAGCATGCTTTAAATTTCAACAAACAGCGCAATAAAAACAAAATGAAGCGGGCGCGTTCTGTTCTCTGTCTCCTCTATTTTTATTGCGCTCCCTGTTGAAACCGAACTCGTGCTGCAAATCAATTTCCTTGCTGAAACGCTCTTGATGATTCCCATTGTATTTGCAGAAAAAAATTGGTACAGTATATCGCTGTCCAACAAACGTTCACGTACCCAGTACGCCCGCTCAACTGTTTCCACTGTGATTCCATTTTGTACAACGAATTACCGTAGGTTAAAGTATAATTGTTAGCGAAGCATTCGCCAACAAAGGGCCGGGTATTTGCTACTTAAGACGCCTTGCTGTCCGATTCCATGTTCGGGCAACACCGCCTATATATAGATTACTGGCTCTGCGGTCGGGCCGGGCCGGGTAGGTGACATTTCTTCTCGTGTTCGGGCCGGGCCTTGCTTTGAATCAACGGGCCGGGCTCCGGCGGGTAAACGTGAACGAGTGTCGGGCCGGCAATCACGGCGCGTGCAGACCGGAGTGTCTCAAGCGTCTCTTCTTTTGTTCCGACGAGCGAGCTGGAAGCTACACGGGGAAAGAAGCTACGTCACACGCGCGTCATGACTTTGAGCGCTCTCTCCAGGTGTGATTCTGGCGAGCACGCAACTATGTAATATTAGCAGACCATACAGCGCAGCGCCCGGCACGGCACCCCGTGGCAAGAAGCGAAGCGCCACTCCTGCTTTATGCCAGCTATCGACCAATAGCGGCAGATCTGCTGCATGACAGCCCTCCTTTGTGGGATTAAGGCAGGGCGCTTGAGCAAGTGGCAACTGCCACGGACGACTGCAAGAACTGGCTGAGCTGTTCACGGTGTTTTCAGCTGCGCGTGTCTTTAACGCTATCGCGTTAAAGAGCTCGATTCGCAGAAATTTCGGTGTCGGCGTCGTTGGTTGTGAGCGAAAAACCATCATCGAAAAATTGAGAAAAATGCAAATAAACTAAATAATAAAACTATTCGGGTTCGAGTGAGAGTCGAACCCAGGCCGTCTGCAAAGCAAGCAGGTGTTCTACCACAGAGCCACGATATTGCTTGAAACTGCTTCTAAAAAAAAAAAAGGACACTATATGAATGTCATCTAGTGGAAGGAGTCTCCTTAACGCATATAATAATAACGCGGTGGGTCCGTGGGGGACGATACCGCGGCTCGTTTCCCGTACGTTGGCGATGCCGCGTTCGCGGTGCAATGTATGTCTTATGTCGTCTTGAGTGAGCGTATATAATCGTGCCAGGGCGTCAAAATATGCGTATTGCACAACGAGTGGGTGTTTTAAAAGCCCACCCGTCACAAAGCGCTCACACATTTTTAATCATCATCAACAGACATTTTTAATCATCATCGACAGCAAAAGCATCAACAAAATGAGCATTCCGTATAGGTTCGCGTGCTGCCTTACGGGCGCGTAGTGGGCCCTTCGTTGATTCGCAAAAGGAAGAATTACGGCGTAGTGGGCACTTTACAACTGTACTTGCAGTATAGCATTCTAGGATACTTTGAAACGGCCAATGTAACGCGCACAGTCGTTCGTTTCCTTACGAGGCATGCACCGAGAACCGAAGCCACGCTAGCATTTGATAAGGCGATGTACACGGAGCCCGATTATGCTATCGCGTTCTACTCTTGAAGGCGATGCTCAGGCGTCCTCCAAGTTTTTTCACCGAGCACGAGGACCCCTTCAGGACCCCTTTAATATATGTGCGCAACTCGTTTGGGGGCACTCGATAGATGACATATTCGAGATTTGGGATTATTTCAAACTAGTAACAAAGAAGAAAAGAAAATGTACTATTTATATATGGTGAGGATAGCAGGGTAGAAGCTACAATACCTGCAGCTTGACTAGCCCCGTCACAATGGCAGCAACGTGCGGTGCAGAAACAGTCGTAGGCCAAATTTGAACTCGCAGTGCAACATCCAGAAACATAAAAAATATTCAAGCTGCCGTATTTACATCAGAAAACGAAACATTCAAAGACATCATATCTAAAATTGAATTCCTAGGCATTGCACGTAAACTGCGATCTGTTAGTTTGAATTCGGTTATTACATTGGGTAGGCAACACTACCTGTGATCCATAGTTTGTACCAGGGCTGGGCAAAGGTACTTTGAAGTTGTATCGCGATACGATACAAGATACTCAGGCAAGAAGTATTTGAGATACAGATACAAGACACTGCTACAATAATTGTATCCGATACGGTACTTGGCAATTGTATCTTAAGATACTTCGATACATTCTCAAATTTGTTTTTATAGATCCATATAATGTAGCCCCAAACGCTTATGCACGAAAATGTCTACTTGCAAGTTTCTTAACTGTGACCTACGTTGTTTCATTTGAATGAAATGTCTGTTAGTATCTCAAAAGTTTTGCCCTTCTTGCTCAAGGTACATTAGTTTCCTTCCAATACAACTTATTGGGGTTTGTTTTAGCTTCTTCACAGGACAACTCTCTGTACACTTCGCTGAGAGCGGTTCTTGCTTGTCATTTTTGCAATTGATGGGAGTCGCTGCTCAGCATGCGACCAGTTAGCGGGTTGCCATAAAATCACAACTTCATTAAGAAGCGTTCGCACGACGGCGCAAATACCGGTGTGGACTTTTACCTAGTCTGCGCAAGACCGGGTATCCTGACAGGTGTACAGGAGCAACAACGCTGGTAGCGACATTTATATATATATATATTTTTTTTTTGGGGGGGGGGGGGGGCGCATGGTGTATACTAGGGGTTTGAGACCTTGCGCTAGCGGTCCGGCCCGCACATATGACCGTCTTCGTCCCATTTGTTTTTATTTTCTTAAATAAGTATGTACATGAGCTACATAGACATGACTGGTCTCAAGCATTCCTCTCGTGAGTACATGTGGTCACCATGTGCTGAAACATAACCGGGGATCAAAAACTCTATATATCAGAATCTGCGTCCAGATTTCACTCGTTGTGTACATCGGTATCGATGTTCCTGGAAACCTTGCTCCAAATCCCCTTCAGAAATGACCAATACGTATATGAGATATGGCAAAGGCTTCCTTTCAAATGGCAACGTCATTTTGTTCAAACTGTCTCCGACCCCCGCTCCCACCATCTTCACTGTTTCGGCCCTTGAAACTAAATTTCGTGACTGCGGCCCGCAGGCTATAAGGTGAGTTTGAGACCCCTGGGGTATACGTAGAGGACGTAAAACTGCAATTAATTTTCATATTCTACTTATCTGCTGGCGTAAAGGATTCTTTGTTGTTATACTGACTAACGTGCAATATTTTACCTTTTTTTTTTTTTCAACGAGAGAACATGTGCAACGCAGAAACGTTTCAGACGTATTGTATAGTTGCACAAGGCGTCGCAGGACACCGCCGCTATTCGCGTTATTGTCACTTATAGCTACGATTACGTGGCGATTAGTAATATGGAAAAAAATTAGCAATGCCTAAAACAGGAAAACCAATCTAAGTAAAATAGAGAGGTGGTTCTGTATCAAACATTCACATTGAATGAGTGCAGAAACACAATACAGACGGCGCCCTTAATAGCTATGAGCATGAAGTATCGTCAACTTACCTGTTGAGACAATAGAAAATTCAGTGCTTACAAGGAAATTCGACGACGCAAACCACCGAGAAGAAAAGGCGAAAGGAAAGAGCGACGCTCTTTCCTTTCGCCTTTTCTTCTCGGTGGTTCGCGTCGTCGAATTTCCTTGTAAACATGCACCAACTAGCCCAACAGCAAGTTTTACTAAAATTCAGTGCCTATGGAGAATTGCCTGAAACGGCTCGTTCGGACGCTCATGAGTAAAGCGGTGCATTCGGTATAACAGCGTTTATAAGAACATCTTTAAGGTGGCTCCTAATAATTTCCGTTATTATAATGCAAACTCACTTTCGCTATTTTCCAAAGCGGTAAGCAGAATGTTTTGCACTGTATACTCAAGGAACGCCCACTTAATTTTATATTTGTTTTCAAAATGGCTTTCGCAACGTGTAAATGTGTAAAAAAATAGCAGAAATAAAGCGGGCAGTTAAAAGAATAAAGCAGACATCTTATTTTGGGAGCGCGTTACAAAATACATACTGCAATGACCAGACCGGAAAAATAATAGAGAGACCTAGGTAATGTATGGGATGCTAAGGGACAGCTAAGAAAGCACTTGTGCTAACAATCAAATTATGATTTCCAAAATTATTTGAACAAATGTAGCAGGAAGTGATAAATACGGTAGGCCAATTATTTTCTGTTAGGTAAACGCTTGCTCTACTAGACCTAGCATCAGTACCAGTGGTGCTAAAGTTGTTAGAATCTTATTTGCATATAAGTTAATTCATCGCATGCAAGTCAAACTTGCATCCACGAGATCCTTCAAATCGCTGATATGTAAAATCTACGAGTCGCAAAGCAACCCCATTCCTGCACGCGTCACATTTCGTTACGAAGCAAGACACAAGACGCTCTTCAATAACGACACTATTCGCCGCGAGATCGGGCTACAGGTGGCAGCACCGTCGCCGCGCTAGTGTGGATAGGCGGCTGTCGGCGTGTATACAAACGTGCACAACAGCGCTTCGTTGTGAGCGATGTGACCCGATTTCCGGCAAACAAAATGCGTTGACTGCAGCTTTGTGGTAATATGTGCGATCTTCATTCCCGAATTAATGCACGAAGCGCGCCGAACGTTACAGTTACTAGTGAGAGCAGCGCATTCTGCCAACGAACGCGGGTTGCTCGCCTTCGGCGACAGTCGGCGTTTTCGCAATGGGTGACGTTTTCTTGTTGTTTTATTTGTACATGTTTAGCTTGTGTTCCGCCTACTACGCACTGCTGTATAGCGCAACTGAATTAACTATTTACTTCTTGTTCATTTGGATGCCCCTCAACAAAAAGAAAGCCCGTATTCCTGAGCGATGAGTTGAAATAGCCTTTGTGCACTGCGTGCTCAAATATTCATTCGCATTTCTTATTCAGTTCTCCATGAAATGTAGGACAGTTTATAGGTTCACTGAGGAAAGCTACGTGGCTGACAGCGCTTTAGCGCTACGGAGACGTTTAACACGCACACGCTTGTTTTTATTCCAGTAACAGTACACAAAGGTAACTGTAAGTAATGCTTTCATTTGGGCCAGTTGGTGCAAACTTGTAACTTGATTCATGGCTGCGCTAAAAACACGGACAACAGAAGAGACGTATACAGGACGGGCGCAAACTACCAACTTTATTACTGAACGCCAAAGTAAACCTATATGTGCACGAATCTCATCACGTGCTCTCTTTTACGCCCCTTCGCGACTGATTAGCAACACACCCCCCTGGGGCTATCTTTCTTTGAAGCATGGTCATGATATGGTCAAACAATTAACAAGCAAAGAATTGACAGAACCACAAGGCCGATAAAACTAAAAATTGGAAGCAAAAAACCAGGACACTGTGTGTCATTCATACAAAGCCGTCTAAAAATTGCAGCTCTTTTTGGAGCAATATCAAAGAAGGCATGCTTACGCAATGGTCAGATTGGACAGACGGGGCGCTGTTTCAATGAGAGGGCGCGAGAGCATAGTTTAGCGGTACGCACAAATACCGGCGGGCACCTAGACTTTCATTGCAGGCGTTGCGGGTGCATGCCAAGTTTCGAAGACACTGTTTTTTTGTCTAAATCAAGGGACAAGTTGCAAAGGGAAGTTGTTGAGGCCTATTTTATTAACAAGAAATCTGACCATTGCGTAAGCATGCCTTCTTTGACATAGCTCCAAAAAGAGCTGCAATTTTAGACGGCTTTGTATGAATGACACACAGTGTCCTGGTTTTTTACTTCCAATTTTTAGTTTTATCGGCCTTGTGGTTCTGTCAATTCTTTGCTTGTTAATTGTTTGACCATATCATGATCATGCTTCAAAGAAAAATAGCCCAAGGGGGTGTGTTGCTAATCAGTCGCGAAGGGGCGTAAAATAGAGCACGTGATGAGATTCGTGCATATATAGGTTTACTTTGGCGTTCAGTAATAAAGTTGGTAGTTTGCGCCCGTCCTGTGTACGTCTCTTCTGTTGTCCGTGTTTTTAGCGCAGCCATGAATCAAGTTACAAGTAACTGTAAGGCACGGAAATTTCTTCGATTGATTGCTTGCACGACAGTAATGGAACAAAGGTCCGGTTATTTTACGGGACCAAAGTACGCTTTTTCATATGAATAATGTCCGCCGCCTTCTGTCATTCTAAACAACTGAACACAAACGCTCAAGATAATGTAAAGAAAAAAAAGATGTGGCTTCGAGTGAAATTACTACGATATAAATGTAAACTACGCCGTTTCGATTAATTTTGACCATCAGCGCGCTTTAACGCGCACCTTAACCTAAGTACACGGGTGTTTTTGTATAAATTTCGCCACCGGTTAAAATTGCGCAAGGCAACTCAGTTTTGCGATTTCAGTGTCATTTCATTTTCTGTTCTTTTTAGGGGGCAATTTAAGTACCGAAGTGTCAGACGTGACTTAACAGAAATATTTCTCTCTAGTGAGACCAGGACCGTACACAACTAAACCTCGTCGTGTAACGTATAAACAACACCTAATCACAACGCTCAAGTACATGCGAGCCCCTTTTTACCGCTGCGCCACTAAAAGGCTATATTCACATGAGATTTAATACTTCTCATCTTTAGGGCAACGCCAAGTGCACTTTGCAATGCGCTTGAACCACAGAGCGGCACCTACACTGATATGACTCTCGTGAACGGAGGGTACGACGACCACACACACCACTCTCGACAAGTGCACTCTCTGATCTTATTACAGTACATATACAGCCGATCAAGGCCTAATTCTTCTTTACATCGTGTTAGGCATACGTACGAGCGGTTAAATAACGGGCAAAAAACAGCGCGCAGACGGACGGGACGAAGAAAGGGATACACAGAACAAGCGCTGACTCTCAACTGTGGTTTATTAGGCATATGCAAATTATTTATACACAAATGATAAGCATCAAGAACATGCGCAGAGGAGCTGGCAAGGTACCTTAACAAGGAAAAAAAGAAAAGAAAACTGCTTTTTAACATCGTGATGAGACTGCGCAGGAGCGACCAAAGATCAAACGAACATTCGACTGATTAAGTTTACTTCTTTTTCGTGTAAAGAAACCGATGTTTGGCTGACGCAGAGCTCTCCTTCTTTTTTAATGTAGAAAGCTTCCACAAGTTCCCGTGTCGTTTGATCACCGTGCCTAAAGAGCACAGTCGTGTCACTGAACAATGGCTTGCACCCACACTTGTTGCAGTGCGAAGGCAGGTTGGCATACGTGCATGTGTTGAAGGTTGCGGAATGTTCTTTTAGCCGTACATAGAGGCAGCGCTCCGTTTGCCCGATGTACACTTTTTTACAGGTTAAGGGTATTTTGTACACTACCCCTTGTGCACAAGGCATTGCTGCGTCCCTGTGCTTCACACCGCATTTAATTTCGCTAGACCTTCTTTTATCACGCTTTTTGTTCACCATCGGGCACAATTTTCCTAACTTATTTTTGGCTGAAAATAGTACTTGAACATCGTAACGCGACGCCACATTTTTTAACCCATGTGTCATTTTGTGCTTGTAGGGCATAGTGGCACATTTTTTTGGCCGCTCTTTTTCTACATTTTTTTGTCCCTTCTTAATCTGACGTCCCGTCCGTCTGCGCGCTGTTTTTTGCCCATTATGTATCACCAACTAGCCCAACTTTCAGTCCTGCCGAGCGGTTAAAGTTGCACTAACGCAACGGAGCGCACCGTCATTTGAGGATCTGCATGACGTACGCGCACGTGCAAACACAACGGGGCTAGCAGACGACGCACGGAGCAATCCACACTAGGGGCGGTTCAGCCAGAAGCCGCTAGGCGGCGACTCCGCTCGATCTCGCGGCCAATAGCAACATGAGAATTTGCGCGAAAGGCGCAGCACACAGTGGAGTACGCGGCGCAGGACCGTGGCTAAGAGCAGGTGTCACGGCATTGGCGCAAACTAAAAAAAAAAATCGGGAAAACAAAAGGTACGTGGGCTGGGCGTAGACGTCCGCGCGCTTGTCTTCCTCACCTTCTGCACTCACTGGAGGACTCTGGCGGAAAAATAAAATTACGTCACTGACCTTAGACTTATTCAGATGGCTTAGTGGCACCAGTACCAGCTTGAGAAGCGGAGCTTGGCCATTGATTATTATTTCGCACGCTTGTGTTGCGACAGAAGTATCTTGTATCTTAAGATACACGATACATTATCGAATGTATCGAAAATACAGATACAGATACTCGTCTTTCGAGACGTATCGCCATACAGATACAAGATACCCGTAGAGTATCTAAGATAGTATCTAAGATACATGTATCTTCGATACTGCCCAGCACTGGAACTTTGTACGCGGTCGTGGAGTGTGCCAGTGAACAGAGCGTCTTGCGGAACGTGTGGATGGATTTAGAGTTAAATTTGGTAATGTGGCGGCTGTTATTAATCCTGATCTAAGTGTTCTTAAGAAACAGTATTCGTAGAAAATTTCAATTTTTGAAAACTTATATCTGGCAAATGATTAGGACGTATGTGCATTGTATGGTTTACCTGAAATGGAACGCATTGCGTTTTTTTAGGAGCTGGCTCGCCAGGTTCTTAAGCTGGGGCGAAGTCTCGCGCCATAAGTTCCAGAGGTGACCGCTACAGGCGCAGCTCACGCGAAAGAGAAGCCTTCTTCTTGTTCTTCGAGCGCCTTGATGATGATATTAACGCAGGCAAAACCACATATAGCATAGCCAACTGTAGCATGCGCACGCTCGCGCGAAAGAGAACTCTTCTTCCTCTAGTTCTTCGAGAGCCTTCATGATTATGATAATAACGCAAGCAAAATCGCATATGGCATAGCGAACTGTAGCTTGCGGCGCTCGCTCCACTCCGGCGCGTGCTCTAGTTTGATAGGAGACCGCTAGAGGGCCACGACTGCGCGCTTCTCCTAGAGTCACTGGAAAAATTTCAGAGTATCGCATCTGTTTTCCGCGCGCCGCCGCCGACGCGATTGGCTTACTCGCATCACGTGACCTCTCGCCGCCATATCCCTTCCAAGCGCTTTGGGTGCAGGCGCGTTCAATGCAGAGCGTGGCCGGACATTTAGCAGTACCATGGTTCCCAGAAGCACTTCGTCGCTTTTTTAAACGCGTCATGCAGACGGGCGTAAGCAGACATTTTTTTTTGGGGGGGGGGGGAGGGGGAACGGGCCCGGTGTGCCACCCCCTGGCTACGCCACTGCATGCAGATGCCAGAACAGAGTAGCTCACCATCAATCGAACATTACTGGTGAGCTACTCTGGGAATCTCGTTTGCCGTGTGGGAAAAATTAATGTCAAAGAGCGCCGTTCTACGTGGCTGCATCGTTGGCCTGAACGAATTCGCCCCCCTCGAATAACACTCCTTCCTGCAGTGAACTACACTAACTTTGCTGGAAAAGATCTTATGCGACAGGATACTTCACCTTTTCGGTTCGCTGCGGTCAGCGATATTGAAAACTGCATGCCTTTCTATTTGCTCGGCTGTTTATATCTCGATCTGTTGAACAGATTACGCATGCTATCCGAGTTATAAGCGTGTTGCGCACGAGAGCGAAAACGAAGATTTATTAAAATAATAACTGTTTACTGGTATACCTTGAAGGCAATTGTGGCATGATCTTTGGCATTGCACAAAACAGAAGCGTGGAACTCTGTTGATAAACTTGGTATAAGGCAATGTT
The DNA here is from genome assembly GCF_013339695.2 of Rhipicephalus sanguineus. Classification (NCBI taxonomy): domain Eukaryota; kingdom Metazoa; phylum Arthropoda; class Arachnida; order Ixodida; family Ixodidae; genus Rhipicephalus; species Rhipicephalus sanguineus. The sequence goes on from NC_051183.1 coordinate 6,281,479, forward strand.
ATCAAGCGTACTTTTACATTTGTTGCAAAAAAAAAAATGCTGTGAATGCTGCATTGCACCGAGCGTACCCTTAAAATACTGTATAGTTGGTGAGAAATGGTCACAGCGAAAAAAAAAAAAGCAGATCCCACGCATTGAGGGAGTCGTTTTTATGCGAGCTCTAGGTCTATATATATACATACTGTGTTGCAGTAGCATGCGCTTTAAAAATTTCGGGATGTGCTATTTCTGATCAAAAGAACATAAAGCACCGTGCCGAGGAAGTTTTAATAAGAGTGCATTATGAAAAAAAAAAGTGCAGCACTGCAGAAACCGAACCCCAGCTGTTTACGCGATGACAACGCCAAAAAGAGAACTGTTTGTCGGAACACAGCAAAATATTTGCAAATTCATTGCAACGTTGGGAATATTAAGGAGACAAGAAATAGGAAATGAAACAATTAAGTAGTGATGTCAATAATTTTTGATGGCCTATTTTCTACGTATTGTAAGATAAGATGCACCTTACCTACCGCACGCCGATTCGCCCGTGCGTTCGGCTGCTGGCGTTCCGAATCAAGACGTCGCGCACAACTTCCAATTACCGTACACACACAACTTCTACAACACATATCAACCAGTTGAACAGCAAGCACGGTGCGCAAGCAAGCTATGCGTCAGCGATCAGTCGAAGGACGCAATGTTGAATGTTCTCGATGTTGTTCGATAACGTTCTCGAGTGCAGTGAACCTGAACACCGACTGCAAAGCTAGCGCAAACAGTCAAGATTCACCAAATGTCGAAGTAAATGGCATCTCGCACGATGTCACTGCGCTAATGCAACTATGTTTACAGATCCGGACCTAGCGAACACGCCCGGGCGTGACACGAAAAGAGACCGATGAAGCCATGAAGAGAGTTCGCGAGCACATGACAACATTCGCCGTACGTTTCATTAGTTGCACCGCTAACCGCGCAGTCGATCCATACCTGTCGATGACTCGAAATCATTTCTAATATCCTCTTGAAGAAACACACACACATAATGCCGTTCTGCCGAGCGTAACATGGCACTGAGGCTAAAAGATCGGTCACTTCTGAACACACGCTAGCAACGCGCCGGACGGTCTGGAAGGGACATGGCCGCCGCCACCCAATGTTGCCTGCGTGCAGCCTACCTTTGCGGTACTCTGATTTTCCAGTGACTCTAGCTTCTCCTAGGGAGCCTACATGACCAACAGGCGGTCATGTAGGCTCCCTAGCTTCTCCTCTCTCTTTCGACAGTCGTCAGTCAGTACGCTTCGATACTAATAACATGAAGGAAGAAGACAAGGCGGCGGAGTGGAGGGCTCGCAAAGGCAGCATCGCGGGCTCGCCGCCAAGACTCTGCGGTGAGAGCTCGCGAGGCCCCAGAGAGACGTCAGCGTCGTCCGGACCCCGAGATACAAGTCCCCGAAGCCGAAGCAGCGCGGAAGCGGCGGCAAGAGAACCTCGAAGAGGTGCGGGCGCGCGATGCAGCGGCCGAGCGCCGAAAGCGCTCGCTATACCTGAAGTTGGTGGCGCCGAAGCGCGCTTCAAGCGCGATTTCCTCGACCACACGTTCGGCCACAGCTGCAAGGTCTGCGACCACTTGTGGTTCGACAACAACCTGACCACAATCGCTACCATAACAACGTGTCACGTCTTTACATGACAGCAGAGGAATTGGACAGAGCATTCACGGTTTACCCGATTATCTCCGAGCCAGCTCCTCATTTATCATTCACTTCGTGGATATGCCGTGATTTCTTTCGCAATGATTTCTCTCTTTTCTCTCTCTCTCTGTACTAATTCTCTCGTCCATCAGAGTTACTGCATCCCACGCCAGACAAATCGGCGCGTGTTTTTTGGGCGCGAAGCAGAAGAGGGCGAAGAGAGCGCGGTTTATGATGATATAACTTTCTTTCTACGATACACGGCAAACCTCAAGCATAACAGCTGTGCTGTAAAAAATCAGCTGTTCCTCCCTCGCGTAGTCGGCCTCGGCATCGCGCGCTTCCCTGCGCCCCCGGCAGGCGCCTTGATGTGAAAACCAGAATGCATCATAGTCACGGTGACAGGCGAGCGCTGCATATTTTGCCTCATGCCGTCGCCCATGCATCTGCCGTGTTCTGCATGATGCGCTGCGTTCGTGCGCCTGTTCAATGCCGTGGAACGTTTACAGAAGGAACGCCGTTCCCTCTGCCGTTCCTACGTAAACGCAACGAGTTACCGTTACAGTTCCAGCGATCCTGAATGTAAGTGCCGATCCATATTCAGCGTTTCTGGCGGCGTTTTCCCGGCGTTTCGTTCCTCGGCGTCACTCGGCGTCAACGCTATAGGTGAAAACGTCCACCTCAGGATGGTCCAGACCGTGGTCCAGACGTCACCGGCGTCAGCGTCGGCGCCGGAAGCAGTTCGATGGACGCAGAACCAATCAGCGTGCGGATGGCAGCGACTTCCCCTACGTAACGGCGTCGTCGCTGCGGCCAAAATGGCTGCTGCCCGCCTCGGATCTAATAAGTCGTTGCCGTGCACTGTGTGGCCCTTAAGTTCTCAAGTGTACTTGACTTAGCTTGTTCCCTAGAAGCTTCGACAGCAAAGCGCTCGTGATATCTTTGAACTCTTTCCGAGAGACGCGTACTCAAGTTCATCGGTTGGCTTAGCAGGAATGAGTGTATTGGCCGAATACGTGGCCTCAAAGATGTGCGACAACATCAAGCTCAATAAAAAGCGTTGCTGGCCGAGTTGATGCATTGTCTGAAAATAAAAGCAGCGCGCAAAAAAAGACTGGAGACAAGACGACGAGAGCGCCCGTCCCGTCTTCTTGTCTCTTGTGTCCCGTCTTTTTTGCGCTCTGCTTTTATTTCCAAACTTCAAGCTCAGAGGCCATATATTACGAGTTCGTCGTTCTTCTTAATGCCAATAGCAGGCGCTACAAGTCAAATAAAAAAATAGACCTTTCAGCGGCACTATGACTCGTTTTATACGCCACAAAACTGCAAATGAGACATAAAAGCTATCATCAGAAATATATCTTGTTGGTCCATTGACGGAAACTGTACAGTGCTTTACGAAATGTCAGGTTCATTCCCTCTGGTCACACTGAGCGACGCTGAGCTGACGTTGGCCTCAACGCTCCTCATATGGTTTGCCGCCCTCTCTGGCGCCGTTGTTGCGACGACGCCGAGGGAGGCAACGTCAGAAAACGCCGGCAAAAACGCTGTATATGTTTCGGCCTTAATGGCGGCGTTCAACCTTTTGGCGCTCTTTCGCCATCATTGGCCCTTGCGCCGCAAAACAACACATCATCATCATCAGTTCCTTCCAAAAGGAAGTAGTTCCAGGAACGTCGTTTCTTGGAACGCCGTTCTTTAAAACACTGGTATCGGTACGCTTTAAGCATGGCCTTCAAGATTGTTCGCCGGCGCGCAATCTCGGAGGTCATGCTTTAACTGAGTCGTCGCCGAAGCGTTCTCTATCGACGCTAATATGATGCTGCATTACTTCGCTTTACCGCTCACAAACGGTGGCACTACCCCGCCTAGCCTGGCCAACGGAGAGCACCGCACGAGAGAGAATGTGTGAGGGATATAAGGCGCGTTTTTGACGTGTCGTGCATCTGCCTCGGAATAGTGCGTAGGGCGCCGGGCGCTTATCGTCGCGGACCGAGAGGTCGTAGGTTTGGTTCCCGGCGAGGGAACTTTTTCTTCCATTTTTTTTTAACACGAAAGTGTTTTATGCCGGGGTACACCAATACCTTCATTTCTGACGTATTTCAGTCACGGAAATACGTCAGAAAAATGAACGCCAACAATTGGCAAAGAAAAAGAAATTAAGATAAAGTTCCGTAGGCAGGTGTCGAACCCACGACCTCTCGATCCGCATCGATGGCTGGCGGGCGTTTAGAAAAAGAAACAGCTACCGCCAAACACGCGGAGTGCCCGCATGCGCAGTAAACCGCCGCGCTCGAACACGAACAGCTCTCGCGCTCACTGTTTGCAGCATGTGTTGTCAAGTGTGTATGACTTCATATTCGCTGCAGATAGAAAAATTCTGATCAAAAATGTTTCACGGCGTTTTCCACGTTACCATTCCGTGGCTAGACACTCTTACCAGTTAGACTTCCAATGCGCTAAAGAAAACAGCTGCCCTAAAAAAACGCCAGGCCTGCGCTGAAACCGCAGCACAGTCACAGCGAAAGCTGGAAGAGCGGCGTTTCTAGAGCCCGTTGTCAGCTCTCTTGGGGCTACAATACAAGTACACTAGAAAGATACCCACTACGCCATAAATCACAATTTTTGTGAAGTTGGGAAGCACCTACTAAGCCATTATTCGTCATTCTGCGGAGAAGCGAGGCACCAGCCGCACGTCTGTAAGGCATTATGTGCACTTTGTTGACGCGACGACTGATGATGATGAAGAATTATGGCTCAGCCCTTTGTAATGGGTCGGAAGCTTTAAACGGCCCACCAGTTATGTAATTTGCACTGGGTGACGCCAGGTCGCAATTTCCCTCTCCCGTCATGCTGTATAACATACGTTGACGTGGGAGGGAGACGGAGGGGGGGGGGGCGAAGAACTTTACTGAGACCCCCCGAGGAAATGGCTTATGGGCTTCCTTGGCAACCAATACAAGTGCACTTGCGAGGAACCCACTACGCTCTAAATCATTGTAATTTTACTGAGACCCCCAGGAAATGCATCATGCGCTTATGGGCTTCCTTGGCAACCAATAGAAGTGCACTTGCGAGGAACCCACTACGCTATAAATCACTGTAATTTTACTGAGCCCCCAGGAAATGGATCATGCGCTTATGGGCTTCCTTGGAAACCAATACAAGTGCACTTGCGAGGAACCCACTACGCTATAAATTATTGTAATTTTTGAGAAGTAGGGCAGCAGGCACTGTGCCATTTTTCGTCAATCTACGGAGAGCCGTGGTACCTGCTAAACGCATGTAAGGCATTATGCGCACTTTGTTGATGCTGTGCCAGACGACGATGAAGAATTATGTCAGAGTCCTTTGTAATGGGTTGGAAGCATTCAACAACCTACTCATTGCGCAATTAGCATTGTGTGACGCCTGGTTACAGAATTCGCGTTGTGCGACGCGTTGCGCGACGCTTGGTGCTTATTTTACTCTCTACCACGCTATATTGCATATGCTAATGTGGTTCCTTCCCGACATGAAGTCTGTATAGGACCTTTTTGCATAGCAGTTCCAAGCACCGGAATGGCTCAGAGGTTGAATACTGGGCTCCCACGCAGAGGGCCCAGGTTCGAACCTCGTTCCATCCTGGAATTTTTGTCTTATTTCGTTTTTTTTTCTTATTTCGAGCGATACTGGTTACGGACACTGGCGGCGGCGGCGGCGGCGGCGGACAACTACGGCGCCAAAAACGGCCGGTGAAATGATCTCATAACAGCTTTCGCTGTAAAATTGGTTGTCAGTCCCTTTAAATCATGATCATGGGCGCAATTGAGTCGTCGGTGCTATACCTGCCAAACAACACTAGACATTGTACAAGCTCTCATATACCAATGCACTATAAACAATCAGCTACTTCTGTGACGTGTGGGGGTGCTATCACCCCCTGTAAAGCTGTTTGCGCCTCATGGCGCACGCGCGTCTCGCGGATAAGCCGCAGTTAGGCAAAAGGGCCGGCGGGGGAGATGTGGCGCTGTGTTCGCGCTGTTTAGGGTTAGCGTGGTGGCGCCGGCAGCGCCGCCACGGAGAGGTTAGGCCGGCGCATAGAAAACAGCAACGAGTCTCTTTTGGGGTTCGGCGGCGTGCGTGGATGGACGTCTCCCGCGGTGGGTCCGTGGGGGACGATAGCGCTGCTCGTTTCCCGTGCTGAGTCGTACATCGGCGATGCCGTATTCGAGGTGCATTGTATGTCTTATGTTGTCTTGAGTGTGTGTTAACGTTTTCTGTGCATTGGCATTGTATAAGGGTACTTAGCGTTTTCTTATATATATAGTGGTGTATTAGATTCGGCAGGCGAGCTCGTCGTATGTAAAAGAAGAGGTTAATGAAAACGTAAACGTGTTCGTTGCCCGACCGCGTGAACCGTCTCCGTGTGTTCCGAGAGCGGCGATATCTTAAGACCCACAGACGACACGTTTCACTTTCGTGTTATACCGGTTCCTATGACGGAGGGATCAGCCATATTGTTTCTTTCTCATCCGTCAACGTCATATCCGTGACGGAAATACGCCACTAAAGTGTTTTGCGGACCCCGGCATAGAAGGCTTTCGTGTTAAAAAAATTACGGTAGCTTTGCACTAGTGGTACCACGCCTGAAGGAAGAGCGGAGCTGGGCGGCCTCCCTTGTTTCTCTTCATTTTTCCCTTTTCTTTTTCTCTCTGTCCCTGTTTCTATTTCTTTCTTTCTCACTTTCGCGCTCTTCTTTCTATATCTCTTTCTCTGTTTATCGCTTCCTCTCTCTCTCTGCCTGTGTTTTTCTGCCTTTTTTATGACTTAATTCCCTTTATTTCTCTCGATTTTCCTCTTTCTTTATGCCGCTTTCTCTCTTCCCTTCTCTCCTTTTAACGTGTTCGTTTACGCCTAACTATCGCACCTGGTGTACTCGGTATTGGGGCTTCGCCAACTCCTCTGTCGCCTGCCCACCTGAGGAGTTTTGCACGACAGAGCACAGGTTACCGATAGGAATGAAGAGAGCGCGTGCCGGTTCGTGATGATGATAGTTTTTTGCTACGGAGCACAAGTTACCGACAACATAATAATAATATCTGGGGTTTAACGTCCCAAAGCCACGATATGATTATGAGAGACGCCGTAGTGGAGGGCTCCGGAAATTTCGACCACCTGGGGTTCTTTAACGTGCAGCTAAATCTAGTACACGGCCCTCAAACATTTTCGCCTCCATCGAAAATGCAGCCGCCGCGGCCGGGATTCGATCCCGCGACCTTCGGGTCAGCAGTCGAGCGCCATAACCACTAGACCACCGTGGCGGGGCTACCGACAACATAAGCAGCTGCCCTGTTAAAAATTGGCCGCGTATCTGAGTGCTTCGTTGCAAATGTCGTCTAAAGACTATAGAAGAGGCGCTGCGTGGGATATGGACGCCATCTGGCAATACGTCGGGAAACATGATTGCTGTGTTGCGGGCTGGTAGTCCCGGCGCAGCAGCAAGCGAAGACCGGCGGTGACCAACGCGACCGGCGGGGACGCCAGCCAGCCCGAACACGCGGTTTGGCGCGAAGCGCTGAAGCAGAAGAAACGTCCGGACTCAACGAATACTCTCCACACACTCTTTTATTTACACGTCGCCTGGGTAAAATAGGAATGCCAGAGCGGCGCCCCATGGCATTCGTACACTTAAATACAGAACCGAAACCGAAACACAACAATGAGCTCGTGCAGAGGGCACGGAGGAAGGCAAGTTTCAGCGCAGTCGCAATTTCAGCAGGCAGGCAGGCAGGCAGGCAGGCAAGCAAAGAACTTTATTATCCGGAGGCGGCGCTCGACCCCCTTTAGCGCAGCTTAAGAAACTAGGGACTTTAGAATTACGTATGTATGCATTTTCTATTAAAGGAACACACCACCTAATACTTACCTAGTGATGTTGTGCCTCAGATATGCGTGATATTTACTTCTTGACCGACAACGTTCACAAGTATGAACAGCCGTACCAGTTCAAGATTGCTGGCCCTTGGGCAAGTGGTTCAACTTTGGCCGTGTGGCTGAATCGAGTGACGTGCCGACAAACAAAGACAGACAGACCAAAATTTCTCCGATTAAGTATCCCAAGAAAGACTATCGTCTTTAAAAACCTCGACTGGTGCGTTGCACGAAGCTCAAATTTGGGAATGTCGTACCATTTGATACGAATAGCTGCGAACTACCGAGATGAGCGCGCGCGCGTGTTCGGCAGCCGCGAGTGAAGCAAGCACTCCAATATTTTGGCACTAGACGAAGCATGCAGCGTGCCACAACGTGCATCGTCAGGTGTGGAGTGGGATGAGGGGAGCATTTGCCAGCAAGTCTTCTTACGTCTCGGGTGTGTTTTGCTGTATATGATTTTACATGCTGCTTGATGCATGTTCCTTGCATGCCACAAGCACTGCTATAATCCGTTTATCGGTGTACACATGGTCGTACTTAGAGCCATAAACGTGATAGCGTAAGCGATAATGCGTGTAATGAGTGCTGGCTGTTGTTGTTGCTACTTCTCGTAATTAAAAAGTTAACTATAGGCGTTCGTTAGTCAGTTTTCTCGAAGTAACTTTACAGCGGATCTCCTCCTCGACGTAGAGTTCGCCTGCGCATGCAGCAGTGCACACCCTTACTTTCATGCCATGCAAACATTTTTTTATCTCATTAAGCATGAGACGTGACTGGACTCCAGCTTTTTTTTCGTGAGCTACCCCATGCGGTCCCCATGTGTTAAACCACAACTGTACAACAAAAAACTCCATGTTTCAATATCGGCGTCCAGATTTCAGTCATTCAGGAAATCAATATGTTTATCGAAAATACAAGTCAAATCTCCTTCGGAAATGACCCATATACGACATACGGGAAAAGCCTTCTTACAAATGGCAATGTTAGCTGACATTTTGCTCAAGCTCCTACCTTCATCACTGTCCAGGCATGCTTGAAGTTTCGTGACTGCGGCCCGCTATCTGAGCTGAGTGAGAGCCCTCCATTGTCGAAGAGCTCAACGTACTTCATTTTCGCCGCTTAAGAACTATGCAAGGCCCTGCAGACACCGTCGAAATCTGTGACGTCATGGCATGTTGGATCGGTAACTTCACGGCAGTGCCGCCACTTGCATTCCCGCTTACCAAGCGTCTTCTCGCGGCAAAAGTGGTGTATTGTACAAAGGACAATTTACTTATGCTACAAAAAGTTGGTGTTTTCTTCAGTGTCCCTTTAGGCTTAACAAATCAAAAACGCGAGGAATCCAATGGGGCACCATTTGCATCGCGCGGTTACCACAACGAACGGCAGCAAGTAACAATCGCCGTCGAACGCACGCATCCGTGGCGGCATCCGGGCGTCTCGCATTGCGCCGTAGCTTTGTGGGTCGTGTCACGATTAGGCGTGCGCACGCTTCAATGACGTCACAGGCAGGAACGGGTGGTTGCTCGCTTGGTTATAAATAGAGCTTGGTTCCGCCGTTCGCTATGTCGCGGCGCCGAGCAAGAGCCGTGCACGATGAGTGACGAGCTGCGTGGACGCTTACCGTCAAAGCCAAAGCAGACGTACATTCTCAGGCCGATTCCATTGCAAGCCACGTTACAGGGCCCGGACAGTGCACTGAGCAAGGGAGACAAGCACGATGCGAATATAAGATCACTAAATACAGGGAAAGGAGAAATTACTATACAGGCACGAATACTGTTTCAGAGAAAGAATCAGCATGTATACATCGAAGGAAAAGTCATAATAACACTTGGCCTGTCTAAACCGAATTGGGAAGTCATATTGCAGAAAATCTTTGCACAGTTGATCAAGAAGTGATTGATGAGATGGATGTCATATCATTCTAGAGAATATCTTTGCAAAGAAGAATGGCGTGTGCAAGTGCTGACGAATTGAAAGCTTTAGTTCAAAGCCAGCTTCGGCAAGGCTCAATATGAGCGCACTTAATGCCACCAATGTCAATGCGAACACGGGAAACCACAATGCCGAGAGACTAATGAACATCACATAACGCACATAGTGCGAGTGCTGCAGACGTGAACGTATGGGCCCGTGAAAAAAAAAACTATGGAGGCGACCTTAATCCTGGACTTAGGCGTTCATGTGCCCGGTTGTATTTCTTAGTGCCCAAGGAGACATCGGCGACTTCACGCGTTCAGCGCCAGTAGTAAGCCCCTCTTCTAGTTCACTGTACCACGGCACACCAGAAGAGCAAGTTGTTGTTGTAGTGGTTCTGGGGGGGGGGGGGGGGGAGACGCTAATTTCTGCAGCCCTTGAAATTAGCGTCTTTCCCCCCCCCCCCCCCCCCCAGAACCACTACAACAACAACTTGCTCTTCTGGTGTGCCGAAAGCAGGCACTTGTATGAGGGAAGGGAGGAGGAAAGGCGAGGAGGCGCATGACACCTGGCGGGCGCCGGAGCAAGTTCACCGTACGCGAGCCCAGTCCTGATATGTACAGGGGTGTTCAAAAGTTCCCAGGTCGCGTAAAGGCCGAGACAGGCGGTACGATTTTCCATGCGATGCGACGACCGACGCGGGGGTGGGAAAACCGGAATGGTGACCTTTCCTAGAATGGGACAGCCACCATTCAGGCTGCCGCACCGCCGCGTCGGCCGTCGCATCGCATGGAAAATCGTAGCGTCCGTCTCGCGCTTAATACATGCGATAGCGGCCTGGGAACTTTTGACCACTCCTGTACGTGAGGCGCACAGCCGGCGCAACGAGAGGGAGGACCGGGAGAGAGCGTGCGACGAGGAGGATGTGACGTCAACATGCCAGAAGTTGGCGGTCCTTTAGAGCATTTGAAGTTATGACACACTTTGGTGTACATCATCTCATTGTAACGTCTTGTTATTTTCAAAAATGGTTTAAAAGCTATAAATAAAGGTGGTTAGGCATAGTTACAGGAACTCCCGCGAAAGCAAACAACGATAGCTTTCACAAATCGCGAGAAGGGCTGGCGGCATCGCTATCAATTCTCAGCGTTGCTAGAGGAAAGGTACGTCCGTGTTTAGAGCCTTTCAGATCGAAAAATACTGCTTGTAAAATAGCTACGTGCTTTTGGGATTAACTACTGCAGCTACAAACACTGCGAAGGGTGAGCTTTCTGTCGCGCATAAAAAGAAATGGGTCGAGAAAAACCAGTTGCCGGTCCCTTTAAAGGCCGAACCATATGGAGCGTTTCTGCCGGCGTTTTCCCGGTGTTTCGTACGCCGGCGTCCCTCGACGTCGACGCTACCGGTGACGGTGGCCGAAACGTCCACCTCTGGACGGTCCAGACATCACGGGCGGCAGCGTCGACGCCGGAAGCAGTTCGATGGACGCAGAACCAATCAGCGTGCGGTTGGAAGGGACTTCCGCTACGTAACGGCGTCGTCGCTGCTGTAAAAATGGCTGCCGCCCGCCTCGGATCTAATTAGTCGTCGCCGTGCGCTGTGTGGCCCTTAAGTTCTCAACTGATGCTTGTATTTGACTTAACTTGTTCACTAGAAGCTTCGACAGCAAAGCGCACGTGATATCTTTGAACTCTTTCCGAGAGCCGTACTCAAGTTCATCGGTAGGCTTAGCAGGAATGAGTGTATTGGCCAAATACCTGGCCTCAAAGATGTGCGGCAGCTTCAAGCTCAGAGGCCGTATATTACGAGTTTGTGGTTCTTCTCAATGCCAATAGCTGGCGCTACAAGTCAAATAATAAAAAAAGACTTTTAGGCGGCACTGTGACTCGTTTTTTGCACCACAGAACTGCAAATGAGACATAAAAGCTATAATCAGGAATATATCTTGTTGGTCCATTGACGGAAACTGTGCACTGCTTTACGAGGTGTCAGGTTCATTCCCTCTGGTCACACTGTGCGACGCTGAGTTAACGCTCCTCATATGGTTTGCCGCCCTCTCTGACGGCGTTGATGCGACGACGCCGAGGGACGCAACGTCAGAAAACGCCGGCCAAAACGCTTTATATGGTTCGGCCTTAATGTATCATACTCGCGGCGTCCGTCCATGCCCTGGCACGGTGCCAGCTGTGGCCTCTCCCCCTCACACTCTCTCAGCAATCACGTGATGGCGCATAGCAACAGTTGCACGTTGCTCCCTCCAACGCGCGTTGCGCAACTGTTGAGCAACGCGGCGGCGGCGTCCGTCGATATGGCAGTCATTCGAATGGCCACAGGCTTCGCCGAAGACACTTTGGAATGTACAAAAGTGTCCTTCAATTTTGTTTTTATTTTAGATAGTTCGGCTGCATTTTTTTAGAAATGGTATATTTTGTGGTAATACAGATATACCTTCTGTGTTTCATCCGCTGGAGCTTTCTCTGCGGACGTCCAAGGTTTTTTCAGCGAGGCTCCGAAGGGTGCCGACAGTCAGCAAACGAACATTCCCGGCTGGCTTGTGCGAATCCCGGCGGCTGCTGGGGCTTCGGTGTTGTTGAGTGTCTCGATCACTGCGGTTATCGAGCGGCGGTACCGACGTCAGTCTAGCTGACGCTTTTTTGTCCGGCGTCGTTCACCTCGCGCGCATTGTGTTCTGGCTGCAGCAGGCCATGTCGGCTGACACCGTATCGTCTTCCTGCCTGGAGGATATCCGCACGCAGCTGGTTTCCAATGATTCACGACTGCGGGGAGAAAGAGAGGTCAACGCTTCGATGCACTGTGTGCCGGAAGCGTCGCGTCTTCTTCGATAGCGCGGCCATTGTCTCGTCAGCGGTGTTGTGTTCCTTCGCAGTACGACTGCACTGCAGGGCAATCTTCCATCGCACACAGCTTCGCGTTGTTTTCGATCAGGGTCCAGAACTTACACAAATTCATTCTTATGGGACACTGAAGATAAAAACGATTTTTGTCCATTAAATTACAACGTCACAATAGCGAAACCGCTAGAAGACGCTCGGTACGCGAGAAAAGGCGCGCAAAAAGAAAGCACAGGTGGCGACGCACCACTGAAGTTCCCGTGCCTGCTCGCCATCACGTCACAAATTTTTAAGGAGACTGCTAGGGCTCACCAGGGATGCCAGGAGTGGCTACATTGCGCCAATTTGGCTATTTTTTAGGCTATAGTGGCGGCAGAAAAAGTGGCTTGGCTAGATTTTCGGCTAGTTTCTTGTCCCTTCCATTTGAACGAAATTATCAGTATCTAGTGACGTAGCAGCCGTAAGCGTTCGAGTATGCGATGTCAAAACATAGTGGTCAAGGCGTGCTTAAAGCTCCCAAATTGAATATGGCACACTTAAGGCTTTTGGATACTTGGCTGGAGAAGGCTGCTTTAAACCGTAAAGGGAAGCGGACACAGTTTGACCTGCAAAAAGTGCGTAATAAATGCGGGGCATCTTAGGGGCCCGAGCTGTCGTCTCATGTCATCGCTTGGCGTCACGCTTAAAGTACCAAAAGAGGGCGCTAAAAGTCAGTTCAATGTCAAAATAAGTCAAGACAGGGCGCCCCTGCATCACAAATGAAGGTGGTCAAAACTCTACCACCGGAGGCATGCCAGCAGACATGGCAAGAATACCTAGTCTGCAAGAGATAAATGCAAGCAATTGTGCAGCGCAAAATCGCTGAACATGATAGCTTGCAGATTAGAGCATCGGCTGCAAGTGGACGGAATGGTACGAAGAAGTTTTAAGGCCCGAACACACGTACGCGTTGCAGCGCGTCAACGCGTGACTTCTTGACGCGGCGCCGCGCCCTCTCCCTATGTAGAGGGAGGGCGCGCAGCTTCGCGTAGCCGCGTGCCCTCTCTACCTATAGGGAGAGGGCGCGGCGCCGCGTCAAAAAGTCACGCGTTGACGCGCTGCAACGCCTACGTGTGTTCGGGCCTTGAGACATACATATCCTCTCTAGACAGCACCTCTGCACCCGACACTTCGACACGAGCCCAGTGGCCAACCAGTGACTGACCTGCAGAAACATATTAGTGACCACCTACAGGCATTGTACGACTCCACACATGGCAATCGTGAACCACTGGATGATGACCCCGCTGGCCAGCCTGACCAAAGCGAGGAGAGTAACATTTGGCAAGTGACCAGGGTGGCCATATACAGAGCAATGACCCGAATTAGTGCACACACAGCACAAGGGCCTGATGGCATCCCTGCGGGTCTCATTAAGTGCCTTGGTGAAACTGCTCGAGAACACCTCGCTGTCATCTTCTCCGGAATTCTAGCCGACGACGCAGTTCCAGCAGACTGGTTGTGTGGCACAGTGACTCTCCTTTGTAAGAGAGGTGGGGACGGGGGCCTCCTTCGTGACTACCGACCACTTACAGTAACAAGTGTTCTCTACCGACTGTTTGCTAAGGTGTTGAAGATGTGGATGAATGGATGGGCGGAGCATGAGGGAGTCCTCACGGAGCTACAAAATAGATTCCGACCTGACTGACGTCTGGAGGATAACCTCTTCACACTCACGCAGCTGATTGAGATAGCACAGAAAGAGTCCCGTGGCCTTGTCGCGTGTTTTCTGGATGTTGCGAAGGCCTATGATAGCGTGCCACAGAACTTCCTACTGCAGCGCATGGCAGATTTGGGAATGCCACGGGTGTGGACGGACCTTCTGCGCAGGATATATACAAAGACAACACGGTAGTTAAAGTTTTGTGGAGTCACGACAAAACCAGTGGCCGTCAAGCGTGGCCTCAAGCAGGGGTGCCCTCTCTCCCCCCTGTTGTACATGCTGTATGCCTCTGGGTTGGAGCGATGCATTCTAGAATGTGGTAAAGGCTTCACACTCAACCATCAGCTGGAAGGATTGCCGATCACATGGACACTACCCGGGCTTGTGTTTGCGAATAACATTGTCCTTGTGGCAGAGCGACACGAGGACCTGCAACATCTAGTCAAACAAGCTGCGTCTCACCTGGTTGTCCTTGGCCTCAAGCTTAATGGCAAAAAATCAGCGGTCCTACAGTTCGCGGGCTCGGAACTAATATATCGGTGGTGCTTCCTTGTGGTGCACTAATCCCACGGACTGATCGATACAGATACCTGCAGGCGTTATTTTCACCACAGCATCAAAGGGCTTTCATGCACACGAGGACCACATACGCCACGCCTCACGGAGAGCAGCCAAGGTTCTCCGTAGGAGAAGCTTGTGGGGCTGCAACAGGTACATGCTGGTTCGAAAACTATGGAAGGGGGTGCACGTACCGGCACTGACCTTTGCGAATGCGCCAGTGGACGAGGGCCAAAGCTGCTACCAGAGACGGGCCTCACCAGGAGAGATCGGTCTGCCCTGCTGCGCCTGCGGACCGGCTGTGTGTGGACCGCTGCCCGCCGACATGCGAAGGATCTCTGTGCCCCCCCAGCCTGCAGCCGCTGCGGCGATCCTGAGACCCTCGAGCACCTCCTCTGTGCCTGTCCTGGCTTGGCACAGGAACGCTCGAGGGTCACTACGGCCTACCGGAGCCAGGGCCTACATGCCTCCACACTCGAACACCTGCTCTTCCCGTCGCGTCCCCACCTGCCAGCACTCCGGAGCCTGGTGGAGTTCCTGGACGAGACGGGAATAGCCGCCTACAGATGAGCTGGGAACTTGCCGCCCCTGCCCTTGCTGCTGTCTTGCCTGCTGCTCCGGCCACGGCGAACGAGACACAATGACATCCTACACACCACTATCCTCTTTCATTTTCCTTCCCCCCCCCCCCTCCCCAAAGACGCTGCGCCGTGCCCCCGACTGGGCTGCAGAAATAAGCGTCTCTTCCTCTACATAACCACAAACAACAACAACAACATGTCTGACAGCTGAGACCAGGGCATGGCTCGAACGTGGACAACGGGAGGTGGGCAGGCTGGCTCTCGGATGTCACGGACGGGTAGCCGTGGAGGCCATACAGGGAAACGCCGGCTGGTCGAAGGGCGGCTGCGCTTACTAGGCAACGCAAGATGGGCTCGGCGCGTCTTCCGATAATCTGGGCTTGAAGGTCATCAGAACCAAGTCGCTCACGCGCCTGCAAACGCTGCGCCGTAAGTTTGGTTTCTATGAGAATCCTGCCAATGAAAACAATGGGCACAAGTGGAAGAAGGCTGTACAAGCTAAGGTAGAGGAGGAGGAGGAGACAGCGCAGTGGCATGGTACGATGGTGCAGAAATCCACTCTGAATATGTACCAGTCCCATAAGAAGGTCATTGCTGTCGAGCGGCTATACGACAACGCCGCGAGATTGGGCTGCAAGTGGCAGCACCGTCACCGCGCCAGTGTGGATAGGCGGTCGTCGGCGCGTACGCAAACGCACACAACAGCGCTTCGTTGTGAGCGATTTGACCCGATTTCTGGCAAACAAAATGCGTTGACTGCAGCTTTTGGTAATATGTGCGCTCTTCATTCCCGAATTAAAGCACGAAGCGCGCCGAACGTTACTATTACTTGTGAGAGAAGCGCATTCTGCCAACGAACGGAGTTGCTCTCCTTCGGCAACAGTCGGCGTTTTCGCAATGTATGACGTTTTCTTGTTTTATTTGTACATGTTCAGCTTGTGTTCCACCTACTACGCACTGCTGTAGCGCGACTGAATTAAGTATTCACTTGTTCATCTGGATACCCCCAACAAAAAGAAAGCCCGTATTCCTGCACGATGAGTTCAAATAGCACTTTGTCCACTGCGTGCTGAAATATTCACCCGCATTTCTTATTCATTTCTCCAATGTAGAACATTTGATAGGTTTACTGAGGAAAGCTACGTGGCTGACAGCGCTTTAGCGCTACAGAAGCGTTTAACACGCACACGCTTGTTTTTATTCTAGTAACAGTACACAAAGGTAACTGTACAGCACGGAACTTTCTTCGATTAATTACTTGCACGACAGTAATGGAACAAAGGCCCGGTTATTTCACGGGACCAAAGTACGTTTTTTCACGCGAATAATGTCCACTGCCTTCCCTCAATCTATTACAACGCAACACAAACGTTCAAGATAATGTAAAGCAAGACGATGTGGCTTCGCGTGAAATTACTACGACATAAATGTAAAGTTCGCCGTTTGGATTAATTTTGACCATCGGTGCTCTTTAACGCGTACCTTAATCTAAGTACGCGGGTGTTCTTATATAAATTTTGCCAAATGTTAAAATTGCGCAAGGCAACTCAGTTTTGCGATTTCCGTACATTCTATTTCCTGTTCTTTTTAGGGGACAATTTAAGTACCGAAGTGTCAGACGTGACTTGACAAAAATATTTGTGTGTTGTGGGACTAGGACCATACACAACTAAAGCTCGTCGCGTAACCTATAAACGACAGTCCCGAAGTTATACACCTAACCACAACCCGCAAGTGCATGAGAGCCCTTTTTTTTACCACTGAGCCACTAAAAGGCTATATTCACCTGAGACCTAATACTTCTCATCTTTAGGGCAACGCCAAGTGCGCTTTGCAATGCGCTTGAACCACAGAGCGGCACCTACACTGATATGACTCTCGTAAACGGAGGGTACGACGACCACACACAGCACTCTTGACAAGTGCACTCACTGATCTTATTGCAGTACATATACAGCCGATCAAGGCCAAATGCTCCTTTACGTCGCGTTAGGCATACGTACGAGCGGTTAAAGTTGCCCTAACGCAACGGAACAAACCGCCTTTTGAAGACCTGCATGACTTACGCGCACATGCAAACACAACGTGGCTAGCAGACGACGCATGGAGCAATCCACACTAGGCGCGGTTCATTCAGAAGCCGCCAGGTGGCGACTCCGCTCGATCTCGCGGCCAATAAGCAGATATTAGTGTACCGCCGCCGCTACGACATGTCCCCAGATGTCGCCACGGCAATTTGCAGAATATGTTCGGCCGAAGAGGAGGACATCGACCACCTCGTCCTGCACTGCACGAGTCTCTCTCCCCGACACGCCGAGGACACCGACCTTCCGACAGCCCTGGGCTTTACCGACTCTGCCAGCAGTGCCAGCAGTGCCACAGTGACAACAACGAAGGAGAGACTGCGCCAATGGTGGCTCGAAACGCGGCGGTAGCTACTGTGCCAGACCCATCGGATGCTGTGGAGACAGGTCATAGTGGAAGGACACAAGAGGCATTCACAGTGCTTCACTTATGTGCCTTTCGTACTGCGTGTATATTTATTTATTATTTATTTTTGTTATTTTATTATTATTTATCATTTTTTAAATTATTTACTTATTATTTAATTTATTAGACTAGGACGCCAATAAGAACACCCGATACAAAGGGGAATTAGCCACATATCATCATCATCATCATCATCATCGTGAAGGTTTCCTTCCCCGCCATGAACGACAAGCAGGCAGCCCGTTTGGAACGCCAGCGTCGCCTGTCCGAGCCAGCGACAGCGAAACGCCAGCGCCGGGTGGCGAAAAGCCAGCGAATGCGAGGTAACCCTCAGCTTCGGAAGACGCAAGCCGAGCGCCAACAGCTTCGACTCAGACAGACGCCAGCCAAGCGTCAACAGAGGCAGGCGAATCCTCAACTCCGCACAGCTTTTACACTTGATTTTTTTAATGCAGAACATTTTATTCGGTATGCCCGTAATATCCCGTTTGGAGCACCTGCTGATTCTTTGATCAATGTTCTCACCATTAGAATCCACCAGCTCTACCATGAAAATTATTTAGAAAAGAAAAAAAAAACACCGTTATCAGAACTTATAATACAAGAGGTGAAATACATAAATGAGTGATAGCATACGAAGGTAGCAGGCTCGGTCCCTGTCGGCGGCAAGTTGTCTTTTCGTCAACTTCCTTCGCATCACAATTACTGCAGTACACTTAAACCGGTATTCTTGGCTTCGTTATCTGCTGGCTTTCATTAACAGCCGTGTCGAACAAATTTTATCCGCGCAATAAGACCTACGGATGGACACACACACACACACACAGCGCTGATGTCTCGATTAGAGCACTGCACGGGCCGGATTTTACGGCCCGGGCCCGCTTTATGAAGCCCGAGCCCAGCCCGGACCCGTGTTTCCAAGCGCGGGCCCGGCCCGGGCCCGGGCGTACATGACCGAACCTAGCCCGAGCCCGGCCCCGGCCCGTGGTTCCAAGCCCGGGCCCGGCCCGGGCGTACTTGACCGTACCCAGCCCGAGCCCGGCCCGAGCCCGTCGTTCCAAGCCCGGGCCCGGCCCTGGCCCGGGCGTTCATTACTAAACTAATCCAGGGCGCGCTTGTTCATGACCAGACCCGACCCGGGCCCGCTAGAGTATATTAGTTGTTGATGATAATTAATAATGATGCCGTGCGCTTTGTAGCGGGCGATCGGACGGAAAATCCGGTGTGTACATGCATCGAAATGTTGCTTTGCCTGCGGTGGTAGCTCAGCGGTTAATCTGTTTCGCTGTAAGTCCTAGGAAGCGGGTGCGATTCCCGCGGCCACGGCGGCCGCAATTTGATGGGGGCAAAATACAAGAACACACGTCTATATACTCATCTTTAGGTGCACGTTCGAGAACTCAAGGTGGTCGAAATTAATCCGGTGCCACTACGGCGTGCCATATCGTGGTTTTGGCGCGTAATACCAAGGAATATAAATGAAATGTATCGTATGTGTCAACCTAGGATAAAAGACCGAAATCTTTATTCCTCCCATGGGAACAACCGTGATCTGGCCCATTGTTGGTGCTGTTAATATATATATACATTGTTGTGGCGTTTATTGGACGGTAGTCGGCGACGATATGCAATGGCCACAGTCAAGGCAAAAACACGGACTCAGAGCGCGAGCGCGAAGGGAGCCGTCCGGCGACCTAACAGCTCGTCACTATGAGTGGGTCATAGTAGGCCTTGAGGCGCTCTACGTTGACGATGTCGCGCCCTCGACGGCGCATGTCCGAAGATGGTTCGATGGGTTCGATCACGTAGTTGACCGGGGATGTGCGCTCGACGACCCGGTAGGGGCCTTCGTATTTCGGCCGTAGTTTTGTAGAGAGGCCAGTTGCAGTGGTAGGGACCGAGAGCCATACGAGCGCTCCAGGGAGGAACGTGGACTCAGAAGTGGTGGTTCCACCGCGAATGCTCTTCTGCCGCTCTTGTTCCTGCGTTGTAAACGTCTTGGCAAGCTCGCGACACTCTTCCGCAAGCCTGGCTGTGTCAGATATCGGCGCACACTCAGTTGAAGACGGCTTGTATGGGAGTATAGTGTCGATGGTGTGCGACGGGTGCCTTCCGTACAATAGGAAGAAGGGTGAAAAACCAGTAGTGCTCTGAGGGGCGGTATTATAGGCGTAGGTGACAAAGGGCAGAATGGCATCCCAATTTGTGTGATCGGCGGCGACGTACATTGAGAGCATGTCGCCGAGCGTGCGGTTAAAGCGTTCGGTGAGCCCATTCGTCTGCGGGTGGTAAGCAGTAGTTTTGCGGTGAACAGCACGGCACTCTTTTAGAATGGCTTCGACGACTTCCGACAAGAAGACACGGCCTCGATCGCTGAGAAGCTCCTGGGGTGGACCGTGACGCAGCATGAATCGGTGTAGTAGGAAGGAGGCAACATCGCGCGCTGTAGCCGCTGGGAGAGCGGCGGTTTCGGCGTATCGCGTTAGATGGTCAACAGCGACGATGGCCCAGCGGTTACCAGCCGATGTCAGAGGAAGTGGTCCGTACAAGTCGATGCCCACGCGCCCGAACGGACGGTTCGGGCAAGGTAATGGTTGTAGACCGGCGGGTGACACGTGCGTTGAAGGTTTTCGGCGTTGGCAATCGAGGCAGGAGCGAACGAACTTCTGCACGTATACCGGTACATCCCTCGCCAGAAGTATCGTTGTCGAATGCGGCGGTAACTTTTGGATACCCCAGAGTGCGCGCATTGTGGATCAGAGTGGAAAGACTCGCATATTTCAGAACGCAGACTGCGGGGTATCACAAGTAGCCACTGGCGGCCGTCGGCGTTGTAATTGCGTCGCTGCAGTAGGTCGTCACGAATGGTGAAATGTTGGGCTTGACGACGCAACGCGCGAGTGGTTGGTGTTGCCGACGGATCAGTGAGCAAGTCTATCAGCGAAGCGATCCATTTATCCTTGCGTTGTTCGATAGCGATGGTGTGAACGTCGATGGAAGAAACAACATTGTTAGGTACCGAGCAGGGGGCATCGTCGTCAGGCAAGGGGGAGCGCGAGAGGGCGTCGGCGTCAGCATGCTGGCGTCCCTTGCGGTACAGCACGCGAATATCGTTGTCCTGTAGGCGAAGTGCCCAGCGGGCGAGGCGGCCTGAGGGATCCTTCAATGACGACAACCAGCATAGTGCATGATGGTCGGTGATGACATCAAATGGGCGGCCATATAAATAGGGTCGGAACTTTGTAAGGGCCCATATGATCGCCAGGCATTCCTTTTCGGTGACGGTGTAATTGCATGGTCTCGGCTTTAGGAAGCGTACGTCTTGCATATGCCACGACATATTCAGGGAACCCTGGTTTGCGCTGCGCAAGGACAGCGCCAAGGCCAACACCGCTGGCGTCTGTGTGTACCTCTGTAGGGGCCTTAGGGTCGTAGTGGCGTAGTATGGGAGGCGACGTCAACAAACGACGGAGCTTTGCGAAAGCGTCATCGCACTCCGACGACCACGAATGGAGGGGCCCGTTACTTCCGAGGAGCTTCGTCAGCGGTGATCTGATAGTCGCGAAGTTTCGAATGAAGCGCCGAAAGTAGGAACACAGTCCTACGAAACTGCGCAGTTCTTTGACGGACGTAGGTTTCGAGAACTCGGTCACGGCCCGAAGTTTGGCTGGATCGGGGAGAATTCCGTCCTTGGACACGACGTAGCCGAGTATTGTCAGCTGCCGTGCTGCAAATCGGCACTTCTTTAGATTCAGTTGCAGACCAGCGTCGCTCAAACGCGTCAACACATGCCGGAGGCGTTGAAAATGCGTGGAGAAGTCTGGAGCGAAAACGACCACGTCGTCGAGGTAGCACAAGCACGTGTGCCATTTCAGGTTGCGCAGAACAGTATCCATCATGCGCTCGAAGGTGGCGGGCGCATTACACAGCCCAAACGGCATGACGTTGAATTCGTACAAGCCGTCGGGCGTGACAAAGGCGGTCTTCGGTCGAGCGTCATCAGCCATATAGGTACCTGCCAGTACCCTGAGCGCAAATCGATAGATGAAAAGAATTCGGTCCCTTGTAGGCTGTCAATCGCGTCGTCTATTCGCGGTAGTGGATACACGTCCTTACGAGTGATCTTATTGAGTCGTCGGTAGTCCACACAGAACCGCACAGAACCGTCCTTCTTCGCAACAAGTACGACAGGAGACGCCCAGGGGCTGTTAGATGGTCGAATAACATCGCGTCGAAGCATGTCGTCGACTTGCTCGTTGATTACGCGGCGTTCTGTGGGAGATACACGATATGGACGTTGCCGCAGTGGTGGTTGGGCGCCAGTGTCGATGCGATGCGTAACGGTGGACGTGCGGCCGAGAGAAGATTGAGCAATATCGAAAGAAGCGCGAAATTCTTCCAAGAGGTCCAGAAGCTGGGAAAGCTGGACCGGCGTAAGGTTGCCAGCAATGGAAGAAGCAAATACATCAGCGGGCGATGAACCAAACGTGGTAACAGAACTGAGCGTGCCGGAACTGGGGCAGTGCGTGCCAGCTGGTTCGTCCATAACTTGTGCGTCTTCGAGGGGTTCCACGCTGCCGAGACATTCTCCTCGCACCAACGTAACACTGTACGGAGATGGGTTGATAACAAAAATTGACGTGCTGCCCTGAGTGACTTGCACGGTCGCGAAGGGCAGCAGCAGGCCTTTCCTCGTGCAAACACGGTCTGATGGCGGGAGGAGCGCGACGGTGTCGGAGAGACTGGCGCAGTAGACGGACACCGCCGTTGACGAGTATGCAGGCAGTTTGGTGTCGTCTTTGACGGGCACCTTGCTCACAGACGATGGACTGTCAGCCGGCGTCAGATCAGAGAATGGTGAGAGCTCTATTTCGGCGGGTGCGCAATGAATCACGGCGTCGTGGTGGGAGAGAAAATCCCATCCTAGGATGACGTCGTGAGAGCATGCTGGAATTATGATCAATTCGACGGCGTACAAAGCATCCTTAATCATGACGCGGGCTGTGCACACCGCTGTAGGGTGAATACTTTGGGCGCTGGCTGTACGGAGGGAGAGCCCGCGAAGTGGCGTCGCCACTTTTCGCAGTAGTCGGCTAAATTTGGCGTCAATAACGGATACGGCGGCTCCAGTATCAATAAGGGCAGATGCGCGCACACCGTCCACAAACACGTCTAACACGTTCGATGGGCTTCGCTGAGGGCTTTCGCAGTTCGATAGCGTCGAAGCCCTTGCCTCGTGGACTGCGACTAGTTTTCCTGGTCACGTGGGACCGGCCGTGGCCGCATCGGTGACAGTGATCGGCGTCGTGGTGACGGCGAACGGTGGGTAGATGGAGCTGGGCGAGACGACGGTGACATAGGCGGCGGTGAATCGTAATACGGGCGGCTTGACTGGCTGGGGATGGCTGAGGCTACACGAGGCGGCTGCACGCGATTGCAATAGCGGGCGACATGACCGGCGCAACCACACGCGAAGCAGATCGGGCGGTTGTCAGAAGTGCGCCATCGGTTCGCCGGGGTAGGTCCCATCCATGGAGCAGGACGCGGTGGACGAGGCGTCTGCTGATACGACTGCATGATGGGCTGCATCGGTGGCCTAGGTATGGCGTCGGCAAACGCAGCCGGCCCACTCGCTTCGAAGGCTTGAGGTCTGGCGACGGCTTCGGCATAAGTAAGTGGGGCAGCCACAGGAATCGCTTGGGGTGACCTGGCTACAACCTGCGCGTAACTGAGCGGCGCAGGTGCCGGAGGGGGCTGGTGGTATTCCGGCATGACCTCCGCGATTTCCTGCTGAATAGCGCGGCGTAAGGGAGCCAGCAGCGTGGTCGACGGCTGTTCAACATGCTGCGGGTGAGGGAAGGCCAGTAGGGAGAACTGGCGGGCAATTTCCTCGCGCATGAATGACTTGATCTCGGCGAGCAAGGCGGACTGATCAGAAACCGCCGACAAGCCTGCGAGATCGGCGTCGCGTGATGGAGGTCGACGGGTCAGCAGTCGCTGCCGGCGCAGCTCCTCGTAGCTTTGGCAGAGCGTGATCACCTCGGCCACAGTACGAGGGTTCTTGGCGAGCAGCATAGTGAAGGTAGTGAAGGAATCGTCGTCGATGCCTTTCAGAACGTGGCGTATCTTGTCAGAATCAGGCATGGCCGCGTCAACCTTCTTGCACAAGTCCAGGACGTCTTCTATGTAGCTCGTAAAAGGCTCACCCGTCTGCTGAGCTCGTTCACGTAAACGTTGTTCGGCTTGCAGTTTACGAACGGCAGGGCGGCCAAACACATCGATGATGGCGGTCTTGAAAGCACACCACGTGGGGAACTCGGTGGTGTGGTTGTTGTACCACAGGCCCGCCACACCCGCGAGGTAGAAAACCAGGTTGCTGAGTTTGCCTGCCTCGTCCCATTTGTTTGGTACGCTCACACGCTCGTACATCGCAAGCCAGTCCTCAACATCGGTCCCATCCGCGCCGGTGAAGATAGGAGGGTCGCGGATGCGGGGGACACCGGGGCATGCGGTCGTTGTGGAAGGAGACGTTTGCTGAGCAGCGTCTTAAGGCATGGTAGTTGGTAGGGTATGGGATCTCAGCTCCAGGGGCATCGAATAGGAGCACAGCACTCTCCACCAATTTGTTGTGGCGTTTATTGGACGGTAGTGGGCGACGATATGCAATGGCGACAGTCAAGGCAGAAACACGGACTCAGAGCGCGAGCGCGAAGAGCCAAAGGGGACGACCCACTAGAAGGCTATAGAGAGCGCAACCCATTACTCATTAAAGGCTTCGCTACAACACACACATTATATATATATATATATATATATATATATATATATATATATATATATATATATATATATATATATATATATATATACGTGATCTGGCGTGTTTATAAGGAAACCCACTACGATGTACTTGTTACTTTAACAAAGTCTGGTCCAGCAGACGAAACGTTAGTGAAAATATACAGTGCCAATCTATATCTATACAGGTGAAAAAAAAAAAGCACTTCAACTGTTTTTCTAGTTTCATTGCTAAGCTTTACCAGAGTCATTCAATGCTTCTTATGGTCACGAAACTGCCGCGTCAGTTTCATATGGAGCCAGCGGCCGCCGCCAGAAGCGCAGCTGTGCTTGAGAGGCGATGCGAACGCTGCTATCGCTGGGGTTGTGTGTGGGAAGCCTCGGAGCTTTCTAAACTTCCGCAACGGTCGCTTTGCTTTCACGCTTTTACTTCTAGCACTCAACATGCATAAATACATTTCTGAACGCGTTTTCTCTTTTAAAATGAGCACCCGGGAGGAAAAAAACCAGCTCAATTAAAACATGCAGCTCGCGGTGGTATCAGCAGAAAAAATACAAAAATTCGGGGATTAACGACAGAATACCAAGATATATAATTACGAACGCCGTAGCAGGGGACTTCTGTATGACTTTTGCCACCTGCAGGCACAGCTGTTTCACCATGCTCGTAAGTCGCTCGCTGTACGCCGCCGGCCGCAAGTTGATTCGTCTCGCCTTCACGCTAGATGTTTGACAACAGTTGTGGCATGTAGAGAAAGACACAGTTTGACCTGTACTTTATTCCAGAAAACATTATTCTCTGTGAAGCATATTCTACGCAACGTTTCTTTCACCTGCACCGGCAACGCACTCACACCGGCCGCCGGCCGGCTTGGTGCCGACGACGTAGCGAAGCCTACTTCGTATCGCTTCGTAGTTGTGGCAGGTAACTCTGCGGGAATACAACCGCTGACGAACAGCTTACTTTTGTTAACGCTGGCAGTGTTCTTCGTAGTTCTTCCTCATTCGGCACATTGAAGCGAGTTATCCGTGGCGTCCGGGCTCGAAGGCTTGCACTTGTTTGGGTCCGGAAGCTCGATAGGGAAGAAACGTGGGTGAGCGCGCTCGCTCGCTGCGTGCGCCGGCGAGAGTTGCACTTGACTCTCATAACAGCTTCTATTCGTTGTAATAGTGCTTCGCTTTCACTCTGGCGTACAACCGATATGACTTGTTTTCGTCTAGCCGACAGGGCCGAGCAGTGCAGCACTTAGCAGGTGATCGGCGCGCAGTTACACTCCCCGTTGGTCCCTTTCTTGCCAGGCGTTTCCGCACGACACGCACTACGGTGCGGTCTAAACAGGGCGTCGGCGACGCTCGTAGCTCTTCTCAGGGTGACTCACGTGGTCGTTTGCATGGTGGTCGCGCTGTAGATGAGCGAGATCGAGGTTTGCGCTTTGTGAGATACGAAGGAAGTCCTAAAAAATCCTTGGAACGGTGTCAGCCTTCAGCGTTGGTTTGTCGCGTTTCTGCGACACGGAGTCGCCGTTGATGTTAAAATCATACGCAGTGATAATGTCCGAGGCGTCGAAATGGTTCGCACACACACGTGTATACTTTGACTCAAAGTTAATTATCACCGCTTTCTTGCAGCGGTATGGCCCGCTTCCATTTCTCGCGCTGCTGCTTGTCTAACGGCAAACAAAACAACGACACCTTTTTGCTTCCCTTGTAGCTGGAACGGCACCCCGGCACGCAACATCTGTTAGGCATCCTAGTCCTGCGACAGCGTTTCCTCAAACTTGAACATATGATATCCAGCAGCTTGTCTCGCACGGCGCAGACGATCGCCTCTGTGGCGCAGCGGCGGCGCGTTGCGGCATTTTCGAGCAGCGTATGAAGCTCGCCCATAGCGTGACGGTGCAGTTTCGTGACCATAAAGAGAATTGAATGACTCTGGCTTTACTAAGAGCCAGCTCTTTGCACGTGTCACTTCAGCTTGGCACAGTATACCTCAGACCATGCAATGCATAACGTTCGCGTGTGCTCGAAGGCCCGACTTACCGAGTCCGGCACGGCCAGCAGCCTCAAGCCCGGGCCCGGCTCAGGCCCGCGGCTTCAAGCCCGGGCCCGCCGAAAAACGCTTCGGACTGCCCGGCCCGGGCCCGTGCAGTGCTCTAGACTCGATCCCTAGACCTGTGTTTCGTCTTTTTGCGCGGGTAAACTTGGTTATACACATGAACCAAGTCGCCCAAGCAGCAGCTTTAGCTAGTGTTGTTTACACTTGAAAATGCGAGAGGCTAATTTAGCAGTAGTGCTAACTTTGTGCACTATATTTCCTGTCTTGCAGGGGCGTAGGCACGGGCCCGGTGTGCCACCCCCTGGCTATCTTGTAAGTTAAACGTGCTGATTTTTGTGTGGTTCTTTTTGTTGTTTTTTATGTCTTCATATGCTTATGTCGTCTGTTCTGCTGTGGTGCAGCGCGCTCGTCGAACTAATGCTCTGCTCTGTTTGTAAAATCGATGAAATAAAATTGATTGATTAACGTGGCGCCGCTTCGAGGATCACAATGCGGATGGATATCAAAAACGCACTCCACTCGTACGACCGGCCTGATGAGATGCACCCTCCTTTCTTTCAGCTGTGTCTTTAATTCGTCATCGCGTGTAGCAGTGAGCTGCATCTCACGGAACGGGCTCCGAGGAAGAAACAAGTTTGTGGGCTAAATCTGCCCCTCGTCTAACAGTCACGTGTTCCATCGCACCCCCCTCGTGTTCGTCTTCGAAATTCATACCTTGCCCGAACGACGGCAATCCGGGAGCCAGAGAGACCGTGCAGAGAAAGTAGCGAGCAAAAAAGGAAAGAGGCTACAAAGAAAGAAAAAGGGCCACTCTCTTCTCGAAATGCAGCCCGACTCGCTAAACCGGTTCTCCCGCGCATGGGCCGGGTCCACTCGGAGCGCAGGGGGGGGCAGGCCGTTCGCGGAAAGTGGTTGTTCCAAAGAAGCAAGTAAACACGAAGAGAGCGAAAGTCCTCCTCCTTGGCGTGCCAGATAAAAACAGCTCGGTGCCACGAGGCCAGCGATGGAAATTTGCGCGCCGTTTTGGCCGCAGCCTTCCCCTCCCCTCAGAGAGAAGCTTCTGCGAACAATGTGCACCCCTCCAGTGCTTTCTTCCGAAACGATTTCTTTCGCTAGCGATTTCGTCATTGTATTTTTTTTTTATGCTTGCAGTTGTAACTTGCTCGTCGGCGTGGATAGCGGAGCCGAATTAATCGTCGCGCATCCCTAAGACAAGCCGCCGTTGACCCTGAATGGCCGCAGCGGGGCCTTGAAACCTAGAATCAACATCCGGCGGAGCGTGTCGCATTGCTGAGAAGGCCGCTCTATTGTCGGAAGGAAAAAGACGATTTGCTTATTTTGCAAATACGCACGTGTCCTCCCTTGAGAGGGTAAAGAAAGAAGACGTCCTTGGCTTCATCGTGGCGAGAAGAGACACAGAACCTGGTTGGTACGTGCCAGAATGACTGTCTGCCGCAAACATTACGACACGCGCTTTGTTTCGATTGACATGAGGAGGTGCACAAATGAGGTTACTCCTGAACAGCTCTTGAAGGGATTGGGCATACAACGTAAAGGATTTATAGTAACGCTTTCTCAGTGTAACACTAGGATGATTTAAAGAAAAATACAGGTTAAACAGCGTACCATCGGTGCATAAGTAATGCTCCGATGGAACGGCAATGTTTGGGAAACACGCATTATACAATTTATGTAACACCGCAGTACCGCAAAATGAAATCTCAAGAAATGCAAATAATAACGTCCCTAATAACGTATCTATTTAACGGGTAATGCACACATCATGTAGATAAATTATCACACACGGACAGCTTAACAGACGTTCACTTTTACAGCGCAAAAAAAGGACGGGACAAAGACGAGAAGCTACAACACAAGCGCTGAACATGGTCAGCGCCGGTACTGTGGATTGTCCTTTTTTGCTCTGCAAAAATGAATGTATACCAACTAGCCCGCACCTCGACGCTTCTACACAGCATAACAGACAACACAAAGTTATAACTACGACATAACCCAATGAGTGACCTTCAAACAATAGAAACACTAGATCTCCTAATTTAATCACGTCAGCATCTTCGTTCTTGTGAAGCCGGACTTTTTTTTTTCTTCTGGCCGCTGCGCAGCGACTCTGGTTGATCAGCGGATGGAGTCTTCCACAAGCACTTGCAGTGCGTCTTCTTCGTTTCTTGTTACGTTTGCGCTGTTATACCTAAGAACCAAGTGCTTGTTGTGCTTGGCGCATCTTATTGCTCAGAGTGCTTACGACTTGTGAGCCTTTCAGTAAAGAGTACCTCCATTCCGTGCCTCTTTTTCTGTCAGGGAGCACATCGGCTCGAGAACAGTGTCAGTGGAAGCCTCCCCAGCTGACCGATAATCGGGATACGGTTATCTTCTCCGTCAACCACAGCTGAATGCTTTTACGGCCCACTAGAAGCTCACTACGTGCAGTGAAAAAAGAAAAAAAAATGCGGTCAAAACTCAATGACGACAACGTTGCGTGTTGAGTCTCTCTGTAATGCAACCAGGCGATTGACGTAACTGCAAGTTGAAATAAGCGTGCCAAAGAATCCGAATAACGTAGAGCAATACCTCTGTCTATTCACTTGATATTTCCCCACGCGCTTAATTCTTTATTTCGATGTCATCGGGTTTTACCCACTAAAGACTGTTGCCATATATGCGCGTCGCAATGTTTGGGAAACTTATCGACTGTTTTACCCTATTCTGATAAGATTGCGCGCACGGCAAGAGTATATTCGAGTGTGTGTGTTTTTTTTTTTGTTTTTTTAACACGTATTCGACTTTATTTTGGGGCATAGCGCTGGGATTTTCATCAGTCGTGTATAAGAGACGACGCACGTTCAGTCGGCGACCACATTGCCTAGAAGTACACGCTGCTGGGCTAGTCGGCTCATGTTCAAGTACACGCCACGAAAGTGTGGCTGTTCTTGCGCAAGGAATTAACGAGGGATCCTGGACCCTCGTCATTTCTTTGCGCAAGACAGCCATACTCTTGTGGCTTCTACTTGACCAGATTACCGAAGCGCGACGACTGTGATCGCCGCTATTAGTGTGAATTGCTTATTCT
Organism: Rhipicephalus sanguineus; assembly: GCF_013339695.2. Lineage (NCBI taxonomy): Eukaryota > Metazoa > Arthropoda > Arachnida > Ixodida > Ixodidae > Rhipicephalus > Rhipicephalus sanguineus. The sequence continues at coordinate 6,311,113 of NC_051183.1, forward strand.
TTAAGGGGAACTGACACAAATTTTGGTATCGCGTTTTTTTGCTGCAATGTGTCGCTGGGGGCCTGTTAGTCATAACACGTCACACCTTTGCTGCAGCGCGCGACAGATAATCACGGGATCCTCATTACCGACCAGTGTCAGTTACGGTTTCAAAAACGAAAAGCCTCAGGGTGCAACTATCACCACCTAGCGGGTGCAGCGCTCGACACGCCAGCACACAGAACTGTGACGCACTTCCGCGCGGTTCGCGAGCAGCCACCGAGAAGTCGGCTGCTGGAGCGATCGCGGCAAAAACAAATGACGGCTATGACGTCATCATAACTTGTTGCAGCGGGGTCACGTGAGGGAAGTGGGGGGGGGGGGGGTCACCGAGGGTCACCTTTGAGGGTGTCGATCGCTCATGCAAGCTTCAAAATTCATTTAAAATACCTTCCAAGCTACATTCGCTGTGAGCTATATCTGGGCCGCGAAATCTTGTGTCAGTGCCCCTTTAAGTTGCTTAGTTTTCTCCGTGGGCACAGGTTCGCCGAATAAAGAGTTTCGTCTCTGCCGGTGTGACTGCCGCCTTCTTCGCCGTCGCTACCACGTGACAGTATAAACCCACTTTGTTACGTAAGGAGGAGGAAAGGCACGAGGGTCAACCAGACGCGGTTTGCTCGCTGGGGGACGAAAAGATGGAAGTGGTGGGAATTAACACGACTTCACACGATGACGTCATCGTCGCTTGGTCAAAGCTGTACGCCGATCCCTGAGCAGGTTGCGCAACACCACGTAAGGTGCAGAAACCTTCGAAAGGGGGTGTGCAACAGAATGCGTATCACTCACACCGCGACTCACTATGCCTCGCGAGAAGACTGCTTGCATTACGCAGCAGGCGTCCAAGTGTTGCAGATCGTGCTGCCAATTTCCCTCTTCGGCTGTACTGCCCTTCCTTTTGTTCGCGCCTTCCACGGTCGTGCACGTCGCATCTCCGAGCGATTCGCGGCGTCACTCAGCGCCTTGTGCGGCAGAATCGCTAAATGGCTTGCAATCTCGGAATCGGCCTTTTTCACGCTGCCCCGGCGCATGCGCCCTTCCCCTAGCGGAAAAGTCGCGAAACGTCTCTATCTCGGAGACTGCTTCTGGCAATACTGGCCCTTGCCAAAACCCTGCCAAGACGGCAGCACAGGAAAACGAAAGAGGCGACCGTTGAGAATTCAGCCGCATAGCATGCAACCTCGGGATGGATCAATTGCGATTCACCGATTTCATCGGATTGGCCATTAAACAATTTCATTGCGCGGTTCTTCATCGATTATTCGAGACTTATTCGTGGGAACCTCAGAAGGGTTAACGCAGTTGTCTGCTCACGTGGGACCTTGGTTTAATGCTTCAGAGTAACTGGAACAAGGACGAAAAATACGAGTGCATAAACCTCGGGTGGAGAATGATATTTCATTTGTTAGACCAGGTGTCACTTGCGCTCAGGACTAGTGAAGCCGCTCCCCCTCGACGCTCCGCCATTACAGCGCGATTTCGAAATTGTCGCGCGCGTTCTTTCATGTCTCCATGGGGTGCGCGAATAGCAAAATTTAGAACCGAATCGAATAGTGATCATGCCGAATACAATACTGTTCGAACAGTTTCCGAATAGTAAGGCAACCATTTTCGAGATAGGCCTAGAATTCTACTTTTTATTTCATACAAATATTCACAAACGTTAACACAGCAACATTACCGTTATATTTAACCGATGAAAGATACCGCAATTATGTAAACTGAGGTAAGCCCCGTACACAGTGGCGACTAGAGCCTTCGAGGCATTTTTTAGCTGCAGGGCGAATACAGCAGTTACTTCAGTATTCGAGGGGGTACGTACTTCGGCACCAGCTTTGATATAACACTAAAACCTAAGAGTTAAATAACGTTCCATGAATGAACATAATGAATCGCACAATAATGACAGCCGATTGAGGACACATTCGCTTCGGCGACACTGGAGTTTAAGGCAAAAATAACTTGATCCGGTGAAGGTTCGATAGTTCCTTAAAATCTTGAACTGCACGCACTAATTACAACAAGAAAAATGGTCATTCACTCTTCCAACGTGTTGTTCTATGGGATTTTCCCGTCGGTGCTCATTATTGGAAATTTATACGAAAATTATTCGATATATGAGATATGCACAATTCGATCCGAGTGCCGAACCGAATAGCACGCTACTCGATTAGTTATTCAAAACTTTCGAATATTCGCACACACCTGCTGGAAACAGTGGCGTAGCCAGGGGATGATTTGGGGGTTCTCCCCGGCCCCGAACAAAATTTCTGATAGCATCCCTGCTTGAAAGCGATTAACCAAACACGATGCCTAATCAATAAAACTCGTATAGCGTGGATGACCGCTAGGTGCTTTTCATCGATTAGTCGTTCAGCCAGGCATCTGCAGCATCGTTTGTAGCATGGTGGCGACGTACTTCGGTAAACTCGTTCAGAGACATACTGTTACGCTCATAGTTTTCTTTTTTTTTGTCGTTGTTGTTGATCTTGTTTTCATAGTTATCCATTTATGTGAGCATATGTTACCCTGTGTATTCCCCCCTGCAATAATGCCTTCGGGCGCCGCAGGTACTTTAAATAAATAAATAAATAAATAAACTCGTACTGACATTTTCGTTCGCCATATATGTGCACTGTATCATTTATGGGTGCACATTTTTCGAGAATGCCGAGACATGTTTCTGGACTTTAAAAGAAAACGACAGCGGCTCGGCACTATGATGCGTTGCTCTATATTAAAGGGGCCCTGCAACACCTTTCCGAGTAATCATCGAATGGCTTCATTAAAAGAGCTTATCACCTCACGAATCGAGTGCCGCAAAAATGTTTAGACTCCGCCAAGTGCGAGCGGACTTGCAGGGATTTGTCGCTCGTGCGCTTCAAGCGCTTTCTCTCTCCTTTCGCATCAGTGAGCGCGCCGGAAGAGAGGGGGATGACAAGAAGATGCGTCCCTTCGTCATCACCTTGGGCACTTGATTTCTTTTGTATTGTTTTTTTTTCTTGGGACGCGCGGCTTCCAGGCCGCGTGCTGCGCTATAATGTTTGGCTCGCGTGTTCTCGGGAGCCTCGACTACCCATCGTCAGCATTTTCGGACCATCCTGAAAAAGTGTTGCGGGGCCCCTTAAAGAAAACGAATTAATGCTTAAAAGCGAACAATCCGATCGATTTCCGATATTCCGTTTGAAACACTAACGAGTGATATACTATTCACAAATTGCACTGACGCTCGCCAGGTCCAATGATTCGTCATTCTAGGCTTCAAAAGCCTTTTTTTTCTTTTTTTTTTGTAGTAGTTGTTGTTGTTGCTCTGCATGAGACCTGCTCGCGTGGAAATTTTAGAACATGCTACATACACATCAGAATGTCCGAACCAGATTTTTTCAACGCCTTCATTTTTTCATATTTAATATACCTGATGGACCTCCGCTGCACATGCAAGCCCGAAAAGCTTTAGTTTTCAGCCCAGTCCTTTAAGCACCGTGCATAACAGTGTGCATGGGCAGCTGCACCGGCAGAAAATAAGCAGGGTTTTTCACTGCAGGAAGATCATTGATACCGGACCTTCCGGCAAGAGAAAAAGTGTTATCTTTTGTTGTGGTGCTATATTAGCAGAATCTCTTGCCCAGGATGTCCTTGAACGTGTTTCGGTGTCGCTTCTTTTTCGCAGGCGCTCTCACGCGGTATATGGCCGTGATTGCAGTACTACATATCACACTAAAGCAGAGCCGGCTTTTCGGCATCCTTCCTCGATGTTGTGCTAAGAACGTTGCCCATCACGCGTATACCGCGGCGTATCGTAGATGATCTGCAAACAAATGCAGACTGTCAAATGCCTTTAGAAGCGTTTAAAATAACAGAGAGCTGAGCTAGTTGGTAAGCATTCACCTTAAAGAGACAGGGCGTGCAAACACGGACACAAGAGAGAAGTCACGACACCACAAACGCCGTCTAACAACTGAAAAGGCGCACAACGGCGGAAAAGAAAGAAGGCACGAAAACTTATCTGCGCATGCCCAAGCAATAGGCGAACCTAACAATCCGGCACGCGTGGTGGTCTGTATACGTGAGAGATAACTATTCAGACACTTGATTTCTTCTTTATGCAGGTTAATCGATGGTTGGCTCACTCATGCGCTACAACTATTATCGATATGCCAAGCCTCAACCATTAAACGCGTTTCGTCATTCCTGTGCCGGTACAAAATCGCGCATCCATCGAATTTTGGCGTGCATTTACACTCTTGACAATGTAAAGATAGATGGTGAGCCTCTAATCTCTCTAAGCGGGCTGACATTTGTTTCGTAATACACACCAACAAATTCACTGATTGCCGTACAGGTGTGGTGTATAAGGCTCCTTTTAGCTGCGGCTGCTTTCACGTAGGACAGAAGGGCCGCTGTGTTAACCAGAGACTAGTGGAACATAAGCCAACCATCGATTAACCTGCATAAAGAAGAAATGAAGTGTCTGAATAGTTATCTCTCACGACGCGTGCTGGATCGTTAGGTTCGCCTGATGGGCATGCGCAGGTTAAGTTTTAGTGCCTGCTTTCTTTTCCGCCGTTGTGCGCCTTTTCAGTTGTTATAAGCGTGCACCGCTGGGCTGGTTGGTGTGACACTGCTAGGATGAAGAGTGGATAATTCTCGACCAATAGCCACACCGACGAAAGAGACACCGGCAGTCGATGGCTTTGGGACTTGAACGTCACCCCCACTCCCGCGTTTTATCATGTCATCGTTCACAGCACAGGCCGACATTGAACTAGGTTTAAATCATTGTCTAGATGACATGTCGTCTAGTCCACTCGTTGACATAATATCGCGTCATGATCTTTCTTTTTTTCTTTTATGTCTCGCCTTTTTGATTTGCTCGTTTCTGTTAAAGGCGCATTAGTTCTTGCGCACGAGCCGTAGTCGTACATGGGCGTCGGCGTGTGCGCAGGACGTCTCCCGTTAATCAGTCTTTCACCCAATCGGACCCGTCATTGTTGAATGTGCGGAACTATGGCCCTGCAGGTTTATGACGACAATGGTGGCCGCCGTGTTGCCTTCCAAGAACTTCCCACCCTTGCCGCCGCCACAGAGATTGGGACCAAAAGCAGGCCGTCATCTTCATTTCTGCTCCCTCTGCGACGCTCGTGTTCTTTCGGACAACCAATAGGGAGGAGAAGCCTGCGCACGCCTTTTCGTGCCTAATGAAATTCTGTTGACCGTTTTCTTTTTGTCAGTACCTGTGCCCCTTCGTCGGTGTGGTTATTCATTCGCAATTATCCACACTTCGTCCTAGAGAAACCAAGTGCCCGTCACTCGTATGACACATCACTGACGGTCTTCTGAAGCCACGTGGGCACGTCACCCGATCACCGTGGCTTTTAGTCATTTAAAAAAAAGAAGTAGAAAGTTGCTGCTTAAAGACAGGCTGCTGCAATCGCAGTTAATGAGTTCAGAGCACAAAAGAATTGCCGACGTCTAGTTGTAACAGCCGACGCGTGCGGTAACTTCCGTTTACGCGAAGGCCGCCAATATGGCCGACTATAGCCGCAACGTATGTTCTACATCATTTAAGACGGCAGACTTTGAACCGACGCATCTGCAGTCAAACTCGAGCGGTGGTGCCCAGTGGATGCGGGCGAACTTCGGGGCGAGGTTCGAGATTCTGGGTTGACCGGCTTAAACAGAGCAGCAAGATGCAAGAGACGACACTTGTCGAGTGCAGCAGCAGCAGAGTTCCGAATGTGGGTCAGTGTCACACACGGCTGCTAAAGTGGAGCCTTCCTTTTCGACCTGCTTTCTTTCGGCGCTTTCCCTCCTCCTCCAGCTTTCACGGTCCCGTGCGCGCCTCTGCTTTCCTTCGTGTTTTTCCTCCATCCTGCCGATGGGCGGCCAGACGGCCGAGAGGGTGAAAGCGGCGCACGCCGGGGCCGGCCTCCAAAATGGGGTAAGCAGACCGGCCGCGATTACCATTGCGGCCAACGACCCCGGCGCACTCGGTCGCCGGAATTGCCCTCCGGTGGCCGCTGATTAATGCCACGGGTCAGGCACCGCTTGTCTCGAGAACATTGCAAGCAATGTTCGGGCAGAGCACTGAGCCCCGGCACAGCGCAAGTCTGGCGCGTGGCTCTTGAAGACGAGGCGGTGTTCCGTCAGTTCTGGACAACTTGACGCATTCGAGGCTTTCTCTGCTGGGACGATGAATGCGCCGATCACTTATTTCGTATGTTCGCATCCTTGCGCGCGTCATATCCTCAAACTTGACTGTAAACCGGAGAGTTATTAGGGACGCCTCGTTACAGGCATAGGCTAGTTGGTTTCGTTGATTTCACGCTTTAGTAGGGTAACTGCATGCTTCCTGCGTTACTCGCTATTTAGCTCTACTAAAATGTCACATTGCTCGTGACAAATGCCAGAGGAACCGCTTTCCTGCAAAATGCCATAAATGTCTACACAGGCGCAACTACACTTCGAGTGACGCCTTCTGTGCTGAGGTCCCTTTCTTCCGGCAAAGAACGATTGTCAAGTGCGTGGAAAGCTTTTTTCTGGACTCACTGAAACGGGCAGAGAAGATCGCAGTTGTTGTTAGCCATTCCGATCCGAAGTAGCACCCATCAATGATACGTACACGTACGCCATGCAAGCCACAGAAGCCTCTCCCATAAGAGTTGAGTATGCATCCATTAGAAATTAACAGCGCATACAAGATTCGGAAACGGGAAAGAACAAACAGAGTGCTCACTTCCAACTAGATTTATTTCGAGGAAAAAGTGCATAAGGAGAGAAAATCACTGCCACATCATCCGATTTAACTGAAACACACCTTTGTCCTAAACTTAGGCTAGGTAATCAAATTATTGATTCAAAAGCGTAACAGAGGGTGCGCTGACGCACATTTAAGTGGACCCTATGGCTCGCCATGACTTTGCTTTGATTAAAACGGGGTGTGGATCCGCAGTCGTGGCAATGAATGTCCCTGCACACTGATGCCGGTCATTTAGGCATCTGCCCATTTGACCAAGCAGCCAGACCAATGGTCAACACCGCCTGTCCTCTTTGATGCATCTTAGTATGCCAGCTGGGCTCTGCCGTAGAGAGGCCACTCTGCTTAATCGCTTTTTGCTAGGGCTGGCATTCACGAAATCTCATTCATTTCGCACTGGAACGGCCGTGTCTGTCGTCGCGAGGAGACGATGCAGCACATTCTGTCAAGGATATCATGTTCAGACAGAGACAGTCCCTCACGGCGTCTGCTCTAGTGCACCTGCTTACATGAAGGCGGTTTTTAAAATGCGGCGTACCACGCAAGAGCGACGGGCTGACTGCGCGTGTTGTTGCGCCGTCTTTCTCTAACTCTCCCATCATGTGTAGGGTAGCAAACCGGTTGTCCTAAACTGGTTAACCTTCTCTTTTCTTACCACGCGTGAGCGGGAACTGCACCGGAGACGAAACGTGTCCTGTGTTTCACTTCTGAAGCCTCTCTGCGGCAAAAAAGAAAAGGCCACCTGTTCCGTCTTTTTCAACCTATGAGGCGAGCACAACGAGACGCTTCTCGTCGGTGTGATCACACTCCATCCGATCGTCTTGCCGGGGCGTAGCCGGATATTTCCTTCGGGGGGGGGGGGGGGGGGACACCTCCTCGATCTGAAGTGGGGGTCGGGCAGACAAATGTGATCGAGTGTCATTTTGAGCTCTGTATGCCATGGCGAAAAATATTTCGGGGGTTGGCACGTCCCGGTGATCCCCCCCCCCCTCCCGTCTACGCCACTGTCCCCTTGCCCAACTTGCTTCAGTAGCCTTCCGGCGGCAGCAGACAGTTCGGGTACTCGGGCAGAGGCGAGCATATATGCGGCAGTGATGTGCCTACCTTTTCTTGCCTTGTTCCATATCCCTCGCCTTGTGCACACGCACTTTTTTCAACGAAACAAATCCAGTTGGATTCGGTATGTTAGAAAACATTATTTTTGAACATATATTTCACGCGTAACAACTTTCTGTTTGCCATGCTGTTCCTGTGACCCAGCATTAAAGAATTTGAATGCGGCGCAGTAACGGTAGAGCGACCGTATAGTTACGTTCGAGCATTTACGTTGTCAAGGAGCCCGAGAGTAATGTTACATAGAAAGCCCGGTCCCACAATTACAGTAAAAGCTGCGACCAGAAATATGAGCGGCACGTTCTCGGAGAGTTGCGATGCGGATCGTATGCCCCAGATTTGAGCGAAATATATCGTTTACATCACTTCCCCCTCTTTTCCGTTTCTTTTCCACGGCTGTGAATTATAGTTGCCACTTCGTGGGACGCAAAGGAAGGCCTCTCTCGCATGGGGCGCGTGACGCGATGGCGGAAATTTTCCAAGGGATGCGCGTGCCTTTATCATCCAAGCTTAGAGCAAAGGATAATCTGCGTCCAAACAACTGGTTCGGCAATAGAGAAAGAAAAAAAAAAAACAAATGATGGCCACTTCCCACGGAAAGGAGAGAGGGGGACCAAGTTGGCAAGCAGATAGTGTTTTTGTGCGCGTATGGCCGCACTCGGTGCACGTGGAACACGCGGCCGAGGAGGGCTCGTTGCGCAACGACTTCCTCGTTTTTCTCGCCGCCCCATTGACTGCGATGGCGTCACTCGCGCCCGAAGATCATCGCAATCTGCGCGACGCTTACGCAACCAAGATCTGTGCCGGATGCGATAGAGTTCTCAGAACACGCGGTCTCTTTCTGCCCCGGGCTTTTTACACAGGCGGCTCCACATGCGTCATCGCAAGAAAGCTGTCTGCAGTAAGATGGCCGCCCTCGACAAATATCACTGTATTACCGTTTACGAGCAAAATATCGCTTCAGGTCCTCATTTATTCGTAGCTGATGTAAAAAAATGAACGCAGATTAGGTCGGAGCCCGGCCTTTCTCAAGACGTACTAGAATGCGCAGTGTCTTTTCATGCGACAGTATCCTCAAGGAGAGAAGGGAAGGCAAGCCAAAAGGAGAGAAAGCACGGCAAACAAACGCAAATATTGTTTGACGGTGCCCGGTTTGGGGACATTGAAGTGAAACACTTTTAAGCTCTCCTTTCATAACTGCACTGTCATTAATTACGCCATCAAAGGGTAATTCTAGTTCAACTTGAATTTCAAGGCGAAACTACAGAGCGTGAACGTCACCATGACGTCACGAATTTCAGTCTCTTGCCTACTTTGGTCACATTGGTTCAATGAAATTTTCTGAGACTCTACAGGGTCATCGCTCATGCGCCCAGCAACGTCATCCCTTCAAGGCCCTTGCACTCTGTCAAAACCACCGTGAGATCGACGTTGCAGAGGATTTTTGTACGAAAATCACCGGCGGGACAGTCCTATTCACCGACATGCTTTTATGCGTTACCCCAGGTCCACGTGATGGACGCCCCATTCTCCATGGAAGAGCTGGAAGCTGCCATGACACTCTGTGGGCGTTGCTCTTCACCAGGGCCCGATGGAATAACGTATAGTGCTCTGCGTCACCTAGGCCAAGCAGCACGACGACAACTGTTAAACTTATTTACTCAGTCATTGGAAGATTGCGTCGTACCTCAAGAATGGAAACGCAGCCGTCTGGAGCCACTGCTCAAAGCAGGAGAATCACCTCTGGTGCTGACATCATACCGGCCTATAGCTCTCGCCAGTTGTGTTGGGAAACTCATGGAGCGCATGATTCTCACGCGCCTGGAATGGTTCCTTGAACGACACAACGTTTACCCCGACTCCGTGGCGGTATTTCGACGAGGCCGTTCATCGATTGACAACGTCATCGATCTGGTGTCATCGATAGAGCAGCAGAAATGCAGGAAACGACTAGCAGTTGCGCTCTTTCTTGATGTGAAAGGCGCTTCCCATCAAGCTATATTACACACGCTGTTGTTAATTGAACTTGGAGGGCGAATATTTCGTTGCATCCAAAGTTACCTGACACGAAGGTCCTTTTTTATAGATACTGAAGATGGCCCCACCTCCGACCACTACACGTGCCGTGGCGTCCCGCAAGGCGGAGTTTTAAGCCCGGTTCTATTCAAACTTGCTCTGCTTGGCGTGGCGGAGGCGCTCCCGGAAACAGTGTTTCGCTATACGCTGATGAAATCTGCGTCTGGGCATCAGCAGTGACACGCCTACAGGTTCGTGCAAGGCTACAGAGGGCAGCGTCACAAGCAACTGACTATCTTCGCACGCAAGGCCTAACAATCTCAACAGAGAAATGTGCGTTGGTGGCCTTCACGCGAAAAGCGATGACCAGTTACCCGATATGCATTAATGGCCAGTCTATCTGTTACAAGCGAAGTCATCGTTTTTGAGGTGTCATTGTTGACCGACACCTGTCCTGCAGCCCTCACGTATCGTACTTGAAAGCGAAACTCTTATCTGTTGTCCACGTCCTGAAATTCATCGCCGGTAAAAGATGGGGCCCATCACTGAGTTCCATGCTACAGCTATACCAAGCACTTTTAGATGCGAAGTATCTTAAGGCGGAGCTCAATCCGGTGGTGGTGTGCGGCGTGACCACCCTTACTGCGCATGCGCATACCCTCCCCATACACCTCCTCTCCACCAACGTTTATAGAACCAGGTAAGTTGCAAAACTCCCCGCGTCAGCCAACCCATCGCGCGGCGCCGGGACAGCTTCCGGTTTGGTGGCGTTGGCGGCGCAACAAGCTTCCGCTAGCAGACGAAAACGCGTAGTCTGCGTGGCAAACGCCGGGGTAGCCGTTCAGAAAGGGCTCGGTTGTTTACTCGCCAACTGTATATTATCGCGATTTTTCGTTGCGCTGCCGCTGCAATGTAAAACTGAGTAATATTTAGCAGCGGTAAGGCAAAGTCAGTAAAGCTATGGCTTTCAAGACCGTCCAAGATAACTGACGTTTGATAGCATAGCATACGAGTCTGTCCATTACCCTATAAGAAATTAACTATATGGCACATTCTCGTAGCGTAATTATTTAGATAAAGCGGATGCTTGGGCGTGTTGGTACTTATATCTTTTCGTTTTTGACTGTGCAAGTATTTCGTGGTGTTAACGAATAAATCTTTGTGTAGTCCTTTTTCTGGTGCTCCGTAGTTTTTCGCGCTATTTTTTTTTCGATAATTCTTCACTTTCACTTTTTTGAAGTGAGGAGTTTTCACTTTGTACCGCGGCTGTCGTTACTTGTAATTATTGAGTGGTGAAATCGCCGAGTGTGTACTGCACGCCACAATTTCAGTCCTGCTACAGAAAGAAAAACTGTATTTATTTTTCGCACGTAATGCAGAGAAACAATTTTTCAGATATTGCACGTATGGTGTGATGCACACAAACGGCACAACTTATTTACAGTCTCAGGCATTAAACCTTATCAAGACAGCTCTAATTAACTGTAAAAAATTATTTACAGCACAATTTTTAGAATCACTCAAATCATGGCAAGTTCGGGAATATCTTTGGAACGCAATCTTCGACGAGGCTCCTTTCCGCTGGCGATTTCAACCTTAATTCTTATCGTTGACCGTGTGAGTGAAAGTCTTCAGGATGTCTTCCTCATGAATGTGCATATCACATACAAGTGATATGTCGGACAGTTTCTTGTCCATACGAGGAATGGCGCGATCCCACGTCGCTCGCTGGTCAAGGTCACGCGGGGCACAAATAGGTTACCAACCGTCTCGTATTTCGCGGGACTGTCCCGACTTTTTATACAGCGTTGCGAGCCGTCCCTGTCGGGGCAGCTATATGTCCCGGATTTATTCCGTACCGTCCAGTTAGAACTTTTTATGTGATCCAACGCACGCCCGACAACGCGCGTCACGCTCCAGAACACAAAGTTCTCACGAATAGCACGCACGAAGCAATGTTGCGGTGGCTAGCGGTGGCTGCGAAGGGCTTCAGTTACTTTCTCTGAACTTCTGTGCGAAACGCGACAACTTTTACGGATACATTCTCCAGCAAGAGGAAGTGTCGCGAGCAGCACGTAGCCAGCTGAAGAGGCCGAACCATTGGACCCCCCCCCCCTCGACCCGTCCCGACTCCCTTCATTGAAGAGTTGGTAACCCTAGGCACACAAGAAATGTCGGGGTGTCTCGGAACAGAACATGTCGCCATGGTGAAGACACGCAGCATATCCGAAGCACAACAGAAAACGCCAAGCTGTTCGCGCAGAAAGCAGCCTCCACGGATACTGACGCGACGCGCCGCAACGCCGGCCGGAGTGAGTGAATCCTGTTGCGACAGCAGCGCCACATCTGTCGCTGATGGCGGCGGCGCCGAGCAACATCGCTCAGTTTTGCAACTGACCTGGTTCTATAAACGTTGCTCTCCACTCCCCCTCACCATTCCCCCTGTCATCTACCCTCCCCCATATTCCCTCTCCACTCACCCTCTCCCCTTCCCCTCTCCACTTCCCCTATCCCCTCCCCCTTTCCACTCTTCCTCTGAAACGCGGGCTAGACATGCCGAAATTCTCTCCTGCGCAACGCCGCGATGAGCTCGAGCGCATGCGCGTCCCCTCCCCTTCTCTCTCCTCTCCTACGCTGCCCCCTCTCGCCCCCCTGTCGACCGCGTTCCCCGCTCGCCCTGTGAGAATAGGTGGATAGCAAAATGACGTCTTCCGGTTCGATGCCTAGCTCTTCGCTGTTTCAAGGTGTGTGCCGTTCAGTGTAATCGGGGAGAAAACGCGTACTTTCTGCGACGCGGTTGTTACCAGTTATCTTGCCTCCTCCCCGATTACACTGAACCGCACACAACTTGAAGCAGCGAAGAGCTGAGCCTTGACGGTTCCTAGAACCGGAAGTGCTGTAGCAGACGACGCGCCGTTTTGCTATTAGAGAGTTTTAGTTTAGCGCGCGCAAACCTGTACGTACGCAACGGCCTGCGCGCTGCGTACGTTAGAGTTGAGGCTGTCTCCTACATTTTTAGTTTACCGTACGCAACAACCGAAACGTGGACTGCGTCTAGGCGACAGCACCTTCGTCTCAGTGTGTTTTTCTGCGCCATCTAGTGGCTAAGAAATAAACTACAATAGCCGATCATAGTTGACAAGTCAAGGCACGAGACAAGGCAAGATTTTACGATGGTGCAAATTTTGTTGAGGTGATCTGTGGTCAACGGTGACGGTTGGTACGACTTCTACGAGGCGAGCAGCAGTGAGGGAGGAAAAATGCCTTCCGAGAGCGGTGGCTTTTGAAGGGCGACTGCAGTCTCGACGACATCGAATATCTCCTACACCTTTGCAGCGATCACTGTCCACTGCACTGGGTCCGCGAACGGGTTCAAGCTACTCACGTAGGCAAGGAGCTCCAAATCGAGGGCAATTTTGAAATGGACGCGGGATTTATTCGCTGCCATGACCGCCGTGCCGCTTGTGCTGCTGTCGGACGCAGCCATTTTGCTTGTCTCGACCGGTCGAGATCTCGCGAGAGAAGCTCCCGTAAGGTACGCAACGGCCGTAGCGGGCGCAACGTAAGCGCCGAGATCTAGCGTGCGCATCTCTCGCGCGCGCAAACGCACGCATCTCTCTTAGGTTCAGCGCATGCGCAGTCTTGCTCTCTCTCACCCGTTGCGTGCGCAAGGTCGTTGCGCGCGCTAAACTAAAACTCTCTATTAACGGCCAGGCTAGATGGAAGATACGACGCGCGTAGCGTCGCTCTTCGCGTTCCACGACGCGAGCTCGGTAGCATGCATGCCCAACGAACGCCAACGGAACGCGATCGTGCAAGTGCACCGGCTTGGCATCTACTCATGGTCCCCTTTAGCGGGAGATGGATGGATGGATGGATGAATAAACTTTATTTCGGTCCCTCGGAACGCGCCCTAGCACGTTGCGGGCCGCTCCCACGTCGGAACAGAAAGACCAAGTCTCTCTGCTGCGTCGCGGGCCCGTTGGACTGCCCATAGTTGTGCTTCGAGTCCGGAGCTTGTAATAGCTTCTTCCCATTTTGACGGCGTGATGACTTCGCCGCCGTGTAACGCGGGGCACCGCCAGAGCATATGTTCGAGATTAGCGATATCTGCGCATAATGAACATGCATTAGTTGGCTGTATTTCAGGACAGATCTTGTGCAATAGCGCGGGGTTAGGGTACGCCCCGACGTGAAGTAGCCTGAGTGTCAGAGCCTGTGGTCTGCTTAATTTTCTGTGTGGTGGAGGGTACTGTCTCCGCCCCAGGTAAAAATGTTTGGTAATTTCGTTATACGAGGTGGGCGGGTCCCGATTCTCCAAAACCTCAGCGCGCCCTCCGGTAGCTACGCGGTCTACTAGTCCTCGCGCAGCTATGTGGGCCGACTCATTGAGATTGGGCGGGGCTCCCTTGATCTGTCCCATGTGAGCTGGGAACCAGACGAGTGTGTGTGGCTCGATGTTCTTGTCCCGGAGGATCCGCAAGGCCGGTTCCGAGATGGTGCCCTTGGCAAATGCTCTAATCGCTGATCTCGAGTCGCTGTAAATCGTGGACCTCTTGTTGTCCAGCAAGGCTAACGCAATCGCAGCTTGCTCCGCTATTTCGGCTGCTGTCGTCCGGACCGTTGTCGAGTTCGTGATTATCCCCTCGTGGTTGATGCTCACTGCCACATACGCCTTCCCCTCGGGATACCGGGCCGCGTCGACGAAGCAACAGTCCCCGGCCTGATCGTGAGCCCTTTCTAAAAGAGCCTTTGCCCTGGCCCGTCTCCTACCATCGTTATGCTCGGGGTGGACGTTTCGCGGGATGGGGACAACGGTGATCCGTCCTCGCTGTTCACGAGGAATGCTGCAGAAGCGAGACTCGATTTCCGTCGCTGGAGTCCCCAACTCCCGCAGAATGTTCCTACCGGAACGCGTGGTGGACAGCCTGGCGAATTGCGCCCTCTCCTGAGCCTCCGCAATTTCTTCCAGCGTGTTGTGCATTCCGAGACGAAACAGTCTCTCCGAGCTTGTGTACATAGGGAGCCCGAGAGCTCTCTTGATGGCCTTCCTGATTAACGTGTTGAGCTTGTCACGCTCCGCTCTCTGCCAGTTGTGCATGGCTGCAACGTAGGTAAAGTGGCACATCACAAAGGCGTACACCAGCCTTACGAGATTATCTTCCACAAGTCCCTGTTGCCGGTTGGCAACCCTCCTTATAAGTCTGATGGCATTGTCCGTTTTTCTGGCGAGTCTTGTTACCGTCAGGTTATTGGAGCCGTTCGATTCTATAGTCATACCCAGAACCCGGAGGGAGTCCACCCTGGGGATGATGCAGCCTTCACCTGTTCTAAGAGTGATGCTGACGTCCTCTACTGGCTTCCAACCTTTCGGTTTGGGGCCCCTGCGCTTAGGCCTGTACAGCAGGAGTTCCGATTTCCGCGACGAGTACCGAAGACCAGTCGGTTTTAGGTAGTCTTCCGTGACTTCTATAGCTTCCTGTAGCTTACAAAAATGGCTAGTAACATTGAGTAGACCACCTAGTAACCATCTACTGACATTGGTGACCGTCTAGTAACATTTGCGATCTAGTAACATTTGTCAATAGACCGTCTAAAGACCTCCTTCTTACTTTTGTATAAAGACTATTTTATGTAGACCGTCTAAAGACCTGCTTCTTACTTTTGTATAAAGACTATTTTATGTAGACCGTCTAAAGACCTCCTTCGTACTTTTGTATAAAGACTATTTTATGTAGACCGTCTGAAGGCCTGCTTCTTACTTTTGTATAAAGACTATTTTATGTAGACCGTCTAAAGACCTCCTTCTTACTTTGAGAAAGGCTCCGGCAAAATTCGCTAATTAAAAAAAGTCGTTGAATGTTAGGCGGATTTTTAGTAAAAGATAGGTGTGCCTCAGTGGTATCTATAAGCCCACCGCAAATTTACACGTACGCCATGAATGTTTGTTGCTTAATTACTCGGAAAAGAAGTGTCCCATCTGAGCTACATTGGAGGTCAAGATGTGGTGCCTATATATACTCGGTGACCAAAGTTTGGTTGTGAAGAGCGGGTGGCGAGCGGTTGACAGTGTGAGTGTTGTATTACTTTGCGAATGTTGTGTGCATGTTTGTACGTGTGATCGAGTTTACGTGTTTCGATGCTAATTTAATTAAAGATTCTCTGGCGCATGGTGCGACAGCGAAAAGCTCCCCTATGAATGTAAACGAATACTCCCCTCAGTCCATCCAAAACCTCCGTCCTTAAAGGGGGTAAATTTTTTACTCCCCTGGACGGAGTATATAAAACACCCATAGGCGCGTGCGCTAGAGGACGAGTCCATTTACTCCCATCTCGGCTTTTTTTTTTTTGTTCACAGTGATAGGGTGTCTGTTGAACATTGTTGATAGGGCGTTACTACGAGGTCACCAGACAACCTATGAACATGAGTCTGTTCAAAGTTGGTGGCCAATTGCAGCCAGAGCGTTGATTGATTGTTGGTACAGACGTCTAAAGACAGTTGGTAGACACTCTTTTGATTGTTGGTAGGTTCTAGTAACAATTGTCTTTAGACCGTCAACTTAATGTTACCAAATATTTTTGTAAGGGACCGCCTCTATTCGTCCATGCATCGCTGCCTCCAGTACACCATATGGTAATGTCGTCGGCATAGATCGTGTGGTTAATTCCGTCGACTTCGGACAGTCTTTTTTTATTTTTTTATTGGACTACTGCGCTATAGCTCTCCTCTGCTTTCTAAAACTGGCGTGTCGAATATGCGAGTACACTCCAGAGCGTGCACACTACGTGTTTGCCTCGGTCTACCACGAAGCACCTCAACAGCCGGAACAGTTATGTTGGCTCGGGACCATCCGGTAACGACCTACGTCACAACCGACGCGCAGAGAGCGCATATTCCGACATATTTCACGGATGATGTCGAGCCATCTGCCGTACCTGCCAGAACAACGACCACAGGCGTCGTTCTCCAACGCCGTCAGCTCTCACCGCGCTTTGCTACCATCGGGTTTCACACCCTCGGCGCGTTCGCCATCCGCCTTGTGGTGCTTACGTCAACCCGAAGTGCGCCTTTCCGTCCCAGGAATCAGAAACAAGCAAGACCTTTCTACCTTGGCCTTGAAACAAGCATTTGCATACTTTCTATGCTGACAGAATTCACGTATTTACGGATGGCTCTACCACCCAGGCCAGCTCCACCGGCGCCTCCCATCACGACACATCAACCTCACTTACAAACTTTGTCATCGACTGGTTCGGAGCTTGTTGCCCTGCGAGGTGCCGTCGATTATATCAAGCAACAACCGGCTGAGCGATGGGCAGTATTCTGCGACTCAAAGGCGGCTCTATCTTTCGTCGGCACTTGGTCGCGGATCGTACGAACAACTTGTGTGGGAGATACGGGAAATGCTGCACTATGCGATTGAAAGAGTTCAAGAGCAAACATCACAGTTCACACACCATCGACTGTATTCTCTCGACCCATCTCTGCGGCTACTATACCTGGTCTTTCCCGGGAAGAATCTGCGTCTGGGTGTAGCGTTCACCAACGCCTACTCATTTAAGATAGAGATGGCCGACAACGCCGAGTGCAACGACTGTGCCGTTGATGAAATTACTGAGCACCTTTTGTGTTACTGCCCGACATACGCAAACGAGAGGCTTCACCTCAGCACTGCACTAAATCAAATGGACGGAAGCGCTTTCACTGTCGCGAAAATATTTGGACCATGGGGCTGCCGAAAAGCAACGAAAGCGCCGTTGCTTTTTCTCAAGGATACCGGACTGATTCGCCGTTTGCGATGTCAAACGCGGAACTGTTACGTCGACTGAAAGAGTGACCTTTCTCTCCTCCTCTCCTTCCCCCCTTCCCCAGTGCAGGGTAGCCTACCGGGCTCAGCCCTGGTTAACCTCCCCGCCTTTCTTTTATTCTTATTCTCTCTCTCTGAGACTTGGTATGCTAAAACATCGGGTCCTTTAGAACACAGTGTAAACAATTTTTTACCGACAAATGATTACGTGGGCCCTAGCACACACCGTCAAAATATATGACGTCACATCGAGCTGGTGTGGGAACCTCAAGGTGGCGTCGGATTTATTTTTGCGTCTTTTCTCGCTTGCCAAGCGTTTTCCGGCGGTGAGTGTTGCATTCCGTACTGCGAAATTGGAATTTACCAATGCGAGAAAAATATTTTTTTTTTTTTTTTACAGCGAAAGCTGTTATGAGATCATTTCACCGGCCGTTTTTGGCGCCGTAGTTGTCCGCCGCCGCCGGTGTCCGTAACCAGTATCGCTCGAAATAACAAAAAAAAAAAAAACGAAATAAGAAAAAATTCCAGGATGGAATGAGGTTCGAACCTGGGCCCTCTGCGTGGGAGCCCAGTATTGAACCTCTGAGCCGTGCCGGTGCTTGAAACTGCTTTGCAAAAAGGTCCTATACAGGCTTCATGTCGGGAAGGAACCATATTAGCATATGCAACAAAGCGTGGTAGAAGAGTAAAATAAGCACCACAAGTCGCACAACGCGAATTCTGTAACCAGGCGTCACACAATGCGAAGTGCGCAACGAGTAGGTTGTTGATTGCTTCCAACCCATTACAAAGGGCTCTGTCATAATTCTTCATCGTGATCAGGCACAGCACCAACAAAGTGCGCATAATGCCTTACATGCGTTTAGCAGGTACCACGGCTCTCCGTAGATTGACGAAAAATGGCACAGTGCCTGCTGCCCTACTTCTCAAAAATTACAATAATTTATAGCGTAGTGGGTTCCTCGCAAGTGCACTTGTATTGGTTTCCAAGGAAGCCCATAAGCGCATGATCCATTTCCTGGGGGCTCAGTAAAATTACAATGATTTATAGCGTAGTGGGTTCCTCGCAAGTGCACTTCTATTGGTTGCCAAGGAAGCCCATAAGCGCATGATGCATTTCCTGGGGGTCTCAGTAAAATTACAATGATTTAGAGCGTAGTGGGTTCCTCGCAAGCAGGGTGTCGGAACGGAACGAAAACCGAAAACGAAAAACGAAAAAAACGATATTTTGGACCGGAACGAAAACGTAACCGAAACTTTATCTATTATTTCGTTCCGGAGTGAAAACGAAATTTTTTCAATCGTTTTTCGGTTCACGAGAAAACTTCGCAATCCGGAGCAACTGAGCTCGTGCAATGTGAGCATATTCTAGGGTACTGTATTAGCGCGTACCTCAGGCAGGAATTCCAAAGCAAAGATTTGTTGAAATTGTGCGAAGAACGAAAACAGTGGCAACCAGAGATGTTTATATTAACGCAAGTGGATTTTTGCGCGCCTGTCACGCAGGCCAGCGTAGAGAGGGCATTGTCGGCGCCGAAGTTTGTTACAGTGAAAGCTGTTATGAGATCACAACAGCTGATTTTGGCGCCATAGTTGTTCACCGCCGCCGGTGTCCATGACCGCTAACGCGTAATATAAAAAAAAAACAAATGAGAAACAAATTTCTAGGATCGGATGGCATTTCAACCCGCGCCCTCTGCGCGGCAGTCGGGTCTTCCACAACAGTGCCACGCTAGTGCTTCTATGCTTGCGAGGAGCGCTTGACAAGCGTGAGTGCTGACGACCAGTGCGGCCCAGTATTCCGTATTCAATACAAAGGCACAAGGTGCCCGAGCGGTGCACTGTTCCAACTAATACCAGCAGATCTAGAGGGTCTTATTCCTCCTTAACCAAATCTTATTTTTCTCCATATTCACAACCGCTCCAAACGCGTGGCAAAACTGCTTAGTTTTCTTGAATACTACTTTTGTCAGCATAAAAATAGGCTACGTCGTCATTTTAGCATTAACATATTTAGGCATAAACAATATTAAAACACCACCATTCGTTCAAACATGCTGACCATGCAAATACTATAGGTAGCGGGAGAACTGCCCCTATGGGAATTAGTAGGGTGGTTGTACTGCACGAAATATGTAACCAAGCTACTACCCCTCGATCTTGGTAACCTGTTTTGCGTACTCTTGCAGTTCTTAATGCATCTGATGACATCAGTTTTATGGGGCGTTCATTCTTAACTCGATAAAACTATCAAGATGCCTTTCTTACGTGGAGGAATTGCATTGATGGAATTGAACTGCCCGGCCATTCCCAGAGTCCGAATGCGCTAAGTTTTTTCATTCCGAGGAATTGAAAGGAATGGAATTGCGGCAAGTTCTAATTTCCCGCAATGGAATTGAAATGGAATGGAGGCGCCCATTCCGCCACACTGCTTCCCACCCACTGCAAAGTGCTCAGCTATAATTCTTTATCATCATCAGTCACAGCGCAAAGTGCACATAATGCCTTACATATGTGTAGCGTGTACCACGAGACTCCGAAGAATGACGAAAAATGGCATGGTGGAAACTTCTCTACTTCAGAAGAATTGGGATGATTAATGGCGTAGTTGGTACCTTGCATGTGTACATGTATTATTGCCCCAAGAGACTCTCCAGCGGGCTCTACAAAGTCCGCTCTTCCAGCTTTCGTTTTGACTGTGCTGCGTGTGTAGCGAAGGTCTGGCGATCTCTTTATCAGAACAGTGGTCTCGCACATAAGAGAGTACACTCAATGACGTGCTGCTTCTGAGATCGTGCTCACTCCCTTGACACAAAGCATTGAGCCCACTGAAAAATTCGTATTTGTCTTTTGAGAAAATAAATACTATGACTTTGAAATTAATACTGGTTTGTGCTAGTTGGTAGAAATTCGTGGTACAGTTACTTCCGCTCCTCTGAAGAACGTATTTTACCCTTGTCCCACTTTCCTATGAGCAGGGCAAGTAACTACATCACAAATCCAATGTTCGTAATGATTACCTTAACTTCAAATTTTTCCATAAAAAATACCGTTACGAACCGTTACGGAACATTTTTTTTTCGTTCCGGAACAGAAACGGAACGGAACTTTTTGCGGTGGAACGAAACTAAAACCGAAACGAAAAACATTTCGTTCCGACACCCTGCTCGCAAGTGCACTTGTATTGGTTGCCAAGGAAGCCCATAAGCCATTTCCTCGGGGGGTCTCAGTAAAGTTCTTCGCCCCCCCCCCCTCCGTCTCCCTCCCACGTCAACGTATGTTATACAGCATGACGGGAGAGGGAAATTGCGACCTGGCGTCACCCAGTGCAAATTACATAACTGGTGGGCCGTTTAAAGCTTCCGACCCATTACAAAGGGCTGAGCCATAATTCTTCATCGTCATCAGTCGTCGCATCAACAAAGTGCACATAATGCCTTACAGACGTGTAGCTGGTGCCTCGCTTCTCCACAGAATGACGAATAATGGCTTAGTAGGTGCTTTCCAACTTCACAAAAATTGTGATTTATGGCGTAGTGGGTACCTTGCTAGTGTACTTGTATTGTAGCCCCAAGAGAGCTTACAGCGGGCTTTAAAAACGCCGCTCTTTCTGCTTTCGCTGTGACTGTGCTGCGGTTTCAGCGAAGGCCTGGCGTTTTTATTATTTTTTTTCTCGTTCGTGTAGCTTCGAAACCGAGTGGACAATTAGCAAGACGCCACCGAAGTCTATTTATATGACCGAATTAAATGTTCGTCGGCTGCACTTGTGATGATTTATTCACCACTGTGTGAGAGCTGCTGCACTTGAAACGGTCCTTCGTATACGGCGACCCGTCCAAATCGTTGCGACAGTTCGTCCGGGGAAACGGAGCGATAAGGACGACGCACAAACAGTCGAGGCTTCTCGTGTGGCTTATCTCGGGCAGATAAGACGAGAAGGCCTTGGTCGGAAGCTGCTTCGCGACAGTCCCGGCTCCCTGCAAAAGCTGCGAAGACTAAATACACACGAGAGGACTGCTTTGCCTCGACACTGGTCGACAACGGTTCAGAAACCTCAGCACAAGCCACTGCGAAGATTCATGCCAGACGCTGTATCTGTGCGTTTTTCTGCGTGTTCGGTCTTTTTTTGCGCTGTTTAATCTTTCTTTCGTATGAACCAACTCGCCCAAGCAATCGTCACGTCAGACGGATGGTAAAATTTTGCTTGAAAGTAATTACGTTGTTAATTACTTTTCTGAAAATTTTCAAACTTAATTAAATTACATTTGAAATTACACCATACTGAACAACACCAAGCATAAAAACACGAGAGACGAAAACAAATACGGACGAGCACCGAGCGTGGCTAACGGTGAAAAATCGCTCAGACGCGTCTCCGCGTGTGAACCCTCAGGTTGTTAAGTTACACGTGACTTAAAGTAACGACACATTGCGTTACTGTTGCTTTTGAAAAGCAATGTAATTCGAAGTATTTCATTGAAAAAAAATTCGGATCCTATATGCGTCTTTTCTATGGACACGCCTTGTTTCCACGTTTTAGGTTCTGGCACTCAGATTAACTTGCAGGGAAAGCCACGATTAATCTCCTTGAGTAATTAATGGCATTACTAAACTATCAATTCATAAAAGTAATTCACTGCATTACTCATTACCTTCAAAAGTAATTTATTTACTGCAATTCCGTTACTGATGTGCTTATCGCTGAGGAACACCAAGTTATCTTTGGTTATACCCATAGGCGTGCGCACAGGGGGGGGCAGGGGGGGGGTGGCCGCCCCCCTAATCACCTAGGGGGGGGGGCGCAAAATCTACCCCGTACATTGACCCTTCTTGTCATCTAAGAGGGGGCGGGCGCAAAATCGCCTCGTACATTGACTTAATAGGAGGGGAGGGGGGGGCGCTGCGATGAACCTCCCCCCTCCCCCTGATGGGGTACCCTGCGCACGCCTATGGTTATACCACACGGGAATAATCCAGGACAACTGGCTAAGAGGTCACGGCAAGTTTTGGTTTTGAGCATGGATCATCGTGAGCAATGTGTCCTCCCTTTTTATTAACGTGCCCCGCCACGGTGGTCCAGTTGTTATGGCGCTCGACTGCTGACCCGAAGGTCGCAGGATCGAATCCCAGCCGCGGCGGCTGCATTTTCCATGGAGGCGAGAATGTTTGAGGCCCGTGAATTTCCGGAGCCCTCCACTACGGCGTCGTGGCCCTACGCGTCGCAGGCCAGCAAAGCGATGCGGGCATGGATACTATCTTTAAAATCTAGGCGGCTAATAGACAGCCACCCGGACAGTAGTTTCTTCCCTCTTCTTCCGTTCTTTTAATCCCTCCCTCCCTCCCTCCCTCCCTCCCAGCAGAGGGCCGATTGACCTTTCCTTCCTGACCAACGAAACGTCGACGGCGTTCTCTTGGCGTTTCTCCTCACATAACACATTTATGTCGTCCATTCATAACTCGTTCGCGTCGCCGCAGAAAAATCTGCATCTCATGCCACAGGCTCCCACGACAGTAGCAGCGCACATGTTCGGCAAAGCGGGTGCTCTGCAAAGCAACTCGTCGGAATGCTACAGCCAGAGGTGTGTTATCTGTGTGTAAATGCAGACGGCGCACGTGAAGGGCTCATCCTCACTGAGATCGCATTTATCGCACGCCATACGATGACGTGCTTGTCTTTCTTTTTCCCGGCCGTTTTATCTTGGCTGAGAAGACATCTTTCGTTCCCTTCGTTACACTAGCTGCTGTGGGTCGTGGAAGCGTTTCTGTTCTGCCCGGTACATGCAACACTGAGCGCGGCGTCAGGGCTTTCGACAGTCTTCGGAACTATACAGCATGGTCGAGGAAGGCAGCAACGTTAACCAGAAAAGTGTCCCGTTTCTTTTTTGCTTTGTTTTTTTTCCGGAGAGAAAACAGGCAAGAAAATTTCAGCACAAAATAAATGCTTGATTCTGAAGTTATTTGAGGTGGTCTAGAAATTAGAATTAATATTTTACCGCTTCAAGCATAAACAAAAAATTTCTATAACTCGAGTTAACTATTTAACGCTTATAAATGAAAAAAAAAAATTCGGCAGATCCCGCGCCTTGTGGAAATCTGTTTCATGCGAAGCAGTTAGCGAGTAGTTTTATTATGCACTTTTTGGCATTGAACCAAACGTTACGAAGAGGATCGACGTGTTTTTGTAAGTGTAGTGGTTGTGTGCACAACACTGGCGTTTAAAGGATAACATGGTCTGGCGTAACGTCAGCACTCACATTAGAGCACATACGTCAGTATTATCAAAACAAAGTGCACTATACGGTTCGTTGATGTGAATGTCATACGTAAGTTTCGTTGGCATATTCCTCCGGGGTCACGCAACGCTTGAATATAGCTTGCTGAACCATAAGAATACAAATGTAATATTTGTTAGACTGCCATAAAAGCTGAGCCAACACTGGAACCAAAGACGTTAACCTGACATGACGCCTGTATCGTAGGAGTACATACGTAGTGTTTATTGCTTTGTTATAAAATTAGATAGCCAACACCACAACCACAATTGACGTTGCACCGACATTACGCCTGCACAGGGTGTTTTTCCAAAGCAGTTTCTAGTTCTGGCGTGGCTCTGTGGTAGAATACCCGACTGCCACGCAGAATGCTTGGGTTAGATTCCTGCTGAGACCCTAATTTTCATTCTTTGCATACGGTCGGGTCAACGCTGCCGATGTCGGTTTTTCTTAACGCTTTCGCATTTAAATTACCAATGTCTGTTATCGCCATTCAGCTGGGTAGATACAAACTGTCAATCACCTGTGGCGCATAACCGTACACCGCGGCCCGTGGTCAACGGGTATGTGCCACACGTGTCTAGTGGAAAGGGTTTGACGATGTACGTGGCAAGATTTTTACGTTATGCATGTCATGACCAGACAGTCATATTCATCAAAGCCTCTTACCCTCCCATGCCAATATTGGTCTACACCAAGTTAACGAGGCGATCACAAGAGCACCCAGACGTAGGCGGATAGATAGATAGATAGATAGATAGATAGATAGATAGATAGATAGATAGATAGATAGATAGATAGATAGATAGATAGATAGATAGATAGATAGATAGATAGATAGATAGATAGATAGATAGATAGATAGATAGATAGATAGATAGATAGATAGATAGATAGATAGATAGATAGATAGATAGATAGATAGATAGATAGCTAGATAGATAGATAGATAGATAGATAGATAGATAGATCCCAGCACTGCTCACAGATAACGTTCAGAACGGGCAGCGTCCAATGTGCTTTTGACGGTATCCATCGCTTATATCCCGGTATACTATTGCTCGGAATGATCACGCTCTCCTGGAGTCGTGTGACTTCCCTGTGTGTTAGTTCGCCAGACAAAGGATGACTTACATGCTGCGTGAAAATTCTAAATAAATGTTTGGACGTTTCTCTTGCTCGGCGTAATGCCAAAGGTGATTGTCGAGCTTCTGCATGCGACAAATGGCTAGAAGTAGACCGTGGGAACCCCAGACATGCCCGCGGGCTCCTTGCAAGTGAAGTCTTCTTTCAGTGGAGGCTGGAAGTCCGTGTAGCAGAGGCAGGGAGTAACTCACCATCCACGCAACATGCAGAGCCAACAGCGACTTTGCAGTACGGCTCCGCAGAGATGACGATGGCTTGATTCACTTTTTTTCGAGGGGCTGAACATGGTACGACCATATGTTAGTCTCCGGTCTAAAGTCACATCTAAGTATCGATGAGTTGTTAGCATTTGAATAGGCTGGTTTTGCAGAATAATCTGGAAATCCCCAGGTCTTCTTAATCTGTCGGACTCAGAGCCATTTCTCTTCTTGTAAGAAATCGGTCTACACAGTCCAATTATTCTCGTAATGTTTGTTGGACATGCAAGAGCGACGGGCCAGACGTCCATATGCTTATATCATCTGCATATGGTGAACATCCGACGTTTGGTGGATGGTTATGCGGGAGCTGCGACATGGCTGCATTAAAGAGCGTGGCACTCCTTGGTTAACGACACACAAACATTTTTCGATTCTTCAGGAAATGAGCGATCCAACGCGGAATTTTTCCCTTAACATGGCTTACTGTATCATATGCTCGTTGAATATCAAGGAATATAGCAATGTTTCCACGTGTACGTTTTGGTCTGTGACCAAGTCCAAAACGCAGTCCGTCGTGCATATTCATCTTCTGAAGCCGGCTATACTTCCTGGCAGTAGCTTGTTCTTGTCTTGCCACCATAAAATTCGTTCATTTTCTCCATCATAAGCTCCTGCGTCATAATAAGACGGAATATTTTGTCTATGTAATTTGTGATTCTCGTTTTTCGATGATCTCTCTTCAGCTTTGGGCGGTATGAATCTCTTGCATCAGCTTCTGTAGTCCAGTCCGCGCCAGCCGCTCTGTCTGGTAGTAGTTATGCCCTCGGAGAAACGCTGGTGAACTGTCATTTAGTATGGCGTAACCGTGATCTTCGCATATCTGTACTATCCCCTTAAATCACTACTCTCACTACCCCACAATTCATGATGCGCGTTAAAACCGCCACATATTATTATGAGATCATGATCGGGTCTATACACACTGCAGCCAATTCAGTGCACGAAACTTTTGCTTGAGCTTGCACGTATACACTAACAGTTACAGTAACTTGACCGAACTTCTCCTTGCATCTAACGTATTCCGGGGTATCTGTTTTTGAAGTAGCCACCAGTGTAGATGGAAGGTCTGGTCTCATCACTCTGCTTTTGCCACCAGGGCGTTCTGCTTGGAACACCACACCTTACTCGCGTGGGGGCGAACCGAACCCGTCGTGGTGGTCTAGTGCTTACGGTGCTGGACTGCTGACGCGAAGGTCGCGCGGTCGAATCGCATTTCGATGGAGGCGAAATGCTATAGATTTGGGCGCACGAACACCAGATGGTTTCCGGAGCCCTCCACTACTGCGTCCCTCGTCATAATCATGTCGTGGTTTTGAGGCGTAAAACCCCAACAGTTATTATTATAGAGGGCGAAACAAAAAAGGTGGTCAAACTTCACGAGCTACCGGCTGTTCCGATTATAAAAACGCGAGCTCAGACGCACGGATATCTTGACGCGTTTAGCTTGAACCGTGCGTTGCTCGCGTGCGGCTTATCGCGAGCCGGCAACATGTTGAGATGTTGAGACGATATCGCTGCGGCGGCACACTACAGCTGAACTCTCCGAGTACGCCGTGTTAAACTCTGAACGAAAATACATCTCACGCAAAGTTGCATTCTTTAAATATTATACTGTGCATTAACCAATCGGACAAAAAAAAAAAAAACTTTGAAAGTACTTTCACAACGTCCTATATTTCAAGTGGCCACAGCCAAGCCTGGCCACTGCGTAGAAGCCAGCATACGCTCGAAAACGCCGCATTCGGGTCGCTCTGCGCTCGTACACTCCTGTGTTGTGAGACATTCGTAACACCAACGGCCAGTGCAACAATGACGTCACAGGCAAGTGTTTCTTCAGTTCTTGAACGCATCAGATTCTACGTCACCAAACGCGATACTATCGCCTTTTGCGATCGTTTGAGAATACGGGCCCAGGTGGACACATTTTCTTAGATCCGCTAAAGAAGGGGACACAGGACGGTTGATAGCGCTGCGTCGTCCGTCGCGCTGTCAGCTACGATTACAACCGCTCGCTTTTCTGAGCCAATTATATCGCGCCAGGCGAGATGCCTTATCAGCCTCGTCTTTGCCCGCTGTTATCAGCAGCCGATGGGCGGCTTAGTTATCAGACCGTCTACGCAGTTCCAAGTGCTCGGCCAACTTTTCCCAACACATGCTCATTCGATGCGGCAGCTCGCGTACTTACAGGTCTACGTGTACTCATTCGTGACTTGATTAAGCGTGTCGGTCTCTCTTCCACTCGCGTGCTATGTAATGCATGTCGGTATTTTGCCCCTGATTAGCGCAGCTACTTCACCATATACTTGTCAGACATTGCTTGAACTGACCTTTCCGCCGCCACCAAAGGTCTTATATTGGATTCAAGAGCTTTCGATTTGTTTGCGATCAGCAGGAAGAATTTTTCGTGTATTTGAACAATCTGCTTTTGTAAGGTCTGCGCGAGGCTGTATGCTCTTTTGCACAGCATTGAGCTCTTGAGGTTAGGTTAGCTTGGCATAGGAAAGGTCTGTGCATTCACTGCATAAAGCTTCGCACAACATCGCTTTCCACAGTGCGTGACGCACACCCGCAAGGATCAGAAGCGGTCCTTCTTGTTGGCAGTGAATTGGTGCGCTTGTAAAAGGAAAAAATAAAAAAATGCCCGTCCAAGCGGAAAAACTGGCCCGACGCCGCACGTGACACGCGTGCAATCAGGGTCCTGGTTTAGCGTGGCTTTGGCAATGCTACTTCAATTCAATCTATCGAGAATCGTGGATCAGCGCCACGCGTCGCAAAGGCCCACGGTCAGGAGTGCCCCCTGCATCCAACTGAGCGGCGCCGCCATGGCAACAGCGCGCTGTTCAGACGCAGCAGTCGAGAAAGAGGCGCGTGGGAAAGGAGGATAGGCCTTGAGAAACGCGGAAATACGAGACGACTTCGATGCGCGGGAGAAAACTGCTGCGCTGCTGCAGCAGACTGACCCCATTCGCCGTGGTTCTTTATTTGGTTCCACCGTGTTTCTCAAACTGCGCAGGGAACAACAACGATCGGTTCTACTCGTTGCTGCTTTTCTCGACGACTTTCGGTGTAGGAGCTTTCCACGTGACAGGAAAGAAGCAAAACGCCGAAATGGCAACTCGGTCGACTGGCATATCTTGAGTGCGTTTCATCTTTTTTTTCTCTTCCCCTTCGGAACATGAATGTGCTGGGCGAATAACGCGCCAGCCAGTGGGAGCTCCACGGAGGGAGACCGTTGTGAGCGAAACGAGGGGGAACACCTGCAGTGAGCTCGACAGCCGCGCTTTCCGAGATGGGATGTTCCCCCGAGCTGCTCTCCGGCTTTGCTTGAACGATGCCCCCCGACTTCTTTCCTTGCTTGCTTCTTCGTGGCTCGCACTGCGAGGGGCGCCTCTTGGGTCCCTCTTTTCGCTCTCGATCCTCTTTTTTTCTTCTTTTCGTTTTTTTCCCACTGCGATCGTTTTTCTTCCAAGCTCGCCTACGAGCGGTGTTCGTGCGCGCAGACGCCGTCTGATGTAATAGGCACTTGTTGCTGGGCTTTCGGGGAAGCTTATTATCTGAACGGGCGCGGTTGCCCACTTGCACCATGCTCCGCTGTGTAGCTGCCTTTTCCGAACATGGTGCGAAAGTATTCTCGAAATTCTCTTTTGCTTTAATTTGTAATCTGCGGCCGGAATGAAAGTACTTCCCTTTTGCTGTATATTGCTTTTTTTTTTATTGAGGCTTAGAAGATTGCGTAGGTTCGTTTGTCGTTCTGATACAGACTTGCTCGGCTTGCTGCGCTGTTTCGTTCCTTGCGGGCCTTCTGAATGCTTGAGCCACGGTTTCCGAGTGAACAACGAGCATCACTCATCTCTACACTGCTTACAAGGTTCGTAATCTAACGTCAATACATTACACAAGGCGTCTTGAGCTGCTTCTTCACAGTACAAGTGCATCTGAATGACGTATTAGCGCGTGCGTCTTACACACCAGGCTTGAACCGTCGAAGCCGACATAAATTGTACACGGCCGACAAATTTCACACAACTGCTCAATTGTGTCGCGCCATTAGTGACCAAGCATTGTCGCTTATGCGGCGAACAGGCTTCTTACAAGTCCAGGAGCCTTTGCGTGACGCAGGGCAGAAAATGCGGTCGTTGTATCGGCGCAGGCATTTCGCCTTTCCGCGTGTGCACAGCTGCGTATGAGCAAGCGTTCGCGTGAAAGATCATTGCAACATCTGCCGACAGTCGGCGCAGCTCTCACAGGCATGCGTTGGTGTGCACTACATTTATTGGAGTGAGTCTTGTGCGCACAAGTTGGAAAGGCACACGCATTGAGAAACCTATGCCTACGGGTTTTCTTATTTTTATTTCTTATATTTTTTATTGTTTTGCGAGGGGACATTCTGCTGCCGTCCCCAAGCAGGCTTTAAAAACTGCTGGAGTGGAAATTATGTCCCAAAAGCGAAGAGAGACCTTCGCCACGGGCAAGATAAAACGCCAGCGTGCAGCGTCGAAAAAGCAGCGTGTTACTCGTACGCCCTACGAGTTTAATAGGGACAGTTTTTCCAGACAGATGCTGCTCAACGCGTGTCTTCTGGTTTCCTCAGAAGCCTCAACGTCTTCGCGAATTTTATTAGAAATAATCGCGTTACCTACGTTCGCCCGGATATATTACGAGACCGGGGGCGGTGATCTGTTATTTTATAATTCGCCAGGCATTTACGCCAGCAGGACAAAAATTGGTCGCGTATCTGCGTGCTTCGCTGCAAATGTCGTCTAAAGACGATAGAAGAGGCGCTGCGTGAGATATGGACGCCATCTGGCAATACGTCGGGAAACATGAGTGCTGTGTTGCGGGCTGGTAGTCCCGGCGCAGCAGCAGGCGAAGACCGGCGGTGACCAACGCGACCGGCGGGGACGCCAGCCAGCCCGAACACGCGGTTTGGCGCGAAGCGCCGAAGCAGAAGAAACGTCCGCACTCAACGAGTACTCTCCACACACTCTTTTATTTACACGTCGCCTGGGTAAAACAGGAATGCCAGAGCGGCGCCCCATGGCATTCGTACAGTGCAATACAGAACCGAAACCGAAACACAACAATAAGCTCGTGCAGAGCGCACGGAGGAAGGCAAGTTTCAGCGCAGTCGCATTTTCAGCGCAGCTTAAGAAACTAGGGTCTTTAGAATTATGTATGTATGAATTTTATATTAAAGGAACACACCACCTAATACTTGCCCAGTGATGTTGCACCTCAGATATGCGTAATGTTTGCTTTTTGATCGACAATGTACACAAGTATGAACCTAGTGAGCCGTACAAGATGGCTGGCCCTTGGGCAAGTGGTTCAACTTTGGCCGAGTTTTTGAATCGAGGGACGTGCCGACAAGCAGAAAGACAGACCAAAATTTCTGCGTTTAAGTTCCCCAAGAAAGACTATCGTCTTTAAAACACTTTATCCTCTTCGCCACACATGACTTCATAAGCGAACTACACAAAACTGCTCGGTGCCATTGAAAACTCGCGCCTTGTCGACGCAGAATTGTCAGCTTCAGCGGCTGGTGTGCGCACGACAGGAAGCGGACGCAGCGTGAGCTTGGGTTGCTCAGGCCTAATTACCACATAAAGCTTCGCAATGAACGTTGCTCTTTTCACACAAAGCAGTACGTACGAACGAAAGTTATGCTATTCTCCGGGAATCACGCAAAAAATATTTGAAGCACGCAAAACCAGAATCCGCATTTGTGAGGGGTGTTTTTACGATGTTCGCAACCATAATTTTCCGTTTGCGGACACCACTCTTGAATATGAAACTTTTGTCGAAATGTTTTTTCTTTGCACTTGTCGAACCATGCGATACAAAATTTTGCAAATTCCGTCTCTTCTTCTTGCCTACACTGTTTTCGGGTGTGAAGAAGTAATCCCTATGGGGCATCACGCGAGAAGGCCAAGTTTTTTAATGTAAACTACGAAGAAATGCTGGCTTCACACTTGCTCCTAAGAAGTTGCGAGAGCTATCATTCCAGAATTTTTTAAAGCCTCCTTGGGTGTTCTGCACTAACTACATGGAGAATAAGACTCTATCCCGGCGTGTGGCCTACACGCTGTGCTGCAGTTAAATTTTACATCAGCGGAGCGGAAGCTGCCTCTCGATGGACTGACAACTAACACAATGACGGTATCGTTGCCACATAAAAATAGCAGAAATAAAAGGCTGTAAGACATATTCACATAAATGTCAACGAACCGCGATAAAAAGTGGAGCAGGGCAAAAGGAGAAAGAAGAAGTGACTCACATGCAAGCTCATGATGTGCTTCACGCACAAAAAGATAATAAATAAATAAATAAATAAATAAATAAAATAAATAAATAAATTCCGCGCAAAAACACACGACCAGTAGGAAAATAATGCAGGGTTCATAGATGACGATTACAGAAAAAAAATCACAGCATATCCACGGAGTGAATGATGATGAGTGGGCGAAGCTGCGGAGGTTCATCGGTAAACCGTGAATCTTTCGTGAATTCTGCCCAATACATCATCACCGACGTGAGATCGGGCGCGTTTATACTAAAGGTTCGATGAGTTATGACGACTTGCGGCTCACTTTAATTTTACATGTACGCTGTGAATTTTCATTGTTTAGAAAACCATTGCTTTAGAAAACATCTGGCGTCTTTCGTTAAGCAGCTGGCGTCTTTTCGTTTTGCTTTAGAAACATCTGGCGTTCTTTCGTTTTGCTTTTAGAAAACATCTGGCGTCTTTCGTTGGTTTATTTCATCAATCAACGGCGTTTTGAACATTGTTTAATCACGCACAGGAGAAATCTCACCAGGCACTACCTTGGAGGTACACAATGGCTGCTAATGGGAATGAGAGACAGAAGAAGTCGGCTTTTAGCTAACACTTACACTTCTACTTCTACTAAAGTTTCCTACTGGAACATGCCAATGGCTGCTAATGGGGAATGAGAGACAGAAGAATTCGGCTTTTAGTTAACGCGCACGCTGCGAATTTTTTATTGTTCAACAACGCACAGGAAAAATCTCCCACCGGCACCACCTTGGAGGTCACGATCTGGTACTAGCGTTACGACTGGTTACGCACTACTACGACTACGACTACGAGGGACGAACGGGTGCCGCCTTAAGGAGCTTCGCCCCTAAAATTGAACCTTCATTTAATAAACATCTGTGTAAATAAGATATTCGAAAATCCTGGTATATCATGAAGAATGTTCTGTGCACAAATTGTTTAAAGGGGCCCTCCAACACATTTGAAGCACCTATTTTCTGTTTGTGTTTTGCGTAGACCGATGCCTAGGGATAATTTTAGCATAAGTCTAAGCACCGATATCAAATTATTTAGTATTTTAATCATGCAATAAAGTCACTACATCGCAGCCGACCGCATCGGCGCATAGTGGCGCTCGCCAGTACTAGGTCGGCGGAAATGACGAAGATTGGCGCAGCCTTTCAGAGGACGAATGTAATGTTAGAAGCAATCGTGGCGTATCATCAAAATTTTGATTATTACCGAGTTTATTTTTTCTTTTCCGAGCTTTTCATTGGTCCTCAAACATACGCCATTGGTCCTCAAACAGGCCTGCTGCCGGCACGAGACGAGCCGAGCATGCGCAGTGGGGGTGTGGACGGCGGTCGACGCCGCAGATGCGACTAAGAAATGCTCCGCATTTAAAAAGATCACTACAGCCACCGCCACAAAGCGGCTTCCATCTCGCCTCTGTATCCAGCCAGCAGCATCACCGTCCGGGGGTGGGCTTCCAGGCGGCGACGGCGATGCCGTACGGTCCAACGTTTATAGAACTTAGAAACGTTGGTACGGTCGTCGTCAACACCTCTCGCTGGTGTCGAATGCGAGTCCGAGGAGTTTGATTGCTGCCTTGGAGTGTCGTAAGGAACGACGCGCAAAGCCTCAAAAGCGCCTTTTTTTCCCGCCTTTTTCACGGTGCCCCCGTGCATGCGCTCTCCTCTAGCAGAAAAGTCGTGAAACGTCTCATCATCTCGGAGGCTTTGCTTCTGGCAGTACCGGTTGTCCCGGCCCCTACCAAACCCCTACCAAAACGGCAGAGGGCAGCACAGGAAGATGAAATAGGCGGATTCTGTCAAGTCTGGGAAGCTCATTTCTACCAGCATCACCCAGCTGTTCGACCGTGTAAACAAAACGGCGTGGTCAGGCACCACGTTGCTTGTTGCTATAGCAACAGCGTCATCAATACATTCGACTGAACAGGCAACAATGGTGTGCGAGCTTCCCATACGTAAGAGCTTTCAACCCTTTTCATTGGAGAGCTCCATCCGACGTCACAGCAGAAAGTGAAATGTGGTCACGTGACCCCGCGAAAATCGAGTTGAGGCTAGGCATTTTTTTCTTGTATTTTGAATTTTCTAAATTGAATAACTTCGCACCGCGTGCCGCTATCGTTGCCGTTCTTGCTGCACTAGTTTGTCCGTACTTCAGTCTACGCAATCCACGAGTAAAAAAAGGGGGCTTGAAGAATGTTAGAGGGCCCCTTTAAAAGCTGGGTCAATAGACCCTTTTCGTAAAAGGGCGCCCCAAGCGCCCTTCACGCGAACTACTCCAAGCCGCCATGTTTAGGGCGCCGCAGCAGACGACACTAGAGAGTTTTAGTGCCCCAAAGCGGCTTGCGTACGTAAGCCTTTGCGTTCTTTTATATTCTCCGTGGATGCGGCTGGGAGTACAAAGGAACGCAAGAGCGTGCGTACGCAGGCGGCTTGGGGCCCCCGGTAGAGCACTGCACGGGCCCGGGCCGGGTAAGGGGTTGTTGGATCGGGCCCGGGCCGGGCTCGGGCCCATGATCTTCGGGCTCGGGTCGGGCTCGGGCCTGAGCCAGGCCCGTATTAGGCCCGGCTCACATATGTATATGTATAATTGCGTGTGTACGTTGTGTGGCTTTGTTTTTGTTGTTTTGTG
The DNA here is from genome assembly GCF_013339695.2 of Rhipicephalus sanguineus. Taxonomy (NCBI): domain Eukaryota; kingdom Metazoa; phylum Arthropoda; class Arachnida; order Ixodida; family Ixodidae; genus Rhipicephalus; species Rhipicephalus sanguineus. The sequence goes on from NC_051183.1 coordinate 6,345,459, forward strand.
GGGGTTTAACTTCCCGAAGAGAACCAGGCTATATCAGAGGCCGTCGTTGAGGGCTCCGGGTAATTTAAACCACCTGGAGTGCATTGGCGTGCACAGAAATTGCACAGTACAAGACGTCTACAATTTTACTCCATCGGTATGCTACACTAGATTTCAAGAAACGCCTAATATAAGCTTCCGCCATTATAGTGAGTGAAAGACTTTATTGGGTACCGTGTAAGGAAAGCAACGGTAACCTGCCTAGATTAGTGTATATAAGATGTGCGCGTTCGTATCTAGGGAAACATTTCGAGTATGCAGGTACGCTCGCATGCCCGTAGACTGGCCAACGCGACTTGTGAGTCATTAATATCTCAGGAGCTGTTTTTTGTGCATTTTGAGTGCAAGATGCAGAGCGACTCTTATCACAGGGCGAACGCCGTTGTTGATTTTGCCATTACTAGTGGTGAGGCGCCAGACCATAGAGACACTCGTTTCCTCGAGTGTGGCTCACAACTGGAGTGATCAGGCTAGAGAAGCGATCCGGGAGTCTGGGAATAACCAACACGCAGACTGATTAGTTTTATTTAAAGCACCCTTTATTCAACACACCGTTACTGTACACACGTCTGACACGAGGTCGGTGGCTCGCTCGTTAACGGGTGTGCCTTGCTTTGACAGATCTATGGCACTGCGGTGGCGGTGACTCGGGGATAGAAGGGTGGGACAAAGAACCTTGTTGTTTTGAGCACGAAAACGTAGTGTAGATTGGGTGCAGTTGCCTGCCGAGGAGTCAACATGACAGCTTTAATTTATGTAACGCTGCCCAGCCTGGTGTAATCCTCCCAGAAGCAGCTAGAGCACGTTTTTTTTTTTCATTGCATTGTGCAATAGATTAACTTTGCAGGTGTGGAGATAGGTTTGCACTAGGCTTACCTACGAGCGCGACCGTGTAGACGCGACGTTCTCCACTGCCGCTGCGTGCGACGACGCTGCGGCCGGGTTCGTCGTTTTCTCCGACACGGCGCAGAAACCACGCACGAGGCAGGGTAACAACAACAACGGGTTTATTAACCCAAGATGCAGCACAGTACGACAGTCACAGGCTTGCAGGCCGTAAGGGGAACTCCGCAAGACCGATCGAGTCCGCTTGCCAGCGGCGCTAAGACTACCACACAAAGGGCAGCGGTCGAGCACACGAACGAGAAGCCGCCTGCTAGAGCAGCGCGTCAACCTCTCGTGCAAGCCTGGGAGCATCTCACGCCACGAGCGAATCGTCGGGCGCATCTTAGCTCGTAGGAGAGGAGGATGTCACCAGCGGCCCAATGGGGAATGGCGCTGCGTTGTGACGTAGGCCCGCGCAGCGCGCCAGCGTAGCGTGCCCGGACATGCCAGCGCGGGACGGAGCCGACGCTTGGCTCGCCCAGACAAAGAGGCGCCCTGGCCGCCATCTTGGCGATTGCCGGTGCCTAAGTGCGCCCGGGCTACGCGGCCGGAACGCGCGCGGCAGCTGGGGAACGAGGCGCCAGGCAGGAGGACGCTCTCGATCCCCACATTCCCCCCTCCTAAAGACCGAGGCCAGCCTGTGAAAGAGGCTGTCCGAGGCCAAGTGGCAAGGTCAGCTCAGCCGCAAGGGGGCTGGCCAACGGGGCAAAGTCCAACAAGGGGGTGTCGTCTTCCTGAAGGTACAAGTCCAAAAGTCGGCCATGGCCACACAAAAGTTCCACCAAAAGTTCCACCACAAGGGGAGAGCCCACCGCCGGGAAGAAGGTCCACAGCCCAGGAGGAACGGGGGCAAGACTGCACAAGGGCGGGCAGCCAGCCCGCTTGAAGTTCGCCGGACTGGAGAGGTTGGCAGCCGGGAACGTACGAGGCGTGGCTGCCAGTTGCGTGCGGCAGCCCACTGCCGGAAGTCGCTGGGACGGGGGCCACACAGGAACAGCAGGCCGGAACAGCAGGCAGCCAGGAACGGAGGCCGGAGCGACCACGCTCGGGCCTGGGCCAAAGCTTGAGTGGGCGGAATAGCCGCCGAGGGTGGCTACCGAAGCTGCCAGGTGGGTAAGGCAGGGTGGAGGTGACTGCAGGGCAGAAGGTGGGTACCAGGTCACAGCTGGAGGGACCAGAGAACAGCAGGCCACAGGCTCAGCGACAGGCTGGGCGGCCCAGTAGAGCCAGGCGCAGGGAGACGACAGGGCGACGCAGGAGTGGACAGAAATGTCCCCGGCATAGCCGGCTTGCCAAAAAGGGTGCCTGCCTGACAGTGCTGCCCAACAACGGGGGCGCTTGCCAGGTTATGGCTTGGACAACACGTCAGAGGGTGTTTTCGGCCAAGAGGGCCTTCTACCACTTCCCGACGTGTGCCGCCGCACCTTAGCGGTTATTCTCCATTCACTGTCATGGTATGGAATAAAGTCCAGCTACCTGTCAGTGGGAGAAAGGAATTAGGTGCGTTTCCGCAGGTTGTACCGGTGGCGTGGCTTGGAGCCAGCCTTCTCACGGCTTTCCTGCGGTTGTGTGACCGCCTCCCCCCCTCCCAAGTCGTTGCTGCGGGCAACGAAAGGTTTGAGGTCGGAGACGTTAACTGGACCGCCGACTTGTCTCCCTTGGGAGTCAGCCAGCTTGTACACCAGAGGCGACACTTTGGTCTGCACTCGGTATGGGCCCAACCACTTGGCCGACAGGGAGGCCGAGATGCCTTTGGCGGCGTCACTCAAGACGTGATTGCGCCTGAGGACGAGATCGCCGACATCGTAGTGCACTTCCCGATGCGACCGGTCGTATTGAGCCTTCTGTCCAGCTCGCGCTTTTGCCAGGTTGGAACGCGCCAGGTCGAGGGCTGCGTCCATCCGTGAGCGCAGTTCCGCCGCGTAGCCAGACGGGCCGGCTTTTGTGGCGGACGCCCCGCTGCCGCCCCGCAGAACGCGGTCCATGGGGTTAGGCAGTTCTCTCCCAAAGTTGAGGAAAGCGGGCGTGTACCCGGTTGAACGGTTCACCGTGGACCGCAACGAGAAGCCTATCTCGTTAAGATAGGCATCCCAATCCCTGTGTTGCTGCGCAAAGGCTGTCAGCAAGGGCTTGAGGTTTCGGTTTATCCGCTCAGTCGGGTTGGCCTGTGGGTGATACGTGGTTGTTTTGCGGTGCTTAATGCCAAAGGCAGCACACGCATCCACAAACACCTTGGCCGTGAAGTAGGACGCATTGTCCGTGATCAACTCCGCCGGAAAGCCAAAGCGGGTAAAGACCTCGGTCAACTTGTCCCAGATTACGCGTGCCGTTAGCTTCCGAAGGGGAAACAGCTCGACCCACTTCGTGAAGTGATCTGTGACAGCCAGGAGAAAAACATGGCCTCTCCGGCTTCTTGGGAAAGGTCCCATAATGTCACAGGCCGCGACTTGCCAGGGGTGTTGGCTGTCGATCGGCTGCATGAGCCCGGGGGGCTTGCCACCACGAGGCTTCACGCATTGGCACACGCGGCATGAGCGGGCGTAGTGAAGGACATCACGCTTCATGCCAGGCCAGGTAGCAGAGCGGCACAACTTTTGAAAAGTCTTAAGGCCACTCGCATGTCCGGCCAACCGCGAGTCGTGGAAATAGCCGAGAGTGGCTTTCCTTAGACTGCGGGGTATCACCACCTTGAAAGACTCCTGGGGAGCTTCTTCAGATGGGACATAGCGCAGGAGAACGCCATCAGCATCAAGCAGATACGAATCCAACGTGCCCGCAGCAATACCACACAAAGGGCAGCGGTCGAGCACACGAACGAGAAGCCGCCTGCTAGAGCAGCGCGTCAACCTCTCGTGCAAGCCTGGGAGCATCTCACGCCACGAGCGAATCGTCGGGCGCATCTTAGCTCGTAGGAGAGGAGGATGTCACCAGCGGCCCAATGGGGAATGGCGCTGCGTTGTGACGTAGGCCCGCGCAGCGCGCCAGCGTAGCGTGCCCGGACATGCCAGCGCGGGACGGAGCCGACGCTTGGCTCGCCCAGACAAAGAGGCGCCCTGGCCGCCATCTTGGCGATTGCCGGTGCCTAAGTGCGCCCGGGCTACGCGGCCGGAACGCGCGCGGCAGCTGGGGAACGAGGCGCCAGGCAGGAGGACGCTCTCGATCCCCACACAGGAGACTTGCTATTTTTCCTCAACAGCCTAGCTCGTATGCAGTTGATGTAGACTCAGCCTAAAAATGTCTGCCATGCTTTTTTTCTCCACTTTATGCAGGTATTATATCTTGTAGTTGTTCTTTGAAATGCAAAAATGAGATGGCGTGGTTAGCACTGCGTACGTACATGAAAGAGCCAGCTATGACTCCAATTATATTTTATATTGCCCTGCAATCATTTCGCAAGAGTGTTACGCGCGGAATTCACCGAAAGTATACACAGTACCAGCGAAAGTCATGACACTGAAAGAAGTTCCTAAAACAATCTCTAGAAAATATATTTTGTGCGGCAGGTATCTTCACAATAACCGAAGGTTGGACAGTGCCTCCTTTATGCTCAAGGCATAACTAGCTGAAACGGGCCGGGCCGGGCCCAAACCTTTCGGGCCCGGGCCGGGTACGGGCCACATTTAAGAACACCGGGCCGGGCTCGGGCTGGCCGGAGCACGGCATTTTCGGGCCGGGCCGGGCCCGGGCCGGAAAAATCGGCCCGTGCAGTGCTCTAGCCCCCGGCACTAAGCTCTCTCTGCGACTAGGGTGGCTACCCGCTGCCATTACGCGACGTTTCGCTAGCGTGGCAGCCAGCCCGCGCGTTGTGAATTGTGCCGGGAACGTGTTGCTAAAGGTGGTTGGAAGGTGCTGTGTTCCGTTGTGTCCCCAACGAGGCTACCGCGACGAGAACGGAAAAATATGTGCGACAGGTGCAAACAAACACCCGCGCATCTTAGCAAGCGCAAGAGAAGTAGACGGGACTGTCTGCGTGTCCCTTTCTCTTGTTTCCGCGTTGAATAAGCAAACACACGTACGTGCCGCATGTCTGCGCACAGTGCATGTGTCAATGTAATTATGGCCGTGGAAGCGCTAGGCCGTCTAGGCATGCTGTGGATTTGTATGTAAAATGCTCGTCCCCGCGATGGATGACGCGGTATCGACCATCTTGTAAGTACGTTGCTGGCAGCGCGGTTCAGGGCCACGAAGCGTGCGGAATGAAACTCGCAAAGCCACCGTAGTAAGAACATACAGTGTACTCTTCCAAACAGAAAGCCCCTGCTTCTGGTAGCCAAGTCGTTGTGAAGCCTCGGCGGACCTGACTACCCTCAGTTTAACGCATCAAGCGCACCGCTGTTGAAGCTGCGCAAGGTGTGGTGTGCAAGGAGAGTTTTGGCAAAGTCGCCTAAAAAATGTGCTCGCGGTGTCTCGCGTGCTCCTGATTACCGAATAATGGCGGGGTAAGTTGAGGTTGTAGGCTGCAAACTGCGTACGCGTTAGCCCTTTAGGGGGCGGCAGCAGCCCACTGTTGCACACGCTAGACACAAATAAAATATTAGAATATACAGTTTTCTTGACGACAAGCCACCAGAGCAAAGCTCTGCCGCAGTAAAATAATTAAAACTGTAGATTTACGCACAATGCAAGCTGATAACAACCATCAATCGCACTGAAGTGAGCACACACAGCAAGGGTCATTTTAGCCCGTTATATCTCGTGAACAAAGCAAATGAAGACGTATGATATTAAAACCGTGTTTCCATTGACATAATAAAAACTTCGATAAAAAATTGTCGTCAAAATTGAAACCGGGCTTTTTTATTTTATTTCTTGAAAATGAGCATTTTTGAAAAAGCTCGCTCCTTTAACTATTTTTTTCTTCTTCTGCGCTGCCCACAATCGTCCACGGAAATTTTGCAAATGCTCTTTTCTATACATGACACCGTTTTGAAGCTTCTGTGTGAAATAGGAAACGCGCCAAGGCGCACCAAACTTAGCAAACTTCTTTTATTTGGGCCTTGTTTGCCATTTCTTTTTCACATTTTTTTCCCCCTTGAGGACAGCATAAAGAAAGAATGGATGCAATTCACAGTAATGCGTACTAAAAACAGCAGAAAAATCTCCGTCACAACGTTTATAGTTGACGTTAAATTCGGCCGTGAAATCCGAAAATATTGCGGTGAGGTAAAACAGGACGCCCGTGCGGCCACCTTCAAATATTTTTTTGGTGCGCTGGGCGCGTTTCTTGGAAATAAAACTTTCGGTTCCGTGTACTTTGAATGTGCCCACATAACATATAAAAAACCCGGGCAAAACAAAACAGGCATGTTCGATCTCTCGTGGAATCACCAAAAAGAACATACAGCTGTAACCACAGCAGTTTTTGTGCCTTATGCATTGGCCTAGTACGACTCCCTCCGTCCGCGATAGCTTTCTGCACCTCATAACCCACGGTTTTGCACTGCCTCCGTGATTGGACCACATCTTGCGAAGTCACTTCATGTGACGTCACATCTTTTCGCAATCTCTGACGTTATGGTGACGTCATTACTCGATGGCTTTTTGCATTACTCGCGTTGACGCCGCCGATGCAGGACACCGGCGCCGACGGTCAATTTTAGAATTTGATTAGGCATCTAAGGCTTTCGCCTTGATATACTTATCGACACAACAGCAATAAAATGTGCCTGGTGGCGGCTGCGACAGGATTACACTGGACGAAACGTAAGCATCCACAGCCGAATCAAACGCAAATAGAGAAAGGGTGCGGCACTGCTGTTAGACAATGGGAGCTTCTTAAAGTTTCCAATGCGCTCAAAAAAAAAGTATTTAAAGCAGGGCTGTTCGCGTATGGAGAGAATGACAGCGTCGCACCTGTTTGCGCTGTGGCCTTCGCAAAGCGACAGCGGGAACCAAAGCTGCGCTGAGAGGAACTACAGAGGCCGCACACGTGCGCGAGCCCCTCGTCGCGCATCGTACGTCGGCTGCCACAGTTATTCAATCGTATACGCGAAACTCCTCGTAGGCCCCACGTATCACAATCCAAACACGGCATTGTCCAAGTCGCGGAGGTCTACTGACTGGCCACTGTGGCGTCACCTGTTGTCGATAAGAACAAATATACTCCATCTCACCACTACCGTTCAGCACTACCAAGGCTACGGGGTGTAAGCAAGCCACCCACTTGCGCACACATCACAGTTCCATATATAATTGCCTCACAAGTGGCAGGGATATGAGACATTCGCGCTTGTTTGCCACATGTTACGTCACATCGATGCCTATTCTTCTTCGCATTGAAGTCGTGGGCCTTTAATTGCTGCATCAGTAACCACCGATAACTGCGATTACAAATCAACATGGCACCCATGCAGACGCGACCGCCCGCTTCGACCCGAACTTGCGCTCGCTGTATGCCCACTGCGTTGGAAGCAGCAAATAAATGGTGAAATGAGCCATCGCGCTGTGCCATCTCAAGCTGAGGAAAAAGCATGAGGCACATTTTGCCTACTAAGCCTAACGCGCCGAGAATTTGATAACTGTTCATGAAATTAGCGCAATATAGTCGTGAACATATTGCTGTCGAAGCGTCAGCACATTCAACTGAGGCAAACACAAGCGTCAGTTCGTAACTTACGGGTCACACAGCGCACGATGACGACTCGATATATTCGAAGTGAAGGGCACCAGCTCCGGTGAGTGCAGCCAATTCTTCTTTTTTTCAGTGATGCCGTTTGTTCGCTTTACTCGCCCTGGCGTGCGAGCAGACGCCAAGGAGACGCTGAGTAGACGACGCGACGCGGATGAACACATGCAGAGGAGCTAATCTTTCTTCTTATTGGCTAAGGAGCCCTGTAGCCTTCTCAGTGCTGAAGGGAACTTCTGAGATGGAGTATAATAAGTGTGATTTAAGTTGCATTCTGAGTTGCAGACGCCAACATGCTTGATGAAGCGAGCAGCGTGTTTATCCTAGCGGTTTTGCGTATGATTTCGCCACCGCAGAACTACTCGGCTTTTCTTGAAAGTACTTGGCCTCCAGCATGGGCGTCCGGAGGGGGGTGCAAGGGGGGGCAGCTGCCCCTCCTTGGAATTTCGGATAATATTTTTCTATGCAGTTGCGAAAGCTACACAGCTTGATTAGCACACTCAGGTCCTGGCCTTCAGGTTTGCCATTCAATTTCGCGCGTTACAAACTACTGACTAATCTTGCCTGTCATGTCACGGCTGTTAAAGAAAGGTTGCCAGTGCTGAATGCCCCCCCCCCCCCCCCCTGCAAAAAGTTCTGCGGACGCCCTTGGCCTCCAGTACATGAAGTGGTAACTAGCGCAGGGACAGCGAAGACTGCATGCGATGCGGTCTTACGTCACTCCAAGGTGGCGCTATCTTCGGCAAGTTCGTCCATGGAAATGTTTACCAATGGGGTTTCGCAACTGGTATGAATCTGATCGGCTGCATTTCCCTTTAGTGGCACAGGATCGTGCTGCACAAATTCAGTGGCTGCCAGAATTGATGTGTGCAGTTTAGTTCATGACGCAGATCGAATGCGTTCCTTAGAATGTCACCAGTGAGAGTCGAATGGATCGGTCAAGACTCAAGTTGGCCAAGACCGAATAGCCATGCGGTTTGCGCTCATCGTCAGTGCAGAGAAGGACACAGGCATTGACGTAGCCAGGTTCAATTCCCCCCCTCATTGAATCAAAGGTTGACTCATATGCGTGCCCTTCCACATGTTATGCCAAGCCTCGAGTTTCGTCCTTCTTCAGTACGTATAAAAGTGCGTCGAATTTCGACTCGCATTTATAATCGCGACGTTGCGAAGAAAGATTACTCGGCGAATCCTCCGATTAAGGGCCTTTTATTCTCCGTTGGCACGTGGCAAAGCCTAGCAGACACACCTCTGCTTTGACATTGCGCTTTGAAATGGTCTTCGTGATAGCATCGCACCTTCAGAAAGAAAAAAAAAAATATCAGTGCAATATTGGTCTTACTTAGCTAACAACCAGCAGCATTTGCTTCAGTTCTCGGATTTATTGTTCTGTATTCTGTGTTTCTTCCTTTGCTGTATGCTGATACGCATAACTGTTCACATTTCTTTGTCTTTAGTTATTTCACGTTCTCTATTTACGATTTAATTCTCGTTCCGTTGATATTTATGTTTATGGAAATTTTTCATCTGTGCCGCCCGCTCGCGCAATACCCCTTGCGGAGACTGTGAGGCACATGAATGAATGAATGAATAAATAAATAAATAAATAATAAATAAATAAATAAATAAATAAATAAATAAATAAATAAATAAACGGCATTTTCCTGCGGCGCGGCCGGGAGAGTTCAGCCGCAGCATGCAGCCAGGGGGGCTCAGTGTGTTTTCGTGTCGTGGCGGCGCAGCGGGTCAGCGGCGCTTTTTCCTCGTGGCCGGTTTTTCCTTTCGACGGCGAGAAGAAGACCCGGTCAGCCGCCGACCGGTTGGGAGGGGCGACCTCCTCGCGTCCTCCTCGCTCGGCTGTGCGCATCCTTCGAGCATTCGACGAAGAATATGTTCTCGCATACACTGCACACACCCAGGCACTTCCAACGATCAAAGAAGCCACTTGGAAGAATATACTGTTGGCAGGTTTGGCCATTTTTGACCGAATGAAGCCACAGGACAAGCGTTACAACGACAGCGTTGTCAGCTGTGTCAGTATAAAAACAGATCCAGTGGCACAATAAATTTAGTTGAACGTTTGCGCTGGCGTTTCTCTTTGTCGTCCATGTTTTTTCGTTGCGCAGTCGTTCTGAAGTTATCATTTACCAACTTGCCCAAAATGCTGCTCTCAAAAAAAATTGTGTTATTTCTGTCCAGCTATTACACGGACGGCTTTTCTTCGGGAGTGCACTGTCACCCTTATGGAGTCAGAACATCTAGAGTAGACGCACGAGTCAGGACACACTCGTTTTATTTTGACGAGGCAGTCGGTAGAACATATCGAATGGCGCTGGGCGTGAGTGGTTTGTTGTCCCTGCAAATACTCCCACGGGAACACGCTGGTTGCTTTCGTTATTTAATGGTTTACGCGACAGATCGCACCAATTGTCTCATTGGAACTTTCTTGCTCTGCCTGTTCGCAAATTAACTGCATTCGTTCGCCCTGTCTTTGAATATCGGCAGCTTGTCGTGACTTCACGTGACCGCCATCATGCCCGGGCTGCCCACGCGGACTTTCAACACGCGCAGGCGCGTAGTAGTGGCAAGTAAGATGCCGCGGTAGCTTTCGGGCGACGACGCTACGCTGCAATTTTAGATTTCGAAGGACCGAAAACTCTCTTCCTTGATTTTACGAACTCCCCGATATAAGGAAATGATTAAGGCGCCCTCATCACTTCGTTAAATCGAGTTAATTTTTCAACTGTATACATTTTATTTTTTGTTTCTTAATTAAAAAATTATCCTAACAACCAAGTGGAAAGGGGTAGCCGCCGCCAGGAAATGGCTTCAACAAATCCATAATTTATTTTTATTTCAGCAATAAATAATAATAATAATAATAATAATAAACGTCATATACACAGCTTTCCGTGAAGCGCGGGAATTGGTAGTGCACACAACTGTCATTTACCTTGCAAAAATGAAGGAAGCAGCTCTCGCTCTTCGTCTGACGTTTTTTCGCACTAATTTTAATCGTAAAGAAGTCACTTGTGTTTTTAGCCTGCACGAGCAGGAGGATTCCAGCAGAAGCGCTGCGTGACGGCGAGGCGAGCATACTTTGGCAAACGGCCGCAATCTAATCTCCAGCCGGCCGCTCGTCCCCGTATCGCGAAGCGCAGACGCTGAGCAGGCTTGACGATTGCCGTTGTGAAGCAGCGATATGGCGTCGACCGCGTGAACGGCCAAAGTTCAGAGTTGGACTACGTAGAGGCACTTACGTGACTTAACACAGTCTAAAACGGAAAAATTGGTACACGTCACGCCCTCGTACAAATCGCGAAATTCAAACTGTTCGCCCAAACGTATACTTAATAGTTGGAAATTACGATGCGGATAAATCGAGTCAAAGTCAGCAAAGGTGAGCCACTAATGCGTTGACCTTTCGTAACATTCATCTCGCATCTGTCGAACATGAAAGGGTCATCCACAGCGGTCGTCTCAACGGCTCGGTGTCACGTGACCCGGACATCGCGTACGCCGTCCCACCGCCACTGCACAATTTCAATGATTCCGCCGGGCGTTGCAAAGTGTCGTCATTCGTACAGTGGTTGACAGGAGCTGTTGAGGCGCGCCTTCCCGCAGTGTCGGCTTTCCACGTGCTTACGGTGATTTCAGTCGCGGTCTGCGACTCCCACTGAAAACAATAAATACGCTGGCCTGGATTCGAGCCATTATGCATTTCATAACGCGCGTCCTGCATGCGACGTCAGCAGTGTTTATCATTTTCCACTCTCGGCCAAAACACACAGCGCTGCCGTCCATTTCAAAAGGGCGCGTTTTCAACATAAAAGAAGGCATGCCATAATACAAAACAGCTGGCAAAATGGTAACACAGGGCAATGCAGGCCTTCGCAAGGTGTGGCAGTCATTTTAAATTTCATCGCTTGTATTTTTGCCGTTGCGTTCTCATCTCGCATGTTGTTTATCTGTCGGTATATACATGTCATTGCAAACCTTCGGCGGGTATTGTACGCTTGTCCTTGTGTCCCTGTGCGGTTACGCGCTTGTATTGACGCGATCGCCTCGGAGAGCTCGCTTCGCAGAAATTCCGGCGTCGTTGGATAAAGAAAAATGTTCGGTACGAGTGGACAGGTGTTCTACCACAGAGCCATGCGCATGTTCGAAATTGTATATACTGTATATATATGAATGTCATGTAGTGCGAGAGTAGCGTCCTTAACGCACGTGATATTGCCCGACAGAAGCGAGCGTAAATCCCACCAGGCGCCGAAACATATTGATTGCGCAACAAGTGGTTGGTTTAAATGCCTACCATTTACAAAGCACACACGCATAATTAATCATCACTATCAGTAACAGCATCAACAACGCGTGCAGCTGCACGTGTTGCCTTACGGACGCGTATTGGGTAGTCAGTAAATGCGCAACAGGAAGAATGGTGTCGTAGTGGGCACTTCGCGACAGCACTTGCAGTGGGCGTTCTAGGATAATTCGAAAGGGCCGCTCTACACGCGCGTTCTCTGCGACAGTGTCCACCGAGAAGCGAACCCACGGGGCCCGATTACGCTATCTTGAAGGCGAAGCGTCCTCCCAAGTTTTTTTTTAAAGCATTATCAGTGCGTTCAAGCACGTCAATGAGTACATGCACTTTCTAAATAACCACTCCGTAAGCGCCACTAAACGTTAGGGAGAAAAGGCAGTTTAACCACAGAAATGACGCGACACATGCAGCACTCCGAGCACCGAGAATGCCAGGGGCGTAGACATTTTTTTTTTTTTTCCGGGGGAGGGAGTCAGAGCCTCATTTATGTATGTTCGTGCGCGTATACATACACATACAGTTTTCGGGGGGGGGGGGGGGGTGAATAACTAGCCCCGCGAGGGAATGTCTTACCTGGCTGCCTGTGTTGGATGCTGCCGTCGAAGAGAACGGGGTGCCGCAGTTCAGACCCTTCAGACCCCGCGGCACCGTCGGCAACACACGCTTATTATGTCAGCGGCTAGGTTGCTCGATGTCAGACAGCTCCAATCGGACGACTGCGCATGCGCTCAAGCCGGCAGCACAACGCTGGTATCTCTCCGCTGCAGAACGTGTCTGCTTGATCAAGATCACCCCGCAATGATCGTGTTCTTCTGTGAATACGAAATATTTCTAATAATAATAATATCTGGGGTTTAACGTCCCAAAACCACGATATGATTATGAGAGACGCCGTAGTGGAGGGCTCCGGAAATTTCGTCCACCTGGGGTTCTTTAACGTGCACCTAAATCTAAGTACACGGGCCTCAAACATTTTCGCCTCCATCGAAAATGCAGCCGCCGCGGCCGGGATTCAATCCCGCGACCTTCGGGTCAGCAGTCGAGCGCCATAACCACTAGACCACCCTGGCGGGGCGACGAAATATTTCTGCCGCGCGTGAAATGGTCAAGTATATTTGCACCTGAACAACTAGTTCGGGGGCACGTTAGCTCAGCAGGCGTGTTACGAACGACCCATACTCCCGTTTCATACATAAGGTGTAACGCTGTGGATACTGTGGAAGCTGTGCGAGAAGTTCGGCCAGCAAAATAAACGTGGCGTCCGCGATTGGCTCCGGCTGCCGGAACTGATCGCGGAGGCCACGATACGAAAACAAGGATACGCTAATCGATCCAAAACAAGCTACAGACGACTGTATAAATAACGGGGTTTGTTTTATTTCTAAGACAAAACGTCTTATTTTATGACACAGTCCAAAGACTGAAAAAAAAAGTCACAATACGGGACGTAAAATCGTTGAACCATTTCTTGGTGCGAAGGCATCTACTGCCTCGCTTGCTTCCATAGCGTTGCACCTGATGTATAAAACATGAGCGCTGAAGACACAGGCAAGGACGGCAAACGATACGAGTGCAAGTGGTTTGCTGTTCCTTGAAAGCTCGGAACGCGTTCTACCAATGTTAGTAGTAATGCGCTTTTGGTGAACGAAACGGTGACGTCAGCGTGCACCTGTGCATGAAGCCACGAACCCTTCAAATGTATCTAGCCCCAAAGGCCGCACAGCACTGGTAGAACGGCACGTCGACCCTGGCAGTACCTATATTGTAAGTGCTACACTCACAAAAGAAGACGGGACTCCGGTTCTTCCTTGTGTGCTTCAGGGCTACAATGTGTCAGTTAGCGAGCACAAACTCGACCACGCCAGGCAGAACTTTGGTGACGTCTTCATTTAGGCCAGCCAGCCACTCGCTTGCAGCGCTATCTTCGGTGGCCTCTGATGGTCGCTCCTCCACCTTGCGCACGACCGATTTGCGCAGGTGCGTGTCGAAAGAAACACCACACACAAGGGCTTAATAACTTAAACATCTTGTATTTGTTGCTCTCAAAATCCATCTCTTGACACACATGCGCACACACACACATAAGTAAAAGACATATCTCTTCATAATACAAAGTCTCGATTTCTTTTTTTTTTGTTGTTGTTGGTCTCATTTCTTTTTAATTATTCGTACTGTTCAAAGACAAACAGCAAACGTGCACATATAACAGAAAAAAGAGAGGGGGCGGAGGCTATCAATATAGAATTTCCGTTCTCGTATCGCTATTGTACAAAAAATATATATATATCTATGTGTATATATATGCAGTCTATATTATTCGTACTGCATATGCTGTTAAGGCCACTTGGAAAACAGGCGTATGGAACAGACGTGTGTGCACACAGGAATGCTCGGCACAATTGGTCCTCGAGTGCTAATACTACTCGTCGGCGCGGCATACGGAGATACAGAATGGCGGTCAGCTCTGCTACACACCTCCCGTCTGGTCCACAGAAAAAAACTCGAGGAAGGCACTTTCGGCAAAGACGAAGCGGTCTTGTCGCTATGACAGGGCGGTGACAAGCATCACACTTTCCAAAGACGCCAACCGGCTCAACAAACTCGCTGGCTGTTACTTTCCAGCGGACGAACACTGCACAGCAATGGTCTGCCATTCGGTGAGGAGACCGCATGGCAACGTCTATCACAACGTCTCGTTCCTGGACAGGGTGCTCCCCTCAACGAAAACCTGAGATCCCCCCCCTTCCACCCCCGCTGTTTGGAATGGCACTGCAAGCCGAGCATGTGGCTCCTAGAACACCTGGATGTTGCAACGGCGCTGAGCCAGGATGCCTTTCCCAAACGATCACACCAAAGAGGCTTCACGGCACTGCGGAAGTCGCCATAGTGAAGCAACAGGCACACTTAAGGAACAACTAGCACAGGTCAAGTGCCGACCACCGAATGCCTACTTTGACCAGTCTCAGAGTAGACACCCGCACATGACACACAATCACTAAGCAAAGTCGCAATCTTCCTCTCGGAAAGTTTACCTTTCTGATAACAGAAGAGAGGGACACAATTGTCACTTTCCTTTTGAATACACAAGGCATCTATTCTGAAAGAAAGCCCGACTTTGCTTAGTGATCGTGTAGCACCGTGTCTATTCTTAACTGCATAAAAGGCCAGTGTTCTTCGAATAAACTTTCAGTAGGCAATCGGCAGGTTCCTTTGGTGACAAGCCCAAATCAAGCTGTTACTAATTCAATATCCTGGTTCAGGGACGTTGCAGGAATCCCTGGATTGAAGGCACCGTGGAAAATAATCACAAGTACCACCGATTTGAAACGACAAGATGATGACTGGGACGCCTTGGATTGCATGCAACTATGTTCAACGAGACAGCGTATAAATAAGTTATTCTTCTCACGCATCACTTTTACAATTCCTTAAATAGTCAGTTCAGACTACAACATCTGACCTGAGGGGCTAAGACATATAACTGCTCTGACGTGCTTTCGACAAAAATGCTTAAGGCAGTAGAGAAACCGCAGTGGTCCAGTGACGACTTCATCACCGTGGCTGTTACAAACACGGTGACAAGAGCCCACCAGCTGTTTTTACCAGAGCTGAGATCTTGTAGTGCGTGTACTTCATCGGTTTGTGTGTCACTACTTTGAACAATGTAATCCCTTTGACAGCCTACGATGCGAGTCTTAAATAACGAGTTGAGATGATTTCGAAAGGGACAAGAGATGGATGAACGCGCATTAGCGGAAGACTGCGTTTTGTTTGCTAACCCCCAATAATTGCAGACATCACACGGATGCCAATGAGGCTGAATTACAAATCAGTGAGTGTAAAATCTGACGGTCAAAGCCTTTAAAAAAAGCGGAATCCTTCTAGGCACATAAAGAGAAAACCCACATAATTTAGAAGAAATGCATAGCCTCTGCAGTCTCCCACATACTGCTTCTGTGGAAAGAGAAGCTGCCAAGAGTCAGCACAACAGAGTGAAGAAACCTCTCTTGGGAGGGCCTAGGTTGAACATGAAAGCAGCCAACAGAGGCCCCAATGTCAATAAATAAATTAAATTCTCATTAAATACAGCAAGAAATGTAAAAACAAGAGCACAACAGCAGCTGAAATGAAGAGTCAAACATGCAGGCACCAAGTAAACTTTGCACGAGAAAAACTTGGTATTTCCGTATGGCAGATGACAATTTGCAGCAAGAGAATAGATCAAGGCAGCAGCCCTGCGTATCCTAGAAAACAAGTAATAAATAAAGGAAAGCTCACAGAGCTAATATCCCTTGCCTGGTACCGGTCTATTTTCCTCTTCAGTGCCTATGTACAAAGTCTGGGATAACCTGACATCCAATGTAAGCAACTTACTTGAGTGAAGCCAAGGGAAACAATGTAACGTCTTAAAGAGCTGCAGGTTTCAGCACAAAAAGGCAAACAAGAACCAGACATCCTTGCTGACTGCAAACACATTTTGCTCACAACGACTTGACAAAACCGATGAAATAGTACAATGAATAATAATAATAATAATAATAATAATAATTAATATAATATTATAATTAAATCAAATAAATACGACAGATACAGGAAAGCATGGAAAGGCAAGAGAACAACACAAGCACACTGAATAGTTTGTAAAACCTGAAAAAAAAGTAGCACACAAATAAGAGCCTGTCTTTACCCAAACACGAGAAGGCACAGTGGTGAAGCTCAGCCAGAACATAAGAGCTTTCTTTTCATAATAAAAGTTAAAACCAGGCTGCATATGCAACTCATATAATGTAACAAAATATTCTGGCACTGCCTACACAGTGCTCAAGAACGCATGATTACTGCACAAGACTGTGCACAAGAGAGCTAGGTATTATTATGGCAAACGTGTATTGGACTATCGAAGAAGCGTAATTTGTTGCCCCTTCTCTCTCTCGTTTCAGGAAGCTTGGTCCTCAGGACTTGAGCAGTGTGCCATTAAATATTTGTAATAATAAAATTATTCGCATACACACACGTTAAAAAACAACACAGAAAAATGGCAGCCCCAGGTCTGCACTGCCATACCAAAATGCCCAAACGTGAAGAAAGCCAGTGTTCCACCAGCACATTTGTTTCATCTTGCTTTTGAGTAAACGATGCAGTGTGTGCGGATTCTTGCAAACTGAGTCAATGACTAAAATGCTTTCACTTCAGGCCTGCTGGGGAACACAATCTGAGCCAAACTGCACATGAATGAGCGCAAGTAATAAATAAGTGACGTCCTCGACGTGATCGTGACAATGCTTTCTTCTAGAAAATAGGCCGCTAAAAGGGATCCGGAGAAGCTCTAAACTAAAATTAAAAAAAAAAAAAGAACAACAAACAAATGTTGCTTGGAATCACATCGGGTTGTTGGCAGATGCAGTTCAGGCTCTCGTTGACTACCGCGCGCGTGTCAGTGGTGGTGGGGGGGCAGGGACCTGGGCGCTGGGCGACTTAGTCGCGGCCGTTGGCGGCCAGCCTGTTGAAGATAGGCAGCCTGGTGATCGGCGAGCCGCACGAAGCCGAGACGCTCATCGAGTCCAGCTCGGAGCCGAGCGAGTCGACGGGCGACGGGGGTCCCTCGACGACGCGGTTCTGAGCAGCAGCAGCAGCCGGGAACTGAAAGGCGCTCTCGGGAAGCGACAACGCCGAGAAGGGCGACACCTGCTGCGAGCCCCCGGCGAATCCCGGGGAAGTGACGAGCGCGGCGAAGTCTTGCGAGAAGGAGAAGGCCGTCGAGGGGGGAGCGGCGAAGAAGGGGTCGTCGTAGAGGGGGCTCGAGGGCGGCGACAGGTCGCCCGCCGAGCCGAGGCTGCCGAAGCTGCCCACGGAGAGCGCCTTGGGCCGCGGGTTGATGTTGGTGAGCAGGCTCTTGCGCGACTCGTCCGAGTTGTGGATGAAGTGGCAGCGCGGGCCGTACGGGCAGAAACCCGCCGTGTGGAAAGTGCGGCACAGCTCGGTCTTGTACTTGGGGTGCCTGGCCAGCGTGCGCAGCTCGTGGCCGCCGTGCGCGAACTGGCACTTGTCGCCATACTTGCAGGTGCCGCTCTCCTCGAACGGCCGGCACAGCTCGGTCTTGTAGCGGCTAGAGTTCTGCGCCACGGACGACGCCGGGCTGGTGGGCGTCGTGGCGCACGTCGGGGACGTCGGCGGCCGGCGCTCCACGGGCTCGCTGTAGCTCCGGTCCAGCTTGCGGTGGTCCCGAGCTACCCCGACCAGCGCCCCCACCGCGCTCACCATGTTGCTGCTCGGGACTATGTGCCGGCTGCCGGCGGCGGTCTGCTGCTGCTGCGGCTTGGGCGACGTCGTCCGCAGCACGAGAGGCGCCGCCGCCACCGAGGACGTGGAGCGGCGCAGAGGCGGCGCCGCCACCATTCCTCCGCCCGCCACCGACGTCGAGTGTCGCCGGGTCTCCAGCATCTGCTGAGGGCGCGACGCCGCGAAGTTGCCACCGTTCTGCAAGGAAAGAAGAGAGCGCCAACGGTCAGCTTCACTTTCACACCGGGAAACATGGCGCGCTTTTTGTGCTGTCAACTGCGCTTTCCAGCGACTCGCATTTTACGACTGCGACATGATTATGAGGGCCGCCGTAGCGGAGGGATCCAGAAATTTCGACCACCTAAATCTAAGTACATATTTTACGGACGGGAGTTAGGTTTACATACGTCGCCGAAGGTACACAGTAAACCACTCTACACCTTTAAGGGGGTTTTGCCGTGTCTATAACTAATACCCTTACACCCTAGGAAAAGGGTGTCTTCACGTATTAAAACACCCATACCATAGGGTGTTGCCACTGGCCTAACAACCTTATCATGGGGCGTTTCCAATGGCCTAAACACCCTTGTCACTGAAAAATATGAAAAATAAAATCTAACAGTCAGGGAACATGCAATTACAGATGACATCAGCATAGAAGGTGCACGCACGCGCCAAACCGCACACACAACAGAGCGTATTGTAAGATACCACATGGACGGAGCGCTCGTGCTACACAGCCTAACACTGACCATCTGCTATATATAGCCATAGTATTTAAGCCGCCGTTCAGTGCCGGTGGAGATATTCCTGTTCCGTATGAATGAACATTAAACATTAGGAGAATAGGCGTACATTTATGGTACGCTTGTAGATAGCCCTAAAAGAGATATCTTTTAATCTAAACTCGCCTAAGATCGAACGACATTTTAATCAGAGAGTCCCAGTTATCATTTGGCACGCTGCGGTATGTGCCATGGGTGTTTCGATAACCCATAACACCACCAACTCCTAAAGGGTGTTTAGTTAGGGCATTACCCCTTAAGGGCTATTTTGGGGAAGGAAAACACTCTTACAAACTAATTTTTGCAAATTTTGGTTAGGCAAAGGGTGTTTTGCTTGCTTGAAACATCCTTAAGGGTGCAAAGTGGTTTACAGTGTAGCGAACTTGGGTACCAAATACTATGCGAACTAAATGTACGCAATGAATTTGCTTGAGAACCGGTGAAAATGAGCAACTCTCTTAATTTCCCACGCATTTCGTTGATGGTAACAGCTGATCCATCGAATTGGTGGGGGAAGAAAGGCTTTCCCGGCTCTAATGCCGTCCTAATAATCAGACATCAAGAGACGCTATCGGTCGAGCGTTCAAAAAAGTTCGCATCGACGCTGCTTTTTGTGAAGCGCCCTGAAGAGGGCAAACACAAGAAATCGAAGGACTGGAAACATTTTCGCGTTCCAAGTTAAGCTAGAATGCCGCAAGGCACGTGCGTATGTCCTTTGCCTCATTATCGGTTAAGCAAAAACTCTGAGCGCAAATAAACGACGCAGGACTAAGAACCGGAGTGCAGACCGGTCGATGTATCAACACCGCCTTCGAGAACACAAAAATTAATTGAATGGCACGCATTCATCTCACCTTGCCTCCCATTGCCAAATATGTAAATGCAAACCTTTGTTCGAAAGCACCAGTATATTGTGTCGCCACCCTCTGCAGACCACGCGAGAAGTTTCGGAGTCGTATCACATCACAAAGAACGCGGCGATATGTGTTAGCCAACCGTCTCTATCTTTACATGAGAAGGAATTCAATTTTATCAACAGACACTGAACCTTGGGTGTAGGCCTGTAGCTCCTTGTGACATGCGCGATGCCATGTATGTTCATATTGTTAAGCTGTTTATTGGACGGCACTCGGCGACAGTCAAGGCAAAAGCACGGGCTCCGAGCGCGAGCGGCGCTTAGAAGAGGACGACGACCCACTAGGAGCCGCTGGAGAGCGCAACCGTTAAACAGTACCAATTGCTTCGCCACAATTTGTACGTTCTTTCGTCTAATAAATTTCAGTTGCGAGTGAGCGCTTGTGATGTGTGTTTCTCTTTCTTGGTCCTGCGTCGTTTGCGCTCAAAGCTTTTACTTAATCATGAGGTACCAACTATCGGTGAGGTAATGCGCTCGCAAAGATTAACCGCAAAGCATGAAGCCCATTAATTGTGAGTCGAGCAACCAAGTAAACGCTCGATTTTTCCGCCTTTCCCGACCAGACGTCGAACCCTGGATTTCAACCTGCGCTCATTCCACGAGGCCCGTCAGTGCAGGTGCACCGAGCCCTACAACTGGGCTGGCAGTATTCAGAAATGAATGTCCTGCATTCCAGTGCCGCGAAATTAGCCTTCATAGAGGGTGTTATCTTTCTAAATTTGTTTTGCACCGCGGGTACAACGCCTTGGTGTAGTTCAGGTACATTCATATTCTGCCACGAAAGGGAAGACGGGTGTATAGCCCAATGGTTAAAACGCTCGCCTTCGAAGCACGGCTCCCAGCACCGGAGTGCAATTTTTGTGTCTCGTGACGATGACAGTCTTCTCGTCCAGTTGGCATAGAAATGCTTGCGCGTTCAATACCGCACCAGCGCAGGCACGCGTTAAAATAACGCTTTTCCTCGTGCTTTCACTAGCAGCCAGTAAAAGAATCTGGGGTAAGAGCCGAGAAGCCGTCCAGCCAATCGTGACCCAGTTCGTGACGAGCTAAAACTGGGACTGAGCGGTAAGTTGCCCTCACGACCGCGTCGAAAACCCATTGTGCACACACGCCGACCAATTTTGAGGCCGTGTTAGGGCGAAACCGAAGCAGCACGTTTCTGACCACGTTCGGTAATGAGAGCGTGCCGACGCTACTCTCAAGCGGAGGAGGCCTTGAACCGGTGGCGATGCGCTACGAGCGATTACAGCCTCGCTCCTATTTGGTGCGACTTTCCGGGAACAGGAGAGCTTTCGAGTTTTTACAGCGAAGCCGTCATAAACCTCGCCGCGCGATGGCGTCACCATGCGTCGCCTAGCAACGAGTTGGAGGAAGGAAATGAGGAGAAATTAATAAAACGAAGTAAAATTTATAGGCGAGGCGGGATACGAACCCGGGTACCCCCGGTCGTAACCACTCGGCTGCTATCCAGGCACGCTAGCAGAACAAGCATTTATGGGGACTATACGACTGCGTTGCTATTGGGCGAGAGAAAGCCTCAGCTTGGCTTTCCCAGGCTTAACTGCCCCTACCCAAGGCTCAACTGGCCATCTCTAGGCTAGGCTTGGCACCACTAGTGCGAATCTGCCCCGATTTTTCTTTTTTTTTTCTTCCAGAAACTTATGAACGAGGTTATGCTGTACAAGCCATCGCGTCCGGGTGATGCTGTCCACAACGTCTCACTGGCCAAGCATCGAAATGGATTCCGTCCTGCGTGCCAACCAAAAGACCCATTCACGCGCAGTAGAAGAGCGCGGTGTAGATTGCAAAGCGCCGGGGCAAAGCACTGAGACGAACAATTTATGTGCATAGCCTTACTATACATATACCGACTGGTGTACGCCACCAACGTGACCACGGTGGTGCAGTGAAGGCAGCACAATTTTATTCGACATTTGCTTTTTTCACCACAGAATGTACTTTTTATGATGAGCATAGTCAAGCTGCAGCTTGACTAGCCCTGCCCGCCATGGTTTACATTCTGTTCCAAGGGACACAATGTCTAAACATAGCAAGTCTTCATTCAATCAATGAGGCGAGAATACGCGAGAAGGCTATGGAATTTGCGACGTCACACTGACGACAAGTTTCGTCGCGACATTCAAGCATGAAACTGTCATTTGCTCTTTTAATAACTGAACTATGATGTCGGAACTTATGACAATAGCCTCCTCGGTCCTGGAGTACCTAAATGGGCACCGTTGTTATAAAGGCTACAGATGGCGACAATTCGGCATTCGCGTGTTCAAATTCTCCTTGCCACAATTGACATATGTTGCTTTCCCTAAAACCCGAGAAGTGGCGCCGTGTGTCCAGTCGTCTTCGAAAAACGAGTAAACAAAGATGGCTGCGCGCTGCACGAGCGCTCGGCTGCGTCCTCGTGGTAAATAAAAGCGTTCTTTCTTAGTTGTAGGCTAAACGACACCATCTATAGTACATTCTTTTAACTATAGATGCCCGAAACAACATATTGGAAGTCATTTCGGCCTTATGGCTTTTTTGCACGCATTCATACAGACTTCAAAAGTTCAGGATACCCATTTGAGAACTATGGGTCTCAGATGTGCTTCTAACGCTTTTGATCTAGGTACCTGACTAGCTGACTATTCACGCTGGCTACTAGTATTTGACTACTAGTACCAGTCAGTGGCGTAGCGAGGGGGTGACACATCGGGCCCTTGCCCCCCCCCCCCTACCTTCGCCGAAATTTTTTTTCTCCTATGGGATACGGAGAACAAAATGACACTCGACCACATTTACCTGCCCGGACTCCATGACGCATCAAGAGTGTGCCCCCCCCCCCCCCAAAAAAAATAATAAAGAACAACAAATTTCTGCCCACGCCACTGGTACCAGTAGCTACTAGTACCTGACATCACTGGCTAACCAGTACCTGACTAGTCACGCAGCCTCACGTGGTGACCAAGTACAATACAAAGATGAATGGAGTGGACCTAATTGATCGCTGCATCTCGTACTACAGAATTTCCCTCCAATGGACACTACGCAAATGGACACTACGAGTTTCTGCACATTTTTTTTTTTATCTTGCTTGCTGCAACAGCTGGATTAAATACCAGAGGGACTGCGAAAAGCCTCTGGCTCCCAAGACAGACACACAGACAGACAGACCAAATTTTCTGGATTTCAAATTCAACATAGCGAATGTGCTCCTCAAAGTTGACACTAAACAGAGGGTAAGATCAGGCCTCAGTTGAAAGACCGATGAGCAGCCATCACCGAGCGCTGTGAAGCGGGCGGCAGCGTCGACGCCGGAAGCAGTTCGATGGACGCAGAACCAATCAGCGTGCGGCTGGCAGCGACTTCCGCTACGTAACGGCGTCGTCGCTGCTGCCAAAATGGCTGCCGCCCGCCTCGGATCTAATAAGTCGTCGCCCTGCACTGTGTGGCCCTTAAAGGGACACTAAAGGCAAATATTAAGTCTACGTTGATTGTTGAAATAGCGGTCCAGAAACCTCGTAGTGCTGCTTTTGTGCCAAGGAAGTGCTTATTTTGAAATAAAATCACGTTTTTAGTGGTCCGCATCGCGTTAGCGCGCTTCAAATCTCCCGCCTGAAAATACGACTTTCATACGTCACTGCTGCCGTGCCCAACGTTGCCCGCTTTTACTGCGCGGCCGCCGACACTAGTAGCAGCCGAGCGGAAGTAGCGGGACCCACAGTAGCAACAACGGCGCTTCGGCAAAGACTTGCTCGGATGGGCACATTCAAAGCCTTCACCAAGTTGCGGTTGGTCTCGTAATCCTCAGTACGAAAGTGCAACGAGCACACACGCAGAGGTTTTGACTGTTTAGCACACTGGCGCAATGGCATGACACTAAGCCACTTCGAGCGTAAGGGTTCATTCCGCGGCACCCAGTGAAAAGAGGTTTCCTTGCTGCAGCACTGCCGTTGTGCACCATTCGGGCATCCGGCAATATCACACGCATGCGGCATTTTGTCGAACTTTCTGTCAGAGCAACTTTCACGAGCGCGCAAAACACGCACGGCAGTACGCGATCCCGAAACTACCACTGAGACGGGCGAGGCGCAGTTCGGCGAAAACGGAACCTTTGAACCACGCGCGCCGTTCCCCATGGCAACGCCACGGAGGTTTTGTTTTCCATGAATCAAGCGGAAACGAACAAACAGCATTTCATTACGTCTTTTGATGCTCGGAATGTTCTTTTTTTACTGCTGCTAGTTTGATTACTAGTGATTTATTGTAGGCCGACTTCCATACGTCATCGGGATCACTTCGAAAATGTCCCACTTGTGGCGCTCATCATGTGATACATTTAGCTTAATTTCTCGGTAAGTAGGGCACTGCTGTTGATAATATTGCCGTTTTAGAAGTTGTCATACATTGGGCTTTCACTCTGACATAAATTGTTATTTGCCTTTAGTGTCCCTTTAAGTTCTCAACTGATGCTTGTATTTGACTTAGCTTGTTCCCTAGAAGCTTCGATAGCAAAGCGATCGTGATATCTTTGAAGTCTTTCCGAGTGCCGTACCCAAGTTCATCGGTAGGCTTAGCAGGAATGAGTGTATTGGCCGAATACGTGGCCTCAAAGATGTACGGCAGCTTCAAGCTCAGAGGCCATATATTACAAGTCTGTGATTCTTCTTAATGCCAATAGCTGGCGCTACAAGTCAAATAAAAACAAAAACAAAATAGACTTTTCGGTGGCGTTGTGTCACTGTGACTCGTTTTCTGCACCACAGAACTGCTAATGAGACATAAAAGCTATAATCAGGAATATATCTCGTTGGTCCATTGACGGAAACTGTACACTGCTTTACGAGGTGACAGGTTCATTCCCTCTGGTCACACTGTGTGACGCTGAGCTAACGCTCTTCATATGGTTTGCCGCCCTCTCTGACGGCGTTGATGCGACGACGCCGAGGGACGCAACGCCAGGAAACGCCGGCAAAAACGCTCTATATGGTTCGGGCTGGACCATATGTCTGGACCGTCCAGAGGTGGACGTTTCGGCCACCGTCACCGGTAGCGTCGACGTCGAGGGACGCCGGCAAAAACGCTCTATATGGTTCGGCCTTAATCCCAGTTCCACCTGACGAGGCGCGGTACGACCAGGTTGGACACTTCCCGCAGCATGAAAAGCTCACATCTCAAATGACGTGCCGCCACCCAGGATGCGGTCGCAAATCAATAGTGACATACTTGAAGTACGATGTATTTCTAAGTTCGAAGAACCGCCACTGCTTCCTCACATTTCACACTTGTTGAGACCAGAGTACCCAAATGGGTACCATCGAATTTTGATACAACGGCTTAATTTTTCGGCTTCGCAATTTTTCTCCGTTTGCTTCCATGGGCACGAAGCCAAATAAAATAGTTTCACAAAAGTTCTTTTTTTTCATTATTGCATTCTTGGGACTGAGGAGGATAGAGTTGCGAAAGAATAACTCAGCTGTCTAAATGCTTCAATTTTGCGTAGATGAAAAATTTGTGAACACGGGGTGTCGCGGAGCCGACGTTTCGACAAGCAGACTCGCCTTCTTCACGTCGCAGCCTTAGGAAGACAAGACCACTGTCGAAACGTCGATACCCCGTGCTCACGAATTCTTTATCTCTTCAAGCGTCCCCTGAACTGCCTTTTTTTTTTCACTTTCGTACATTATTTATCTTGCGACAAAGTAAGAATTAATGTCGACGTCGAAGCACGATAATCGCATCGGGGAGGGAATAGGAGCCTTCTCAAAAAAAAAAAAAGTGTGCGCAGTAAAACCGGCTCAGGAAAAGGTGCCATCAATAAAAGTATGCGGGCGGAGGGAAAACCAGTTCCATCCCCCCCCCCCCCCCCCCCGCGTTGGTTGCAGAGCCGTGTGCTCGGTGGCCGGGTTTCAGGCGGTTCACTTTTTCCTCCACGACGCGCTTCTCGACGCGAAAAACAGGTTCAGTACTATTCCCGTAGTACAGCCCGCCCCACAAAATGGCCGCTGATGCGTCACGAGATGGACAGCTTAACCTCACACCTATTTAAGTTCAGCTTCTGTCCGTGCAGTATTGAAAAATGGAATTTATTGCCTAGTACAACTAGGTACATGCCTTTAGAAGATTTCTTGCATGAATGCATTGATTCGCGTTACGTTTCTTAAAGGGGTACTGACACGAAAATTTTCAGCTGTCGTTTTTATGCGTCAAATGAAGGGCCAAGCCTAGCTTAAGAGCTTAGGAAAGGTGGTGCTAAGCGCGAGTGCACCCTGAAAAAGTAATTATACAGTATGCTTTTAAAAGCTAGTTTCGGTTTCTACTGTACCCTGACTCACAACACGGTATGAGCTTCTTGACACGTGCTCGCACGATATATAGTGACGTTCCCACGGCCGCTCCGCACCATGGCTCCGTTGGTGACGCACATGCGGCCGTCTTGGAAGTTCTGGTACCTGACGTCATCGCAACTAGCCAGACTGCTGCGTGCAGTCACCAGAATTAGTACTGTAGCCTGACGTCAAGCGAGTGTCGATGTCGGTAGGTGCGCCATGGAAAAAGTGACTTCAATATAAAAATAACACCAGCATTTGCTGAGCTTCACAGTTGCTCAGAGCAGTCTCTACAAGCAGGAGATTTGTATGGCAGAGTAAACTCGCCTTCGAAAAAAGACCCCTTCAAGAGTGCTTGTATTATTGATTTTTAATTTTTTTTTTCCTCCCTTACAGTGTAGCATTCCTTTACGTTCTGTTGTATACATAATCTATAAACTTTAGTATAAAGCCCACTTCTGCGATAGTCCAATTCGGCTGCAGTATGTGAAAAAAAAAAAAAATTACTGTCACTGATTTCGCCATCATACGATAAGTATTACAAAAGGAAACGGTCAAAGCTTCGTTTTTTTTATTTTCGCGCCGAAACTTGAGCGCGCGAAAGCCAATGTGGCGTCACGAATTTCAGTCCTGTTGCGTATTTTCGCAACATTCATTCAATGAAATTTTCCTACACTTGCCACGGTAAGTCTTTATGTATCACCCAGAACCCAACGTAAACAGTTTTTACCCATAAACGATCATACCCTGGGACACGCAGGCGAGAATCTATGACGTCACGGTGAGCTGGTGCGGGAAGGCGGCGTCGCCACCTGTATTCCCTTTCTGCGCGCTTACCAGCTCACGGCAAGAGCGGGGCTTTGGGTACAGTGAAATTCCAGTAATTCGAGCACAAAGTCGTCTTGCATCTTTACCGTCCATCTAAATGTCACTGGGCTTTGAAACGCAGCCCTAGTTTCTTCGGAGCACTTACGCTTTGATTTGGTTACTGGTCGCCTCGAGCTCTTTCTTCAAAAACAAGGGTTTATGAAGGGGTTCGAAACACACGCTGTGTGCGGCCGGAGAGGGAAGCCGATAGTACAGCATGTTTCGCCGAGTGATCAGTGTGCACTCTGATCAGGGTCAGCAAAAGCGACGCATCGCCACATGCATGAGTAGGAGCCGACAACACACCGAGCGCTATTCCCCCCCCCCTTTTTTTTGCGACGGGCTACAACACTAAGTCGCGCGATGTCAATCACTCCGCAAGTACGCGCGCCGAGTCCGATATAAAGCGAGTCATTATTTGGTGCCTCGCCAATCAGGCCGCTTTGAGGCACTGAAATTTAGTGGCTTGCACTGCACAGTCGTGAGCAATATGAAAGGGAACACCGGATTCGTGCTTAATCAGCGATTACTTGCATCTAATATGAATGCGACGTTCGGCTTGAGCGTTTACTGTTATGAACACTTGCGCTTGCCAACGGCGTCTAGCCAGTGTTCCCTCGCATAGTGCTCACCGCCTTCGTTCGCTGCTTTACTACTTCCGCAGAGTGCCGGTTTACCCTACAAGTACCGTACTTCCGTAGTCGGGACGTCGTTTTTTTATTTTCTTTTTGAATACCCAACATCTGTATTGGTCACTAAAACAATCTCAACGTGTCACCGCACGCGTCGAGCAAATTATGCAGCGTTTTCCAATTGTGTTACATATTAAAACAAAACGGTAATACCGCCGCGTAAACGATAACTCCGTCAGCTAAGTATCATGCGCGGCCATGTTTGTATGCTGGCGAAGCCCGACAGCGCCGCTCTTCCCGGAAAATGCGCGCCACTCAAGCTGCTGCGTCGACGTCACAGGCGGCTGCGTCGCGGAAAGTTTTTTGTTTCTTTCTTGCTTCCAGCCTGGCCTCAATGACTAGTCGCAGCTGCGGGAAAAAGGATTGGAGCGCCGACGACTGCGCTGCGACGCACAAAGTTTTTCCTCCAAGACGCTGTGCCCTGTGGACGTTATTTCAATTATCCGTTACATTGCCAGACGTGCTTCTTAAAAAACGAACCAACACACGCAATAATTGCGAATCGATAACGAAATGTTTAGTTGATCCAAAGTCAGTTTGAAACACTTCTACATACAATGATTTCCGTACTAGCAGAAATTAGGGCCCTTACTTAAGCGAAGCTATGTAAACACCAAGGGACAGCCCACATCCATGCACAGTAAACACGGGAGAACGTAATGTTGACAAGATTCCATGCGCGTCAGAGATGCGGCAGCACACAAGGAACCCTCGAAATGATACTTTCGAGTCTATTGTTAAGAATGTACAAAGAGTCAGCAAGTAGAGTGATTAACGGAATACGGCTCTATTTAGAGCTGGGACGCGCCAAGCATGTCGAAGATGGCTTAAAGTGGCTCCGACACTCATTTTTCAACTAGTACACTAGGCCTAAGCTGCATGTGTTCAGGGCACTTCTTTCTGCCTGGGAACCGTGCGTCGCCTCGCAAAACCCAAGGGCGTGCCCCTCGATGCGCAATCAACCCATGGTTGACGTCGAGCGCAGTCATCAGCGACCCGGTCGAGCAAATAGTAGCTCCTAAGGAAACGCAACGTGACCAAATGAAATTTACTTTGCTTGCGTACAATCTCGCGAGGCATAAAACATGCGCGCTTCACGGAATTCAGGGCGCAGTACTCGGATTCCACGTAGTCTTGGAACATATTAGCGTGGAGGCGCCGAGACCGAGCGTGAAAGCAGAGAGATTCGTTTTGAGGTCAAACGCAAGGAAGGAAGGCGTACGCCAAGAATATTCGAGAGGAGCGCATACTCAACAGGTGGCGCGTGTAACAGGTGGTTCGGGCCGCGAGTTACGGCCGCGCGCAGAACAATACGGCAATCGGCGTTCTCTAAGCTTTTACAACCATATTACGGCTACTCGCCGCCAACAGGCGTGACGAATGACCTCGGTTTTAACGCCCCGTGCGCGAAAAAGGGGAAGGCATACCTTTCCGTACACCACATTGGCGCCGTAGTCGCTGAAGAATGAGGTAACCATGGCTGCGCTCATGCCTGCCTACCAGCGGTGGAAAGAAACGCGCCGAACGCGGCACCCACAAAATCCTGCCAGGGCGCAGCAGCAGCAGCTCGTCGTCGGGCTGATTCGTTTCGTCGAGGCACTAGCCACTCACACACTTCTAATGGCCGACGCCGCACAAGCACACAATATCACTCGCGTGTTAAGCCGCTGAACGCCAGCCGCGCGCTGGGGTGAGTTCTCTCGGCGCCCCGAGAACGTAGCCAACTTTTCAATGTGGCGACCGCTCGCTGACGTCATGGCACGCAGTAGGCGGAGTTCCGTTCGAGCGGCGACCAATGGAGACACGCGGAGAAATTCAAACACGCAGATAGAAAGAGCGCGTCCTCTCCCAGGCGGCGGCGGCAGCCCGCCATTTTCTCCATTGCGGGGAGGGAGGGCTCCTTTTACAGCTCCTTTCTTTTTCTAGCGACAGGCAACGACGTCACGCGGCGGCCGTGGGGAGCGCGCGGAAAGAAGCCAAACAAAACGTAACGACGAAAGGATGAGCCTTGGGCGCCCTGCTCAATCTCAAGCGGGCCGAAAACACGAGCGAAAAAGAAAAACCGAGCTGCTCTCCGACGCGGTGTCTCTCGTTCCGACCACCGCGAGCCCGGGATGAAACCCTGTTGGCCGGTTCCAATTTGATGACTCTCATCAACGCGCCTTGTCGGCATCCGATGTGCCTGCACGATGACTCACAGCGCACGTCAGGCCGCTTTCTTTTCGCACTTATTTTGTACGCTATCGGAGACTGCGGGGAGAATTACCAACTGAACCTGTGTGGATACACAACTGACGTCACGGCGGAGGCGAGCTCCATTTTGTATCGGCGTCATTCCAGAGCGAAGAGAAGCGATGCGCGCGGAGCTCGACTCTTAGTTTGTCAGCCAAGAACAGTGCAAGTAACATCTCATTCGCAGAAAGATGCTCGTGCTCCACAGGCTTTTAGTTACCTTTTTCAATCTAGTGGGCAACCATTGATTTGCACTTTCGCCGTCAGTTCCACTGGAGCTTTAGACATGATTGCCACTAAAAAGACGCGTACAGCGCAGGGACATAATAAACAAGAAACACAACCGTAGCGGCTAAGCATATCATCGCATTCGTGCGCAACCACGTCGTCCTCTCAGTAGCCTGCCGGCTGATCTTCACGAGTGAGAACGCAATCAGCAGAAAAGTGCCACTTTCCTTGCGTGAGGATGAACACACAAAGGTGCCTCGCCCTTCCTAAATGTTAACATGTGCTTTTGGTTTCATGCTGCTCGTATTCTTGTGTGTATGTAGCGTTTGTTTCTTCGAACGTGACATCAGTTGGGAAATATTTCCAAGTTTCTGCTAAGTGACCATCTAGGCGGACTCAGTGTAACGTGTGGACTTTTCCGTTGTGTGAATATCTGTGTTATTGTGAACTCTTGCCTGCTGAGTGAGTTGTCCACTACTTCACGACGTCTACTCTTATGCAAGAGGAGTAGCCGGCGCCACGCATAGGTCTCCTCGGATACACTTAATAACAAAAAATAAAATAAGAAGCGACCGAAGCAACCAACTGACTTGTCCCCTTTGCTACGAAGAAATCTTTTATTTCGCGGCCACACCTGTTGGCGGCTTTTCCTTTGCAGCAACCGACATGATGTCTACACTATTTGTAAACAACACAGAAGTATATAGAGTGTACTTGAACAGGGGAGTGCCCGGAACAAGCTTCGAAAAAAGAAGCCCAAACAGGGTCAAGCCGCTAGTGGCGTTGCGATCGGTAGTTGGGCGCTGCACCACCTAAGTGGTGCAGAGGTAGAATGCCCGGTTCCCACGCAAAAGGCCCGGGTTCGAATCGCAGCTGTAGATGGTGGGTTTTTACCATAGAGTTTCATACTATAATACCTTGAGGGAAATCTGGCGCTAGTGCCTATGCGGACTCCTTCATCGGTGCTTGAGCCACCATGGGAATGATGGCAAGTACAGGCTTCGGATCTGCTTCGGATGGCTTTCGTTCTTGAGATTCGCAACGCTTGTTTGCCAAGTGTAATACAAAGTGATATGAAGTTATTTCCAACTCAAACTTGCTTCATTCTTTTGAACGTAAAACTTATTGCAAAAAGTTTGCGTGACCACGAGATGGGAGTGAAACCTGGACAAATTCAACCACCAGGGCGTGCATTGCTCTAAAATTGTGTTCCAGATTTGGCACCACGATATAATGAATTATTCTTTTACAACACTTCAAACAAACACGCTTGTTTTTCCCTCGAAAGTACGCATTATCTATTTATGGAAATAACAGCACTGTATTGAGCGAGATACACTTAACGTATCGTCTGCTGCGATGTCAGGTGCGTCTGTCCAAGTGGCCTGCCCCCAACGCATCTCTCGTTTTGTTGTGAAGTCGAGTCAGAGGAGCGTGACGGTGCGTCCTTGGTGCCTCTACTTAGCTTCGCCGTCGTTTTGCGGTCGATTTCAAAGAGCTTCGAGAAGTGAGGCTTATCAAAAAACGTGAAGGCTATGCAATTTCCTGCACTGGCATGGGACGCTACATCTATGCACAGCGGTGAGTGCTCGGCGCTTTGCTAAAACTGTCAAATACGACCTAACCTGTAAAGCTGCAACGTCGCCTGTAGTGGCCTGTATGTATATTGGGCGCGAGGCCCACCCAAGGAAGTGACCTTGGAAGGGACATGTCCATACAGCCAATGGGGACGAAAATTTGCACACGATGGTAGCGCCGTCTGGATTCTAACGGTAGTTGCAAAAACAACTAAAAATGTTATATTGCTCTCAACAGAAAAAGCTTTTATCATCTTTCACATGCAATTTAGTTTTAAGAACTACGAATATTGTTTGTAGATTTTATAGCTGTGCATAAAATGAAATATGTTTCAAAAGCACAAGGGCGCTTTGATATGGCGGCTGGCGTTCCGCATAGCAGACGATGCCGTCCTCGTCTGCTTCTGCGTCGCCGCTGTTCCCCGCTCGCTCCGGCAGCCCCCTCTCCACCCTCGCTGAATTTCTCTCGTTTCCATAATGTACACTGTAGTCAATTACTCATTAGATACCCACAAGTATCTTGCATACTTACTTTAGTAGGGCAGTGCTGCCGCATACAGGCTGAGCGAAATGACAACGCTGATCACACAAACTTGCTGCAATAAATTATTTTATTGCGACTGCATCGATGTTTACACAAAACGAAGGACACGTAAGTAGCGTTTCAGCATGTATACCAGTGAATAACATGCATGCATAAGCGTTTATATGCAAAGAAGGTACGTACTACGCATAGCCCCACCACAGATGTCCGTAGCACAGAAGCTGTCCAGCGTTGGATGATAAATACATCGAACTGCACGAAGCCTTCGCTGGTATAAGAAAGGTATACCGCTAAAGTCCCTGCACTTGTGCTGCTCAAGATGGCGCACCACTTCGTTCACAGTATTCAGCAAACTGCCTGTAACTGATATGAACATATCCGCGTCCCTTTCACGGCCACGGCCCGTGACTGTTTTCTGGTTTGCGCTGCCACCAAAAGTGCGTCACTTTCAAATCTTTTTAGCCTTCGCGCTATAGACGCTTCTGACAGCCTAAAATTAAATGAGAAACGGTTTTGTATGCATACCGATCTGAAGTCTTACAAATAGAATCGGCGAAAAAAAGGCTTAGACGGCGTTTCGATTACCGCTGCCGGCGGAGCGCTGTCGTCGTTTCGAGGGGGGCGACACCTGAAGGCCCAGACGCGAAGCTCGCATCATGCCACTGGCTTGGCCCAACTATAGCCCAACGTTTCTTTGGCCCACCTCTGGAAACCATAGAGTTTCCTACAATACTTACTAGAGGGAACTCTGGCGCTAGTGTCTATGGGAGCTGCAATGCATCGCGCTTCAGCCAGCATGGGAGTCATGGGTAGTACACGGATTTGTCTGAACTTCGTTCTTTCGGCTCCGTTTGGATCCGCGTCGCCTGCATCCGCTTTGTCGCAAAACGAAGTTCAGCAAAAATCAGCAGTTTCACTTCACCACTTTAACTTCTTTAGGCTCACCGATTCAAATCCGGTCACGAAGTTCACAACGATCCATTCTTTTATCCGAAAGAAAACCAAAACATAGCAATAAACAAAGCCACAAGTGCGTTCGAAGTCCACAAGCACGAAGACTAGGCAAATCCGTGTACTACCCATCATTCCCTTGGTGGCTGACTTTAGTGGCTGAACGATCGCAGCGCCAGAGTTCCCTCTAGGTCATTGTAGGAAACTCTATGCTGGAAACGCCGGCACCACTGTCGGCGTGACGTGTTTGGCAGGATCACGTGGTCTCAGCGGCCGCGTCGGTTGCTTGTGAAGTGCTGCCGCGTCGGTTGCTTGTGAAGTGCTGCCGCGTGCCTTGAAAACAACTTTCAAGTTCCAAGGCGCTACGGCCTGTTCAAATGCGGAGGTAAGAAACTCTATGGCGGATGTTTTCTCTCTGCCTCCGAAGGCGATGAACATGCTGCTCTACTGCTCGGTGCCGCAGTGCCGCACTTAGGCAACGGAGCCCGGTGTCAGCCTGCACTTCTACCCGCGGGACAATAAACTGTGTGAAACGTAGGTAGTGAAGCTAAAAACCGGCAAGCAGCCATTGGATGCGAGTCGTGTGTGCAACAAAAGCACTTCCGCGACGAAGACTTTCGCTACTGCGTTGGGCCTGCGATGTTCGGTGAGTAGCAGACAGCGCACGCTTCCCGCCGGCTAATGGTGCTTATCTCCCGCAGGATGGATAACCTTTTACCTGGTGCGATACCGTCTCATTACCTTCCCATGCGACCTCTTGATCACCGGCCCCGTGCTCAGCGTCCAAATTGGCGGCATATACTTAAGTCATTGCTTCGAAGCGCTGGATAAAAAAGAAATCTCATAGGGTCCCTTATGCATTCCCTTAAAATGACTGGAATGCGAAAGCCATCTTCCTCTTCTTCTTCTCAGTCAATGTACTGATCCTCCCCCGCCCCCCTCCAAAAACTCTGTGCACCTAACGCGGCTTTGCACTACCTCCGTGATCGGCCCACCAATCACGGAGGCAGTGCAAAGTGACCATGTCGTGTGAACACATCGTCATGTGAGGTCACGTTATGTCACCTCATGGTGACGTCATAATGGCAGAGAACGGTAAGTTCACTGGAATGCAAAGAGAACGATAATTAAGGAGCATATTAAAAAGGCATCGCATTCGCTCCGCTTTGTGTGAGCACCAAACGAAACGAATGCACTGAAATAACAAACAGAAGCAGCGGCAATTGCTCGCCAAGAAGACCGATAAATATGCAGTGCGCGGCAACTTGTCAAATGACGTTGACAGAACACGAATTTAGACCGAAAAAAAAAAACACATTTCAAACATCGGGATGGCACAACACAAGTTAACATAGGCGCGCCGAAGTCATAGTTGTAACGAAATTGTTTTTGAACTGCTCTGAGAGCGTCTGCGCAACAATTAATTGTTCGTGTAGTCACAAGTTCTCACATTTTGCAGCCTGAAGTTCACAACACGGTGCCAAAACGAGCTCGTAGCGAAAGCGAAATCATGAGTACGGACGGCAGACATGCAGACGGCCATACACATGCAGAAGCAACGTCGGTCGCCGCGAACCCGTGCGATCGCTGGCTTGAGGCTTCTTTCTGTTATGCTCCATTTGGTTATACAGGCAGTCCACTCTAAGAAGATATTTCACGCAGTTTGCATTCAGCGACTGACTACCATTCACGCAAGAAGCCGGTTCAGCGGTCTCCATCGCGGTGACCGCGTGAAGTGGGCGCCCCGTTTTCTGCTAAGAGACAGCGACTGTATACGACCTTGTGCTTTCTGTTCGTCGAAAGTTATTATTTTGACAGTAAAGAACATATTTCGTTTCGAAAGTAGTTGCAGAAATGTCCCGGAGGACTTCCGCGAGGTGTTTTTTTAGAGTGCCGACAGCAAAACCTATAGCGTATCGGCGGTATCGTGCACGCAATAGAGGCGCGTCCGATATAGGGCGACTCCTTAACTACTCACAATGTAATTATTATTATTATTATTATTATTACATGCGCAAAAGGAGTTTCACGTAACTAGAACCAAATATTTTTGTTCTTCAAAAGCGGTAAATCGCAAATGTATGAAAACTATAGATATAGGACATACGGTTTGTCGTCAAGTGGCACGCGTTGCGGTACTTTTTATATTACGCTCAATCAGTTGATTAACTAATTACCAACTATGGAAATTTTTAATATTCACTTTGGGGCCAAGGGCAATCGTTGCATTTAGAGTGTACTAGAACAGGAGAGTGTTCGGAACGGCCGCAGCACCCATGTACAGAAAGTGAAGCCCAAACAGGGTCAATCCACCTGCGGCGCTGCGATCGGTAGTCTGCAATGTGTCATCGTTTAAGAGTTGCGCGCGGCTCCGCCAAAGTGGTGCAGGGGTAGAATGCCCGCTTCCCACTCGAAAGGCCCGGGTTCGAATCGCAGCTGTAGATGGTGGGTTTTCATTTTTAGTGTCACCTTTTATAGCTGTGTTGGTTTTCCTTTGTTTCTTAAAACTAGCTTCTGTTGTTACGTATTGATACAAAAAGTAACGTAAAAATGTGAAATCTCGTTTCGAGTCTCACATTCGCGAAAATCTCGGAAGCCATGTTTTAAGTTTTTGTTCAATCCCGGGCGGTGGCGCTGCAAATAACTGCGTTCACTGTCAAATTCCTTCTATTTTACTTCACTTTTCGCGTTACTTTTTGAACCAACACGTAGCAACTGAAGCTATTTTTAAGAAACAAAGGAATGTCATGTACGTCATGACTCATGACATACATGACCTGGTCATGGTGCTCTAGGCGTGGAAGAATGTTGGCTGGAAGTTTTGGCAGGACCTGGTGTCGTGGTTAGCTTCGCGATGGCATGTCTGAGCTTCGCGTTGTTTTGGCGGGACCGGGTATTTAGCTTCACACGGGTTTGTCAGTGATGTTTTGGTCGGGGCAATCCGGACTGGCTTGATGTAGCTATACTCAGCCATAAAACTGGCTAAAAAATTTCAACTTACTCAGAATTGACTTGTTCAGGATCAGATTAATCCGAATTAGCTTAATCCGGCTTAATGCGAATCGGCTTAATGTGGCCATGCTCAGTCATCCAACTGGCTAGGCATTCTCAACTTACTCAAAATTGACTTGTTCAGGATTAGCTCTGTCCAGATTAGGTTAACCCGGCTTAATCCGGATTAACTGAATCTAGTCGGGCGTAATCTACGTCATATGGCTAGGCCATCTTATCTTGGTCTGGGTTAGCGTAATTGAATCGAATTGAACACAACTTTATTCGGTCGTGCGTATGCAGTCCTGCGATTAGCGTAACCCGACATAATCTACACTAATCCGGCATAATCAGGCTTATTTGGTATCGGTAAATATTGATTACCATCGATTAGTGTTGAGTGGATTACCCAACCTAGATTGGGCCGAGATATACTGGCTTAACTAGGTTTTTTTAAGCTTAACTTGGCAACTTTATTGGTAACGATTAGTATTGATTGGCTTGACTAAGCTTAATTAGCCTGAGCTATGATTAATTTTTCTTAACTAGGCTTATCTAAGCTTATAGGCAATATGGGCCTAATTTCTGTTGACGCCTAACGAAGAGCGTAGCAGCGCCTCCGTAAAAGCAGCTTCGCACAATGATTATGCTGTGCAGCTGTAGGGAGACAATTATTTCTTTCGTGCATGAATTTGTGCAACAGCATGTTCACGGCCAGCGATCAAAATACACGGTCATACGCTGCGACAAATCAACAACTAATCTCGGATATCTGTCAGTGTGATGCCAGCCGTCGCGTTTCGCCTGCGCCTCCCATTTTTCTCTCAATTCGCTGTTACGAAGGAAGCCATACACCCGTTGTCATTTCCCACGTGGAACAGTACACAGTGGCACACAGCAGCATGTCATAGCGGTCAAAGAACTTAACTGATAACTTGAACACCAACGCTTTTGCAGCACCGTATCCGCGCTAGCCACTGCACTCCGCCTGACACATTAGAACCAATATGGCTCCCCGCGAAGAAACGGCGGCGCGGAGCGGGTCAATATAAGGTGTCTCCACCCTGCAAGCGGAAGCGCTGGCATCGAGGCACCCTATGAGTTACTATGCGCTATGCGCTACTAGAGTTACTGTATATGCTACCTTTAGGTAGCAGAGTTGCGCATCTGACTTCCAAACGCCGCTAGGAACCATGCGTTGCGGAGAGGCTGACGCTCGGGCCAATTTTTGTATTTCTCGATGCCGCCGCTGCAGTGAACTGGATTGACACTATTCATTCACAGTAAAGTTAATCACCCGTCTTCGACCCGCCAAACATGTCGATCGGTGACCCGGTAGGCATGTCGCTTGCAAAAACGGAGTACGTCTTCGCCGCACAGCTGTGGTTGCTAGCCATACCTATGCGCAACTCTGCTGCCTAAAGGTAGCATATACAGTAACTCTATGCGCTACCGTATTGCAGCGCCCTCAACCGTGCTTTGAGCGAAACAACCAGCGCGCGTACAGTCATCCTGTCGCTATCTGGGACGACGGCGCTTGTTTGCCGTGTGCGGCTGTCGTAAATGCTGGCGCGCTGGAAGACGATGCCGACGCCACGCTTGTCGCCACGGACCGAGCGCCGGCGCGCGCGCGCGCGTGTATATATATATATATATATATATATATATATATATATATATATATATATATATATATATATATATATATATATATATATATATATATATATTGTAAGGCCTTTTATTGTACGGTAGCGTTAGGACCGACCGCTAGATCATTTGATCAATTCACGGATCGCGAGCGACATTGTCCGAGCAAAGCGAGACAGAACTTGCTCATTATCATCATCATCAATATCAGGATCTTTTTTTCCCCAATACTTCAAAGGCCCCTATTTAGGGGTTTTACACGAGGAGTGGGCAGCATAAGCGTACGCAGGGTTCTCCATCAGGGGGGAGGGGGGCAAAGGGTCATCGCAGCGCCCCCCCCCCCCCGACCCTACTAAGTATATGCATGGGGCAGATTTTGCGCCCCCCCTCTTGGGTGATTAGGGGGGGCGCCCCCCCTGCCCCCCTGTGCGCACGCCTATGGTGGGCAGTAATTTAACATAGCACAAGTTCTACGACGTTTTCTTTGAAGAGTATCGAACCGGAGTGGTGCACGGTGCTGGCAGGTAAAGCGTTCCAGTCCTTTGGCGTGCGCACGAAAAACGAAGACGAATGAGCTACGTACGCCCTGAGCAGGGGGCGGTTGAACAGATTTGGTGTCGTTGAGTCTGCTGGAATGGCGATGAGCTGGAATGATTACAGGTGTACAGTGGCGGTCAAAATTTGACAGACCACGGGAGCGCGTGGCAGACAGCACCGAGGCGCCTTCTCACGGATGCTTGCGAAGCTCTAGAGCGCGCACTGCGCACGCGCATCCTTGTTTACCAACCGGCCTTCTCGTTCGCTCGCACCAGAACGCCAGAGAAAGCGCAAGGTGCCGCTTATGCAGTCGCCGCGGTAGCCCCTAGCGATTTGCATAAAGAAAGCTTTTCTACTTGGCGAAAACTTCGTCCTGGTCTGGACAAATTTTTCGTCAGCTTTCAAGATGTTTCTTCTTCATTTTTTAACCCTTGCTTGCTTTTCTTGTAGGTTCGTACTACAAACCGGTCGATGCCAAGTTTTTTCTTTCATAGCGCATATGAATGGACGCAGGATAGTTGCACCGAGCACCACAAAAAAAAAAAAAAAAGAGAAAAGAAAATGCAGCATTCATGACTTCTGCGAATGGAAGCTGCTGGGTAATCTTATCACACATGTCGATTTGAGACAAACTGACGCAAAGCGTATTTTCCACGCTGCGGAGCGTCTGGGAACAAAGCGTAGAATCCGGCGCGCGCCAAGCACTGCGAGTACAAGTTACGTGTTTTTGTCACAATATCATCGCTCGGTGCTTCCGCGGCGAGCTGCAGAAGTGGCACTTTGCGATTTCTCTGGCTTTCCGGCGCGAGCGACCGAGCAGGCCGGCAGGTAAACAAGGATGCGCGTGCGCAGTGCGCGCTCTAGAGCTTCGCAAGCAGCCGTGAGAAGGCGCCTCGGTGCTGTCGGCCACGCGCTCCCGTGGTCTGTAGTATTTTGACCGCCACTGTACGAGGGGCAGCGTGATAACATTTGTCAAAAAGACAGAGCCGAGCGACTTTGCAGCGAAGAGGAAGGTTCGGAAGGTTAATACGAGATTTAAGCTCCGTAATACTGCTAGTGTATGAGTAGTCAGAGAGGATAAACCTAGCTGCACGATTTTGGACAGATTCTAATGTTTTAATCGGGTTACATTGGTGAGGATCCCATATGGTGCATGTATATCCCAACTTGGGTCGCAGTAGAGTGTTATAAGCTATCAGTTTTAGTGAAGATGGAGTTAGGCGTAAGTTCCGGCGGAAGTAGCCGAATACGCGGTTAGCTTTGTTGGCTGTATTGGTTATGTAGGGCGTCCAAGTGAGATCGGTGGTGAGTTCTATTCCAATGTATACGAGGAAACAGAGGAAGTTGGAGAGTTGCTAATAAGGTATTGTGGTGCATGGCAGTCTTTCCTGTATTGAAAATAGCGAAGATATGTCTTACCAACGTTTAGTGACATCAGCCACTTGGCGCACCAGTCTTCAACGTGAATTAGGTCAGATTGTAGCGCTAGGATGTCGCTATTGTCGTGAATGGGCCGGTGGATGACAGTTGAGATGTGTAGCGAAGCCTTGGAAATGTGCAGTCTTCTCCAGCACCTGCTAGTGGGTCGCTCTCTTCGGCTCCTTCGGAGAGAACGCAGCTCGTGCAGCGAGTCGGTCCCCGTCCTGTCGCTGTCGTGCATCGTCACCGAGTGCCCGCCAATAAACGTGTTTACAGATGAAATATTTGTAGGAAGGTCATCGATAGGGATCAAAAAGAGTAGAGGGCCAAGTACGGACCCTTGAGGAACACCTGATCT
The DNA here is from genome assembly GCF_013339695.2 of Rhipicephalus sanguineus. Lineage (NCBI taxonomy): Eukaryota > Metazoa > Arthropoda > Arachnida > Ixodida > Ixodidae > Rhipicephalus > Rhipicephalus sanguineus. The sequence goes on from NC_051183.1 coordinate 6,385,684, forward strand.
AACAGGAGATGACGCAAAAAAGTAATTGTTTGCAAAGGCAAATTGTTTTCTGTTAGACAAAAATCTTGAATCCAATTAATTACAAGTAGGTGAAAATTCAGGCGCGATAGCTTTGAAAGAAGTCTTTTGTGTGGGACATTGTCAAAGGCCTTTTCAAAATCGAGAAATAAGGCATCTACAGGTATGTTAACATATATGGCGGAGCTAATGTCATTTATAAATGAAGCTAATTGTGTTTCACATGAAAGGCCTTTTCGGAAACCGTGTTGGTTTTGGTGGAAATAGTCAACAAAAAGAAGACACTGAAATTCATGACGTCGCACTGGCGTTCACGTGCTGAAGCTCCAGCGCGAAGCACAAACATGAAAATTTGATTTTCATTTACTCTTGAGATCCTACGATGACGAAATTAATGACAAAATAGTTCTCAGTGATGGGAATGGCCAAAAGTGTTTTGTATCAGGTTTTGCAGCAGCAAAAATGATGATTTGTAGCAGCTGCCCTCAGTTTTGTAGCAGGTTGCGAAAACGAAAAAAAAACAGGTCAGATGGCGTTTTAATGCTTTTATTATACAATAAAATGAAGTATTAAATACAGTGTGCGCATGAGTTCAATGACGGCGCAACTAACGCAAGCTTTAAACAAAGCCTAGGATCACAAATATATGAAGACTGGTTGGCACAAAGACGCAGGTACACAATACATGAATGTCACTTACATGAAACACACTAAGCTCTCTTCCCTTTTTTCTCCGCATGCAAGTGTGGCACATACTCGGCCATCTTTTTTCGTGCTTGAGCAAGCACTGCTCGCCCACTCTCGATGTCAGAGAAGTTCTTCAACTTCATGCCCCGCTGAATCAACAAGTCAGCATTTTTAATCATCCGTTCTGCCTCAGCCACTTCCTTTTTGGCTTGGTCATTGGTAAGTTCCACATTCGGTGAACTTTGCTCTGCATCTATACGCATACGCTTTGATGGTCGCTCTTCAGCTGCAAGGCGCTCCGCATACCGTCTTGATGCCCCCTTGACAGCCTTGATGACATTGGAATTGACTGGAAATGAGCACGGGTCACTGTCAAACCTCTTTGAATATGACATTATGTGACGTATGCCATTTACGCTTGAGAGAGAAAGATTTGACCTGTCGTGCAGGACTCTTGAGTTTTCACTAAATCCACGCTCAACATCGCCATTGCCATGCGGAAGTGATAGAAGTGCCTTGACTAGCTTGGACAATAGCGGATATTTTGGCCCACCCTGACCATCTTTCATGATGAAAACTTGATGCCAGTATTTATCCAGTGGCATGTCAGAACCTGCATGTAACTGGTTCAAGTTTAGCACCGTCAATTCATCAAGAAGAGATGAAACTTCAGCGGGTTGAACCATCTGGGGTGCACACGTTGCAAGATATTTGAAGGAGTCTCTTGAAGATTCCGCACTATGATTGCTCGGATGCAGGCACCTGACATGTTGGAGCATCTGATTCTCAAGAGGAAGTTTTGCCATCAAGTACTTCGAACATGTAATGTAGAACGACCTTGCTCTTAGCCGGAACGCAGCTTTCTCTGCAGCAGTCCAGGTCTTAATAGCTTCTTCGGTGTCTGCTCCTACCTCTACATGTTTCCAGTTCCGAGAGGACTCAACGTCAATGGATGCAAGCTGACTGCCTGACTTTGCCTGAAACACTTCGGTCCTTAAAAACCTTCCCAAGATTTTTTTTAGCAGCATCACCATTTCATCATAAAGAATGCGAAGCAGAGGTTCGGTTCCCTGAAACAGTTTTAGGAACCTTGTAAGAAGTTCACCAGCATTTTTCACAAACAGAGCTTTGGCACAAAGGGTTTTGTCATTCAGACTGCTCCTTAGCCTTTTGGCAATGTTGCCTCCAGCACGTACTGGAGTATTGGCGGAAAGGACACTCTTCAGAGCATCAATCTGTTCAAGCAGTCTGTCTACTGCTGGCACGAGTGACAGCCAGCGGCAATTTACATGCCGTAGAAATATGGCTTCAGGCAATCCAAGCACCTGTTGTTGCGCCTTCAGCAGGCCACACTGTGCAGCAGAGTGTTTGGAGTAATAATACACATCACTTACGACAGTTTCGACCTCACTGCCGAATGAATCCGAATGAATTTGTAGCATGGATGTAGCAGCTTTCACGAAATGTAGCAGGTTGGAGCAATGGTGCTCATTTGTAGCATAGATGTAGCCGCTTTAATGAAATGTAGCAGCTTGGAGCAATTGTAGCAGCTTTCCCATCACTGAGTTCTGAAAGAATAATTTGTCTGTCTAAACCAGGTGTCCGAAACGCGCAGTCCGCGGACACTTCCCTAGCGGCACGGCCCGCATGGGTCCCATACTTCTGTTTCGATTAATAAGTGTATGTACTACACGGGATACGTGACTGGTCTCGGGGTTTTTTTTTTTTTTTTCGATAGGCACCCCATGCGGTAACCATGTTCTGAAACAGAACTGTGGAACAGAAACTCTGTACTTCAGAACCGGCGTGCAGATTTCAGTCATTCCAGATCAGTACAGGTTCCTCGAATCCTGACTCAAAATCCCCTTCACCACAAATGACCCACATATGAGACACGGGAAGTTTCACGTGGCAACGTCAGCTGACACTGTGTTCAAACTCACTCCGATCCACTGTCCCGGCACTCGCGGGACACTGCGGCCCGCTAGCTGTGGTGAGACGCGTGGTCTGAACTGAGTTTCACTCGGGTGTCCTCATGTCCTAATCACGAATGTGCCAAACAGAAGCCAGGCGTTTCCGCTCTCCCAGGGACGTCCGAATGGCGGCCGCCAACTCGTGTCCGGAAATGGCCACATCCTGCCGCTGCAGATGGACGACACGCCTCGAAATTCCACCGACTTCGTGAGCGCTCAACAGCAAAGGTGTTTACCTAACGAACATCGAAGCAAGAATCGTGACCAGTAGAACGACTGCACGTTGTGTCATCAAACGAAATTCGGAAAGGAATCAGCCGGAAAGCTCAAGTTATTCGTGCCTGCGACAATACGCTCAGCGATTAGTTCGCGTCACGGAGCACGGAAAAGTTCTGAACTGTTTCGCGTGGGGCCGAGCCGAGAAATAAAACCGGGTGCAACGTGGTCCCTTTCCTTTCTCTCTCGAAGTGAATATGGGCAAATGCGGGCTTCACATAACAGCGAGAGTTTCCACTCCGGCACTTATTAAACACCTCGGGTGTCCCCACAGAAGTCATCACGCTGCACAGAACACGATGAAAGACTAACGATAGTAGCTCGACAGTAGCAGCACTTCAAAAGCAGCTGCGTAAGAAGCGTAACGTATCAAATACTGCCTGCTCGACTGAGCGCACCTTTTCGCGCTGCGGGAGTGAGCGGAGTCGCCAGGCGGAACGGCTCCCCACGCATGACTTGTTTTTGCCGTTTCTGTGATGTGCGAGGCTTCGTGCAACCTCCCGTTCTACTTCAATGTGCTTGACGACCGCTGATGGATCTTCGCGAGCGGGAGCATATTTTTTTTTCCTTTCTCGCAATTCAATATTTGCTTTTAGCCTCGTTGAATGATTTTTTTTTCTACATAAAGAAAACACAGCGTCTGCTGATATTTAGTTACTCCATAATTACTAAGTCTGACTAGATCAACATAGAGTCATCGTTGAACCATCTTCCTCTTTTCGAGTTAGTCTGCGGCGCACCGAAATAACATTATGCTTTTTTGTAAAGTTTATCGACAGAGCCTTCCAATTTGCGAATGAAGTATATTGTTTGAGTCGCTGCAGAAAATAACGCGATAGAATGTGGGAGAACAGACACAAAGCGCTACTTCACAGAAACCACGCGAGTGCCGAAATGCAAAATGACTGCGGCTCGTCTGTTGTTGTTCCGACAGTGCTGAATCTCAGCGCCACTCCATCATCGCAGTGAACACAGCAGCGAGCACGTATAGTTACGCCATCAGAAGTGGCAAGATTACTCCTAAAAGCAGACTTAAAAGTAATAGTAGAAGCCTCCTAAAAAGTAACAAAGTTACGTTACAAAATGCATCTCGCCGAAAGTAATGAAATTACTCGGACGTTACTTTAGCAAAGCGACTCGATCATTCAGCTCGTGCGCGCTTCATTCACAGCACAGCTCCTTGTTCGACTTTCCACGCTGGGTTAATTCGTTATTTTTCTTTCCTTTCTTGGCAATCTTTCATGCCACGAGGGAAGCTATGTTTTAGTAAAAATTAATTGGAACAGTGATGAGTAACTTTATACTGACATTACTCGCATGAAATAATTCATTACATTACTAAATTACGAGCCCACAAAAGTAATGTATTGCATTACACCTGCGTGGTGGTCGACAGCTGACCCGAAGATCGCGGGATCGAATCCGGGCCCGGGAGGCCGCATTTTCGATGGAGGCGAAATACTCGAGGTGCCTCGTAATCATATCGCGCTCGAAATTAAAAGGTTGCGCGAGAAAAAGGACACACGTGGAGGGGGCAAGTTTGTCCCTCCCTTCCATACGTCTTCGCGCAACCTTTCGAGCACACACGAACTCCAACAATTATTGTTAAACAGTAAATTGACTGCCGGCTGTCGGAAAGGTCAGTCGACGCGGCTCGTGCTTGCGCTCGACTGACTGCTCGCCTGCACCCAAGATGCAGCGAATGCTTTTGCAAAGGTCACGCCGGTTCACCCTTGGAAGCCTTTCTTAGCTTCGATTCATTGCTCGATGGGGTTTAAAGGGAAGTGGAACGCGGCCTAGATTGATGCCACTCATTTCACCATCGTAGGTTTGCTAAGAGAGGAGAAAATAGAGGTCAAAGTTTCATTTTTAAATATCGTGCCGATGACCTCAAGGATCCCAAGGTGTGTTGAATTTCGTGTTTTGGCTCGACGAAACTCCCTGAAACATGGTATGTTAAGTTTATGGCACCCTCAGAGGACAAGGTACTTCATTCTTACCGATTAGGAACTACGTAGGACCTAGCGGACGTTGTCAAAATCTATGACGTCACTTCGTTTGGCGTGGGAATTTCACGAAATTTACTTAAATGAGAAAAATCGTTTGTCTCTCTCTAGTGTCCCTTAAAAAATACAGCAAGAATTGTCTGCAGTGTTAGTTATCACTGTCAATCCGAATGTCACAACGGTGACTCGACGTCAGCATTGTGAAAACGCGTTTGCTGGCACGCAGGACACACTATTCCGCCTGATATAGTCATTGGAGCGTCGGGCTTCAAATCCCGTCGTCGGGACAATGTCAACATTTTTATGTATGCTTACTTTCATCCAGTGCACATATGCTTTGCGCTGCCGTCACTCGTCTGTGCGTTTGACGTCACAGAGGAAGTTGGCTGGCATCGCACCGGGAAGTTGACCGCCCATCCGAAGCCAATATTCCTACCCATAAGAAATATTATTCGCATTTAAAAGAAGTCGCAATGATACGTCATGTGAGTTACTGGACAAGTTGCTGACGCAGCACAGGAAAGCTGGTCATTCAATGCCTTGAAGGGGGCACTTTGCAAGTAGTCATCGATTGACCTCACTATCGGAGTTTATCGTTTCGCGGATCGATGCCGCAAAAATTTTAGAATCCGCCATTAACGAGCGGAGTTACAGGCACTTGTTGCGTGCTTTCTTTCGTCCCGACGAGCAGGCTGGGAGGGACGACACGGGGGAAAGAAACTACACTCTAAGCCGCAAAGGCGCGAAATGGGAGTAAGTGCTGCAGTTCGTCCCCGCAACATGTAGTTAGTCCCCGGAGGGATTAACTGCAAGACGAGGGTGCCGTATGCAAAGTGAGGGAGGAACTGTTAGACCACATGGAGCAACGTTTACTCCCACGGAACTTTCCGGCGCAGTGGCGGCCTCGAACGAATGGTCAGCATGCGCGTATACAAAAAGTCCGCTAAAGAAATGAACTGTTAACAGTTTAAGTGTAAACGGTCTTGTCAACTACGGCTACTGCGGCAGAAGTAAAGTAATATCGTTCATATGGCATAATAATTAACAAATGTGAAAAAGCTCACACACACACACACACACACACACACACACACACACACACACACACACACACACACACACACACACACACACACACACACACACACACACACACACACAAATGTGCTCGTGCCCAAGCTGTATCACTGCGCGGCGTGGTGTTCTCGTCGTATGCACGGCAAGCTAGGACTCGGCGGTTTCGCGGTGTGTTGTGGATGTGTTCTCGTTTCGTGGTTGCGATTGCTGTCACTTCACGTGGTGCACTGAATCACCTTCGCGCTGTGGTAAACGTGATCTGCTACTGGAATGGAGTGCTACGCTGTCGAAATGCTACGCGCCGACTGGGACATCGCCTGAGAGGTGAGTGTAAACAAGGCTGATCAGTCCGCGTGATTTTACCTGTGTGCAGTTGATATGTAACGATCACCGCTTGTTTAACATTCACGTTCTGCGCGAACAAAACACGCATGATTGATGAGCTCGCGCGATACAGCGTCGCGAGTGCTGCCCCGCCTGCTATAGAATTACAAGCATGATGGTTGGGCCATCGAAACATGGTAACCTCGGTGAAGGCTCAACATTAGCTGTAGCAAGTACAGCTGTTCAAAAATAGTTTTGTTTTCAGTGCTGCCCAAATAAGCGTTGTTTGTCAGAAGTATTCGCGACTTTTTAAAAGAAAATGCACGTAAACTCCGCACAATATCTTCTATTGCAAGGTAAACAAGTCATTTGGGAAGATTGGCTGTTAAAATAGTTCTAAAGGCTTAGCACCGCTAACACGGGCAGTCGGCGACGGCATCGGCGATTTCGCTCGTTTGTAGCGATGCTAGGAATCATTTAATTTTTCTATCTCTCAAATGAAGAGCAAGCTTTATTGATAAATAAGTGGGCCCACTAGCGGGTGGCTGTGAAAGCGTGAAACGTTAAACTCGAGGACGGGTTTTTCGAACTTCATAACACATGCATTCTGAACTGTTCCATTGCACTATATGACAGGTTCTGTGAAAAAGCAGTTTTCGTCTAATTTTTACGCATGCAGCATTTCTAACAGACGCCTTGTGACGTAACTGCAAGTGCACGAACAGTTCTGCCGGAAATATTAATGCTTCTGCAATTACTTTTTCAGGAAATCGATGAATCAGAGCGTTGCGCCTCCTGAGAAACGTCTTCAACATCTTGCAGCTATGAACACGCTCTCAGCAGCTGTCGATGGGGCTGTTGCACTTCCTGACGTCGGCTGGACAGCATCCATTCGGATAAAACATTGCAGTTTTCATTGTCTCTCCTATAATACAGGGAAGCCATCCTATTTTCTGTATTCAACAAAGTTGTTCAATTTATGTGTACACACGATGCTGTCGAATTGACACGAGTCGTTGAAAAAACTTGGTTGTTTCTTTAGACGTTTTCGTTTTTTTGTCATTAAGCAGACATTTTCGCTGAACGATATAACCAACCGTGTTCTGCACAGTGACAAGCGAGCAAGCTTGGCACGTCGACGGGAGCATATATGAGAACGTTTATATATGCATACATTCATCAAGCGCCCAAATTCGCTCGAAACACGCGCGCAGAAAAAGCAATCCAACGCATTTTACACTTTCGTGAACGTGATCACCGAATGGTTGCTTGCGAAACACTGAACGCTGAAGTCTAATATAAGGAATCTTGCTACTTTGACTAACATGGCAGAACGCGCAGCTTCCAGACGGTGCCTGTTCATATATAGCCCTGGTAATATTCACTCTGCTACATACTGGCGTGTGGTATAGTGGTTAGCGTATGCGACTGCTGATTCAATGGTCGCGAGTTCGAATCCCGTGTTTGTTGTGAATTTTCTGTAGTTAACTTCCGAATTTATTTCTGTGTATTAATTGTATATGTCGTCAAATGCGTGTATCAACCTCCAAATTCTCGGTAATTCAACCAGAAACTGTAATAAATAGATTTTTTTAATCGAGAAGGAGCAACTGGTTAGTCCCATCAGGGGTAACAGTTCGTCCCTACGCAGCTACCATGCAAAAAGAGGAATAAATCAGTTACTCCCTAAAAGGGGTAACTCTTACACCCGACATTTCGTCCCTCAAAACAACTGAGGACTAACAGTTCGTCCCCTGACAGTTACTCCCTAAAGGACGAATCGTTCATCCTTTAGGGAGTAATGGTTGTGGCAATGCAGTTACCCCCCAAAAGGACGAACCACAGACCCCTTTTCGTCCTTTGCGGCTTAAGAGTGTACCTTAATAGAACTTTTTGTTGGGCTAGTTGGTACATGCTTACTGAAAAACCAAAAAGACGCGTACCATCAAGGAAAAAAAGTAAGACAGGACAGAAAGGGCGTCACTCGCAACTAACTTTATTCCCAGAACATCAGCATCATATATAACCACAGCGACCCTGCGCGCGCACATCGCCTCACAAGCTCGTCAAAAACCCGCGATAACAAGATTAACTAATCGAAAAATGAATCGATGAAACTAAATTCACCCACACGCAGAGCAACAGATGTGTCACTAACACAGCATTCTTTCTTCTTTCTAATATAGTATGCTTCCATAATTTCACGCGCTAAGACATCGTTACTCTTTCCAAGAACGGAAACACTGGCAAACCCAGGCTCACACTTGCAGGAACCACAATGCACAGGCAAATGTGCTGAAAGTTTATTTTTCACCGAAAGTTCGTGCTCCCTCATCCTGTCGTTTATGCACCGGCCTGTTTGGCCGATATATACCCTACCGCAACTAAGCGGGATCTCGTACACCACGCCAACCGAGCAGGCGACAAAGGGCCTTGCGTGCCTCTTCCCACACGGGGAGGGCCTCGGTGCAGAAGAAATGCGTGGGCACAGGCTAGCCAACTTGCGGGGCGCCGAGAACACCAAGGGTACTTTGTACCTGTTGGCCACATTCTTAAGGTTGTGAGCAACCTTGTGCACATATGGCATAACCATGGGCCTTTTTTCCATCGGCTGCCTATTTCTTCTCGATCCCTTCAGTTTCTGAAGGAGGGTTTCCGAGACTGCAACAACGACAGAACCAGGGTAGCCGGCTGAATACAGCCTCGTGACCTGATTATTGAAACTTTCCTGCATTAGATGAGGACAAGATTTCACCAGCGCTCCTTCCAGGCACATGGAAGCAACGGCCCTCTTGACAAGTTTCGAATGCGAGGCATCATAAGGAAGAAGTGCCTTGCGTGAACGTGGGCAATATGCCCAACATATGTGCGTCTCCGAGAAAGTGAGACTCAGGTCTAAAAATTGCAGCACACCACCAACAGGAAGCTCATGCGTGAATAAAAGACCCTTGGCGTGTTGTCTAAAAACAGCTAAAACCTCATCCACTGAGTTAGTGGTTGTCAAAGAAGGGTTAGCTTTAAAAATGATTAAAAAGTCATCAACATACCTAAAAATCTTCACTTCAGCATCGTCAATAACCTGAGCCACTTCTCTGTCAAAATCCGCTAAAAATATGTTACATAACACAGGTGCCACGCATGAACCTATGCAGATTCCTTTTCTTTGAATATAAAACTGATTATCGTGACACACGAACGTGGAACATAGATAAAATTCGAGCAACGTCATAAAGTTGTCAAGGGAAATGCCAGTGGCGCGCTCAAAGGCAAGAACACCGTTCTGCTCAATACAGCTTCTAACAACTAAAAACAACTCTGCGTGGGGAACCGAATAAAACAAATCTTCAACATCAATAGAAAAAGCATTGCCACCTTCGTTTAGGCCTATCAAGAACTGTGTAACATCATTTGACTTCTTAACAAGAAAAGGGTCATCCAAAGTAAGTTAGGAAACGTAAACCTTCCTGAGGGTACTTCCAAGACTCTCAAGAAAGGCCCCAAGTTTTCCGTGCCACCAAGTCTCCGTGTCCACGAGTTGCTGGCCTTGAATCGGCGTGTGGCCAATTGTGCGGATGGTGACGACCGTGATAGATGCCTGTTGGAGGGTGTTGATTGCCTGCTGAAGACTGTGCAGCGTACACATCTTCTTCCCAAGGATACGACTGGGCAAGTGGTCACTTACTTCAGGACAAATAACCTCCAACTTCTGCAGTCCGACAAAGAGGGTGGCTTTGTCGTCCTGTCGGCCGAGTCGTTTCATGAAAAAGCTGCACAAGCTATAGCCAAGAACTTTGCCCGAACGAAGACACAGCCAAACAAGGTAAAAGCTAAGGCGATCTTGCTCTGCAAGGATCTGCAGCTTCACGCTCTTTCAAAAGCCATCAGTTCCTCGAAGCGAACCGCGCTGTCTGTGTTTTTCAGTGTAAAAACTCATAAGGCCGACATGCCATTCAGGTGTATTGTCAGCGAACGGGAATCTTGGCAACAAAATGTGAGCAAGTTTTTACTGAAGCATCTTAATGCGCTTACTTTGGATGACCCTTTTCTTGTTAAGAAGTCAAATGATGTTACACAGTTCTTGATAGGCCTAAACGAAGGTGGCAATGCTTTTTCTATTGATGTTGAAGATTTGTTTTATTCGGTTCCCCACGCAGAGTTGTTTTTAGTTGTTAGAAGCTGTATTGAGCAGAACGGTGTTCTTGCCTTTGAGCGCGCCACTGGCATTTCCCTTGACAACTTTATGACGTTGCTCGAATTTTATCTATGTTCCACGTTCGTGTGTCACGATAATCAGTTTTATATTCAAAGAAAAGGAATCTGCATAGGTTCATGCGTGGCACCTGTGTTATGTAACATATTTTTAGCGGATTTTGACAGAGAAGTGGCTCAGGTTATTGACGATGCTGAAGTGAAGATTTTTAGGTATGTTGATGACTTTTTAATCATTTTTAAAGCTAACCCTTCTTTGACAACCACTAACTCAGTGGATGAGGTTTTAGCTGTTTTTAGACAACACGCCAAGGGTCTTTTATTCACGCATGAGCTTCCTGTTGGTGGTGTGCTGCAATTTTTAGACCTGAGTCTCACTTTCTCGGAGACGCACATATGTTGGGCATATTGCCCACGTTCACGCAAGGCACTTCTTCCTTATGATGCCTCGCATTCGAAACTTGTCAAGAGGGCCGTTGCTTCCATGTGCCTGGAAGGAGCGCTGGTGAAATCTTGTCCTCATCTAATGCAGGAAAGTTTCAATAATCAGGTCACGAGGCTGTATTCAGCCGGCTACCCTGGTTCTGTCGTTGTTGCAGTCTCGGAAACCCTCCTTCAGAAACTGAAGGGATCGAGAAGAAATAGGCAGCCGATGGAAAAAAGGCCCATGGTTATGCCATATGTGCACAAGGTTGCTCACAACCTTAAGAATGTGGCCAACAGGTACAAAGTACCCTTGGTGTTCTCGGCGCCCCGCAAGTTGGCTAGCCTGTGCCCACGCATTTCTTCTGCACCGAGGCCCTCCCCGTGTGGGAAGAGGCACGCAAGGCCCTTTGTCGCCTGCTCGGTTGGCGTGGTGTACGAGATCCCGCTTAGTTGCGGTAGGGTATATATCGGCCAAACAGGCCGGTGCATAAACGACAGGATGAGGGAGCACGAACTTTCGGTGAAAAATAAACTTTCAGCACATTTGCCTGTGCATTGTGGTTCCTGCAAGTGTGAGCCTGGGTTTGCCAGTGTTTCCGTTCTTGGAAAGAGTAACGATGTCTTAGCGCGTGAAATTATGGAAGCATACTATATTAGAAAGAAGAAAGAATGCTGTGTTAGTGACACATCTGTTGCTCTGCGTGTGGGTGAATTTAGTTTCATCGATTCATTTTTCGATTAGTTAATCTTGTTATCGCGGGTTTTTGACGAGCTTGTGAGGCGATGTGCGCGCGCAGGGTCGCTGTGGTTATATATGATGCTGATGTTCTGGGAATAAAGTTAGTTGCGAGTGACGCCCTTTCTGTCCTGTCTTACTTTTTTTCCTTGATGGTACGCGTCTTTTTGGTTTAAGAGTGTACGTCGTCATGAAACACGATCACTCTCTCCAGGTGTGATTCCCGAGCGCGCTAGTGTTGCAGCTATGTAATATTAGAGCGCGGCGCCCGGCACGGCACCCCGTGGCAAGAAGCGAAGCGCCACTCTTGGTTTATGCCAGCTATCGACCAATAGCAGCAGTCTGTTGTGTGACGAAAGATCTGCTGCATGACCGCCCTCCCGTGTGTGAAGAGAGGGCTCTTCAGAAAGTGGCAACTTCGCACACCGCTTGTGAAATCTCCTTGCCGAGCACGACTGCAAGATTTGGCTTAGCTGTTCACAGCAGCGCCTGCTTTCCGCTGCATGCGTTTTTTAGGGGCGTAGCTGCTACTCTCCGATCGGCTGCTGCGCGGGCTGTGCCTGGATCGTCGCCGTACGTGTCGGATCGTTGGTGGGGCATGGACGAAGCGGAGCGGCGGGCGCGGAGGGCCGCGGCGGCTCGTGCTCGTCGCCAGGATCCCGCGGTGCGAGCCCGAGAAGCGGCGGCGAAGCGAGCGCGGCGCCTGGCAGACCTTGATGGTGCTCGTGCGCGGGAAGCGGCGCCAGCGGTCTCACATTCGAGGAGCCGACGCGCGGTTCGAGCGGGAATTTCTCGCTCATTCGTTTGGCCACAGTTGCGACGTGTGTGGTCGACTTTGGTTCGATAATAACCTCACCGCGGTGTTTCACACTCTTTATATGATGTACTGGGCGAATTTCACGGAATAGTTACACGGTTTACCGATGCTTCCCTCCGGAGCTTCGCCCGACTCATCATCATTCACCCCGTGGATATGCTGTGATTTTTTTTCACCAAGCTCGAGGGCTGGTTCACGACGCCTTGAACCCACTTGATCGTCCGGCGAAAGGACTTCTCTTGAGCCAAAAGGCAAGGAGCATTCTGAATATAGTGCACTAGCCAAGAAAACTTTCTCAAGTTCACTACGCATTTAGTGAAAGAGAACGTCCGGAGACACTGACTGCTATACATATTCGCGGCGAACCATTCACTCTTGTCACGGCTAAGAATTCGCAAGGCCGTTTCGTCTGATGGCCGCTGCTGTTATCGATGTATATAGGACATATTTATAAAGAAGACAAGGTCAGGGTAAGAAGTAGCGGCGAATTTCGCCGAGGCCAACATTTCGACAAGCATTCGCCAGGTCCTATCAAAACTCTTCATATTGAAACAGCGCAAAAGACGTAGGACGTAGAAACACTTGACAACACGAGTCCTGCGTCTTTTGTGCTGCTTCAATATGAACGCAAACCAACTACCCAAACTCTCCCTTTTGCTCCTATCAAAACGTTGGCTACAGCGACAAGGAACTTGTCATCACCAAAAGGGCAGCCCGAAGCCGATGCGCCTAAAAGACCACCGGTCGTTGAAATTGTTTCAAATGAAGAATCCCGGCCACACGGTCATGATCATATACTAAAGCAATGAGACACCAATGACGACTCGCCACCTAGGATGTCATGAAATGATCTTCGCCTCGGAAAATGATGCAGAAAGGCAGAGGAAAGACAGGGAGGTTAACCAGGAAGAACTCCAGTTGGCTGCCCTGTGTACTGAGGAAAGAATGAAAGACAGTCTAAAGGACACTACAATGTCACTGTCTAAAAGCATTGTGTGAGACCTGTCGTTCAGTGCAGAGATAAAATGCAGACGGACGTCCGGTTCGCCATGGAGAACAAAACAAAGGCATATAGTCGTGCACACTCATCTTATCTACAGGCGGTCGCAGGGACATGTCGATTTTATGCCGCAATCGACGCCCACACATACGTACTTTTGAAATCGGAGACTATTCGGTTTCCGGTATCGCCGGTTGTCGACAATCGTCGTTCCGCAAGAGTCGTATGCATGGGTGAGCCACGGAACGAGCATACGTAAGTGCAGTTTGCATAATAGCTTCAAAGAAGGATCCATTTGGGCGACACTTAGGAGACCAGTAGGTGAGCCAGAAAAAAAAAATCATGTCTTTCCGTCCTCGACAGTGGATCGGAACAGTTCCTTCATGGGCGAATCGAGCTGCGTCGTCGGCATTACCAGCAATGTCCTGATAGCCGCTGATATATAATGTCATTTCGTACACGAGCCTGCATGGCCCGTCTTCTGCGTCGTTTGCGTAGTCGCCCTCGCAAGATGTGTAGTAGAGCAGCTCTCACAGCAGCCAGCTCTGCCGGCTTCCGTTGAAAGACGCAAGTTCTTTCTGTCTCTTTCTGTCTACTCTGTCCTTTTTCCTATGTTTGCGCGCTGCAAAACCCCGCAATTATGAATACTAACCAACTAGCCCAGGCCTCTACACTTATACGCAAGTTAAATTCAATCGTAATTACTGCAGCTCGAATGGAGCTGACGGACACCATCTCATTGCAATAAGTCGCACGAACGAAACGTTATGAAAGGGGAATTGACGACTACCCGTTCGCAGCACGAAGCCACAACTAAATCCATACGGACTTCTCAGAAAAAGATTTCCGCAGAATCAATTCGCAGTATTTTGTTCCATGCGCTTCGAGTTGTCGATTAATTCGTCCTCGTGCTGCAAATCGCTAGCTTCCTGGCTATAGCTCAAATGGTATACAGCGACCGCACCGGAAAGGCATTGGTCCCGGGTTCGATCCCCGTACCAGGAAGAATTCTTTGGCAACTAACAAGTTTTCTTTCCGAGAAATCCCTATGGATTTCCTTGTGGCTTCAATTCTCCCTTCTCGTAACCTTTCGCATTCCACAGAACCGATTCGCACGAATGAAACGTGCACGCCGGTGTCGAAGCGACAGCCACACAGCGGCGGCCATTCAGAAAGTGCGGCCAATGCTCGACGGGTGTCAAGGAGAAGGCAATGAAAAGGGTGCAACGACCACGACGCGCCACTTGACACCCGCCGCCGACGAGGGGCCGCGCAACATTCACTGCAGCGGCTACAAAAAGAAAAGACAATTTTGCGTTCCGTGTCCAGTCCTTTGTTAAGCGCATGGAGCTGACAAAGGTCTATTGCAGCACTTGCATTCTAATTCTAATGTATAACCATGCATTCGGTTGTGAATGATACAGCGTTGTTTTATTTATTTATTCATTCAAAGTACCTCCAGCGCCCGAAGGCATTATTGCAGGGGGGGACAGGGTAACATATGCTTACATAAAAAGGATAACTGTGCAAACAAGATTAACGCAAACACAGACACAAAAATAAAAGTTGATGTAGCTATGAGTGTAGGTCTCCGAACGATGTTTCAGTGCGACAGTCAGCAATTTCCTGTGGAAGCTGAGTCCACTGGGAGATTGTGTGTGGAAAAAACGAGTGTTGGAAAACGTTTGTTCTGCAAAAAATTTCTCTTGTTTTTAGAGAGTGCTCACTTCTTTGAGATAAGAAATGAGGAGGTAAAAGGAAGTGTGTTCGGTGATGCTTTTCTTGTAACTATGTCTTTCTAATATTATGTGTAGTGTTTCTTTTTATTGCTTTGAAGGCATAATGATGCATTTGATTGCAGGAAAACAGCGTTTCTCCGCGTTTCAGTAATACTTAATTGTGTCACTATGTCTTTGTGACTCTGTAGGTTAGAATTGTTTTGGCAGCAAAAAAAATTATGTATGCCCACTCTTGCTTATGGTCGGGTGCTCAGGCAAGCAGTATGCATTAAATAAATGAATGAATAAATAAATAAATAAATAAATAAATAAATAAATAAATAAATAAATAAATAAATAAATAAATAAATAAATAAATAAAGTTCCTCTATAGTCAGTAAGAAAAAGATCAGACATGACGACGTCTATAGAGCTTTTGGATCGTTGGTCTAACCATGCAGACATATCGTTAGTGTGGCTGGTCGAAAACTTAAAGGGGTGGTGCCACCAAATTTGTGGCTTGCGCGTTCTTTGCTGTAAGCGTTTCCTATAGCTCAAGGAAGCATGATGCACGCGCCAAGATTCATGTATTCTCGCTAAATAATTTAATATCGCCTTTTGATGTGGAAACTTTCGGTTTCGGTTTCTGGGCGCCGAGGTTGGGCAGTGACGTAGAAGTGTAGGAGGCGTGATCACGTGACCACACAAGGCTGTGACGCACTTAGCCAGGAAGCGATCGAAACTCGGCGAGTGATGTAGCAACCGATGCTTTGCAGGTACTATAGTGAACTAGAATATATATTCTAGTTCACTACAGCCGGTACGTACGTTGCGGAAGTGGCGGAGGTCCGGAGGTCACTCACGTTACTACAGCAGATTTGGTGTGACGTCACTACAACTTTCGTTGCCCATCCTACAGATCTACGTCAGTGTTGGCGCGCTAGCGATGGGTTTCGATCGGGAGAATGGGCATTTAGGTACACTTTGGAAGTGAATTAAAATATATTCTAAACGTTTGCTGTGTCCGACCCTTCGTGTGGAATGTCCTTGCATACAGAGGAAACCCACAACAAGCTTCTTATAGCCTCGAAATTTGATGGCACCACCCCTCTAAGCGTTCTGACTGATTTCTTCCCAAGTTCTGACGTCACCGCTCAGCCGAACTATATCTTAGGTAGGAATGACGAACTAATTCAGGGGAAGATGACATTCTTGAATATGGGGTGTCGCCGGATTGTCGTCAGACCCGTAGAAGACAACACCACTCGTCGAGACGTTGGCCGTGTTCATGAATTTTCGAACACCGAATATGTATTTACACCAGCAGAGGGGGTAGATGCAGATCCTAAAATTTTGGCTCACACCCACCTGCGGGATTGGCCAAGAGTTGGCCAAGAGTCGGGTAGCGTAGAAAAATATTGAAACTTTAGAAAAGAGAATAATTCGTCGTTTTGTTCAATCACATTCTTAATTAAAATTATTATTTTGAAAATAAAAAAGGGCGGTCGAATCGATTCTTATCAAATAAGAATTCAATTAATAATACGAAAGAAAATATAATGGAGCCGACTTGCATTCTTAGCAGGTAGTCCTGTAGAGTAGCGCGTAACATTTTGCTAGGTAGGTGTTTGGCATAATCAGGGAAAATGTCATCAAAGTAGACCTGAGAGAACTTTTCTCATTACGGACAGGAATAACGAGCTTCCTTATTTGGACGGTCAGTGGATAGAAAAGAGATTGTACAAATGAGGTGCGTGAAATCGAGGCCAATGAAAACTTTAAAAAATAAGCCAAGTGCTTACGCTTGCAACGGACACAGGTGATTCGTAGGAGTACCGCGGTGTGGGCGGAGCTAATACTTTTTCTTTCCGACATTACCTTGCCAATACAAGCCAGTTAGACATTGCAAGCGCAGACAACAAGCCGTGTCTAAGCACGATGCTTAGATATGCGCATTAACTAGCTAATACTACACATAACATCGACGAGAATGTACCCGCCACAGTGACGCGACGCTTGCGCTGGTCCTTTTTCCAACACGAACCCAGCCAACTTAAAGTGAAATATTAAACACTATTCTCATTAATTTCGCCATCATAGGATTAGACGACGAAATGACGGTCAAATTTTATTTTTGAATTAGGCGTCGAAACTTTAGCACGTCAGTGTGACGTCACCAATTTCAAAGTCTTTTTGAAACCAAATGAATCGAACAGACAATTAGGCCTGGGAAAGCATAGAGGACGTTAATTGTTGTCTGTACAAATTGTGAGGTAACTGAAGTGGACGAAAAATCACCCTTTCCGCCGGTCCGATCGGAACCTTCGAATTACGGGTCCGACCAACGGAGCTACGACGGAAGGCGCTTCCCCGTCCACTTCGTTGGGCAACTCCGTCCACGTAGTACCTGGCAGTGTTTGAAAGACGATAGTCTTTCTTGGGGAACTTAAACGCAGAAATTTTGGTCTGTCTGTTTGTCTGTCTGTCACCCGATTCAGCCACCCGGCCAAAGTTGAACCACTTGCTTACCGCCCACCCATCTTGAACTGGTACGGCTGTTCATACTTGTTGACGTTGTCGATCAAAAAGTAAATATTACGCATATCTGAGGCGCAACATCACTAGGTAAGTATAAGGTGGTGCGTTCCTTTAATAGAAAATACATAGTTACATAATTCTAAAGACCCTAGCTTCTTAAGCTGCGGCTGCGCTGAAAATACCGTGCTATGCGTTTTTCCAGTGACTCTAGCTATGCGCGCCGACGAACGCCCTCCGCCACGGAGGAAGGAAACCCTCTGCACAAGCTCATGTTTCCCGATGTATTGCGAGATGGCGTCCATATCTCACGCAGCGTAGACGCAGCGCCTCCTCTATCGTCTTTACACGGCATTTACAGCGGAGCACGCAGATACGCGGCCAATTTTTAGCCAGTCCCGCTCGCAGCCTGGCGGCGAGTGTGGAACACTCTTTTTGCCAGAGGACGTCACGTGGCACGTGATCTTTGCACGAGGCGGCAAATAAAACATCGTATGCTAACTTAAGGCATTAAGTCTGCTATGCCTCGAGACCCTCGAAAAAAGGGGAATCGTTTATATGTCAGACACAACCAAATGAGTCGAACGGCTGCACATTCAGCTAGCTGAATGTCTGCCTGCAGCTTTCCTGTGCTGTCGGGTGTGTGATTGCCGAGTTTGCTTTTTTTTGTTACTTTTCAAGGATATCATTTCCGTGGATATAAAAATGGTAAAAGTTTAACGCTTCCCGCGTGCAGTTCTCCTCTGTCTTCGTTCGTCGCGCTCGCCACAGTGACATTTAAAGAGGCCCTGCAACACTTTTTCAGCACGGTCAGAAAACACTGCCGATCGGTAGTCGAGGCTACCGAGAACACGCGAGCCAAATAATATAGCGCAGCACGCGGCCTGGGATTTACAATAAATTCGCAAAGGCAGCTAAAAAGCGCTTCCTTTTCTCTCGACAAAAAAAAAAAAATGATGCTTACGGCGTCACAGGGAGGTTCCACGCCATTGGCTGATTTGAACATGGAGCGCTCGGCAGTTACTGCGGCCGCCGCGAGAAGCCGCCACTCGCCCGCGCGATCGTACTGAAAGTACCTCACGCGTTCGAAGAAAAAAAAAAAGAAAATGTGCTCAAGGTCAGGAGGCGCGCGTGACGTACCTTCTTCCCCCGTGCCATCTCCCCCTGCTCAGCTTCCAGCGCTTTCGTCGGGGCGAGAGAAAGCAATTGCAGCGTGCGACGAATCATTGTAACTCCGCTCGTACTGGACGGATTCTAAAAATTTTTGCGGTGTTCGATGCGTGAGGCAATAAGTTCCTTTAGTGAGGTCATTCTATGGCTACTTGGAAAAGTGTTGCAGGGGGCCCTTTAAGTTCGTCAGTTCTTCAGATCAAATAACTTCATTGATTGCCCTTCGAATTCGTGGGATGGGCCTGGATCCCGCCTAGGCTTCGGCCAAGGGTTGCTGGCCCTTGGCGGCTTCCTCGGCTCGCTGGACGGCCCAGAGTTGGTTCTCCAGGTCCGAGCTGAGCAACGCAGATTCCCAGCGCGCGCGGAGGCTGTCGCTGTTTAATGAGTGCATAGAAGATAACGGTGACGTATCCTTCCAGAACTCAGTCGGCTTGTCCGTTGATAATGTCTTGACTTTATTGCAGTTTTATTTAAACTCTACTTTTATAGTGTTTGACGAACAGCCGTTTTTGCAGCGCGATGGCGTCTGCATAGGCTCTTGCATAGCCCTTATCTTGTGTGATATTTTTCTTGCTAAGGTTGACAAGACTCTAGAACAAGTTTTTAATGGGGGGCCGGTTTTAAGAATTTTCAGGTATGTTGACGATTTTTTAGTGGTTTTAAAGAAACTGCCCGCCTTCACCTACCCCTCTACAGTAGGTGAAGCTTTATCGGTTTTTAGTGCACACGGACTTGGGTTGCGTTTTACCAGAGTCCATTGAAGGACTCTGGTTTTACCCATGAACTCCCCGAACGTTCGGTTTTACAGTTTTTAGACCTTAAAGTAACGTTCTGCGATGGACACGCTTGCTGGGGCTACTACCCAAGAGAAGGGATTGCTGCCCTTTGATTCGGCTCATTCTAAGACGATTAAGAGAGCTATAGCGTTGATGTGCCTGGAATCTGCTCTCGAGAAATCGTGCCCGCATCAAATGATGCCTAGTTTCGAGAATCAGGTATGCCGTCTTTCGGCTGCGGGGTTCCCCAACTCGGTCTTGACTGCTGTTTCTGAAGCCCTCCTTCAAACGTTGAAACGTGGAACGGGACGTACAACGGCTGAGGACCACCGGAAGGCCCTTAGGCCTGACGTTGTACCGTATGTTCACAAGCTTTCCCACAGTCTTAACCCATATATGCCCAAATTCAGAAAAAACGAGAAAACAAATATTTTTTTTTCACAAAAATTGTACTTCTACTCTAAAAAAAAAGCACAAGTTCTTTATTTACTGCCAGGTAAACGCAACACTGTTTTTCAAGCCGTTGTATACATATATAGGACACTGGGCATTAGGGATGCTATGTGCGGGTGTGGTAAGTCTTGAAACATTTCACGTGCACACCGACATTGCACTTCTTCCCCTGCATGGTCTTTCATACAAAGCACGCGTTTGCCCGGAGAAAGCGGTCGGTACGTGGCAGCATGAAAAGCAAGCAATGTCTAGACTTGCACACGTTGAAAATGAGGCCTGCTTGATGTGCTGTAGGTGGCGCTAGTCATCAGCTAAAGAAATAGCGATGTTAGAGCGCATCAAAGAAGCGTGGGCATATATGGGTTAAGAAGGTGGCAAGTAGGCACGGGGTCCCAATTTGTTTTTCTGCCCCCAATAAGCTGGGAAAGCTGTGCCCACGTATTCGCAACCCCAGCAAACGTGCATGCCAGAAGAACCACCACACGCCGTTCGTTAAGTGTTCCACTGGAGTGGTTTATTGCATTCCCATGTTATGTGGGATGTTCTACGTTGGCGAAACTGGGCGCTGTGTCAACGACCGTTTGGGGGAACACGCACAAAAATTGAAAAAGCTAGATGATAAGTGCGCACATTTAGTTACGCATGTCATTAGGTGCACAGGATGTGTGGCCCGGTTTGAAGGGACAATGATTCTTGGTAGGAGTGAAGACGGGACTGCACTTATCAGTTTAGAAGCCTATCACATTAAGAAACTTCGTAACAAGTGCGTTAGCGCCCCATCTCTTGCCCTCCTTGACTGTGAATTTTATCTTCTAGATGCGGCTGTCGGGTCTTAGGCCAGGTTTTCCTGCGGTTTTCCTTGGTTGGCTGTTTTGCGTTGTTGGCGCCGCGCGTTGTTATCGTTGTTATTCATCCCTCTATTTGTTTTTTTTTCTTTTCCATGCTTCACTTTGGCATATATAAGGTGTATCATTCTGCCAGTAAAACCAGTTGTCAGTCAGCGCTTGTGTCCGTGTCGTCTCTCTTGTGGGTGTGTGTTCGCGCTGTTACCCCCTTAATCAAGGAAGGAAGGAAGAAAAAAGCGGAAAGACAGGGAGGTTAGCCAGTTCTTAGACCAGCTGGCTACCCTGTGCTGGGGGAAGGGGTGAGGGGATCAGTTTAGAAGCCTATCACATTAAGAAACTTCATAACAAGTGCGTTAGCGCCCCATCTCTTGCCCTCCTTGACTGTGAATTTTATCTTCTAGATGCGACTGTCGGGTCTTAGGCCAGGTTTTCCTGCGGTTTTCCTTGGTTATCCCCCTTAATCAATGTAACGCTCAATCTCGGCGTTTTTAGCTTCTGATTTGTGTAATCGAAGGTGCAGATATGGCCTCGCTTCAGTCAGGTATGATCAAAACATATTTAGACGGTTATTGGATTCTTCGTAATTGAATATCCACGTTCTTTACAGCGATCGTGGCGCACGGAGTACAGCTCTAAGCCTAACGGTTGGTTCGGCTAGGGTGAACTACTGCGGCTGTATCTTACGCGGAACGTAAACAAAAAGGACGGAAAATATGCTCAAACGAGTGACGAAAACTAAAGTGTTCAGTGTGCATTTCAGATAAACATTGTTTTCTACGTAGGTATCACTAACTGCTTAGCGAGTCAGTGCGATCGCTGCAACACATCTGCGGTTACGCTAATATTTTTTTGCGACAAAACGTGCGAGATAGACGTTCTGATGCTAGGCAGCGCATAACAAACAAATTAACTATCTTCTGTTAGGTTCTCGAGAGCACGAAGAGACTGAAATTTGTGTTTCCAAACGAGAAAAATGAAAATACTGGCTACCGAAAGTGGTTATAACATGAAGAAAAAAGAGACTGACTCAGTGATGTGATTGACTGAAGCTGTTTTGGAGCACGTTTTTGGAGCAGCAAGAAGTGCGTTTTGGAGCAGGTAAAACGGCTTTTGGAGCAGTCAAAAACGGGTTTGGGAGCAGAGAAAACAGATTCTGGAGCAGCTAAAAGCTCACTGCCAAGTGGAAAAATGAACCGTGTGAAACAAAACAGTCAAATAAGGAGGAACTCTTTTCAAATGAAAAGTTCTGTCCAGTAATGGGTGTTTGCATAACACCATTGGATCACAGAACAGCCCCGCAAGCGTAAACAGTGGCGTTGCGGTCTTATAATGGCTTAGGGTGGCCAAACAAACAACGCAGGTAAGGTTTCCCAGCTACAGTAGAGTCTCGGTGATACGAATCTGAAGGGGGAGTGACAATATTCGTATCGGGCAAAATTTCGTATCATCAAAAAACTAGCAAAACCTGTTTTCAAACAACGATGTATGCACAAAACATTTATTTCCATCAAAAGAACTCGCGTATGCCTTTCTGGGACACATGTGAACGGACCAATAAGGGACGGCGCAGCTGGCTGCTGCGAAAGCACGCATCAAAGCTTCACATGAGGCGAACTGAAAACTAAGTGAAGTCCGCTCCACCATAGTGACAAGTGAAGATCTACAAGAACGCCGAAAGGCTTCGTGCCAGGGGCGTAGGCAGACATTTTTTTCGGAGGGTGGGGGGAACCTTCATGATTTGAAGTGGGAGCCGGGCAGGCAGATGTGGTCAAGTGTCGTTTCCGGCTCTGTATGCCGTAGCAAAAACAAATTCCGGAGGGGGGGGGGAGGTGGCTACGCCACCGCTGCGTTAGCCGCGCACCTTCGGAGCTCGCAGTCACTATCGATGATTGCGTTGATAGCGACCGTGGTTTCGTGCGCGGCGGTTGCGGCAAACGGTAGTTCCGTTTTCAATCCGCCTGCGCTGGCCGCGCACGTGCCTTCAAAACTACGTCGGTTATTGCTATCTATAATCGCATCTGCCGCGGTTTTGTCCGCGGCGTTTGCGGGAAGCAGCGTCGCTTGGACTGGGTGGGCGTTGAACGCGCGTGCAGTTTCGGAGTTCCGTCAGTTTCGCCGTCGCCAATACATGATAGTGTCAAGAGCGACCGCGGTTTCGCCCACAGCGGTTGTGGCAAACAATAACCACAGTTCTGACAGTGTGCGCGCTGGCCGCGCGCGTACTTCCGAAGCTACGGCATTCTGCTCTCGACCGTCGCTCGACGGCTGGGGAATTTCACGAATCCGTATCAGCAGGTTACGTTTACATCAACGCCTCCTAAATTGGTTTACTATGGGTTCGCAAAAAGCCTGGATCGGATTGGGTTGCAATTTTTGTCAAGTCCAAATACGTCTGATGTGCAGGTCTTCGGAGTTTTCAGTACACCTGCTGAATTCCGGTGCTGCTTCGTGGCCTCAATGGCCTCTTGCTTGTAGCATGTCGCTTTACCGCTGCAAAACCATGCTGTTCGCGGTTAATAGTCTGACTGCAGACAATGCAAAATCCACTGCCATCGCTGCCTTGGCGACTACAAGATGATATAGTGTCACCATTTTCGTCCATCTTGTTATGGACTTGGTGGAACGACCTGAGGCTCCGAGACAGCGAGACACGAACAATGCTATAAGCAATTCCCCCGAGAAACGGGTAGCGCGATACGCTTTTTGCTAATCCCGCCGAGGACGGAATAGTCTTTGTTCGAAGCCGTTCCACGGCGAACCTATTTTTCCACGAGTTTTGCTCCCCGACTGGAGTCGCGTTCAGTGAAAATCCTCAAACAACACGAAGCTCCAGTTCACGGCTGGTGCGATGCTTGTCCGCCATCCTCCCAGCTTCTCGGTCTGCGATAACCGCGGTTAGGCGACTAAGTGCTGTTATTTCTTCTGTGTAGCTACCCCTAACCACGGTTAAGGTTGTCCGTGTGATAGGGGTATAACACTGGTTCGAGTAGCGGAACTTAAAAAAGGGGGCAAAAATAAGACAGTCATGGACGCCGCTGCACTAACAGCTGAAACTTTACTTCTGTGTTGCTGCGGCGGTGCGGTCACACCAGCTCGCGGCGAGCCGCTCCTTCCAAGGTGCATTTTTATGGGGTCACGCCAATTTACAGCAGTCTGAAGAGGGTTATGTCGGCCCCCAAAAGCCTGAGCAAGCCAAACCAGCGCTTAACTAGCCTACCCATCAATCTGCGCCCGGTCAGGTCCCCCAGAAAGCGCCGGGCAGCGTGTCGCGAAAAATGATGCACGAACCCATTCCTCTCGTGGCACGAAAAATTTTCCATGCGGCAGCTTTGGAGTGTCGCGTTTTGACGCCGGCGGCGCGCTGCGCACGTTTTTCCGCTAGTGTGCTTATAGTTTGGCGCAGTTTTAGCGCAGAACAGCGATGATGTAGCAGGATGTAGCAGGTTTCATGTCTTGGCGCACTTTGGCACAATTGGCGCAGCTATCACATCACTGCTGACTTTCGTCTTCCAGGTGCGGCGTATAGCGGTAACGTGTCAAACTCTGGATGCACGGTGTGTCGAGGTGGTGGGTTCGACTCCTGCTCGCTCGTGCTTTTAAATGCGAAGCATTTCTTAGCGAACTTCTGCGACTTTGCGCGTATCTATCTATCTATCTATCTATCTATCTATCTATCTATCTATCTATCTATCTATCTATCTATCTATCTATCTATCTATCTATCTATCTATCTATCTATCTATCTGTCTGTCTGTCTGTCTATCTGTCTATCTATCTATCTATCTATCTATCTCGCCTACGACTTTGTGCTCTCCTGGTCGCTTGGTTCATCGAATGTGCACCAAAATTGGTATGGCGTAGCATGACTGTATGACGAACATAAATGACAAGTCATAACATGAAAATCATGACACGCAGTCATGTACAGCATGATTTACATGCTACGCTCATGGTGCGCTGGCGGCCGTTTCGCTAGTTTGATATACACCAAAATTGGTATCTTGCGACGTGACTGTATGACGCGAACATAAAAACTCGAGTTAACATGAAAATCATGACACGCATGTCATGTACAGCATGACTTACGTGCCACGCTCATGGAGCGCTGGCGGTGGTTTCGCTAGCTTGATCTACCACGAAATTGGTATTGCGCGACGTGACTGTGTGACGAACATAAAAACTCGAGTTAACATGAAAATCATGACACGCATGTCATGCACAGCATGACTTCCGTGCCACGCTCATGGAGCGCTGGCGGTGGTTTCGCTAGCTTGATCTACCCCGAAATTGGTATTGCGCGACGTGACTGTGTGACGAACATAAAAACTCGAGTTAACATGAAAATCATGACACGCATGTCATGCACAGCATGACTTCCGTGCCACGCTCATGGAGCGCTGGCGGTGGTTTCGCTAGCTTGATCTACCACGAAATTGGTATTGCGCGACGGGACTGTGTGACGAACATAAAAACACGAGTTAACATGACAATCATGACACGCATGTCATGTACAGCATGACTTACGTGCCACGCTCATGGGGCGCTGGCGGTGGTTTCGCTAGCTTTATATACACCAAAATTGGTATCTTGTGACGTGACTGTGTGACGAACATAAAAACTCGAGTTAACATGAAAATCATGACACGCATGTCATGTACAGCATGACTTCCGTGCCACGCTCATGGACCGCTGGCGGTGGTTTCGCTAGCTTGATCTACCACGACATTGGTATTGCGCGACGTGACTGTGTGACGAACATAAAAACACGAGTTAACATGACAATCATGACACGCATTTCATGTACAGCATGATTTACATGCTACGCTCATGGTGCGCTGGCGGCCGTTTCGCTAGTTTGATATACACCAAAATTGGTATCTTGCGACGTGACTGTATGACGCGAACATAAAAACTCGAGTTAACATGAAAATCATGACACGCATGTCATGTACAGCATGACTTACGTGCCACGCTCATGGAGCGCTGGCGGCAGTTTCGCTAGCTTGATCTACCCCGAAATTGGTATTGCGCGACGTGACTGTGTGACGAACATAAAAACTCGAGTTAACATGAAAATCATGACACGCATGTCATGTACAGCATGACTTCCGTGCCACGCTCATGGAGCGCTGGCGGTGGTTTCGCTAGCTTGATCTACCACGAAATTGGTATTGCGCGACGTGACTGTGTGACGAACATAAAAACACGAGTTAACATGACAATCATGACACGCATGTCATGTACAGCATGACTTACGTGCCACGCTCATGGGGCGCTGGCGGTGGTTTCGCTAGCTTTATATACACCAAAATTGGTATCTTGTGACGTGACTGTGTGACGAACATAAAAACACGAGTTAACATGACAATCATGACTCGCATGTCCTGCACAGCATGACTTACGTGCCACGCTCATGGGGCGCTGGCGGCGGTTTCGCTAGCTTGATCTACCCCGAAATTGGTATTGCGCGACGTGACTGTGTGACGAACATAAATAACACGAGTTAACATGAAAATATGACACGTATGTCATGTACAGCATGACTTACGTGTCACGCTCATGGGGCGCTGGCGGTGGTTTCGCTAGCTTGATCTACCACGAAATTGGTATTGCGCGAAGTGACTGTGTGACGAACATAAAAACACGAGTTAACATGAGAATCATGACACGCATGTCATGTACAGCATGATATACATGCTACGCTCATGGGGCGCTGGCGGCCGTTTCGCTAGTTTGATATACACCAAGATTGGTATCTTGCGACGTGACTGTATGACGCGAACATAAAAACTCGAGTTAACATGAAAATCATGACACGCATGTCATGTACAGCATGACTTACGTGCCACGCTCATGGAGCGCTGGCGGCAGTTTCGCTAGCTTGATCTACCCCGAAATTGGTATTGCGCGACGTGACTGTGTGACGAACATAAAAACACGAGTTAACATGACAATCATGACACGCATGTCATGTACAGCATGACTTACGTGTCACGCTCATGGGGTGCTGGCGGTGGTTTCGCTAGCTTTATATACACCAAAATTGGTATCTTGTGACGTGACTGTGTGACGAACATAAAAACGCGAGTTAACATGACAATCATGACTCGCATGTCCTGCACAGCATGACTTACGTGCCACGCTCATGGGGCGCTGGCGGCGGTTTCGCTAGCTTGATCTACCCCGAAATTGGTATTGCGCGACGTGACTGTGTAACGAACATAAATAACACGAGTTAACATGAAAATCATGACACGCATGTCATGTACAGCATGACTTACGTGCCACGCTCATGGGGCGCTGGCGGCGGTTTCGCTAGATTTATATACACCAAAATTGGTATCTTGTGACGTGACTGTGTAACGAACATAAATAACACGAGTTAACATGAAAATCATGACACGCATGTCATGTACAGCATGACTTACGTGCCACGCTCATGGAGCGCTGGCGGCCATTTCGCTAGCTTGCTCTACCCCGAAATTGGTATTGCGCGACGTGACTGTGTGACGAACATAAAAACACGAGTTAACATGAAAATCATGACACGCATGTCATGTACAGCATGACTTACGTGCCACGCTCATGGGGTGCTGGCGGCCGTTTCGCTAGCTTGATATACACCAAAATTGGTATCTTGCGACGTGACCGTGTGAGGAACATAAATAACACGAGTTAACATGAAAGTCATGACACGTATGTCATGTACAGCATGACTTGCGTGCCACGCTCATGGGGCGCTGGCGGCCGTTTCTCTAGCTTGATCGACCCCGAAGTTGGTATTGCGCGACGTTACTGTGTGACGAACATAAATAATAGGAGTTAACATGAAAACCATGACACGCATTTTCCTGAATGACATACAAGACGATGTATGCAGCTCTTTGCTGGCTGCTTCGCATTACATCGATTCCCACAATGCGTGGGATCTGCCGGCTTTTTTTTTTAGTTTTTTTTTCTCTTTTTTTTGTCGCAGTGCTCGTGTTTCAGCCCTAATTATGATCTGGGCATGACCACAGTTTTTAAAAACAGTTTAAAAGCCCGATTTCGGCCCGTCACGGGTGTCCCAGTGTGTAGCGCGCCAGCGTCCAGCGTGCCTCATGCAGCGTGCCAGCGTCCCAGCGCCACACTGGTCCAATAATCATGTATGGCACTGGGGCAGTGCCACTGGGTTTTCCGATAGGAAGGTCAATGTGTGAGGACGTCTAATACGTCAATAGTATCAACAACAGTGCTCTAGTAATCGAGAAATTAAGGTAAATGTAGGACACGATGTGCGCCACGAGTGGGATACTTTCGAAATGATCCCGATGACGTCAAGAGTCCCGAGTACTAATAATAATATCTGAAGTTTAACGTCCCAAAACCACGATAAGATTATGAGAGACGCCGTAGTGGAGGGCTCCGTAAATTTCCACCACCTGGGGTTGTTTAACGTGCACCTAAATCTAAGTACACGGGCGTCAAACATTTTCGCCTCCATAGAAAATGCAGCGGCCGCGGCCGGGATTCGATCCCGCCACCTTCGGGTCAGCAGTCGAGCGCCATAATCGTGGCGGGGCGAGTCTCGAGTACTATAAACTCTTAGTAATCAAACTAGATGCGATAAAAAAGGAACCTTCCGTGCATCACAAGACGTAATAAAATGCTGCTTGTTCGTTTCTGTCTTATTCATGGAATTGTTACGGGGGGTTTATTGAGGATTCTGCGAGAGCGACGATCGTAGCAGCAGCGCGCAGGGCGTAGCCAGAGAGCGAATTGTCGGTGTGTGCCAGCCGATGGCGATGGGCCTTCATGCTTGCCGATCTTCTTCCTCACAATCACCCCCGGTATGGAGAGGTAGCCATCCTGGCGATCTAGATAGAGGTCAGAGGATCATAATATGCCTTAAGGCGGTCAATGTGGACTGTCTCTCGCCCGCGACGACGGAGATCGGAAGATGGCGTAACGGGTTCGACCACGTAATTGACAGGGGAGGTTTGCGCAACCACGCGGTAGGGTCCGTGGTACTTCGGAAGGAGCTTAGATGAAAGGCCGGGAGCAGCAACTGGAGGCACCCAAAGCCACACGAGGGAGTCGATAGGAAAAGGGTCCGGAGGAGGCTTGGAGTCATGGCGCTGTTTTTGGCGACACTGTTCTTCATAAGTGAAAGATCGGGCAAGTTGTCGGCATCTCTCAGCGTGCTGGGCGAGCTCAGACACAGGTTGGCAGTCGGCAGGATCTGGGTGATACGGGAGAATTGTATCAATCGTGCTGGAGGGCTCGCGGCCATAAAGCAAGAAGAATGGTGAGAATCCGGTAGTGGCTTGGCAGGCGGTGTTGTACGCGTATGTGACAAACGGAAGTACAACATCCCAATTGCAGTGGTCTGAGGCAACGTACATAGACAACATGTCACCAAGGGTCCGGTTAAATCGTTCAGTTAAGCCATTGGTCTGTGGGTGATAAGCGCTAGTAGTGCGGTGAATAATTTGGCATTCAGATAGGAGGGATTGCAGCACGTCCGAGAGGAATACACGTCCCCGATCACTCAGGAGTTCACGAGGTGCGCCATGGCGAAGAATGAAGTTGTGTAGAATAAACGATGCAACGTCTTTTGCTGTTGAAGCAGGCAAGGCGGCGGTTTCAGCATACCTTGTCAAATGATCTACGGCAACGACAATCCATCGGTTTCCAGCACCAGTGCATGGAAGGGGCCCGTATAAATCGATGCCGACGCGGTCAAACGGGAGGGGTGGGCATGGGAGTGGCTGGAGAGGTGCTGTGGAGAGGTGCGAGACTGGTTTGCGTCGTTGGCAGGGGATGCAAGAGCGGACGTACTTGCAGACGAAGTTGTACATGCCCCGCCAAAAATATCGTCGACTGAGCCGCATGTACGTCTTAGACACTCCACCGTGACCACACTGTGGGTCATTGTGGAAAGCGGAGCACAATTCTTTACGAAGATTACGGGGTACGACTAGTAACCATGTGCGGCCGTCGTTGTGGTAGTTGCGGCGGTATAAAAGTCCGTCGCGGATAGCGAAATGCTGTGCCTGGCGTCGCAGTGAGCGAGGTGCCGACGCTGTCGGAGGGCTTGACAAAAAGTTCAAAATGGTGGCGATCCATGGGTCGTTTCGTTGTTCTGAGGCCATGTCCAGGATGTCAAGCGGCGACATATCTTGATCGCGAGTAGAAGTGCTGTCGTCTGAAATGGGGGGAAAACGAGAAAGGGCGTCAGCGTCAGAGTGTCGGCGGCCAGAGCGATAGACGACGCGGATGTCGTAGTCCTGGATTCGGAGAGCCCAACGAGCGAGGCGGCCTGACGGGTCCTTCAGGTTCGACAACCAGCAAAGAGCGTGGTGGTCCGTTACGACGTCAAAAGGACGACCGTAAAGATAGGGGCGAAATTTCTGAAGAGCCCATATGATAGCCAAGCACTCTTTTTCTGTGACGGAGTAATTGGTCTCAGGTTTCGTGAGCGCACGACTGGCATAGGCGACCACATATTCGGTGTTGGCGTCCTTACGTTGTGCGAGCACAGCACCAAGGCCAACACCACTGGCATCAGTGTGAACTTCTGTCCGTGCGCCGGGATCGAAGTGGCGCAAGATTGGCGGAGATGTAAGCAGGTGGCGAAGAGTCGTAAACGCGTGATCACAGGCTTCCGACCAGGTAGACAGTTCATTGTCGCCGTGGAGAAGTGCATTCAGGGGTGCGATGACATTAGCAAAATTGCGAACGAAGCGCCGAAAATATGAGCATAGGCCAATAAAGCTACGTAATGCTTTCAGGGTAGTGGGCTTTGGGAAATCGGATACGGCCCGGAGTTTAGCAGGATCGGGGAGAATGCCTTCTTTGGAGACAACGTGGCCTAATATAGTCAGTTTTCGAGCCGCAAACTGGCACTTTTTCAAGTTAAGCTGGAGGCCAGCATTCTGGAGACAGGTCAAAACTTGATGTAAACGGAGCAGATGAGTCGAAAAATCTGGGGAAAAGACGACAATGTCGTCAAGATAGCAGAGACAAGTGCGCCACTTCAGGCCGCGCAGGATGCCGTCCATCATGCGTTCAAAGGTCGCGGGCGCGTTGCAGAGACCGAACGGCATTACAGTGAATTCGTACAATCCGTCTGGTGTTACGAACGCCGTTTTCGAACAGTCAGCGTCAGCCATTGGCACTTGCCAGTATCCAGAGCGGAGATCCAAGGAAGAAAAGAACTCCGCACCCTGCAAACAGTCCAGGGCGTCATCGATACGGGGTAACGGATACACGTCCTTTCGGGTAATCTTGTTAAGCCGTCGATAATCGACGCAAAATCGTATGGTACCGTCTTTTTTCCGAACCAGGACGACTGGCGAGGCCCAGGGACTGTTGGAAGGTTGAATGACACCCCGTTGGAGCATGTCTTTCACCTGCTCATCGATAACGTGCCTTTCGCTCACCGATACTCGGTAAGGACGCTGTCGAATGGGCGCATGGCTTCCAGTATCGATGGTGTGCGACACAGCCGTCGTGCGGCCAAGCGACGTTGCGTGGGAGTCAAACGAGGATGAGAAACCTTCGAGCAAGCGAAGAAGCTGGTCGCGCTGCGTCGTCGTAAGGTCGCTTGCAATAGTTGGTGTGAAAGACCGCGGCAGTGACTGAGGAGGCGAGGTCTCAAGGGCGGCCAGGTCAGCGGAGTCTTCCATGATGTCGAAAATTGAAGAAGATGGCAGTGGTTCGGCTCTCCCTAGGCTTTCACGGTGGCGCAGGGTGACTGGTGCGGCCGTTGGGTTTGACACGTACATCACAGAGGTGCCAGAATTGAACTGAAGGACGGCAAACGGCAGTGGTAGTGATCGGCGGCGAAGTAGAAGGTCAGAGGGTGCGAAAAGCAAGGTGCCGTCGGTGATAGAAATACAAGAGATGCTGACAACAGCAGTAGACCAGGCCGGTATAACGGTGTCTTCGGAAACTGCGATTTTACAAGAGTCTGTGTGGTCATTGATAATATCTGGTGAAAACGGAAACAACTCGATTTCGGCGCGGGCGCAATTGATGATCGCATGGTGCGTAGAGAGAAAATCCCAGCCTAATATCACGTCGTGAGAACATGATGGCAACACGATGAATTCGATGACATAGACGACATTCTGAATGACGACACGGGCTGTGCAGGCGCCGGACGGCTCGACGTGCTGTGCGTTGGCGGTACGAAGGGATAGTCCAGAAAGTGGTGTCGTCACTTTTCCGATTCGGCGGCAAATGCGGGCATCAATTGCTGAAAGAGCAGCGCCAGTGTCGACGAGGGCTAGCGTCCGTATTCCTTCTATGGCGACATCAATAACGTTCTTCGGGGAAATTTGAGGCCTTAGACATTTCGCTGGCACCGCAGGAGCAGATTCGCGGTCGTCCGAATAACTACGACGGGGCTGACGTGGCGCATACGTGACCCATGGTGGACGCATATTGTTGGAGACGTTCGGTACACGAAAGCGACAGTAACGTGCCACATGTCCAGGAAGACCACAATGAAAACAGATAGGACGGTTGTCTTCTGTGCGCCAAGGATCTTCAGCTCGTGCGTACTGTACTGCTGGTCGGGCGGGTGGAGATACTGGCGGGCGCATATGTGGGCGACGTGGGCCGTAACTTTGTAGCACAGGCCTCGAAGCGACTTCAGCGTACGTCAGAGGAGCAGCAGTTGGAGCCTGAAGGAGAGAAGGTGGAACTTGATCGGCTACCTGACCCCTGATGATGTTCTGGAGAGCGGGCGCCAATGGAGGACTCGACTGGCCGTGAATAAGCGGCATCAGCGAAAGCTGACGAGCGACTTCTTCCCGAACGAAATCCTTAATCTGTTGCAGCAGGGATGTGTGATCGGGAGCTACAGCCAAGCCGGACATTGAAGTCGCGGGTGGTAGAGATTGGCGGGTGGCTGCACGTTGTTTGCGCAGTTCATCGAAGCTTTGGCAAAGGCTGACTAGGTCAGAGACTGTTGATGGGTTCCTCGCCAGTAGCATCTGAAAGGCATCGTCTTCGATTCCTTTCAAGATATGCCTAATCTTCTCGGCATCGGTCATTGCTGCATCAACGCGGTTACATAGGTCAAGAACGTCTTCTATGTAGCTTGTGAAATTCTCACCGCTCTGCTGCGCACGAGCACGCAAACGTTGCTCAGCTCGAAGCTTGCGAACGGCGGGGCGCCCGAATACCTCCGTCACGTGAGTTTTGAAGGCAGCCCATGTCGGGAGGTCACGTTGGTGGTTTCGATGCCACACGCTGGCGACACCGCTCAAGTAAAATGAAAGGTAGTTGAGCTTTCCTGCGTCGTCCCAGCGGTTTATCACGCTCACTCGTTCGTATTCAGCGAGCCAGTCTTCCACATCTTGCTCTTCCGCACCGCTGAAGATTGGTGGGTCGCGTTGAGGGAACGGGCCAGGGCAGAACACGGTAGTCACCGTGGCACCGGGTTGTTGTTGCTGCATTGGTTCCCCTTCCGTCATTGTAGAGGCGGGCTTGAGTTTCCCGTTGCGTAGTTCCAGATTTGCTTACCCCGCAGCTCCACCACTTGTTACGGGGGGTTTATTGAGGATTCTGCGAGAGCGACGATCGTAGCAGCAGCGCGCAGGGCGTAGCCAGAGAGCGAATTGTCGGTGTGTGCCAGCCGATGGCGATGGGCCTTCATGCTTGCCGATCTTCTTCCTCACAGAATAAAGAAGCTCTTGGCGTTACCATGGAGAACGGCGCGTCTCAGTGGTAGTCTCGGTATCGCGTACTGCTGCGTGTGCTTAATTGGCTCTCGGTATTTTCGCACTGATGATACTCTACTGCTGCTGCTGCTGGCCAAGCTAAGCTCCGTTACAGTGAACTATACAGTTTAGGAGTGGCCCGTGGCTGCGTCTTGGCAAAGTTGATGGCCGCTGTTGCGCAAGAAACCGTAGCGTCGGCGGCCGGGCAGTCGTTGGGCACGGCAACTGTACGCCAGAAGGCCCGTTCAGGCGGGTGACTTGAAGTGCGCTAACGCCGTGCGGACCACTTAGACATGATTTTCTTTCAAAAAGCATTTCCTTGGCACGAAATAAGAGGTTTCTGGAACGCTATTTCAACGATCAACGTCGACTTAATATCTGCCTTTAGTGTCCCTTTAAGGCAGCATCACGGCTATTGTTTATTACATCTGGACATCCCCACAGTATATGCTCTAAGGTGGCTCTAGAGTCGCAATGTCTGCACTTGTCTGTTGTGTATAAATCTGGGTGTATTACGTGCATGATAGATGGACTCGGGTAGGATCGGGTTGGCAACTGCCGCCATTCGACAGCCGGCCTGTTTCTCGGGTGAGGCGATGGGAATGTACGCCTCTCCAATCTATGGTGTAGTGTAATTTCGTGGAATGTGGTCATTCTATCCTCCCACTCCCACTCGTCGGTATTCCCTGAGGCGGGACTAACCGATGCTCGGTCTGTAAGCCATGCGGTGCGCCGCCTCATTGCTACCGTCTGTGTGAGCGGGTGCCCACATGCACGGACACCGTATTTGTAGATGCAGCTTGATACAGACACAAGCGCGCCTACTTGTACTCTTGTCCCTGCTTTCTTTCATAGTTTGCGCTAAAATGTACCCCATAGATTTCAACCAACTCGCCCAGCAACAAGTCTATACTCGCGCCTACACAGCCGTGGAGATAAATTATGAGGGAAACGAGCGCTACCGTCAGTACGCCACACGTAGAAGCCGCAGAGGAAATAGCTATCGCATTAACCATAGCACAAACACAAGCGGACGTGATCATCAGTGATTCGCAGACAACGATACGAAACTTGGCAAACGGCCGAACCTCCCCAGAGGCACTACGAATTCTAAAACTTAGTAATAATCGTCAGTTCTTCTTATTATTATTATATTCAAGAACACACCAGGTGAAGCACCGGAAGATAGAGCGACGCAGCATATTGACGGTGGCCTGAGATCACCATGCACAGCTGCACTCTGGGAGTCGAGCGCACTGACGTAGCGGCGCGTCATCAATAACGGCGAAGACGTCACTCGACAAATGATGAGCGCCACCGACAGACGTCTCTCTCTCTCTCTCGAACAGTAGGGTCGATCTGCACCTCAGCACTCGGGGTCACGAGACACGAGCAGAAACAGACCCTATGGCGTCACCGGTAGAGCAGCACGTCGCTGTTGACCCTGCACAGCGAGGACGGCGAAGCGGCACGTCGCAAGTACTTAGACACTTTAGGGTAAAGGTATACCATGTACAGCAACTCTAGTCGCAAGTGATATTGCCAGCCCCCCTGTGACCACTGGCAAAAAAGCGACACTTATTAAGCAACGCCAGACAGGAGCTTACATGCCTTTCATTCAAAATGACGTCACACGTGACGTTTCTGCTCAGGTCACGTGACCACGAGCTGTTGACGTGCAAATCGACTCTCTCCATCCCGGTAGGTCCCAATGTTATTCCGATGTACAACATTAAGTAAAGTTGGTACGACACTGAAACTGAAATGGATCGTTTCTATGCTTCTACCTCCGTTGCGCTGTTGCATGAACAGCGCTGCATTCCATTATATATACAGGAAGTGCCTTCCCCTGGACCAAGTGTTTTCTTTTTTTTTCCTGCGCACCATTTCAATTTCCTGAAACGGCTCCGTAAGAGAAATGGCCCTGGTTTCTTCATTTTTTTTGTCACAGCACTTTGTATGCATGGAATGGAATACGACACCATACATGCTCTAGCGATTTCGATATGAGTGGTCCGTGTATTAGATGCCGCAATATGGCACCTGGGGGATGAATTTTGTTCCACAGTGGTGTCCATCAATACGCTGCCGTCGTGGCGGCGGGTTGCATAGCCGCGTGGTGGGAGCAAAACAGAGGAGCCTCAAAAATAAACCGCTCTTTGCGAACGAAGGAAACTCATTAGTGAATCGCCGTTTCGACATTTCGATGAACGCCAACACCTACTAAACGAACGCATGTGCACCGATCACTGAGGCGGGCGGGGCTTAATTACATCGTTTGTCGACATTTTGGGAAGACATAGGCCGCCAATGAAACTTGTTCCTTTTTAACGGCGGATCTGTTTAGTCTTGCCAATTCCCCGGGAGGTGTTCGCAAAAACTCGGGCGGGTACGGAGTACGCCGGGTGCGAGGGATACATCAGAGGGAGAGAGTGAAGCCTAGTAAAGCGAGCAGTACTGTTGAAGCAAGGAGCCCGGAGGCGAGCGTCAAACGAAAACTCTGCTCGGCGAGAGGAGGTATGAAAGGACTAGTGGAGAGGAGGAGGAGCAGAAGAAATAAATAAAAATGCTTCAAAATAATTAATTCTTGGGCTAGTTGGTTCAACATATCTGGGTTGGGAGAGCGAAGGCTTGGAAGGAAGACACTGATACATGCACTCCTTCAAAGCGTCGTGAAACGCCAAGAGCACTGTGAGAGGAACGTGTGAAAGATAAAAGGCGCGTTTATGTAACCGCCATTATGTGTTTGGCGGTAGCTCAGTGGGCTAAACGCCCGCCAGCCATCGTAGCGGACCGAGAAGTCATGGGTTCGACTCCTGTCAATTTCTTACAGTTTTTTTTTTCTTTGCCATCTGATGGCGTTCATTTTGCTGACATATTTCCGTCACGGAAATACTTCATGAAAGTCTTGGTAGACCCCGGCATAAAACACTGTCGGGTTAAAATAGTTTCTCGCCGAGGCAGGATTCGAACCAAGGTACCCACTGTCTGAAGGCGAGCTTCGTAACCACTCGGCTATCCAGGCGCGGCAGCAGAACAAGCATTTATGGGAACCATATGATTGCGTTGTTATGGGCGAGAGAACAAGAAAAAAAAAAAAGAAATATAGAAAGACAGAAAAGGAAGAGAGAGGAATAAAGCATAGCAAAGGGGTGGGAAAGGGAAGTGATGGTGAAAATAAAAGCAGAGCGCAAAAAAAAAAGACGGGACACAAAAGACAAGAAGACGGGACGAGCGCCCGTCCCGTCTTCTTGTCTTTTGTGTCCCGTCTTTTTTTTGCGCTCTGCTTTTATTTTCAGACAATGCACCAACTCGCCCAGCAACGCGTTCTATTAAGTGATGGTGAGGAGGGTAAAGCATAGCATAGCCGGAAAGAGAAGGAAGGCAAGACCACCAGCTCCGCTGTTTCCACCTTCTTCGCACCACTACTGCGTAGCTGTTCCAATTCTTTTGTAGCGTTAGCTACGCTGACCTAGCCGAGCCAGTTTCGCGTGGATCCTCAAGAGCCGTGGTGCGCATGCGCGAGGATCAGTGATGTCACGCACCGGAGCCGGCAGCTCCCGCGCACTCCGCCGCCGCCGTAAAGCACGCCGTCGGGATTGATTTTGAACATTTGGGTTCTTCAAAGCGCATCTAAATCTAAGCACACGGGTGGTTCGGCATAAATTTCGTCCCAAGTTAAAATTGCGCGCGGCAACTCCGTCTTATCACTGCCGTGTGATTCCTTTGTCTGTTTTTTTAGGGGACAGTTTGAGTCATAACGTAGTTCAGCGCAAAAAACAGGCAACAGACGAGTGAGAGGACAAGGACACAGCGACTGACTCGTTCCAACTCGCCCAACAAGCAACGTTGCTAAGTGACAGTTTGAGTACCGAAGTGTCAGACTTCACTTGATAGAAATATTTCGCTGTAGCGGGATCACGACCGTACAATAAAAGGACATCTTAACCAGAACTAAAGCTTACTGCATAACCGATGAACTACAGTGCCACAGTTGTACACCTAACAACAACGCGAAAGTGCATGGCCTAGATCCTCGTTTTTGTTTACCAACGAGTCGCTAAAACGGTGCCTTCACACACTGTTTAATGCTCCTCTTGTTTGGGACCTTGCCAAGCGCACTTTAGGATGTGCTTGAACGAGAAAGCGGCACCAACACTGAAATGATTCTGGCGAACGAAGGGTACGACGCCAATACACGGCCCTCTCGAAAGTCACACTCACTGATCTTATTATAATGTGCATGCAGCCGAGCAAGCCCATTTGCTTCTGTACACCATGTCAGGTATACTTACGAGCAGTTAAACTCGCGCTAACATAACAGAACAAGCCGCCCTTTGAGAACGTGCAG
This sequence comes from Rhipicephalus sanguineus, assembly GCF_013339695.2. Lineage (NCBI taxonomy): Eukaryota > Metazoa > Arthropoda > Arachnida > Ixodida > Ixodidae > Rhipicephalus > Rhipicephalus sanguineus. The sequence goes on from NC_051183.1 coordinate 6,423,794, forward strand.
GACGTACGCGCACATGCAAACACGACGTGGCTAGCAGACGACGCAGGGAGCAATCCACACTAGGCGCGCTTCAGCCAGTAGCCGCCAGGCGGCGACTCCGCTAGAGCTCGCGGCCAATACGCCGCCGGTCTGCGCTTTCCAGAGGAGTGACGTCGTAGCCTTGGCAGACGTATTGGCGCCGGCGCGCGCGCAGCTATTCGCCTTCGCGGTGCAGTCGACGTCTGACACTGCGCTGGAGCCGCTTGACAGCGCCTCTGACTGGCGTTTGCCAGTGTGGTATAAGGCAGTTTTAGCATAGCGTACGCAAAGCCTTGCGTTGGCTTTTCGCGCAACTGCGCATGCGTCGTACGCTAACCGCTTGCGGGCTCCCGTTAGGTGACAGAAATAGCGGGCCGCAAACGCTAACGCTAACTTAGCGTACGCTATTCTAAAACTACCTATTGCCATGGAGAAGGAGAGCGCAAATGCTGCTCAACGGCGCGGAAGAGCGGAGAAGCTTAAATCATCGGATCCCGAAGTAGTTGCCTGGCAAAATAAATATACATGTGCCACATAACATTGGAGCAGCAGTAAGCATGCTAATCAAGCTAATCCTAGACAATCAGGAAAGCTAAGAACAATCAGCTACCTTTGCTAACGCTACGTTATCCTGGCATAGCCGAGCTAAGCTACTGCACCATTTTTTTTTTGTACCTACGAAAGCAACAGAAGAAGATGCGGGAGAGTTGCTGCATGCAGCAGTGATGCCAATCTGCAGCGGCTGCGCGCGCTCGGAAGCACATACAGCAGGAAACGCCCATTTTGCTAGACGTTTCTTAGGATTTTTAAAGGGACGCTAAAGCGAAACAATGAGTCAGTTAAGACGGGTAAGTTATTATAAGACTTTTATTATCGTCAATTCTGCCTGTTCATCAACAGAAGAGAAAACAGACGTTGAAATTTCATTTTTAAATATCGCGCCGAAATCTCTGCGTGCACATGGATGACGGGTGACATCACGGACTTGGAAATGTTTTTCGTGTTCTTGCCACATGGGCTCAACAAACTTCGCTGAAAATTAGTACGCTGGCCCCCTCAGAGGAGAATGTAATTCATTTTTACAGACTAAGAACTACACACGTAGGCCCTAGCAGACGTCGTCAAAATCCGTGACGTACATACATTGACAGAAGAGCATACAGTGGCAATTTTATTGCGATCGCTGCACGTCGAAAAATTACCGGAGTTGCCCTTTAAAGGTGAAAAAAACATAATGTGAGTACATTGTAAGATTACGATGCGAATATTCATGAGTTACAAAACAGAACTGTCAGAGGCGCACTCTTCGCGTACAGAACACGCTAGGGGGCGGTAGAACACCATAACCAAAACAACAAGCGTACAGAAGGAAAAAGGAAGTTAGCGGCTGCACTAAAACAGAAAGAGAGAAAAAGGCCCCACAGAACGCGCTGGTGCGGAACATGGGGCCTACGAAACGAGAGATGGCGCAGCTGCCTCCAACACGTGCGGGGGCCGAGGAAAAACAAGATCGTACGAAAAAATACGAAAGATACGCGGCGACAAATGCAGACAGGCAACGGCAGCACTGAAAAAGGCAGCGCGTAGCACCTGCAGCGGAAACAAACAGCATTCTTTTTTTTCTCACTTGATTTTTTTTTCTCGTTAGCGTCAGCGAAACACGGCGACGGAAGAAGCCGCAAGTGTCTGCAGATGAACGGCGCGGCTCGATCAGGTCGCGACACTCCCGAGTACCGCGCGAAATCGGTGCGCTGACAAACATGACTACGTGCGTGGCGAATATGCGTAGGCAGTGGGATAAGAATAAACACACAGCGACAATGGTCGTGTTCTTTCCCGCCAATATGGCTACGTCACTTTTAACAATCAATTAAATTACGTCGCTTATCAGTTTCTTAACTTTTAATGTAATTATACCACATTGCAAATTACAGCCGGCCGTAAGTAATGTAATTACGTTACTATTAGTTTTCAAATGTCATCAAGTTACTTTAACAAAAGTTCATCACTCATGCACACACGCGGGTTATTTACACTCTGGAGTTTCAAGGACCGTGCCTTCCAGCAACGCTATAGATTCAAGGCTTCGAGTTGGAATGTCGCTGTTCCCATGCGTGACGTCTGACACTCAGATAAACTTATCTTGGCCATCTCATTTCCTTCTTCGGTAAATATTTTATACCATAGGGCAAGCAGACATTATATATTTCAGTCAAAAGTAAGTGGCAAAGAAATGAGTAGTTCTCCCCGAGTGACCTGAAGTGATTAATTACTCGTACTCGTTAGAGCAAAAAGTAATTTAATTAGTGTACTTTCGCTACTGCCTAGATGGCCAGTGAGTTAGTCGTACCGCGCATGCAGCGAAGCAAGCCGCCCTTACATACACACGATTGAAAAATTAATTAGCACCAGCTTTCGGTATAATTTTTTCCCGTTATTAATACTTTGAGAAACATTAAACTTGGACCGCGCAGGTTGGATTGGTCGTCGCTTCACATTACTGTTAAGGATTAATCATTTATCGGCCAGGACCGCGTAGTGGGGATTAATTTCGACCACACCGTGCACCTAATTCTAAGCACACGGCTGTTTTGCATTTCACGCCCATCAAAATGCTACCGAACCGGCAGAGCCTTGCTTTGGTCGAGGACACCGGTTCGATTGCCGACCACGGCGGCTGCGTTTCCATCGGGACGTTTATATGCGCAAGCCAATGGTGAAAGTTAATCCGAGTCCTCCGCTAATATAATGCGCGCCTCAAGTTTAGTTTTTGGTAGAAAACAGGGGTCGTGGACATTACAGCCATGCCTTCGTAATCCAAAGGCCACCTCTGTCCTCACGGCGGCGTATCGCAACTTCGCCAGTTAGGCTGCGGCCACTCGTCAAGAGTGGATACAGCTGCTGTGTGCACCAGGGCACGCACGCAGGCAACGAGCTTGCTCCCCTGCTTCCTCCATAGCGCAACTTCTCGCCCCTTTCCTACAGCGATATCCCGCAACGCATTAGGCTGAGCACACGCATTCTACCCCCACCTGATCCTTACTTGGATAAGCAGCTCGCGATTACAATCGTTATCCCTTCCAAATCATTAAGTCTTGTCCAAGATAGATCGTGCAGCGTACAATCCGCAATGTAAATTATGTGCCCAGACGGCCATTCCATATGGTTTGGGAGTGCCAAGACAATCTCGATATATCAGACAAACATAATCCGACAATAGTCGAGCGGGAGGCGACCCTGTCCAGCCCTGACCCCGCGCAGCGACAAGCCCCGATCGACCGAGCCCGGACGGAGGCCAATGGTCTTCCGGACGAGGAGGTCCAAGCACTAGCCACTCGACTTGTCAGCAATGATCCTCTGTCTCTTTTTAGCAAGTAAAACGCCACAAATTAAATTACACCGAATGTTTAAGGCCCTGCGGACCGATGAAACGTGCTGTAGTACGTACGAAAACTATGAGCCGGAAAAGACAAAACAAAACGATGTGATCCCCATTCGAGAGAATCTTGTCAACATAGTTGAGTGCAATGAAACGACGGTTGAACCGAGGGCACCTCTCACCATACCCCGACCAACCAATACAGGATGAACATGACGATTCCCTTTCACCTCATCACGACAATTCAGCGTGATGGGCATGAATCGCATACTTCATACGCTTACAAACAGCATCCCCTTCGCCAGGGACGTAGCCAGACATCTTTCTCGGAAAGGGTTGGACCTTCCTGGCTACGCAAATTCCTTTCGTTTTGATGAGCTTAATTATTTGTTTATTTCTTGCCCGAATCGAGTGACGTTCACGAGAGCGCGAGACCAAGACGAGCCATTAGTAGGAAGCTCCTGGCCACTACTTGTCCGAAATAAAAATTGTAAAAATTAAAAATGAAGTGATCATCTCTCTTTCTCAAGAAAAAACAATGCACTAGGAAGATTGTTTTGTGTGATTCGATGTTCACCGTCGTTCTGATAAGGTATTCAGGTCGAGTTCAGCCTTATCTGGTTAGGGGTGAACAGGGCTACGTTTTAATGATAAATGAGTAAATTTTTCAATTGCGATCGAATGATTGTCTCTCCAGCCGCGTGATTCCGTGAAGTAAAGAGTATCGAACAGTGAATGTCCCTACGAGAGACCTGCGCCCATGCAAGAAACGTGGCTGATGCAGAAGCACATGCAGGGATTCGTTTCTTTTTTTTTTCGTCACGCACAAAGCCAGCTCTGCGCGTCCCTTCGGCGAAAACCCTCCTGCCAAAGCAAGCACAAGAGAAGTCCGAAGCGAGGTCGAAGAAAGAAACGACCCATTTTGGGAGAACTCCTCTCCGAGCTCGCCTTCCCCCTCTCCACTAGGTGGGCGAAGCATTACTCTCCTCCCCTGCCTCCCTAACACGTGTAGCCAAGACTGGAGCCACGAAATAAAATACAAGGCAAGAGCGCAGACGGGGGGAGGCGGGATGAAAAGCGCGCGACGGGGGAGTGCAGTGCACAGCAGATGCCGCACAAAACCGAGTGGCACCAACCGTGGGAAAAATGCCCCGCTCTTTCGCCCCAGCGGGGGTGGCTTCGTCCCGCGGCGCCTCGACGACCTTCACGGCCAGTGGGCACTCCCAAGTTCCCGTCTCGGTGCATTCGCGAAGCGAGTGACGTTCGCCGAATGTCGTTTTGCCCGCAGTAATCCGTTAACATGTGTTCCTGCAGGGAGCATGTACAAAGACAATGCATGAAGTGCCAAAGGAGACCACAGGTGGACAGGATGGAAGGATGCAATGAGCCATCCAGCGCTTTCGGATCCATCCACCCTGTAGAGTTATTGTCCGTCCTTTGTCCTTTAAAGCGGGGCGGTGACCAATGAGCCACCAAGCTATACTTATTAATTCTGCTTAATCCTTTGCCTGCCCGAATGAAATATTAAAAGCAGCAAACCTGGTAGCGACATCTTGTGGCGTTTTGTCCGATTACAATGTGTCCGAAATATTTCTTTTGTCACGTAAGTGTTCCTGTTTATCGAACACGTTACATGCACTGTAGATTAACCATCATCACACTACCAGAGCTTTAAACCAGCGGTTAAGTAGAACATATGAGCCAAGGCAGTATGTGTTTCGCGTGTTTCTTGTGCACCAACAGATGTGTTGATAACGTCCGTAGTTAACACCATGTCCCGGTAAAACGGGAACGGTAAGAACGGACAGACTAAAACTGCCTGGAACAGAATTTCACCGCACTAACTTGTTCCTAAAAGCGTTCTTTACGTCAGCTAACGAAACAAATCTAAATGATCTGCTTTTGTTGCAATAAAAATGCAACTGGAGACTACTGTGAAATACGCTGGTAAGTAAATAAATAATAAAAAAAAACATTGGTGGTTGGTTGGTTACGCATTCTGTAATTCTTTCTATCTTATAAGTGCACTTCGTAACGTGTCCTTTAAACGTCTTCTCGAACTATGGTTTACGTGTCTTCATGTCTCCCTCGTTTGGCAAAACACTCTGGTTCTTAATGAGAAGTTAATGATATTACAGAGTCACAACGCCGTCGCAGCCGCTTCTTTTGTCTTTTTTTTTGTCACACCACAACCGTTTTTTAAAACCATTGTTGTCTGTAACGACTACTGTGATGTAGTGGTTTCGGTTCCGTTTTGGGAACCGGTTCTCTTGCCCACAGGGAGCATACTTCAATTGTATTTATTACAGTTACTGTATATGCTGCCTTTAGGTATCCGAGTTGCGCATCTATCTTCCAAACGCCGCTAGCAACCATGCATTGAGGAAAAGCTGACGCTCGGGCCAATTTTTGTATTTATCGACGTCGCCGGTGCAGCGAACTGAATTAACACTAGTCATCGACAGCCGATGTTTATCGCCGGCCTGCGACACATCCGACAGGTTAATCGGCGACACGGTAGGCATGTCGCCTGCAAAAACGGAGTGTGACTTCACCGCATAACTGTGGTTGCTAGCCGGACCTATGCGCAACTCTGCTACCTAAAGGTAGCATATACAGTAACTCTAGTATATATTCCACTGTACATATTAAACTAGGTTCGGTCCTCCGCTCGGCACCCTGCTGCGTGCCTTTCGTCTGCTTCGGGGCCGCCGTTCCGGCGTGCACCCGGCGTTGCGCCTACGGCGATACTACAACTGCATGTGTCGTTACAGACACGTTGTTGCCTTTAGCAACAGAAGCTGCTAGGAACGCGGGTCCAATTCCCGGCATGGAGGAAGACAAAAAGAGTGTCGCACAATGTGATAGAAAGAAAGAAAGTAGCTGCCCCCTTTTCCCGATAGGAAAGGGGCTCCCAATTCTTCTTTTTTTTTTCCAGCGCTCGTAGGGGGCCGCCATGTTTGGCCGACCAAGGCGCCGCGGTGCGAGCATTTTCTTGGGGGCTGCTGAAACGCGCTGGCGCACAGCACGGTGCACCACGTTTGTGGCTCTCAGTAGCGGGCGATGGCAGATTCGCAAGCGCTGCAGCCGCTCAGTCTTCTCTGAATGTCGGGACGTGCATCTTCTTTCATTCGACTACATTTTCGAACAGTGGAATTGTTCCAGGGAGCTTGCCAAACATTGCGAGAACGTTCAGCAACATCGTCACGAAGGTTTGAATAGTTGCAGCACCGTGCAGTTGTTCATTCTTTCTTTTTTTTAGAACTGTATCATATCAAGAAACGTTTTAAATTTACGCATTTACGTATGCTAACGGCCAGTTGAAACTTAGTAAGCAGTATTTTCTTTTCTCTTTTTTTTTTTCTGAACCGCAGCAGCGACAGATATTTTCGTGCCGCGCTACCGTCCGACTTTGTGCTGCACGATGGCTGTTTTGTGCTCTCTTGCAAAATGCACCGGGATGAACTTAATTAGGCGACTATCTCAGTTTTTAACGCAGAACACTGCAGCTGAGATTGCGAGCGGTTTCTAAGCGAGATTATTGCGAAAGCATGGCCTGCCGTAGTGTCCGAAGACGCAACGCGCATGCCGGCCCCCGACCTCAGCTGTGTTCTTAAAAAGCAGAGTCTGCAAAAACGCCCCGCCGCAGAGGTGCTTTGAATCACGATCAAAACCGACGAAGATTACGCTTGAGTCCGATATTGATTAAGTTAGATCCTGACCGAGCGGCGCACACGCATGCACTTTCTCGGTCTTGATAACTTAACCGCAATTGAAGGGTCGGCCCTGCAATGGCAAGACCCCTGTCACACGAGCACTTTCGATCACGATTGAGCCGGATCAGGGTTTATCGCCTAGGCCTTCCTTTGCTGTCACAGTAAAACTTCGTTGTTATGAAACCACAGGTAGACATGCCTCGCTGCTGTAAGGTTCAAGATACATATGTTCTATGGACATGAAGTTTTAAAAAGTGAAACAGTTTGTTACATCGAGGTTTACCTGTGCCTTTTTGAACAAATTTACAGCCAGGTGGCCGCATTTTGGATCTGGGAAGCAAGCTTAAACACCCGCGTGTTGAAATTTCCGTGCATGTTAATAACTGAAGCTTGTTTCCACTCGGCAGCTGCGGTGGCGCCTGTAAGTCTTCAGGCAAAATTGAGAAATATTTGTAAATTGGCTTCGCAGTTTGAGAAAATATCTGGTGAGCAGCATGGATACTGTATTTCTCATTTCAAAATTCGTCGTTGCTGTTCTACTAGTTCAGTTTATTTTTTCATCCAGCAGGTGGTCCTGTTTTAACCCATGCACTTACAGTGCAGCCGTTTGAATAGTTAGAAAATATGGCCTCCTGAGCAAAAACACCAGCTTACTTATTACTTATCGAAATCAAGGGCCTTGAAAACGTCTAGAATGCACACTGCACAAACAAAAGCCGCTCATGATCCCGTGAATGTCGCAGGTCTTCAGCCGCTTCCTTTTTCGCTCGTTGTTCGGGTACCCAACGACGGCGCAGTGCCACCAAGACGAATTTTTATACATTGCACTGCCGTTCCGAGTATGCGGCAAGTAAACAGCTGAGACCGCTACTTTCTAACAGCCCTGAAAGCGCTGACACAAGCGAACACGCGACGCAAGCACGGCCGTTACCCCCACTCTCAGCAGCCCCCGCGTCGTCTGCACCACCAGGCGGCGCCAGGTGTCGAGAGCAGCGGCGCGGCTGACACTCGCGCTACGAGGCTAAGAAAAATCTTCTGCAGCACAGCTAAAGCTACGTGGGTGGAGCTTCTGCACATGTGTTACTACGCCAAGTAGTCCGTTCGCGGGCGATTTCGGTTTTGGTTTCGCGAGCGCATAAAACATGTGCGTATCCACACGAGTATTCATGGCTCATGATGTTATTTGGGAATTTATGCAGATAGTTTATTCACAGATGTAGTCGAAATCTACCACATGACTTGATATACTTAAGCATGCAGCACAAATACCTGGAATCGTTACTGAGCTCTTCTGCAAATCAAATTATATAACGCTAATGTGCTAGCGGTTCAAGTCCACGTGCAAAGCGAGCACCATTTAGTATTGTTTACATTTCTTTTTTGGGAAAGCGATAGAATCTTTTGCATTGCGAAGGAACGCAGGAATCAGCTTTATTAAAGCGGTCGGTTTTACTTTCAAAGAAAAAAGAAAGCCACAGCCCAGCAGTAACTGCGCAATCGGAAATCTTACGCAAAGGTAACAAGCCATTTTCTAAATTTCGGTGCACACAGGGTCGACATCGTCGTTTTCCTACATTTGGAGACGCTGTAACTTTCTGGAGACGCTCACGTCATTTTGTCAGGGGACGCGAAGGCATCGAAAGGCAGCAGATATCTTGGCCACGACCAGTCAGGAGCGGGCGTCCCACGTGTGTGATTATACAAACGGGTGAAACGCGTTCGTTACTCCCGTGGTCAAGAATGCTTTTTTTGCAAATTGAAAATCACGCTGTCAGTCGCATAATAGACATGAACGCGTCTGTTGCCGAGGCAAAGCTGTGCATGGGTGATTTTGTCACCGTAAATCGCTCTCATTCAAAACGCCAAAACACCTCCCGCCGTAGACGCCGACGGGCACGGTGTTAGACGCAATCTTCGGTGCGACTGTATCAGTAATAGTAGGTAACCGAAATACCGGCCATGTATGCAACGCATTTTATGAAATGGGCCACTTATTTTACGTACTGTTTCCAATCGCAGTTTTGCTATCAAGCGGCTCTTCTTGCTGAAGACTTGAAGGTCACCGTCGTCACTGTCAAGGAAGCTATCGCGATGAGAGACCCACTTCCGATGGTGGTATCACTTGCACACTTCTTTCTCGGTGATAGTATGGGCAAATAAACAAAATAATTCACAACGCAACGCTGTCTTCGTTTCTTTCTGGTCGATGAACACAGATCACCTAACGAACACGCGCTTATGCTCACTTGCAAGCTTCGATGTGCACCTGTTGCAGCCGAGCGACGCCATCGTTGTTGAGTGGGGACGGAAAACGTGAAACGACACCAGAAAACCTGAAAACTCGAAAGAGCGAAAATCGCTAATCCTTTACGGGATTATCATTCTTACTTTCAACGCAAGCAATCTTGAACGTAATACCTATTTCTTTTCTTTTTATGTTTTCTTTTATGCTACGTATTCTACAAAAGCTAGCGTTCGCGGACTACATACAGAAGCGGAGTAAAAAAGTGCGTGGTTCGGTTGCGTAGCCTTCGCTGCGCTGCCACAGAAAGTTGCCACTATTCTTCTACGAAAGAAAATTACAACGCTACCGCATGCCGATTTGCCCGTACGTTCGGCCACTGGCGTTTTAACGCGAAACGTAAATACGTGGCGTGCAAGTTACAATTACCGCTCCGATTCCACATCAGCCAGCTGAACGGCATGCAGGTTGCGCAAGCAAGGTAGATGCTTCAACGATCACTCGAATGCGATCAAGTCAGCCTGAACATCGACTGCACATTCAATCAGCTGCAAAGACACTACACACACTCAAGATAGTGTTCAAGTAAATGGCTTCATATACGAAGTCGCTGAACTCATGAAGCCTAGAGAACACACGTGACACGAAATGAAAACGACGAAGCCACGAAGAGAGTTCGTGAGCACATGGCAACAATCACCGCACATTTCATTTACAGTTACGCCAAGTTCATTCATAACCATCGATGACTCCAAATCACTTCTAATATCCTCGTGAAGAAGCACACACACATATTCCTGTTCCGTTGGGCGTAACACGTCATCGTGGCGGAACGATCCGTCTTTTTCTTCACGTACGCTCACAACCATGGAGGAAGGACTCCATGCTCGCCATAGAGTTAATATACTGACTCTAGAGGACAAGCTCCCCATAGGGCCCATGCATTGAAACCTATAACCGCATGGGTTCCGCCATGATGGAACAAAACGAACGTTGCCAGACCCTGAGACGCTGGCTATATTTGACGGTAGTAATCAGTTTTAATCCACCAACCTAAGCCAGCTACGCGCTGTTCAGGGAACATCAGCTGTGTTTTGATGCGTGAAGCCGTGTGTTAGTGTACCGTTGTCTGTGCAGCTGGTCCGGTTGATAACAGTTAAAATTTCCACCTGTTTGTGCATGGTTTTTACTAGGCACCCCCTACCAAAGTTTCTCCGTTCGCTTGCACAAAGGTCACTCGATCAGATTCGCAGCTCGAAGGAAAGTCCGTAGGCCGTGGTCGCGCGCTGATTCGACTTGCAATGGCGTGACACCTGTCTCCACGTTCTTTTTCAGCTCATTGCTGCCGTACTTCAGCGCAGAGTGCCATAAAGCAAAACAATGTCGATTGCAGCATGCAGCGGCGAATGTGAGTGAGACATCTCCCGAAAGCTTCAATCAAAACTAAAGTTACACGGCCCACGAAGCTTTATCGCCGTTAAAAAGCCTAAAAAAATCGGTTGCGACTAGTTGGTACATAACTTTCAGAGCTTGTCTCATCTTTTATTTGCCGTCCGTCCTGGTTTGCACTGAAGTTTACAGCTTGAAAGAAAAAAGGGCTGTCACATGAAGTCGAGCGGTATGCGGCGACAGAAAACGCACACAACGGGACACTATGACAACTACGAGATACACGACGCGAACAAAGTTTCAGGGGCTTTAACACGACGCGAAAACCGGCGCAATCGGCCGCAAGCACACACTCGCGTACTAGCGGGTGTTGATATGGTGGTGCCATCTAGTTAACCAGCCTGCAAACGCTCCTTTCCGCGCACAGTAAATTGCATAAATAGCCGTCGTATTCTTTCGTAGAAGTATTCAAAATAAACACAAAACAATATCCGCAAGTTTTTAATTGTGCAGATGCTTCTTTAGGATTGATGTGTGATGGCAAGAATGACAACGTTCCAAGATGTCAGCGTTCTTGTGGTTATAGCAGAGGGACCGTAGTTATAGGTCTCGCGGCCCAGCTTTTCCTCTAGAGTCGGCTATGATGCTTGCAACGCTGGAAGCATGGAGGAATATTTTTTTCTTTCCTCCATGGCTGGAAACCCGGTAGGAAAATGGCTGCCGCCGCGCAATGTTGCCGGCATGCAGCCCACCTTTGCGTTATTACCGCAGGAGGTGAAGCGCTAAAAGTGGACAAAGGCTTTAGTGCTTCACGCCCGAAGGTAATAATGCTATGCCAACTAGACCAAAGTACCCCATTCCCCACTACCTGTGCGGTACTCTGAAAATTTTCCAGTGACTCCACAGGGAGAGATGGCTTAGGAGAAAAAAGCTACGTCATGAGCGCGTCATGACTAGGGTGGCTAGAATCCGCCTTTTTTCACGACGCCCCGGCGCATGCGCTCTCCCCTAGCGGAAACGTCGCGAAACGTCTCCTCATCTCGGAGGCTTTGTTTCTGGCAATACCGCCTGTCCCGGCCCCTACCAAAACGGCAGAGGGCAGCACAGGAAAATGAGAGGCAGACCGGGTTTGGCCCCCATTCTCGATCCCGCAGCGGTGGCGCTGTATTCGGAGGCGCTGCCAGCTTGTGTTGTGGTAGTGCACTCGCGACGGGCGTCGACGGGCGTCGGCAGGAGTGGGGGAACGCTGGTGTGGCTTCAGGGAGGCGAGGGAAGTGCCCTTTTTACGTCCCCTGCCAACGACCATGCCCTCACGTCGGTCGTTGCTAGATTTTCGCCGGTGAAAGAGCTTTATCAACATAAAAATTTTTACGAATTACAAATACACATGTCTCGCTCAAGGAACACGGCATTAGTGCGAACCGTTCGGCAGCTAACAACCAGGCATAATTCAAGCCTTCATAATGAAACCATTCTTCGATGAAGTGTTATTTCGAATGAACCAATGTTTACATGTTTGGTGAAGGCAAAATGATCTTCTTCATAATATTTATCTGCACATTTACGGAGTAAAAAAAAAAAAAGCTTCTTCCTGCAGGAGCGTTATATCTTTGACGACGTTTTCTAACGTTATCACGCGATCACCTTTGATACATTGTAGTCACTCGCACTACTAAATATAGCTTGAGAGTGCAAGTTGCCTTGTCCATTTGTTCCTTGCCATTTACTCAATGCAGAATTTGCATTACACTCGAGGTCGCGCCGTCACGGAGCCAGTATGCTCAAAGTTGAATAGAAATTGAGACAGCAATTAGTTTCACGGCTTCAGCAAAATTTAATTAGCATCGTTTTCTCAGCAATACACTGGTGTATATTCTTGTAGGTTATGCATGTATTCATTTTTTAAAAAAGAATTTGTCCTCGCTTTCTGCCTGGTTGAGCCCCTTCAAAGGAAAATGAACCCTCGATCGTGATTCAAAAGACTTTGACCACTGATATTGTCAATTCTATACATGTTCGACGTAGCCTATTTTTGCAACACGCTCCTTATAGAGCTGCAACAAGCTTCCTGCTATCTTTGAATGCAAGCGCACTGTGCTCAACACAATTGTATCAGCCTGCTTTACATTATATCTGTGTCAAGTTGTATAGTAACTTTTAGGGTACAGCAGCGCTCAAACATCCCATCTGCTAGTTATCTGACTTTGCTGCTGCCCTGCAGTGCTTTCTATGAGCACGACGCACGCACTTTTGCAATGTGTGCAGCCCGATAGCAGAATGCGCTCTACGTAGCCCGGAATTACAAGTACACAAGGTGAGCATCGCTGCGTTGCTCTTTAGAATCGTTGAAAATATAATAAATAAAATAAAACTGAAGAATAAAATAAAACGTTCAGATTATCAGTTGCCCGTGCTTGTCACACACGCACGTAAAAACCTTTGCAGCACTTGAACGGGTTGAGTACATTCACCGTGTGTCGAAATGCTTTTTCGCAGATGGCCGAATTCTCCTGTATCGCTCTGTCGATCTTTGGGATGGCCCGCTTCCAAACTGCAAATCTGTCTGCATGCCGGCGCACGGAAAAGTGACACACCTTTTCCGCACATGTTCTGTACCCCGAATTGAAGCACCTGGCTCAAAACACAGTCCTTGTGTATATCTTCTTTGTCTCCGTACGTTTGCGCGAATCCGTTAAGATGGTCGCTGAGTTCTTTTTTTTTTGTACACTCCATTCCTCTCAAGGAACACTAACACACGGAAGGCGTAAAACCACGTGGAACGCCAACGAAGCTGAGAAGCTTTACACTGGCGTCTCCCCCATGCTAGCAGGCAGCGCCTCCGACTGAGGATCGTGCAACGCGGCACCTTCGGGCAAGGGAAACACGGCTCACTTTTCACACTGAATTAGCAGGGACAGTTGGGCGAGTTGGTTGAAGTTCATCTTTAAAAGGCGCGAAAAAAACCACAACGGACAGGTAGGAAGGAGACAGGACGACGCGCTTCTAGCAACTGAAGCTTTAATCACCTGGCAACACGCCGTCTCTGGTTATCTGCAGCGCCATCTTTCCTCGTTGGCCATTCAGGACCCGTTTCGTGTGCCTAATTCTGAAGCAGTTGTTGAGCACTTAAAAAACGATAACCCCGGCATGTGTTATGGCTTTAGCATTGATATTGAGGATGTTTTTTACTCGCTTCCGCATGACAAGCTGATGGAAAGTGTCAAACTATGCATCACACAGGGAAACGATGAATTGACGTTTCGAACAAGTTGCGGTGTTTCATTGGGAGGGTTCTTGGAGCTGTTGTCTTTTTACCTCAAAGCAACCTTTGTAGGATGGCACAATGAGCTCTTTGTACAAAAGTCGGGAGTTTGTATTGGCTCCAGAGTAGCTCCCACTCTTTGTGAAATTTTTCTTAGCAGAGTGGACCGGTTGTTGGAAAAAAGTCTTCTTGGGCTCCACAAGCGTGCCTTTCGGTACGTCGACGATTATCTAATTTTACTTGATAGGCATGATCACCAAAGAGTGTGCATCGACATCCTGAAAGTTTTTAAGGAATGTGGTTCGGGACTGAAGTTCACTTTTGAGCTTCCCAAGGATAATGAATTGCAGTTTCTTGACCTGAAGCTGCAATTCCTCTCCTCTCATGTATGTTGGGGTTTTTTCCCTAGGTCTACTAAACCACTCCTCCAGTATGGATCAGCCCACTCGAGAATTGTAAAAAATGGCATAGCGCTTTCGAGTATTAAGTCTGCCCTCTCAAAATCATGTCCTCATTCTGTTAGTGCTAGCTTTTCTCTACAGATCAGCAGGCTAAAAGCAGCAGGGTTCCCTGATAACCTGTTGGGCTCTACCTGCGAGAAGCTTGTCAGATGGGTTAAATCGGGGTGCACTTCAGTGCCTCACAGTAACAAGGCGGAAAAGGCGAAGGTCGCAGTTGTGCCTTATATGCACAAGACCGCGCACCGGTTAAAAAAGGTTGCGAAGCGTTATGATGTTGACGTTGTTTTCAGTGCGCCTAACAAGCTCTCGCGTGTTTGCCCTGCTGTGGAGAGGATGGTTGATAGGAGATGCTCTGAATACGGTCGTTGCCGTGTAAAACATGTGAATACCTATGTGCCCTGCCGCGTTGGCGTAGTATATAACATACCTACAACTTGCAAACGGACATACATAGGACAAACTGGACGGTGTATAAACATACGCCTGCGTGAACATGAAAGGTCGTTGAAGACCGACAAGCTTTCACACTTATCTGCGCATTGTCATGCTTGTGGGTGTCTTCCTTTGTTTAAAGAAGCAGCTATTTTGTTTTCGAACCGAGTTCAAAGGACTCGTGAAATTGTGGAAGCCGCCTATATTTCTAAATCGGGTGTTTCTTGCATAAGTTGTCCGTCCGTAGCGCTATCAAGCCGAGAGGTAGATTACCTTGATATTACTTGAGCTGGTGACAAAAAACGTGCCCGGTGTTTTTTCTTTTATATGCATATTCATTCTGCGGTGGTCTGGTTCTTTTTCTTGTTTTTGTAATGTGTGTGTATATCTTCTTCCGCTTTTTGATTAAAGCTTCAGTTGCTAGAAGCGCGTCGTCCTGTCTCCTTCCTACCTGTCCGTTGTGGTTTTTTTCGCGCCTTTTAAAGATCACTTTTCACACCTCCCCATTCTAGCCACCCTATCATGACTTCGAGCGTGGCTGAAAACCGATTTTTCTCGACCCAGTTTTTTTACGGCGCAACAGAAAGGTCCCCCTTTGTAGTGTTTTTAGCTGCAGCCGTTGATCCCAAAATCACGTGGTTATTTTATAATTCGATCTGAAAAGCCACTAAAGAATGTGCGCCAACGCTGTGAAGCGATAGCGGTGCCGATAGCCCTCCTCGCAAGCTGTTGATTACACTAAGGTGCGTATTTGGGCCGGTTGGTACATGTTCAACGATACGAGGTGATATGTGCGTGAGTGTGCCTTCGTTAGCGCTCATCACCAGGGAAATTGCGCATCTGTCTAGTGGATGATGGTTTTAATTTTTCAGAAGCTTTCATAGAATTCGTGAACAAAGTTCCACGTCACTGTTCTCCTCTCCTTCCTTTCACGGTGCGTGTGCTATATATACCCCCATGTACGGAATAAAACCTTGGTTGTAAGTCAGCGCTTGGTCCGTCTCGTTCACTGTCCCGTGTGTCGCGCTGTTTCTCGTATTACTGTTAGTTACACTCAAGGTTCTGCCGGTTCTGCTTTCATGGGAGTGAGTGAAACTGCGGTTTTCATCTCGACATTTTCAGCCGTTTTGAATATAAAAAGCAGGTAGAATAAGTTTTCCGAACGCTCGTCGTCCCGTGAGGTACCTTCACCGCCTCGCGAGCCAGGCGCTCGTGGCCTCCGCGATTAGCTTCAGCAACGCGTTGCCGGAGCGAATCGCGGAGGCCACGAAGCGCTATTTGTACTTCTCCAACTTGTCGGCAGGTGCCGCTAGGTCCCCAGCTAACATTAAAAACTACGTTTTCGCGAGACCAAAAACACCACGCTTGCTGCGAGAAGATGCTTAGTAAGCGAGCAAACGCGCAAAAAGAAAATGTGGGCGGCGACGCAACCTTGAAGTTTCCGCAACGTTCGCCGTGACGTCACATATTTTGACGGCACCTGCTAGATCATGCGTAGTTTCTAATTGGTAAAACTGAAGTACATTTCCCTCTGAGGGGGTCATAGACTTAACATACCAAGTCTGCAGAAATTTTGTTGAGCGAATGGCCCCAAAATACGATAAATACACTTTGAAATCCGCGACGTCACGCGCGGAGATTTCGGCGCGAAATTTAAAAATGAGACTTTGAACTTTATTTTCTCGTCTATCCCCTTCAGTCACGGTGTACACAATTGTGTACGCGAACTTCAGCGCGCAGTAGGTTTTATAACTACCTGTGGTGTTCTGTTTTTGAACCTCTTCCGTGAGCCGGCCGGTCTGCGCCGAACGTGCGCGCATAGATTAAAAGCTGCCGGGCGTCATACCCGAAGTCATACTTTTCGCTATGTTCGTGCGTGCGTTTGTACGTGTGCGTGTATATATCCACATGCACAAATTGAAAATCTTCAGGGGCTGGCTACGCCAATGCTACGACGAGAGGGCGCTTGAGAAAGTGGCAACCTCACACTCCGCTTTTCAACTCGCCTTGCCGCGCACGACTGCAAAAGTTGGCTGTCCTCTTCAGATCATGTTAATGATAAGCACGTGCACGCGGTTTCCAGCATTCGTCTCGGCGTGATGGTGACGTCATGCGAGTCGGAGAAACACCGCACGGCCCCCACGCGTGCGTCAGTACTTTTTCTCTCGCTTCGAACACGCAACAGATGGGAATACCGTATCTGAGCTACAAATGGCAGGAGAAATGATTCTTACCGGGAGAAGCATTCGTGAATGGGGCAATCGCATAACACCGTGTCGGCCGTCGTCAGAAAGTTGCACAGTAGAGCAGCGGCACACGTCAAACGATGACAATCATCGGAAGGCACCTCCACCAGCCAGCCGACGCGCACTTCACTTGCCGTCGAGCAAACACGTCCTGCCAGGCTGATCGGAAGGCAGCAGTCGACCGCAGCAGCTGTTGCCGGCGCCCACAGATCGGTCAGAACACGTGTTTATTTTTATTTTTTTTTAAACGATGCGTTGATCGCTCGCTGGTCGTTACGAAATCGATTTGTTCGACGCGACGTAGCGATACCTATTCTGCACTCGGGCGACTCTTCCTCGGGTCTCACTGTCCCCCACGCATGCACGTCTACGCAACACTGCGCAACGGACGCACTCATTTGAAAAGAGAAATAAACTGCGTGGCTAAGGTATCTGGCGCCATCTATTACAAAGAGAGCGAACTGCAACACGTGGATTATGGCCCCCGAGATGGCAAACGCGCGGCGTGTTTTTCTCCGGCCAATGTTACCAGACTAGGTTAGTAACGTTGCGCTGAGCAGCGTCCCGGATCGTCTGCATGCTTTCTGTTTTGATTGTAAAAGGCATAAAAAAAAACAACACATCGCTGTTCATTCCATGCATATGTACGCCTGTCTAGCTATCACAGTAATTTGTAGTTATGCGTCGAAACACACGAGGAGGTCCGGATCGAAGGCTAACATTATTGCACGACCACCCGTTACCTGCACCAGCCAGAAGAGCAGTCGCAAGGTTTTGTACAGAAAAAATACAACGCTCAGCAATGACGAATGCTGCTCCATTTCTTTAGAGATTTTACTCCTCAAAGGGGCGCCAAAGTGCAGGAATGCAGCTAAATGCACCGCGATGTATTCGGGGTGTTGGATTTATGCTATCTGAATAAGTCCGTAATTCCAATCGGTCTGCAAAAACTTGAATACATCAAGCTTCCTCAAACACTGAGTCTGCCACGCACACGAAAAAATTCGCTAACGCGTCATGAGAAACAGAAGGGAACAATCAACAAGATTCCCACGTGCATGCACGACCAGCGCGGCAACTAAGAGGAAAAACTGGGCCGCGAGACACATGCGTTTCGCCGGAGTCTGGGCTCTCTCGCGAACAATAGATGACGTCACTGCTACGTCACTCACGTGTGACGTCACTTGAAGACTTTCTTTCCCTAAGTTAGTTTTGACTTTTCCCCGTGTCGCCACGGAGTGCCTAGTATGTCACGTGCTTGATGAATTTCGTCCCTAGTGTCCTAGTGTCATCTTCACCTCCGCCGGCGCTGTCTCCGCGCACGTGTCACGAAGTGACGAAGTGTCGTCGGTGTCGTCAAGTAGCCGCAAATGAAAAAATGCGACGTTTGTGGCGTTGGCCTGTCTTCACTGGAAAAATATGTGGAGCACCACATCGCAGCGCACAAATTCGCCGCCGACTACGTGCAGCAGGCGTTCCACAAAGATAAAAGTGAGTACCCATCCTGTTTTCAGTTTATAGTTGTTGGAAAAGACAGTGTCAGTGCATTTTTATCATCTTTTGTGGTGAGGCTGTACAGCACATGACCGCTTCCACGTGCATTCACTGTGCCAGCTAGTTATAATTCGCATGTGCTTGTCGCGTAGAAAAAAAAAGAAAAGTATGCACAGAGGCACTAATTTTCACAATTTTGCTCGATCACACTGAAAGTACTGCCGCTTGCGTCGCTTTTTTGTTTTCCCTCTAAAAACAAAGCAGAGCAAATATGTCCGGTGGATACATGATGTGTTGAAACAGGTGAGCGCACAAGACAGGGACAGTGAAAACGACATATAGAGCGCTACTTCAAACTAACATTTAATGCACTACACTCATCACGTGGTAACATCGAGTGCTTCAGAACAAGACTATAAAAAAAAATTTAATTTTTCTCTTCCTTACGCTTTTTTTTTCTCGCTAAAGATTACAGGCGGTAACGTGCCCATGGAAACAGGGCGACAAAGCGAAAAAAACCCTTGATACCATACAGAAGTTTTTGACCGAGCTCATGATCGAATGCGTTATCAACGGCAAAAACGGCTGTGTGATAAATGCGACATGAGATGAACATGGGTTTTAACAAAAAGCGGGTCATCCAAATGAAGAAACAATGATGCAGCTGAACAAAGGAGGCTGTAAAAAGGTATTAAAAATGGCCTTGAAAAGGTTAACACTTAAAAAGTGAGAACAACAATAAAAGTTTTGCAAAAACGCAGACTCTTTCTTCGAGAGTGACACAGAGGGCATGCTGACACAGCTGGGTCCGAGCTGTTCTGCACATGATGCATCATATATTTCTCGAGCTATGACAGCCTGGTCAAGAAAGGGGGTACAACCGCAAGCTACACAGTGTAAGGCCATGTTGCCGTCAGACTTTTAAATTGTTGGCGTGTTCACGCAAGCGATCGTTAATACATTGGCCAGTTTGGCCGATGTAAACACATCCACAAGAGAGCGGAATCTTATACACGATGCCGCATTTGCAAGACAAAAACCGCGTGGTGTGCTTCTTTCAGCATGTCAGGCCTTTCACTGTTCACGTTTACACGCTTGCACAGGCCTCCAAAGTTTGTTGGGGGCGGTAAACACTACACTGACTCCTGCGCACCCTGCAGCCTTCTTAATCCTATGTGACACTTGGTGCACGTATGGGATAACAGCAGTTTTTGTCCCATCTCTGTTTTTTGGAGGCACATCACTGGTTTTCTTGAGTCTGTGCAACAAGGTCTCCGCAAGGTCACACAAAACTCTGGAAAACGTGTGCTCTCGAAGAAAGATTTTGTGTTTTTGCAAAACCTGTTGACTTTTATTGTTCTTACTTTTTAAGTTTTAACCTTTTAAAGGCCTTTTTTAATACCTTTTGATGACCTCCGCTGTTAAGCCGTATACTTTGTTTCTTCATTTGTATGACCCATTTTTGTTAAAACCCATGTTCATCTCATGTCACATTTATCACTCAGTCGTTTTTGCCGTTTATAGCACATTCGTAAGCTCGGTCAAAACTTATGCTTCAGAAGTTTTTCAGAAAGAATATCAGTGCACTGAATGAGATGAAGGTTAGCTGAAGGACTTAATTTATTTTGTGAAGCAGAGAGAGTGAGGGAGCAAAATAAAACATTTGACATTAATCTGTGTCTAAGGCCTTTGAACTATTTTTGTTGGTTTAATGTCTCTCTCTGATACTATGTTGTATTTGTATTACAGAATTCAGTGAATGGAAAGCTCAGGAAGAGGCGAATGAGAACTGTTGGTTTATTCTTCACACGGCTCCTAAAAAGCTGGCCAGTGGGGAAACGAGGAGCCACTACTACTCTAATAGATCAGGAGTGGCTAGGCCAAAGGAAGGTCATGGTAATCGTCGAGAGAAAAGTCAGGGTACCTGCAAGTCCGCTAAGATATGTCTTTCATTTATTACTGTGACGAAGAAGGAGAACACTCAGAGCCCGGCACCTGAAGATATCACCATAAATGTAAGGTACCAAAGAAAGCATTATGGCCATAAAGCAGAAATTCAGCACTTGAGGATGAGTCACAAAGAAAAGGCCAACGGGGTTAACCAACGTAGCAGAGGACCTGGAGCGTGGTGTGCCCATGAAAACCATATTGAATAATATAAGAACATCTGTTGGGGGCATGTAAGCTGAGGCCAGCACATTTGGCAGAACGCATAACTCTGCATAACATCAAACGGCAGTTTCACATTGCTGCTCCTGAACAGTGTCACACCAATGATGCTGTCAGTGTAGATATGTGGGTGAAAGCAATGTAAGACGAAGGTGAAACACTTGTCTGTCTGTATAAGGCATAAGGTGCAGTGGACCCAACTGGTACTTTTGGTGCAACAGATTTTGCCCTTGCTTTGATGACAGAGCCACAAAAAGAGCTGTTAGAAGAATTGGGCACGGGCACTGTGTGTCTTGACTCAACACATGGAACTACAGGGTAACAGTTTGAGCTGACCACTCTTCTAGTGCTAGATGAAGTGGGATAAGGTATACCTATAGCCTATTTCATCTGCAACAGGATGAATGAGGAAAACTTGGCAGCTTTTTCAGGTCTCTTGAGTGTGCCATCAACGAAAATGTGGCTGCTAAGACATTTATGTCTGATGACGCCTCACAATTTTACAAGGCATGGTCGTCAGTTATGGGTGTCCCTCAGCAGAAACTTCTCTGCACCTGGCATGTGGATAGGAATTGGCAGAAGAAGATACATGAGTGTGTAGAAAAACAACTGAGGCCAGACGTGTACCACAACGTGCAACTCCTTTTAGAGTTCCTTGACCAGCAAGAATTTGAAAAGTATCTTCAATCATTCCTTGACACTGAGGAAGAAAAACTGAGGAATTTTCTGAAGTACTTCAAGGACAACTATGCAGTTAGACCTCAAGAGCGGGCCTACTGCTTTAGGACGAGGGCAGGTATCAACACCAACATGCACCTTGAGAGCATGCACAGGACGATGAAGCACACCATGCTGGAGGGAAAGAAGAATAAGCGTGTTGATAAACTAATTTCTGCACTCATGGACTTGACATATCATTTTTTGATGAAGAGGGCAATCCAGATGATCAAAGGGCAAGAAGTTGAGTGCAGTTGAAAGCTACCACAGATCTGGCACTGAAATGGCAGGTTGTGCCAAATTAAACGAAGACGGCATGTGGACTGTGCCATCTCAGTCTACTAAAGGGCACTCTTATACAGTGACAAAAGTCGGGGATGCTGCTTGCTGTCCCTTGAGATGCAATGAATGTGCAGTGTGTGCGCACCTGATACACTTCAAAGTGTGCAAGCACATTCACTGTGTGGTCATTGCTAACACATTGTCAAGCAGTGACAATAACGACTATGAGAGCCCACCTGAAACAGTAACTGCAACGAGTCGGGCATTGCACATAGTAGAACTCGTTGTTGGGCTAGTTGGTGCATTGCATCAAGGAATTAAACCAGCCGAAAACAGACGAACACAGGAAACGGTGAAGGAGACAGGAAAGCGGCTAGACTACCAACTCTTTTAATCACCAAAGCGAGACTCAAATATATACACTCATGCGGTCACATGGTCATATCACTATCGCTCTTTACATCAACCGAACTAACCATATAGGCATATCACAAAACATGGCATGCTATTACCGTATGTCATCTTCGCATGACTGGAATGCAAAGTGTTCGATTGGTGAATGTGCTGACCTGCCCATTTCTCACTTATGATTTCTCATTTCAGATATTGTATTACTGATTGTAGAGGTGTTAAATGACATTGATTTCCCAAAGCTATGGAGGAACCAAACCAGCATTTTAATAAAGCCTTATTGTCAAAGCTTAACCTGGTTGTGTCTTCCTGTGTTGATAATGCATACTTGTGCATGCTGTTTCTGCACTACATTCATTACAGTAATGCAATGCAGTTTCATTTCAAGCCACGAGGACAGAGTCAGAATCGATTTAGATCTGTTTCTTTCTTTATGAATGCTTAGATTATTATTATTGTTATTATTATTATTATTATTATTGCAGCGGTATTTGCACACGTTTTCTGGCTACGGCGCGAATCCTTTATTACAGAGGAGAGCTCGATCAACATCGACATCGTCTGCAATGGCGGATTGTTTATTTGCAATTTGCAGCGTTTGCGCGATGTAAATTGTTCTTTCGCTAGTTTCTTGTACGCGGTAATGTTAACATTAACGCTCGCTATCGAGTTTACGGTGTGTCTTCTCACACGTGAAGGTGTGGTGCCTTTTTCACCCGTGGATATTCGTACTCGATTCCGCTCGCCCACCATAGCAGGTGAGGTCATTGGTAAGATACACGTTCCGATGCAACTTCCAATTCAACATTGTGCTTTGTGTGAGTGTCATGCTCTGCGCTTTCGATAGGTATCGAGCTCTTTGATCGTTAACTTGCGCTAGATGTGGTATCGAGCCAGTCGAGCCCTGAAAAATCATTTCCGATGATCGGGACACGATCGTGAACGTGCATGAACGCGCGGGTACCACACAAAATATTAGCTAAAGCTGTGCAGCAAATTCAGATGTACTAGGTATTGCCACGAACAAACATTGCTTTGCTAATGGGCGTCGATGACTGCACAGCCCCCCCCCCCTTTTTTTTGTACGTACATGTAAACCGTGATTTCAATTTGACAGCTTTGCTTTGAAGGCGCTTTTAGTGCTATAATGGTAGCGATTGCTTGCTTTTGATGACCTCTGCGCTGTCAGTGCATCAGGACATTGCATTATTGATAAGACAGAATTGTTCACGTCCAACACCCCTCGCACCGTAGAGCTTTTGAAAATTCTTGCGCTACACTTGCTCGTTTTCACGAAAGGGGGTGTTTTTGGAAGAGTTCAAGCACCCTTGACCTAAAGACGCTGATTTCTTCTTATCAGTGCTAGAGTTACTGACTACGCTACCTAAAGGTAGCATATGCAGTAACTAATCAGTGCCTACCAGCAGCGCACCAATTGAGGGTGTGTTCTGTATAACTTCGTGCAAAAAAAAAAAAAGAAAAAAGTCAGAACTAAACGCACAGTAGAACTTGCTACAACTGAGCTGCAAGTCGGGTTGAACTTTCGATTCAAGTGCGAGCTTTCATTCGACTACATTAAACCCTTTCAGACGCGATCTATGAAGAACTGCCTGTAATTCGTCAGTTGCACATTATCTCAAGGAACTCGACGTTGCAACAAAAATATTGTCATGTATGTGCTTTATAGTAACTAATCTTGATTAAACTGCAATTGCATTGAACCTGAAGTCATTCATGTTCTGCTTTTTGCAAAAATAGAATGAAATCTCAGGCTAGAAATACAGTACTAATTTTTCTTTTTTTGGTTATGATCATTTCGAGCAAAGATAAATTATACTTTTTAGGTGACTTGGAAAAAGCGGAACATCAAACATGGTAGTGCCTTCTGCTAATTGACTATATTTAACAGTACACTGCAAAATGAAGTTGAAAACAGATCTATTACACAGGAGGTTCAATTTATCCACTCTTAAATGTATCTTGTTCTTTCTTAGCCACTAGTCAACACGACTAGCAAAAACATGTGATGTAGACAGTTGTATACAAAGCGTCTCAAACAGTTATAGAAAGAATGGTGTGCTAAAAGCTGCAGCAAGACAGAGTACGACTTTGCGAAACTGCAGTCGTAAGTGCCGCCGCTTTAGGTTTACAGGTTGATCCATCCACGGCTTGGATGTAGACCATACTTAGAAACTAACTCGGATGATACCATTGTCACATGGTGCACTGCTGATCGCAATTAAGCCCAATCAGGGTCAAATTTCTCAACAGTGATTGACTCGTTTCTGCAACTTGCATACAGTAAATAATCACAGTAGAGAAATTCTACCCAGTCAGGTCCCATCGTGATCAAAATTGACAGTATGACACCCATAATACATATTTGTCTGGGAGGCCAACTTTTGGATATACAGGTCTTACTAGAAAAGAAAAACTAGATACATTGTTCGATAGCAGCCTATTAACATGTTGGCTCACGCACTTTTTCAAGCACATTCAAGACGTGGCATGAAACTCTTGCTAAACTCTTCTCACTCAGTTTGTACCAATCAGCTTATTTGCCATGTTATATACAAACAGATGCGGTAACCTATAGTGCACACTATGGGCTCACTTTCTTGAGCTAAATTTTCGTGACGTACAGCCTGACACTTAGAAACACCATGTGGCTCTCTTGTTTGCAGTTCATCCGCCTTGGTGCAGTTGGCCTGCCTTGCAAACTCATAAACGGCATTGTGTGTTGCTGCCATGTCTTCCGTTACTTTCTCTCAGTAGCATGAACGAACTATCCGCACCCGTTTTGTCTGCACTACAACGGAGATGCCTCAACTTCAGCCTATGTTAACCCTCACTGCCTTTCAAGGAACTATGTCAACAATGCCAGCACTATGTGCTGCTGGGCCTCATAACATAAGCTTGCTCAGTGGCACAAACTGTCCATATACTTTTGCCCCACAATGCAACTGTGCCATTCTCAGTGGTCCGTATTGGGAAGCACTCCAGATCTACAAACACTATGATGTGCTGTTGGCTGCTAGAAAATGACTCGTTTATAACAGCGGAGTTTTGCACAACATAGAAAGGGTTATGAATGTAAAAATGGCCATCCACTCCCATTTGTTGCACAAAGCTACGATAAAATTCATATGGATTTCTCATAAAGAACAGCATTTTAGTTGGCGAAAAATTTGACATGGTCCACAGTTTGAACTCGAGAACGACTTTTTTTCGGGGTGGTCACTCTACCATTTAAGCTAACCAGTATGCTAGTAATCAAAGTGCGAGGGCAAATTCAGTTTGAAGCGCATGAACACTGAATATGACAAATGAGTTCTGTGGAAAGCACAGTAGGTATAAGTAGCTTATAACCAGCTGCAAGTAATGTTTTTTCTTTCAAGTTTGATTTTCATAAATAGATATTAACGCAGAATCTTCTGCTAAAAGCTGCTGCACGTTTCCACAGGACCCATTTGCCACATTCTGTGTGCTTTGACTTTTCAACTAATTGGCCCTTACACTGCCCATTGCTAGCCTACTGGCTATCTCAGTTGTAGAGAAACAGCCCTGGAAAGGTGTTGGTTCCAGGCTTGAGCCCAGGAACAGTATGAATTTTTTGTCTTCCTTTCTGAGAAATCAGTATGGATTTCCTGGTAGCCTTGTACAAAACAGGTGGATGGCCATTTTTCAATTCAAAATAACTTGTTCTCTACACAGATGATGTATGCGAACACAACTGTGATGCCTTGAATCATGTCTGGACGAGCTGGGCTTGGAGCATGTAGCCAAATGTGATGGTAGGAGCTCCAAGTGAATGTTCTTTGTTCCAGTGCTCCCAGAACAAGGAAAAAGCTGGGACACAGCACTGTGTGCCTTGTCTTCTTTCCTCGCACTGTGACATAATGAAGTAGTACCAACTAGCCCAGTTCATTGCGCTCTAAAATGTGTTTAGCTACTTGTGATGCCGTTCAGACCAATCTGCTTGGCACATTCACAGGTAGCAATAGAACAGAGGGCTGCCGAGATAGCAAAGCCATAAATGCAAGGCCTGCGCGTGCACATCTGAGCTTGCAGAGATAGTGTCCTGCATAGGTCACTTGCTTGATGAATGTGCAATAAATGCAATTTTTTGGGCAATAAAGGTGTGATGACATATGCAATTTCTACATTTATTTGCTGCAATACAGAAACGTTCTCGATTTGTTCGAGTAGTGATTAGCATTTATGAAAGATAATTAATGCAAGGTCATGCTATATGTATTACTTTCAATTGAAAGACCCTGTGGCACAATCTTAATAATACAAAAGTCATATACAGCCAGCAGAATCAACATGTGCCGTACAACTCCTCTCAAGTTTCAAGGAGGCTATCTGGGTAACAGTTGGGAGCATTCGCAACCAGCCGGACAACACATGGGTGGCCCTGAAAAGGGCCGTTTCATGGCAGGCAGCATTTGCCAAGTTTCAGTAAGGTTGAAAGTCGGGTGAATTGGTGACAGAGCATCTGAACATGTAAAGCAGCGCACAGAAAAAAGACACAAGAGGATTAATATGATTCAACAGGACAACTGTTGCACTTGCCACTAGTTTATTCTTTTAAAAAATATGTATATAGTACATACCCACAAGTGCACCACATGCAACAATGACTTTTGCTCATAACGGTGCTTAAAAAAATTTGAATGTTGTGCACTGCAACAATGACTTTTGCTCATAACGGTGCTTAAAAAAATTTGAATGTTGTGCACTTGTGCATATGTGTATTACCCCCTCCTTTTTTTCCCTCCAAAATAAGCTAATTGCAAGTGCAGTGGTTGGCCTGTTCAATTGTATTCCTCCTTTCATGTCTTGTTTTTGTGTGCTGCTTTACACATTAAGATGATCTAAAGCAGTCTTGGTTCATGTTGGGAAGGTAGGCGAAGGAATTTGCTGCACTCGCAGGACTTCGTGGCCTTTTGTGTTGCAGTGGCTGCACTTCAGCAGCCTGTAGCAGATACCCAGCTCGTTGTGTCCATGTGACTTCACTCCAGGTCCGAAGTCACGGGCAAGAGAACTGACGATTTTGGCCAGCTGATCGATCCCTTGGCCTCTGTGCACATGGTACCCATCAATTGCTAAGAGCGCACGTCGTGGCTCTTTCGAGGAATTGAGAAACCGATGCTGTAGGAACAAAAAAAATTAGTGCAATTAGGAAAAATGTGATGCATTGAGACAAG
The DNA here is from genome assembly GCF_013339695.2 of Rhipicephalus sanguineus. Taxonomy (NCBI): domain Eukaryota; kingdom Metazoa; phylum Arthropoda; class Arachnida; order Ixodida; family Ixodidae; genus Rhipicephalus; species Rhipicephalus sanguineus. The sequence continues at coordinate 6,451,225 of NC_051183.1, forward strand.
AAAGAACTTGCAGATCAACTGAAGTCACTAAACAAAAAGAAAGGGAAGTGAACAACATGGGACCACAGCCTACAGTTTCATAAGATAATTGAAAAATTTGGCAACATAACGTGTTGCTAGTATGCTGCAATGTGAAAATTTTTCACTGCTAGATGGGGCTCAGCCGGAACTTTTGAAATCAATACACGCTCCTTTGAATGTTTGCATTGCCCCTGTATATGTGGCTTGCACCAATATCACAGCTTGAAATTACATAGCCATCCACCCTGTGTGTCGGAACGGAACTAAAACCAAAAACAAAAACGAAAAGATATTTTTGGCCGGAACGAAAATAACAAACGTTATCTATTATTTCGTTCCAGAGTGAAACCGAAATATTTATCAGTTTTCAGTTCCCGGGAAAACTTGGTGACCTGGAACAACCGAGGTCATGCAACGTGAGCAATAATACATATGTCAGGGTATAGTGTTAGCGCTTATCTCATGCAAGAATTCCAAAGTAAAGATGTTCAAATTTTATGAAAAATGAAAAGAGTGGCAACCAGAGCTGTTTATATTAATGCAAGTGGACTTTCGTGTGCCAGTCACACTAGTGTGGAGAGGGCATTCTCGGTGCTGAAGTTTATTTTATCAGAACAGCGGTCTTGCACCCTCGATGATGGGCTGCTTCTGAGAAAATGCTCACTCCTTTGACACAAAACATAGAACCTGCTCAGAAAATTCGTAATTCACTTTTGAGAAATTTAAATACAGTAACTTGGAAGGGTGCTAGTTTTGGGGTTTTGTGTGGCTGGCCCAGAAGCCCCTCAGGGACAAGACCAAGACAGACCAGCAACCATCTTTACTCTGCTGAGCCTCGGCCGCAACTGCCCGCTGCCACTGGCTGCTGAGTGCGAGCTGCGAGCGCACCATCGCTCATCATTCTCTTCTTCTACGGCCAGCACGCTCGCAGCCACCGCTTCTATACTGCCCCCTCCCCTCCGGTGAAACTGGGGAGGAGGGCGCAGTAGCCGCTATCCTTGGCCACAGCGGACAGCACGTGGCATGCACGACCACACGTCGGCACGGTTCGTCCACCACGTAACCAAGGTCCCGGTGTTGTCCATGGCAACTGGGGGCTCCGGGGCACCGCATCCATTTTCGGGTTAGCAGTCGTCGTGGCAGCCGCCTTGCTGCCACCGTTTGTGGTTGCCTGCTCTTTCCTGTTGCTGACCTCTGGTTCTTCCTTCCTATAAGTGTATAGAAGCGTATAGACAAGTATAAAAGCGGCGGCTGCAAGCGCGTCGTCCGTAGAAGAAGAAAACGAACGATGGCACGCTCGCAGCTCGCAGTTGTGGCCGAGACTCGGCAGAGTAAAGATGGTTGCTGGTTTGTCTTGGTCTCCTCCCTGACGGGTTTCTGGGCCAGCCACAGCCACGACACCCCACATAGCTCGCGCTAGTCTGTAGCAATTCGTCGTACAGTTACTTGCGCTCCTCTGAAGAATGCGGGAAGAACGTGTTTTACCCGTCCCACGTTCTTAAGAGGAGCGCAAGTTTACCACAAATCCTATGTTTTTATCGTTACTTTACCTTCAAATTTTCGCATAAAAATAAGAACCGTTACAAAACATTATTTTTTTAGTTCCGGAACAGAAACGTAACTTTTTTCGGTGGAACGAAACTAAAACCGAAACGAAAAACATTTCGTTCCGACACCCTGCATCCACCATTGCGATGAATCACTACTGAAAGCTGACCAACCACCACTGAAGCTATAGTGACAGTACTAGAATATGTACCGTACTTACTCGAACCTAGGCCGCTCTCGATTGTAGGCCGACACTCGAAATTCGCAAGGCCAGAAAAAAAAAACTTAATCATGGTACTCGAATCTAAGCCAACCCCCCACTTTCGCGCATTGTTTTTTATAAAAAAACATCAGCTTAGATTCGAGTAAATACGGCACATGCATTTCAGATTCAATTAATGGTTGCCTGCACATTTGTATAATGCCCCAACTGCTTTACACTAACGCAAGGAAGCAGCAGCCAACGAAAATAAATATGAATATTTCAGCCTGCCGTACATGGAGAACACGTGCAAGCATCCAATGTTCATATGTGAAAGACAACAGTGTTAGAGGAGAGAGCCTGGTGCGGATAATAGAATTTTGACACAGCAAGCCTGTGATGTACACTTCACTACATAGTCAAAAGTCTGATAAAAACTTGTCAGATGGGGAAGGTACCAGATTAACATATTAGAACGCGCCTCAAATTTTTTAAAAGTACATAAAATTGATGCTTCGGGACCACTATGGCCCCATTGCTCACACTAAAAAAAGCATCAGTGGGGCGCCTATGTATAGCCTATGTGCCACAGCGTGCAGGTAGGGCAAATTACCAAATGTACAGCTAGTTCCACATTTTTCCGATTTCATAAAGATTCCATGAGCAAACATGAAGATTACTACTTTGTAGCAGATAGAGTGTATTCAGATAAGATCGGTGCATGTCTGTGGACCCCTTTAATTTTGCTGAAAAAAAAAAAATATCTGGCTGTACGAGTCCCTAGGGCCACGAAACCAATGTTAGTTTTGCGGGAAAAAAAATTTGCCTAGGTCAAAAAAATTTGGATGGAAGTCTTCACTCAGCAGAACTGCTTTTCGCGACTTTCCCGAAAATACGATTTTGACGAGATCCTACAAAGAAATTATTGCAGCTGCGAGCCAATTTTTCTTGGCTTACTGTGAGTAACGTGCATTTATAAAATGTTATGTTGCAGTTCTGTTGCCCATAACTTATGCAAAAGAAATTGCAAATACGGCACCCATTGCTCAATAATGCTCTAATTTCAGATTTTTTCACTCCGCGTCTATAATACTCGAAATTTCCCAAATTTTCCAGAGATTTGCCACGCATTAGGTTAACCATTGTGCTAAGTATGATTGCCGAGGATGATGTCAGACGCAAACCATAAATGCATATGGTAAAAAACGTCTCTAAAAATAAAATACTTCGAAATTCAGTTTAAAAAAAAGGCCATCTTCAATTTTCTTTAAACTCCCCAGAATTAAAGCCAAGCATGTGCTCTAACTTAATCTCTAAAAACATGTTGCATTATTTTTGTTAGATAGGAGTTACAAAGCCACCAAAGTGTCCAAATTGACGTCAAGTTCACACACAACCACTTAAAGGGGTGGTGCCATCAAATTTGTGGCTTGTGCATTCTTTGTTGCAAACATTTCTTATTGATCTAGGAAGCATGAGACACACTCCCAAATTCATGTATTCTCTCGAAACTATTTCACATCGCCTTATTTGTATGAACGACTTTCGGTTTCGGTTTCTGGGCGACAAGTTGGACACCGACATCACCGTGTAGGAAGCTAGAACAAGTGCACCCACAAAGTTGTGACACATGCAGTGCTGCATTGTCTGCTCTCGCACACAGATGCAAGCAACCGTCCGGACGCCTTCAAAACTTGCTAAAATCCTCCATCATCCGCAGATGGTCGGCGAGCTTTCAACAATGACTGGTAAAACCCGTTTTGTCTACGTAACCCAACAGCAGCACCACATTAGTGAAAAGATGTTGCGTGGAGTTTTGCACAAAACTCTCCACAGAATGGTACTGCACTGTTAAACGGAACGTCTCAAACAAAGGTGAAAACCACCTAACGTTATGGAAATTGCAAGCAGTATTGAATCCATTGCAAGAGACTCTTGTCTGCTGAGACAGTCATTTCATAACAACTGACCTACCTTCATTTTAGAGACTAAAAACATGAATTCACTTCACAAGTGCAACCAGTACTTGCTGGAAGCAATCCACACTAACCAGCTGCTGAACTCACTGAATATTGGCATGACTCTGCTGCTCACTACCCGAGGCCAGCAAATGCTGCAATGACATTGCTGTGCCTATAGTCGGGTACAACTTTAGAAGACAGGAGAGGCCCCGCCCAGATGACCGAAGCGCAGCAGCCAATTGCCTCCACGACTAAAGAAATAGTCCCGCTAGGCATGTTAGGCATGTTCTCCGTCGGCGGGGTCACCGGCCGTCCGGCTCATGACGTCACCTGAAGTGCGCGCCTATTGGTGGAGGCTCGTATGCATCCGCCTTTGAGGGGAAAATGCCGCTGCCTTCTAAAGTTGTACACGACTATACCTAATGAAAGCTGTGATGTTGAGAGGGTTCTTTCAGCTGAGGTACAGAGTCGTCCACTTCCACCTTGAACACCGCACCGTGCGGCCAGCACACCGCGGAGCGCCTCTCTTGGTTGCTTGGGTAACTAGCGCGTATGCGCAGTGACAGCTCTAGGCAGAGCCTTCGCCGCGTCGTCTACTAAAGCGCGGCAGCTCTGCCGAATTGTACTTGCTTTGCGGTGAAGCTAACTTCGCTCTTGCTATGCGCATGCAAATCCAGCATCCGGCACGGTTCAGAAGAAGCGAAGCGACTGCACCTTGTTCCGTCTAGCTTTTGCTGCTAGTGTTTTCTTTCATTTCTGGATGCGATCTCACAACCAATAAACCTCGGTCCGTGCATGAGTAAACTTTCACAGCCGCGCTTGAACTCCTACAACTAAGCAACTCAGCTCCTTTGAGCCCAGTAGCCAGAGCCCAGTAGCCAGAATGTTCCCGCTGCTCACGCAAATGTTTTTGATCAGCTTCAAAGCTAGGCGCCGCAAAATTGGCGATAAATGCATGGTAAGGTCTGACATAACAGCTTTAAATGTGCGAAAGTTTGGATTGTTACTCGCCTGAAAACAAAAGGATGTGAGCAATTTGCCAATTTCAGAGAAGTTACATTACATTCAGGTGTTATCAGCATTGCTGCCTTCATGCGCTAGCGAATTTAACTCGCCAATACGCCGCCCTAATTTGCTACTCATTTGCAACCATGCTTATTCGTACCATTCATGCAGAAAAATGAAGAAGCATTCTAATAGAGTTTTCAGCTGAACTCATATCACGCGATCAGTTCACCAAAGAAGCGCCGCTGACAAATGATTACTTCTGTAAGCAGGCGCTGAATAATGCTTGACTCCCTTTTTATCGCTAGGTGACCCAAAGCACCACGTATCGCTTTATATATTTCTTGGCTCAAAACTTTAGCACGAAGCAGAAAGTTTTCCGTGAGCCTTCAATTCACAGCGCAAACTTATATTTTTTTATTGTCGACTTTGTGTCGCCAAACTTTCAGCTGATGAAAACAACCGTGTGAGTAGCGGGAATATTCTAACTGTACGGCACAAAGCATCTGAGTAGCTTAGTTGCGGGAGTGCCAGCCCAGCTTGGCGATCTTACTCATGCACGGGCCAAGGTTTATTACTTTTAAGATCGCATGCAGAAAAAGAAAACAGTAGGTAAAAAAGCAGTGCGGAACGAGGTGCAGTCGCTGCGCTTCTCGATTTCCATGAGATTAAGTTACCTTCATTGAAGAGCAAGCGCGACTAGGCGGAGCCGCTGCGCTTTAGCAGACGACGCGGCGAAGGCACCACCTACAGTTGTCACTGCGCTTGCGTGCCCCAGCCGCCAGCGAGAGACGCTCCGCGGAGCGTTGGCTGCACGGTGCGGTGCTCAAGGTGGAAGTGGATGCCTCTGTACATTCAAAGGTGAGACAGCTCTCGAATGAAGACCAACATGCTGCACATGCAAATGGCAATGTACGTTAACAAGGACGCGTAAAAAATCGGTGATCAGCTTTTTGTGAATTAAATGTGTCTTTTCCTAGATGTTATCAAGGCTCTTTACTGTCCTTTTGACTTATCAATTTTTGTAAATGTATTTCATGTAGCATTTCTAAACTAAACCCCCCCAAAAACATGCAGTTCAATGATGGTTCCACGAAAAATGTGATTTTTCTCAAATTACCAGCTTGAAAAATAGCACCCAATTTTTACCCTCTAATTTGAAAAAATATAAAGCACAAAAACAAACCACCGTAGTTATGCAATTTGTGTTAGAATGCTTTGGCTTCCTGTGCGACACAATTTGTACAAACCTCACCACCAGACAGGCATAGATGAGACTCTGGCTAAGAACATGTGCAAGGTTGTAACCAAGCTGATCATTGCGCATCATAGCAACAATAAGGCCATCGTCATCACCATGACCAAAAAATAATGAGCCACCGATCAAGACAACAAATGTGTGTGTGTGTACCTTTCATCACATTTACCACCAATCATAACAAGAAACGAGTTCATACATTTGTTCATATTTGTGTGTTATGTGCTAGACAGCTTCACTGGTAACCTGCCTTCACAAAATGTAATGGCTCGAAATTTTTATCACAATTTTATGCACCAATTCAGTCATACACACAACACATTGTAAACAGTGGTAGTTTAGCACAATAGCAATAATACGCCAGCAAACGAGCAAGGCCTTATCTATAAGAAAGCAACATTGTGCTTATAAAGCCCCTGTTGCTGTGGTTCGTGTTTGTGCACTCAGCATGTATACGCACTGCGCATAAGCACCACGGCTTGACACAGGTTGCCAGTTCCCTTAGTCACAGTGATGGCAAAGCCGCCTCTCAGCAATCACTCCTTTTGCCTTATAAAAAGCATAGAATAAAGTGGGGATGCCTAATAATATAGATTGTAATATCAAGCACGAATTATGGTGCATGTAAAGAACAGAAGACTACAGCAATCCGAATGGCTCCTTTGCACAGTATGAAGGCCTGTCCACCAGGCTGCACAACAAACCGGTTTTTGCAACATTGAAACACATTTTAAAAATGCAAATCCTGTTGAAACTGCAAGTGTGCTAGATTCTATCACTATAATTTACGGTCCTTCCATTTCCACCAGGATATGATAGCACGTTCTAGCCAGTTAGTTGTCTGTGTTTCTAACTTAGAATTATTATGTTTAAGCTGTTGCATTAACGTAGACAGAACTTTCAATGGCAAACTTGTAAGGCATATTGGGAAACACCCAATGGCTCTCTATTGATGAATAAAAGGCTTTTACAGGGCTCTAAAATTGCCAAAGCTCCGAACGAGTGTGACTATTGGTGTTGAATCCTTCGTCTGAGGCAAGCTTTGAGATTGGGCTAGTTGCTAATCCATCTTCAACAAAAAGGGTAGGAGTGGACAACAGACAAAGAAGGGAACAAAGACAACCGTTCCCTTTGTCTATTGTACACTGCTGCACTGTTTGTTGACGATGAACTTCGTTTGAGGTTTCTAGTCTCACTGATATAAGTCGTATCAAAGTTCATGCGTGGAATTTTGTAGATTACCCCTGGTAACTTTTATTGCTCCAAGAGGTCTTTAACATGTGTGAGCTGTCATGTTACCTAGTTTTTTGGCATCTGGGAAATTCTCACACAATTAGTGTAAAAAAATCTTGCAAGTGACTCGCTTATTCCCTGCACCATGGGATGCCCACATACTTTTGCTGTTCCCGTTTGTCCTCCCAAAGAATCAAAGCGCTCCTTCGACAAATAGTTTCCAGGAGGTTACCCACAAAATGCGTGAACTGTGACACATCCTACATTAGTGGAACGAAAAGTTCAAACAAACAACAAAACACCATAAAAAGTGCCTTGAGAAAGGCAAGACATGCTCAAACACTGGTGGATAATTATTCATTACTAACCAAGCGATTAATTTGGACACCACTGCTCTAATCGCAATGAAGAAAATCTTTATACATCTGATCTCAAATGTGGTATGTGTGCAACTTACTTTAGCTGTACATGTGTTGACCTACCCAGGATATACACCAGCACCCACTGGCACCTAGGCCATAAATAATCACCCTCTTCGCATTCTTTATTGTGAACAGGGGGCCCATAGTGGTTCTGAAACGTTAATTTTAATTGTTGCCTTTTCAAAAGGTACCTCACATACATGAACCCATTTCGTCGACAGGTTTTCATTCGTCCACTGAAACAGATCGAGATAGCAGTGACTTGTGGGCTTTCATTTATTCAAGGGTAACAAAAGTTACCTAACAACGTCATAGTGAGTTGGTTGTCACTGAGAAGATGCGGACACTGGCGGTTTTCTGAATTTGGTATCACCACATACTGATGTTTCAGTCAAACATTTCGTTTCCCATGCCTTGAAAACACTCTCTTACTCTATTAGTGGCCTTCGGTGAGAAAGGCTAGGATGCTTGTGTCACTACCACTGCCATTGTTGATGAACCATTCCACGGACATTGGAATGGTTTATCAAAATTGTCTCTAACATACGAGCCAGCTCATGTGACGGCACATGCAAGCCATGTATTCTCAAATGCCTCTACTAAAAATGGCACCACGTTGCCTCACTCCGCTAAATCTAAATACTGAAAAGCATCCTCACTGTCCATGTATGTCACCGTCTTAAAGAAAGGGCATTAAATTTCAAGGCCTTGTTTTCCACTGTGTATAATGGCCACATGCAAGATCACTAAAAGGTGTGCACGTAAAAGGTGTGCACGTGCTTAACGTGCATTGTCACCTTCATTTCGGTATTTTCCCTGTATCTCAACATCGTGTGAACGCCTTGTCAATAACAACAGTCAGGTATTTCAGATGAACGCATATACACGGGAGAAAATTGCTAGGAGCACTTACAACTAAGTTTTAAAATTCGTTAGAATGCGGTGCGGACGGTACCAGGGTTGCCGTTGGTGGCTACTTTGCGCCAAATTGGCTACTTTACGACCCAGTCTGGCGACAAAAATTTCAGGTTGGCGCCATGGCTACTTTCTGGCTACTTTGAACCTCTATTTTAGCGCATTCAGTAGCCATTTTTCTCATTATCTGCAGATAAAATACCAAGCAAGCCTGACGACTACCCTTTGTTTCCAAGCTTTTCTGACGTGTCAGCCAGTGTATAAGCGCGTGTCCTAGCCCCGCCATGAGTCTGGTGCTCATCGAGGCACCCGAACGCAACGCGCGGTGCGCCTGCCGAGACGGAATGATGAAGTTCTTGTTCGCCCAGTCCGTGTCTCACACCCACTATGGGGGATAGGCCAGGAATTCGGTGGTTTTAAGAATTTAAATAAAAATTAAGAAATTGGAAATATAACTTACAAATAAATTAAAGATGAAATTTAAGTACGCCTTTTGGCTAAGATCAAACTGACGAAGTTTCGCGCATGTTGGCAAACGCGTGCCTAGCACGCTGTTCACGCTGCCCGCCATCGATGCTGACGTTACGAGCCAGTTTTGTAGTGCTGATGCACGGCGCGTGTTTTCGGGTGAACTTGACAGACACAGAGATCCGCTACAAAATGAAGCTGGACCGGTGATATTCAAGCGGATATTGCTACTTGAAGCTGGTCGTGCTTGACTTCAAGCACAACCTTCTTCTGCCATTAGTATTCCTAATGACTGGTTGGCTGGAATGTTTCAATCTTACTGTCTCTCTGGCAATTACTATATCTATTCTATATAAAATGTATACAGGTGCACGGAACTTATAATATGTTCATTTATTTGCAACTTGCTTACAGCTTGAAGACCAAGCATGAAGGAGAAGATAACTGTGCCCGTATGCTATTTTATTGCTGACACAAAATGGTATTATATATTGATCAATGATAAAACCTCTTTTCATAATACCGATTTTCTGCCATTTGGCTACAAGTTTGGCGATAAGATTAAAAGACCTGGCTACTTTGGCTACTTTTAGCTTGAATTCTGGCTCCTTTTCAAATCTACCCAACGGCAACCCTGGACGGTACGCATCTACATACCGCTTTAATCGGGTCTGTTGGCAGTGCAGGTTTACCGTGCAGCAATACGGATATGCCGTATCGTCGTGGTCGGCATGTCAGTATTTTAACCCGCAAGACCTCTACCGCATCACTTTACCGCAAGCAATGAGCACTAGCGCGGCTAAAATGTTCTTAAAAAAAGCTGCGTGCCGACCACGACGGTACGGCATTTCCCTCAGCGGCGCGCACCAGTATGTCAGCGTAAACTTACCTCGGCGTTCAAGATTCGAACACACGGCAGGCGTTTCAGCGTAGCCGTCAGCTTGCGGTTCAGCAAGCGCGTTTTCTTGATCTGGCGCTCCGCATCGGCGTCTTCAGAGCTGCAGCAACGTGGCAGCACTTTGAAGACGTATACACCACGGGGGCCACATCGTGCTGCAGTTGCAGAACTAACTTCTAAAATATAAAGAAAATACAACCTTCAGTGACTGATGGCAAGCATCTCACAATTTCAGAATACGTACCCCTATATTGTCGCATATATCTTGAGGGTCCGCGTTGGCACTGCAAACGTCGTTACCACCAACGTACAAAACGACAGTCTACGCGCTGAAAGTGCATCGCAGAGACGGCCTCAGCCATTCGCACAGCGTCAAAACCACCAAAACTAAATGTGCAGGTCTCGACGGATGTTTTCAAGTGAAGGCGACTCCTGCACATGAATTTAACCTGGCTGTCGTCTATCACCACACCGCGCAAAGAAGGCATAACTCAAACAAGGCCGGCGACTGCGGTGAGGGTACCGAGTAGAACGGTAGAACATACAACATAGGCAAGTAAAGGCTGGGGACAAGGCCGAGGAATCGTCGGATCTTTCCCTAGCTACAACAGTACCTGTCTAGGGGCAGGGAGTACCTCCCTATGGTAACGTCAGATCCGGTTTCGCGCCAAACCGGGAGAGCCCCGACTCCGGGGATACGCTTTCGTACCGTCGTAAAAGTGACGGGGCCCGTCACCGTAGTGCTAATACTAATAGTGACGGGGCCCGTCAAAATAGCGACGTATTTATAGTGACGGGCCCCGTCATTGTAATGCCGTGACTACGGTGACGGGGCCCGTCAGCGCAGCGCCGTCGTAAAAGCGACGGGGCCCGTCACCGTAGTGTAAATACTAATAGTGACGGGCCCCGTCTCCATAAAGCGGTCACTACGGTGACGGGGCCCGTCACCGTAGTGTAAATTGTAATAGTGACGGGCCCCGTCATTGTAATGCCGTGACTACGGTGACGGGGCCCGTCAGCGCAGTGCCGTTGTAAAAGCGACGGGCACTGACTACGGTGACGGGGCCCGTCAGCGCAGTACCGTCGTAAAAGTGACGGGGCCCGTCACCGTAGTGCGAATTGTAATAGTGACGGGGCCCGTTATAATAGCGAAGTACTTATAGTGACGGGCCCCGTCGTCGTAAAGCGGTGACTACGGTGACGGGGCCCGTCAGCGCAGTACCGCCGTAAAAGTGACGGGGCCCCTTTACCGTAGATTTTTGGTCGTTTTAGACGTCCACGTCGTGTGATGTTCATGGCGTAGTTGGTAGGGACCGTATAGTTGGTTGGCGCGCTCTCCATAGTGTTATGGCTGCAGGTCGTCAGTTCGATTGCTCCCGCTTTTCCTTCCTTTTTTTTTCAGGTTATGCGTCAACATCAACGTTACTGCTCTGACGGAGTCGTAACTTTTTCCTTCATGTCTGCGGCGGTTAGACAGCCCTAGCGTTCGGATGATGCGTTGTTCCTATGCGACCTCGGTTCTAATCGCGCTGAATAAGAAAATTTTTTGTGTCTTTTTTTTTCTTTTTTCAACATTGTTTCACAATACCGTCCCGAGCTTCCAGCTAGTCAACACTAGTTACTCCTTCTTGGTAGCACGGACTTAGCGTGGGAGAGCGGAGCCCGTTAATCAGCCTGTCGCTGTGCCGCTGACGCTGCATATCAGCATGCCGCCAATGTCACTGCGTCGCTGCTCCCCCCCCCCCCCCCCCCCCCCCCGAAATGTTTTCGTACTGACGTGCACCGCCGACCAAAACAGCCACCTGCGCCTGAAGTCTTCTTGGATTTTTTCTAGAATTGCTTTCCATGGTCGAAAGAGATCTCGGAGGGAACATTGCTGATTTGACTGGCTGTCCTCGCTGTGCCCATCATGGCATCGCATGACCGTCAGCGGCGCAGCGACATGCTGATTAACGGGCTCCGCTCTCCCACGCTGAGCCGTGTCACCACGAATGAGTAACTATTGTTGACTAGCCGGAAGCTCAGGACGGTATTGTGAAACAATACTGAAAAAAGAAAAAAAAAATGGAAACATTTTCTTATTCAGCGCGATTAGAACCGAGGTCGCATAGGAACAACTAGGCTTGTGCGAATAGTAAATTTTAGGTCCGAAGCGAATTCGAAGCAACTTTGAGTAGTAGCAGGATTTCACTTTCGGTGAAATGCAAGTGATAACCTGTAAAATATGTTAATTAAAATTTACTATAATTAGAACATATAAACCGGTATAACAATAAGCTTTTAAACTTAAAGAATGATGAATCGATGTGAGGGTAATACAGTAAAACCTCATTAATTCGAAATTTTATTTCGAAATCCCGCATAATTAGGATTTCTATGGCCCTGTATTTTTCAATGTAAATCTGAGTGGATAATTTGAAGCGGCAGTGAGTACCACCCCGGTTAATTCAAAAACTTTGGGTGCCATGTGCCAATTCCCGATCCCGATTTAGCCGCAAATCCGCAGAAACGATGGCCCTTAGGAGCTACAAGGCAATGCAATGTAGCGATACTAATGAGTGACAAGTGAAGCATCCCAGCCTCGCTGCTGCCAGCGCAAGAAAAAAACAAAACGAAAGGCGGTCTCGTGCCAACTGTAATGTACGCCTGTGGAAAAGAAAACGTGCTTCACTGCAACACAGCGGTGACACGCGGGCAGCATGACGAATGCTTCTCTCAATGTCAGTGCGTCATGATTTAACCATTCTTTCAGGCAAAATAGAGAAATTAATAAAGGGCGGTCTGACGGAATTCGCGATCTGTGTGAACCTCCGATTGGCGGTTGCTCCGGCAATTTGCGCACTTGCACTGCTGGCGGAGTACTTGCCCGCAACGCCTACTTCGAAAACTCAGTTCGAAAGCTTCAATGATCCTCTTTTTTCCACCCAGAACACATCGCGAATTCCGTCACACTGGTCATTATTACATTCTTTATTTTACCAGAAAGAATGGGCGAGTGGCCGCATCATGACGCACTGAGGCTGCGAGGAGCAGGTGTCATGCTGCCCGTGTGTCACCACTGTGTTGCAGCGAAGCACGTCTTTTTCACAGGCGCGCATTTCAGTTGATCACGAGACCGTTTTTTTTTTTTTTCCTCTTTCTTTTTTTTTCTTGCATTGGCCTCAGCGAAGCCCGCCGTTTCCCCGGTTTAGCGGCAAAATTCGGACCAAGTATTGCTGGAAAAAACCCTTGTAGCCGCAAACTAGCAGGCACAGCAAACGACCACCTCTGATTACTTCCAGTAATACAATGTTCCTTGCATCTCGCCTTTTGTATGTTTGGTTAATTCGAAAACCCGCTTAATTAAATTTGTCACAGTCCCAGTGACTCTGAATTAACAAGGTTTTACTGCATGTTCATTTAACATAGAAGTGGGGCTTCGCGGCAGTGCGGATTTCTACTGAAAAGGTGTGTTCACGGTAAAGCACACCTCTACTGCAGTGAAACCACCTTTACAGAGAGTTACATGCGGTTTTATATATATGTTTATTCGTTCATTTCGAATACTTCGAAATTTCCTAGAATTTAAATTCGTTTCGAAGCGAATTCGAATACTGTAATGTTCGTTCGAATATTCGAACTGCTCGAATATTCGCACAAGCCTAGGAACAACGCATCATCCGAACGCTAGGGCTGTCTAACCGCCGCAGACATGAAGGAAAAAGTTACGACTCCGTCAGAGCAGTAACGTTGATGTTGACGCATAACCTGAAAAAAAAAAAAGGAAGGAAAAGCGGGAGCAATCGAACTGACGACCTGCAGCCATAACACTATGGAGAGCGCGCCAACCAACGACGCCATGAACATCACACGACGTGGGCGTCTAAAACGACCAAAAATCTACGGTAAAGGGGCCCCGTCACTTTTACGGCGGTACTGCGCTGACGGGCCCCGTCACCGTAGTCACCGCTTTACGACGACGGGGCCCGTCACTATAAGTACTTCGCTATTATGACGGGCCCCGTCACTATTACAATTCGCACTACGGTGACGGGCCCCGTCACTTTTACGACGGTACTGCGCTGACGGGCCCCGTCACCGTAGTCAGTGCCAAAGCGACGGGGCCCTTTACCGTAGATTTATGGTCGTCGGTCGTGCGGCGATCGTGGCGTAGTTGGTTGGCGCGCTCTTCAAGGAGTGGCGATGCTGCGGGTCGTCAGTTCGAATCCTTCCGCATCGCTTAGGTCGAAGCTATGTCCTGTGCAGGGGTGTACATGGGTGCTGTTGCGACTTGGGTAGCGTGGCTAGAGCACTGCACGGGCCGGATTTTACGGCCCGGGCCCGGCCCGGGCCCGCTTTATGAAGCCCGAGCCCAGCCCGGGCCCGTGGTTCTAAGCGCGGGCCCGGCCCGGGCCCGGGCGTACATGACCGAACCCAGCCCGAGCCCGGCCCGGGCCCGTGGTTCCAAGCCCGGGCCTGGCCCGGGCCCGTCGTTCCACGCCCGGGCGCCCGGCGTTCATTACTAAACTAATCCAGGGCGCGCTTGTTCATGACCAGGTCCGACCCGGGCCCGCTAGAGGATATTAGTTGTTGATGATGATTATTAATGATGCCGTGCGCTTTGTAGCGGGCGATCGGACAGAAAATTCGGTGTGTACATGCATCGAAATGTTGCTTTGCCCGCGTGGTAGCTCAGCGGTTAAGCTGTTTCGCTGTTAAGTCCTATAGGACACGGGTGCGATTCCCGCGGCCACGGTGGCCGCAATTTGATGGGGGCGAAATGCAAGAACACCCGTGTATATACTCACCTTTAGACCTTTATGTGCACGTTAGAGAACTCGAGGTGGTCGAAATTGATCCGGTGCCACTACGACGTGCCTCGTAATCATATCGTGGTTTTGGCACGTAATACCAAGGAATATAAATGAAATGAACCGTATGTGTCAACCTCGAATAAAAGACCGAAATCTTTATTCCTCCCATGGGAACAACCGTGATCTGGCCCATTGTTAGTGCTGTTAATATATATATATATATATATATAGGAAAGCAGATGATTTTTCAAGGGCTCGTTTATCTTTGTTAGCCCGAGCCCAGCCCGGGCCCGCCGGCAAACGCTTATATATATATATATATATATATATATATATATATATATATATATATATATATATATATATATATATATATATATATATATATATAGATAGATAGATAGATAGATAGACAGATAGATATGTGATCTGGCGTGTTTATAAGGAAACCCATACCACGATGTACTTGTTACTTTGACGAAGTCTGGTCCCGCAGACGAAACGTTAGGGAAAATATACAGTGCCAATCTATATCTATACTGGTGAAAAAAAATAGCACTTCAACTGTTTTTCTATTTTTATTGCTAAGCTTTACTAAGAGGCAGCTCTTTGCACGTGTCTCTTCAGCTTGGCACAGTATACCTTAGACCGTGCAGTGCATAACGTTCGCGTGTGCTCGAAAGCCCGACTTACGCCTTTTAATGAGCGGGTCCGAGTCCAGCCCGGCCCGCAGCCTCAAGCCCGGGCCCTGCCCAGGCCCGCAGCTTCAAGCCCGGGCCCGGCCCGGGCCCGCACTTTCATGCCCGAGCCCAGCCCGGGCCCGCCGGCAAACGCTTCGGACGGCCCGGCCCGGCCCGGGCCCGTGCAGTGCTCTAAGCGTGGCCACGATCGGTATTGTGAGCGGAGCAGTCAGCAGGACAAAGTGGTGGAAGAAAATAATCTATGCACAAGTAGTTACATCCGGCAGTGTCATTTGCTTTGTAAATAGTGTGGTTTTGGCTTGCTTCTGGCTTACTGTGCAGGTGCACTATAGCAACTGGGAAACAGTTACCTGTGGCGTGGGTATAGTGAACTAGAATATACTAGTTCTAGTTCACTATATGCGTGGGGGAGCGAATAGACAGTCCGTTAGTTTAGTTTCGGTGGCGCGGTGTGATAACGCGCAGTGCATCATTCGGGGGTGCTATACGTCCTCGGTTCGAATACCGGGATTATCAATTTTTTTAGTATACATATTTTTCACGTAACGTCACAGGTTTTCTGCGATCTGCGTTCTCTGGCTCTGGCCTCAACATGGTGGCCACCGTGACTTTTTTATCTCATTAGAGCGTGTCAGTGCGGGGGAGGACACAGTCGTTCGGTCTCTCCGTACTTTTGTGCTCTCCTCGCTTTCTCCTGTTCGCCAGCCGCGCCAAGGGGGAACACAAAGGACCGCGAGGGAGCACCGGCACTGATCTGATTTCACCGTTTCTTTCTCCGCGCGTTCGAGTAAGAGCTCAAGCAAAGGTGGTGACCTCGGTGACGTCAATGAAAACTGTGTATATTATTTCAAAATTAACGCGTCGATGAGCGCTGCGCTTGCTGGGCAGGTGCGCCTTTGTGACGGGGTAACAGTCACGTGCGGCGGTGAGAGTCTCATATTTCCGTTTTGGTGGCTACCGTGTGAACACGCGTGCATCATTCGGTGTGCTGTAGGTTCTCGGTTCAAATCCCGCGTTTGTGAAAATGTTTTTATTCTCTTTTCTTTAAGTATGTCAGTTACGATATGTCCAGGCTGGTAGGAGGCTAGGCGTCTCCCGCTACTAGGGACGCCTCTTCCTTATCATCCGGAGACACCTTGCAACCAGGGAGGCCAACTTCCAAATCAAAAACTGTTTATTAAAAGCAAAAAGGCAAGATCAGATCGGATCAACATACATGACTGTCCAGCGGACGCCGATGCCCGGCTCGCGCTCTCTCCTCATTCACCGACACACTCGTATCTAAACACTCGCGATGTGGGGTGCAACCATTGTTTAAGCTCCTCACTCAATTTCTACCAATGAGTGTATCAGATCGTATGACATAAAAAGAGGCGGGGCACCTTCAGCGTACACGCCCCCTTTCGAGCCCGCCTTCCACGACGCATCGTTCAAGTAACACTGTGTGACACTTAAAACAGTGCCCCAGGGCTCTCTTGTTTACAACTTGCGTCCCTTTCAGTGCAGCTGGCCTGGCGCGGCGACATCACTCGCGAATGCAACAATTGGTTCGAATGTTGCCAACAATGAACAAGTTATTTCGCCTTTAGCTCGACGCAATGTCAATGCGAAACCTCTCCTCACTGTTGTCCTTTTGAAGTCCTAGACCCGCGCCGCCGAAAAGTTCCCTTTGTCGGCAACCAGGCCCCCTTCCGATAATAATGCCACCCAGCCCTGCCTACACGCGACGAGACGAGAGCTGTACAGCGGGTCCGGCGCGGCGACATTGCTCACCAAACCACAAATTGGTCCGAGGGGTCGCTAACAATGCATAAGCAACGTCGTCTTCCGCGCCGCGCAATCCGTGACCCATGTCTGTTATCTCCCCGAAGGCGTAAACGGCGCGCGCCGCCGGAGAGGATCTTTGTACGCAGCCGGGCCCCTCCAGATGTACACGAAGGGCGGAACGGTTGCGCGTCCTTCAAACTAATGGTTATTTTACTGCAAAGCAGCGAAAATATCGGAGCAAGTGCACACTGGCGCGGAGTCGGCTGCATAGGCATAGGCAGGGGGGTGCAAAAGGGCACTTGCCCCCCTCAAGCCACACAGGCGCTTGCCCCCCACCCTAGCTATATGCCAGCTCTCGCACCCTCCCCCAGCTGCCATGCAGCACGGGTTTGCACCCCCCAAAGAAAAATCCTGCTGACGCCCATGGTCGGCTGCGACTAACCCTCTAAGCAATCCGAGCACGTGTTCTGCGCCCTGCCCGATGGATCACTCGAGCAGCGAACTATCGTTCGGCTTGGCGAACTTAACTATGTCACACCAGTATTAACGTTTCGAGGCACTTTGCAAAGCTTGCTGTGCCATGGAAACTGTTGTGCCGAATGGCCCGTTCGACATAGGAGCGTCGTTTTCGTCGTACGAAGATCTACAGGCTGCCATCCAACGATATGAAGAGGAAAATTATGTGCAGTTTTGGGTAAAATCGTCAAGAACAATTGCAGCGGCGAAGAAAAAAGGGTTAACAAGAGACGTGGACCCAGCCCTCAAGTTTGCCGAAATTGAGTACAGTTGTACTAACGGGGGTCGGAAATTCACTTCAAGATCAACAGGTGAACGTCCAAATCAGAAGTGAGTTTCCTGCCAATGAGCTTCGAAAATACTTCCTTGGTGAGTGACAATTTCTCATACACAATTTTCATAATCACAGGACATCAAAGATTGGCTGCAAGGCCAGGATAACGTTCATCACATCCCGGGACGGCCATGCTTTGCAAGTAAAGGCAATCGAGACAACCCATAACCACATTGTTAGCAAGGTCAGTAGTGATGTGTCACTGTACATTTTTGTATTAATTGCTAGAGCATGTGACAGACGATCATAAGTGGGTCATTCCATGCAAACGTCCCAGCCATTTTGGCGACCACCTCAAATGTGATTGAAAAAAAAAAAAAAAAACTCGTGCTGGTTTTTTGCATTCGAAACAGTAAATTGCTAGAATATTTCGCGCATGAAAATTGTTTTGGTCACGTACGTGCGAGCCTTCAGAATTTCACAGAATGTCCTCTGCGTGATGTTTGCTAAAAATTTCATTCTGAGAACATCATTTCTTGATTCAATAGCAAATATGCCTGCATATTAGGAATAAGCTTTGGCGTAAGGTGTTCAAATCTCAGTAAAGTTACTGCATTTTTTCCGCCATATACGCCTCCACAAATTTGCCAAAATGTTCTATGTTTGAATTTTTTCCTTTGTAATATAGCACTATGTATGAATGTCCCAGTAATCAATACTTGCTCTAAGGAAGGTATATTTTGTGTTAAAAGTAATTTCAGACCACTGAAGTTTGTAAATCTTACGACAAAAAATTATGAATTTGAGAAAATCTTCATTTTCGGCAACTTTGAGATGCAAGTTACGCCATGTGGTGCTCCAACTAAACATCAGCTTATTGCCTCAATCGAAAGCAAATAAATAGTTCTTCTTATGCGGTAACTTTTATCATTGTCATTTTTGTTTAGAGGAAGAAAATCATTTTTGGCAAGTTCCCCATCAACGGCTATCTGCCGATTTCTTCATACGGCAGCTTCCACATTGAAGTTCCCCATTGCCGTCAGTGGGGAACTTCAAAAATGAATTTCTTCCTCTAAAGAAAAATGGTAATGATAAAAGTTGCCACATAAGAACTATGTACAGTAAAACCTCGGTGATACGGATCTCGCGGGGTTGCCAAAAATATTCGTATCATCCGAATTTCGTATCACCAGAAAACATGGAAAATTAGTATGCGACAAAAGAAAGCTGGTGTACATTTTCATTTATTGTTTTCAGGGCCGCAGCAACGCCATAAGCAGCTCTGAATGATGGCCAGTAAAGCTTTTAGACGTCGAAGATCGTAATTGTAATTATACGACGCGTGCACGCGCTTGGAATTAATCAACCAGATGTGTTGTGACCCGTGACAGCTAGTAGCCCCTTCCTAGTCTTAAGTACGCTTTTTCACATTACATCAAAGTACTGCGGCGAAAGTGACTTAAGGAGCACTTTGCGCGCGATAGACGAAGGCCAGAAAATTTTCGAACCGCTGTCATTATTTTCTTATTGCGGTGGTGTTTGGGATGGGAAATTTACGGCCGTGCCCGCACAATCGGGAGTGTTCCTTTCGTGCAAATCGGAGAAGTGTGCGCGTCCCCAACAATCGTGCATGTTGACGTCGCGAGGCCTAGCTCCTTGGCCAAGACCGTTCGCTTCCTCTTTCGGTCCCCGTCCACCTTTCATAAGATGTCCGATTGCGGGGCCATGACTTACATGGACGTGGCAGGGAAGTGTAAACTCAGTACTACTACGGTCCCTAGAATATTCTAGGGACCATAGTAATACGATATTGCCTCGAGTACGGCAGCACGTATCAACGCGTTAAAAAAAAATGAAAAAGAATGAGCGCGACGCCAGCGCCATCTGTAATCTAAGCGCGAAGGCGCTCAAAGGCACATTTAGCCCTCCAAGATTCGCGCACACAATCTCGGAGGCTACGACCCGCGGCTGGCGGCGCGCATGCCCGCGCCAGGCCCGCGCGTGATAGGCATGCGGGCAGCACCTGTTCGTACCTGCACTGTAGCGTACGTTCGTATCAAAAGTCGGGGGGTGAAAATCGGTTCGCAACAACTATACTCCATTACATTGCCGGCTAATGGGCCTTGGCCGGGACCATCGAAAAATTCGTATCACCCCGAAATTCTTATGAGCTGTGATCGTAACACCCAAGTTCTACTGCATTTGCTTTCGATTGAGGCACTAAGCTGATTTTTAGTTGGAGCACCACATGGTGTAACTTGCATCTCAATGTGGCCGAAAATGAAGATTTTCTCAAATTCATAATTTTTTTGTCGTAAGATTTACAAACTTCAGTGGTCTGAAATTACTTTTAACACAACATATACCTTCCTTAGAGCAAATATTGATTACTGGGCCATTCATATATAGTGCATTATTACAAAGGAAAAAATTCAAACATAGAACATTTTGGCAAATTTTGTGGAGGCGTATATGGCGGAAAAAATGCAGTAACATTACTGAGATTGGAACACCTTACGCCAAAGCTTATTCCTAATATGTAAACCATATTTGCTATTGAATCAAGGAACGATGTTCTCAGAATGAATTTTTTAGCAAACATCACTCAGAGGACATTCTGTGAAATTCTGAAGGCTCGCACGTGACCAAAAAAATTTTCATGTGCGAAATATTCTAACAATTTACTATTTTCAATGCAAGAAATCAGCACGAGTTTTTTTGACCACATTTGAGATGGTCGCCAAAATGGCTGGGACGTCTGGCGTGGAATGACCCAAGTGTAATAAATTTTAATGTAGCACACAAGTGTGACCTGTTACAAAAACAGCA
This sequence comes from Rhipicephalus sanguineus, assembly GCF_013339695.2. NCBI lineage: Eukaryota > Metazoa > Arthropoda > Arachnida > Ixodida > Ixodidae > Rhipicephalus > Rhipicephalus sanguineus. Next base: position 6,472,036 of record NC_051183.1, read on the forward strand.
ATTATGGATCGAGTCTCTGTTCCCATGACTTTCATTACAGGGATGCTATGAACAACTGCCACGGCAGCGCAAGCTAACTGGGCAACAGCTCAATGACACTGAGAAGATCCTTTCTCTAGGAGGAAACAAGAAGCTCATTCAAATGAACCTGCGGAGCAGTGGCAAGGTTGTGCTACTTCGAGATCTCCGTAATGTGCAGACAGCAGCAGCCACAAGCAAGGAATCACATCAAAGTGAAACACTGCAATCCATAGCAGCCATTGCCAAGCAGGCCGGAGGGACTCTAGACATTTTGGCCAGTGAAGAAGATAACCAGCTCGTTGGAATATTTTTTCAAGATGAGGACATGAGAAGCGCGTTTAAAAGTTATCCTGAAATAGTCTTCGTCGATGCAATCCACAAGACAAATGACAGAAGGTTGCCGCTCTACTTTATCTGCGTGGAGGATTCCAATGGCTATACGGAGGTTGCTGGCTTCTTCCTGTGTGTATCAGAAGATGAGAACACTGTGCGGTCACTTTTTCACAGATTTGTTGTGAACTCTGGAGAAGAAAACATGCTGAGAACGTCAGCAGTGATGACAGATAAGGATTTTACCGAGAAAAAAATTCTTGCAGAAATATTTCCCAATGCAAATTTCTATCTTTGCCTTTTCCATGTCCTGCGAACTTTCAGAAGGCAAATAACACCCCAAAAAATGTCTATTACACCAGATGCCAGAAATTCAATCTTAGAAAAGCTGCAATCAATGTGTTATGCAAGAACAAATGAACAATATTCACAGCTGCTGCAGAGCATTGAAGATATGGAGTGTCCTAAGGTGATGGAATATTTCATGAAAAATTGGCATCCAATCAGACACGAGTGGGTTTCAGGCATGCAAGGGTCACTGACCTTAGGTAATAGAACTAACAACAGGGTTGAATGTATCAATCAAAAAGTGTTGCAAGTCATTTCTAAATATGAAAGTCTGCCCCGGCTTTTCCGCGACCTGATGGCATTAATGACCAGCTTTCGTATTGAAAGGGACCAGCGGGCTGTGGAGTCCTTGTTGAAAGCATCTGCAATACTGAACCTAACAGACGATGAGAGCAAGTTTGCACAGCTTCTCACACCTTACTGCTTTAAGAGGGTGCGTGAGCAACTGAAAGCTTCTGAAAATATAGATCAAGTTTCCCCTTCAGTGGCATCAACAACTGACAGTTGTACATGCCCCACACATATAGCTCTCGGAATTCCCTGCAGACATATGTTTTACATGCAAAGAGTGGAAGGTTTGCCAGCATTTTCTGTGTCTGGTGTCGCTGAACGCTGGACTAAGGCCTACTACGCTAAGACCTGTAGAGTTGCAGCATCATCTGATGACATGCTTGGGACTACAGCTGTGTATGATGTGCAGAGCAGTGCAAGACCAAGAATATTGTCCGAGATTCAAAAATACAGAAAAAGCAGCGAAGCATTGCAGCAATTGGCATCACGTATTGCTGAGCAGCCAATGTCTAGATTTGAAGCTTTGATGACGGCTGTAAACCAGTTTATCACTGCCGTGGAAAATGGGTCGTCAGTTGTTATTCTTCAATGCCCAGAGCAGGAAGATGCATCAACATCAGTTCCCACAACTGAGCATGACATGCCTGCTGCAACTCCTTCACACAAAGGTAAGCTATTTCCATGCGACCTTCTCTCTTCATTCGAGGTTCGACCCAGTTATACATGTACCCATTTGCCTTCAGGTGGACACCAGCCTCTAAGCAGCCCACATGCCGCAGCTTCTTCGCTCACAGGTAAGCCATTTGCATGCGACCTTCTCTCTTCATTCGAGGTTCGACCCAGTTATACATGTACCCATTTGCCTTCAGGTGGACACCAGCCTCTAAGCAGCCCACATGCCGCAGCTTCTTCGCTCACAGGTAAGCCATTTGCATGCGACCTTCTCTCTTCATTCGAGGTTCGACCCAGTTATACATGTACCCATTTGCCTTCAGGTGGACACCAGCCTCTAAGCAGCCCACATGCCGCAGCTTCTTCGCTCACAGGTAAGCCATTTGCATGCCACCTTCTCTCTTCATTCGAGGTTCGACCCAGTCATACATGTACCCATTTGCCTTCAGGTGGACACCAGCCTCTAAGCAGCCCACATGCCGCAGCTTCTTCGCTCACAGGTAAGCCATTTGCATGCAACCTCATCTCTTCATTCGAGGTTCGACACAGTTATACATGTACCCATTTGCCTTAAGGTGGACACCAGCCTCTAAGCAGCCCACATGCCGCAGCTTCTTCACTCACAGGTAAGCCATTTGCATGCCACCTCATCTCTTAATTCGAGGTTCGACACAGTTATACAGGTACCCATTTGCCTTCAGGTGGACACCAGCCTCTAAGCAGCCCACATGCCGCAGCTTCTTCGCTCACAGGTAAGCCATTTGCATGCAACCTCATCTCTTCATTCGAGGTTCGACACAGTTATACATGTACCCATTTGCCTTAAGGTGGACACCAGCCTCTAAGCAGCCCACATGCCGCAGCTTCTTCGCTCACAGGTAAGCCATTTGCATGCCACCTTCTCTCTTCATTCGAGGTTCGACCCAGTTATACATGTACCCATTTGCCTTCAGGTGGACACCAGCCTCTAAGCAGCCCACATGGCGCAGCTTCTTCGCTCACAGGTAAGCCATTTGCATGCAACCTCATCTCTTCATTCGAGGTTCGACACAGTTATACATGTACCCATTTGCCTTAAGGTGGACACCAGCCTCTAAGCAGCCCACATGCCGCAGCTTCTTCACTCACAGGTAAGCCATTTGCATGCCACCTCATCTCTTCATTCGAGGTTCGACACACTTACACATGCACCCACTTTTCTCCAGTGGCTCTTCAAGGTGTTATCCTGCCCACAAGAATAAAACATCGTGGTCGACCAAAAGGGAGAGGACAGACAGTTGTTGGTCTTCCAAAGAAGAAAAAGTGCCTAAGACCAACAGCATTTTTAATGAAGGCACCCCTTGAACGTGCCAGAATGATGTTGAAGTGGTTTGTTGAAGCAGATGTAGCAGAAAAGGCTATCAGTGGACACAAGATTGATGAAGCAGAAATTGAAGTCGCCCCTGAGAAAGTTCGTTCGGCAGTTCTGGATGACAGAGTTAAGATCGATGAAATCCGAAACTATTTCACGAATGATGGCTGGGTTGCCCTCACTGCAACGGTTACTGAGAAGCGTAATCTTAGCTTATGGACATGTAGTGCGTGCCAGCAAGAGATTCATGACGATGCCATTGGGTGTGATGCATGCCTGGAGTGGCTGCACTTAAAATGTGCATCTGTGACGTCTACACCAAGAAGTAAGGCGTGGTTTTGTCGAAATTGTTATGCATAAAATGCTTATGTGACAACATGCAACCGTCTCCTTTCACATATGCATATATATGTTCACATTTTTGTCATATGGCTAGTGCACTAAAACTTCAGTGTTATAAATCTGTTTCAACTCTCATTGCATCTAATGCCCTAGCCTAATGGTGCATTTTCCAGTATGAGTGCAACTGAATCTCTATGTCACGATTGGCTCCTCAGTGGGGGCCAGCAGGAGGGGGCCAATTATGGTCAATAATTTGTCCACTTTAGGCTCAATAACCATCAAGACTGCAAGGTGTCACTTTTGTATAAGCAGCATGCATGCCAGCTTTATCTTGATGCATGTGAACGTTTCAAAATATTGAACGTTAACTGTGTACTTGCTGTATCCTTGTGCAATCTATGATCTGTATTAATAAATTTCTCTAAATGATTAGGCCTGCTTTGAACTCTACATTACCTGAAGCCTTCATTTGCCAAGCTTATGAGGTGTGCTTTTTGAAGACGTTCTACAACCCATGAAACACAAAACCTCTATAAAACGTCTTTAAAATGTTTAAAACCTCTATAAAACGTTTTATAGAGGTCTCGTGGGAAGGGGGGACTACGCTGGCAAGAGAATAAAAGATCCCCCCCCCCCTGCCCCCACGATGTATAAGCTTAAATAGACATGAAAATTTACAATCCCTCTGCCACTTGAAAGGGTAAAAATGATGCAATCAAAACAAACGCATATCTGTGCAGCGATACACCCTGTGTCTTAAAGGCAGCCACACCACAGGAAAACAAGTGCTATGTGCTGCAGCATCAGCAGCGTTTATTCATAACTCTTGACCATCAGCTTTCTTTTACGTCCAATGTGGGATGAAGACCTTTCCCAGTGATTTCCGAATGACACTGCCCTGTGCGAGCAGATTCTATTCTATGCCTGCAAATTTCTTAATTTTATTATAGCACCCAACAGCCACCTTTGGCTGCGTTTTCCGTCCCTTGGCATTCATTCCGTTGCTCTAACTAATCATTCGTTATCTGTCCTACACATATATGTGACGTGCCAAAGTCCATTGGTTCCACGCACTTTACGTGTCTGTGCCTAGACAGGTGATATGGACTGATGCCAAACGTGGTGAAGGTCAACGTAAAATGAGTTCCAACCCTGCGGGCTATGTAGTTGGACAGTATGTATCGATAAGTCACAAACTAAAATACACATGTGACTCTGATTCGGGACTTCTTCGCCTGCAATCATACAAACAGACTTCGAGAGCTCAAATAAGCTCCTTTAAACGAACACATCCCTTTCGTCCCACCAATGTGTGCTTTTGCAATACAAACGTCGTTAGACATGCGAACTCTCCACGGTGCGGTACATACTCGTACTATGGTGCGCTCTCTGTAGCTGTCTTCCGATCCTGAGACGAGGCTTTTCCCACGGGATAGAGGTGTGTTCCGTATCGTTATCGGCAATTCAAATGCGAACGCGCCGAAGACGCGCTGGTGTGACCGGTCGTCTGCTGGTGGCTTTTAAGTTGCAAGTGCATGCCGGTGCGGCCGTGGGCTTGGGAAAACAGCAAGGTGTGGCCGAGTCGATGAAACGAATACGCAAGAATGAACGTGCATCTTGCAGCGTGGCGAGGGAACCGTAGCGAGCTTGGACGCAGTCACCTCGCGCAGGAGCAAACAAAAACAATAAAAACTGCTCCAATCACTTCAGTAAGAGCGACAGGTCTCATCACTTTTGCGCGGCACCACGGGCTACGGGCGCTACGGGCACTACACTACAATGACGGGCCCGTCGCTATAAGTACGTCGCTATTATGACAGGCCCCGTCACTATTAAAATTTACACTACGGTGACGGGCCCCGTCGCTTTTACGACGACACTGCGCTGACGGGCCCCGTTACCGTAGTGAATGCTTTACGGCCTTTACGGAGACGGGGCCCGTCACTATAAGTACGTTGCTATTATGACGGGCCCCGTCACTATTAGTATTTGCACTACGGTGACGGGCCCCAGCAGTACCAGTACTAATGCGTGTGGTGATCAGTGATGTTGTCATTTAGCAGCGTTGTACCGCTGGACACTGACGTGACTGTATGAAATACTTTGCCGCCTCTCCAACAAAGTTCAGAGCAGCATTAGAAGGTAAACCTACGACGATGTTTAAACACGTTGCGTTTGTGCGAGCTGTCGAACAACAAGAGCACGTCGTTGTTGCCTCTCCTCAGCCTACGGCGTTGACTGGCGAGTCTGCTAGGAAGTTCTACGACCACGTTGTATCGCAACCGTCGACGTCTGTCGACGTCGCCGAGACAACAGTAACGGCGACGACTACAGGCCGAAATCGTGGACGCCAAACTTCGCTTTGTCAGCCAGTGAAACCACTCAAAGTCAGTGAATACTTCATTGCCGCTCAGAGGAACGATATCACCAAGCTAGAACAATGTCTGCGTTCTGGTGTCCGCGTAGACGTTACCGATATTTTCGGTTGGACTGCTCTCATGTGCGCCTCTTGCGATGGTGCCGCGGCCAGCGTTCGGTACCTCCTAAAAAACGGTGCGAGTAGGCACTTGGCTAATGCGCAAGGAAAAACCGCCATCGAACTGGCGGCACAGCGTGGACACGTTGAAGTCGTCGAAGTGCTCTGTAAGCCCGAGAAACTCGCCAAGACTCTGAGCATTCAGAGCACGGAGCGGCAGGATGGCGATTCTAGACGCGATCCAGCGCAACTGTGCCGCGTATGCGATAGGCACTTCAGTTATTCAGAAAAGAACACTCACGAAGCATCAATAGTGCATCAATTTAACCTGAGTCGGAATGGGGCACCGGGTGTGACGCATTATGGAATTTCCGAGAGTAACGCCGGTTTCCAAATGCTTCTCGGTATGGGTTGGGACAGAAACAAAGGGTTCGGACATCGGGAGCAAGGGCGTAAGTTCCCTGTGAAAACTGTGCTAAGGCGAAACCGCAGCGGACTTGGAGCTGAGGTGTCCACGCCCAGGGTGACGCACTTCGCGCCGCACGATAGAGCTGCCGTTGAAAACGAGTCGCGTCTCGGCGGCACGGCACCGTCGCCGAAGAGGAACCGGAAAGAACAGGAGAGCCAGTCTCAAAGAATGAAAATAATGGAGATTGAATTTCGACGGTCCTTCCACTAGTTGCAGCCAAAAAGCACACTTCGTGAGTATTGCGTCTCTTGCAGTGAGTGGAAACAGCATATAGGTGGCTTGCACTGACATCACTGAAACTGCCATTTGGAGTTCGAACATGGTGGGACTAAAGGTTTTCATGTTATTGTTTTCAATACGTCGCATGCATGTTCTTGCATTTTGATGCACAGAGGCCAATAATGTACCATTGGCATCGTTACGTATTGAAGCAGGTGAACAGCATTGCAATTATGCTGCCTTGATGTGATTGAAGCCACCATGTAGGAGTACCAGTACGTTACGAAACTGCATCCATCACATCTTGTGCAAGCTATCACTTCAAGCAACAGCAATGATAGCATCTGTACATACATACATGGGACAGTTCACCAAATCATATTCACAAAATCTTCACAACAAGCTTATTTAAATCTCTTTGCTGCTTCAGCTGCTCACTACCAAGGGCTTCACAGAATAACATCTTCATCTGGACATGGAACTGCTTGGTTGTTCCTTTTGTACAGGACTTCTGCAGTGTGCAGTATGTTGTAAAAATTCAACAGTATGGATGTGCTGTAGTGCTGGAAAGATATAAAGCTGAGAGTTGCAAGGGTGTGTGACATTAAGTGGGAAGCTGAAAGAGGCTGGTGGGCTAATTGGTTTGCATCCATGAAGAGTAAGTGGGACTAGACAAGGACACAGCGCTACCTTCAACTGATACTTTATTTTCGCACAAACCAATAAATGTATTATGCTATGGCTGTTTTTATTGTCTGGAGCAATGGTGACATACACAACGGTCTGGCTGCTTCCCGAACAGCTATCCATCCTTTGTGACAACATTAAATAACTGCATACGCGGTACTGTCAAGCAATAGCGTTTACAATGCATAAATTTCCTGTATATTATTTGCTGAACAACAAACTTACTGTTTCATGTCTGGTTCGTGAAAGAAATTCTTTTTGCAGAAGTCAGTAGTTGCAGTATTCGTATTTCAAAATATCTTCAAGGCAGCAAATGCCTTGAAGAAGACAAGACCACTTGTTGAAATGTTGTCTCTAGTGACATCTCCTGTTCAAGAATATTCAACACTTTACCCAGAGGCCTTAAATTTGTTTATGTAAAGGACTTATGCTACCCGCTCAGTGGGTTTGCACACAACTGTCAAAACCATTGCAGGGTGCCTCTAAAGAACAGGATAATGAAGCAAAAAGCTTGTGTCAGTACTCTGTTTATTGAGGAAAAGAAGAATCAAACAATTGCCACCAGTGGGAGTCAGTAATCCTTGTGACAAACTACCAATTAGCTGCCCCTCTTAATTTTTTTCTCGGGCATTTCTGCACATGTACAGAATGTCGCCCTGGAAGCGAGCACCGTGAGTGACACTGGCCAACACTCTTTGGGCTAGCTATTGCTAGGAGGCTGTCATAAAAACTTTTAGAATAGAATACTGTCTTTGGGAGTAGCAGAAAAGCACTAATGCTTTTTAAAAAGAAGGTTTCTATTTCGGTTTACTCATGATGTGCCAGGCATTGAAGTTGACTCAATGGTGCATAATGAGAGTAATGTAGGGTTTTAGGGATGTTGGTATGACACTGGTGTAGCTTCTAGCTCACAAAATGTTGACAGTGTGCGCCTGTGTGTGTCCCACATCTCTCTGCGTTCTCCTCATTTCATGCACTAAAAGCTGCAATATACTGGCAGAAGTAACCGCTTAATGTGATTTGGCACTTGAGTTTTGTAAATGGGTTGAACTTTACTTGAGCCTTGAAGGCCTCCTCGCATTCACGCAGTCTCTGCCCTCGGTTGAAGCACATTTTCATCAATCACTTTTGCAGTTGTTATTATTTGGTGGGGCATGGAGCAGTTGCATTGGGGAGGCTGAGTCTTGGTTAGTGTCAGAAAAGTGCTGTGTTCCTTGTGGCACACTGCTGCAATTTAGACAAAGTGTCAAGCTAGGAGTTGAGATTGCAGTACCCATGGAAACTGGCAATATATGATGCCATTGTTCAAGTGAACTTTTGTGTGTTATTTGGGGCCTTTTAACTGCTCCAGTCATAACATCACTTCTGCAGAATGAATCCGACGACAGCACGTGTGAAGCAGTATCTGGCAGACATTGAATCGACTGCCGAGACGATCCTGGCTGACAAAGAGCAAGTTGTGGAGCTCGACCGACGACGACAAAAGAACAGAGAAGCTCTAAGGTAGGCATTTCACATCCACTTGTGGCAGTGATAGGATGTCAAACCTGCATGTGAATGCAAGAGAGTAAGTCGTGTAATTTCTGTGGTGTTGTGTTGCAGCCCCATGGGCGACTAAATCCGGAGGCCAAATTGGAAATCAGGAGCGTCATATTTACGGGAAAAGCTTGTTTCCTCTGAAGTTACCTAGCTACTGGTAACCGTTATCTTGGTGTACAGATAACCCACAACCTCTCTTGGAATATGCGGAATATGCAAGTTGAACATGCAATTGAACTCATGGGTAAAATACAGCACATCGTCTGGTTTGTGCTGTATTTTACCCATGAACTATGCATCACCAACTAGCCTGCCAGCAAATGTTAATGCAATTGAAGGAGTCCAGACACAAAAATTTTCGCCCCGCGTTTTTTTGCTGCAATGTGTTGCTGGGGGCCTGTTAGTCATAACACGGCACATCGTTTGGTGCAGCGCGCGACAGATAATTAATTACAAGTTCCTCATTACCGACACAGCCTCAGTTTCAGTTTGACAGAGCTCCAAAAACGACAAGCCGCCGGGTGCGACTATCACCACCTAGCGAGTGAAACGCTCGGTCACGTGAGCACAGAAAACAGTGACGCATTTCTGCGCGTCAAGGAAACAGCGCAGAAGGATTTCGGCATTGTGGCCTGTCACTGCAGCCCAGGCAGCACAGGGAAATCAAGAAGTCATTGGGAGCAGGAAACGGGAAAGCGTGTCGCCAAACAAAACTTTCAACGCGCGCGCCGCGGCCACACTCACGAGCAGCCGCCGAGCAGACACCAACAGTGCAGCGGCGAGCGCATCAAAAGAGAAATGGCGGCTACGACGTCATCATAACTTGTTGTACCGGCTGCAACGGTTACGTAGGGGAAGTAGGGGGGGTCACCTCAGGTCACCTCCGAGGGTGTCAATGCAACAGGTGCGGCCTATAATGCTGGATCGCGCACGCGAACTTCAAAATTCATATAAAATACCTTCCAAGCTTTATTCGCTGTCGATATTTTGCAGATGGTACACGCACGTACATGGAAATCGATCCAGCAGGCTATCTCGGCCGCGAGATTTTGTGTCAGTACCCCTTTAATAATGCTAATCGCATGCTTGGATTTCTACGCCGTAATTTCTCATCCGTTCCTTCAGGTTTAAAACTTAAATTGTACACAACGCTCGTGAGATCCAAATTGGAACACGCGTGTTCTATTTGGGATCCATCTAGCTCCGTATTACCTACAGCCCTTGAATCCGTTCAGAACAGTGCAGCTCGTTTTGTGCTTTCTAATTACTCCCGCTACAGCAGTGTTTCTTCAGTGAAAGCTACTTTAGGTCTACCAACGCTTCAGTCACGCCGTAAGTACTTCCGCTTAAACCTATTTCACAAAATTTTTTACGCTAACCCAGCACTTAAAAATGATCTTTTCCTTCCCCCAGATTATGTACATCCACGGTTCGATCATAATCCTAATGTTAAAATTCCCTTATGCTGCTCTAATAGTGCAGCATACACTGCAGCAAACAGGTCTTGCTTCTTTTTTGCCGCAAAGAAGCAGTTACTGAAACCACCTTCCTGCCTCCGTTGCTACAATTGAAGAACCTGCCGCATTCAAAGTTGCAGTTAATAAAATTTTGTTAAACTACTCCTCTCTGTAATGCCCTTGGTCCCTGAGAGTATAAAAATAGATAAATAAATAAATAAATAAAATTCAATGCAGATTCATTGCTCAAAGAATTGTGTGCCTCTCCCAGGAACATATCAAAATTTGTGCCACAGTCGAGGCTCGCTTGTTGTGCCGGTAAAACCAAAATAATTTGAAGGCATATTACAATCCTTGAAGCGGTTGTTATTGCCCGGGTATTTATTTATATACTGCAGCCCAGAGTTGCCAGGCTTGGCTACTTGACACTAATTTGGCTACTTTTATAGGCCAGTGGCGGCAGAAAAAGACGGCTACTTCATGGCTAGTTTTTTTGGTCCATTGATTTGAGCCAAATTGGCAATATGTGATGACAGTGCAGCCATGGGCATTTGAGTATGCAGTGCTAGAACATGGCGAGTGAGGTGTGTTTCCAGTTCCCAAAATTTAATGTGGCACTTGCATTACAGTAAAGCGAAAGCTTTTGGATACGTGTGTGGGACTCGAAGAAAGCTGTTGCATGGGGCCTCAGTTTAGAGACCACCTATCACTGAACGAGACTTCAAACCCTAATTGGACGTGAATAGGACAATCGAAATTGCAACGCATCCAGGGCGCTCCGTACTCATCGACATTAGATAGCCTGAAGAACGGCTTGTGACATTTATAATGAGTAGGTACAGGTGGCGACTTTGGAATATTAACTGCTCATACTTTATCATCATGCAAAAAATGATTGTCAAAAGGACTACAATGGATGCATCAAATTCGGTAACTGTGAGTTTGAGTCAACTCATGCCGTAACAATTCTTATTGTTGCCACAAAGCTGTTACTTATAGTCCTAACATGCGTGAAGAGAGTTTCATTTTTGACCCAGGTCGAGAAACTTCATTATCCTGCCACTATATGATTGCTCAAGTCAACAATTTATGTTTGAATGTTGTCATGCTGTACTTATTTACATTTTTGTCAAGCTGCTTCTGCATTTAGCCATTTAAATAAAAAAAACGTCACAGTTATTTTCATGTACGTGTGGCTACTTTGGGCTACCTTTACTGCTCTTGCCTCAAGTTGGTTACATTTTGCCTAGTTTTTCTACTTTGTCATTTCGTGATAGACTTATTATGGCATATCCTGTGCCGTTGAATGTTCACCGTCTCGTAAATCAACAAAGTGTGCCAACATGATGCTTTGCTTCTGTCTGGTGGCACTGATGGCCTAATATGGGCACTCATGTTCCAAGTTTGCTTTACTGAAATGCCATAATTGAAAATTTCAATCTTCTTAGAATAACAGAGAGCTGAGCTAGTTGGTAAGTATTCATTCTAAAAAGCAATAGGAAGAAACGTGTCGTAGGTATACCGTATACATACATTGCGTATCTCACAGGCTAAAGAAAGTAGGAAGTAGATACGCCGTTAAGGTTGTTTTCACGGCTGCCAATAAGCTAGGTAAGATATGTGCCGCTGTGCAGAGGAAGAATGAGCGAGTAAAAGACAAGAAGCGGACCGATATTTGTTTCGTAAAACACACCAACAAATTCACTGATTGCCGTACAAGTGTGGCGTATAAGGTCTCTTTCAGCTGTGGGCGCTTCTACGTAGGACAGACGGGCCGATGTATTAACCAGAGATTATTGGAACATAAGAGGTCGCTAACTGGAGGCTCACCTTCTAATCTATCTTTACATTGTCGAGATTGTAAGTGCACACCCAAATTCGATGAATGCGCAGTGTTGTACCGGCATAGAAATGAAGAAACGCGCCTGGTGATTGAAGCATGGCATATCGAGAATAGTGGTAGCGCATGCGCGAGCCAACCGTCGATTAACTTGCATAAAGATGAAATCAGATGCCTTAACAGTTGTCTTCCACGTAGACCCCCACGCGTACCGGATTGATAGGTTCACCTATTGCATGGGTATGCGCAGATAAGTTTTCGTGCCTTCTTTCTTTTCCGCCGTTGTGCATCTCTTCAGTTGTTAGTCGCCGTTTGTGGTGTCCTGACTTCTTTCTTGTGTCCGTGTTTGCACGCCCTGTCTTTTTCAATCTTCTTAATGCTTAAAAACAAGCATATGGCAATTACTGTAACTTTGCTTGATCTTGAACTTGAACTTGAACTTTATTATCATTAAACGAAATACAGTAAAACAAAAACATGTTAGCAACATCTGGATCCTTAGCAGAATGCTAGTTTGGATCCATGCAACTATAGTATACATAAAGTACAGGCAGGAGACAAAGTTATACAATGAACGACATTTTAGTTTAAGATATGGATAATTTTGAAACACATATAACTTATACACAAATAAAGAACACATTGAAAAACATATAACTTATACACAGCAGTTGAACTGGTTTTGGTTTGCATACTGAACATAATTAATACATCTAATATTTCTATACATCTGTTTAATATCTGTTTAAGATCTGGATAACCAAGAAATTTTCTGAGCATTTCAAAGCTGTCTCTGTCACTTCAATCAGCGATATTACAAATGTAATACTTTAATATCTGAACAAGTGAGGAAATTGTACCATTAAAGAATTTTCAGTTGTGAGTGGTGGTATCCCGTGTTTTTGATGAAATTGAAGCCCAAGAAATTAGATCTTTTGCTGACTTTAAAATGAGCTGCCTTGGTTGTGTGTTTAGAGCACTTAAACACTTGGAGGAAGATATCCACAGGCCTTGGGTCTGCATTGGAAACATGTTCATGAAAATTCCAAAGCTTCGAACCAAAGAGCTTCTAGAACAAGGTGAGTACTCTCTCTTGTTCACACACCATTGAAGCACGCAATACTGGGTCCAAAGGAATTCACCTGCAATCTGTTTTGGGTAGCACACTTCCAGACGTCAAAAAACAAGGCTAGTGCAATGCTAAATCTCATTACAACACACACCATAAATCCACTTTCAGGTGCTTGTAAAAGTAGCATACTGATTAATGATTAGAGTAACACCTCGGGGAAATATGGAACTCTTCACAGAAGCATCTGACAGATAAAGAAAAGGAGAACCACGAAACCAAACATTCAAATTTATAACGGAGAGTTATTCATGGAAAACAACGGGAATATGATTCAAGCTAGAGCCACTACGCGTAAGTCGGGTCGTTCATCAGGTTTTATATTGTTACAGGAAAGACAGTAGCATACAATTTTGTGTTGATTATCAGTGGCTTAATAAGCTTACCCAAATAGATGTTGCCACATGTTGACAACGCACTCGGCTGTTTGCAAGGAGCAGAGTTTGCCTCCTCCTTCGATCTGGCTACTGGCCCATGGCTGATGCTGACTGTTTGAAAATCACGTTTCTAACACCAAACAGCCTGTACAAATTCACTGTAATGGTGTTCAGTCTTTGCAATGCACCCGCCACCTTTGAACACGATGGACAGCAACCTGCACGGCCCGAAAAGGTGTACTGGTCTCTGCTACCACAGTGATGTTCTCATCTTTTCTCCCAATTTTCCGACCTACCTTCACCATTTACATAAAGTGTTGACTTGTCTGCGGAATGCTGGTCTTCAGCTTAACTTGAAAAAATGCCTATTTGCTGCTTAAAAACCGACTATATTCGGCCATGTGCTCTATTAAAAAATGCCTATTTGCTGCTTAAAAACCGACTATATTCGACCATGTGCATCTTAAAAAGCTTGAGGTCGTTGACCCATTTCTAGTCAAAGGTTCTTCCGATGTCATTGAATACCTGTCTCAAAATTCCAATGTCACATTTCACGCTATGTCCATAGATATAAAAGATCTATATTATTCTATACCACATCAGGAACTGTTGCAAGTTGTTGAAGAAGCAATCTTAAGGTTTGACACTGTAGCGTTTCAAAACGAGTGCGGTGTTTCTACGTCGGACTTTATAAAAGTGCTTCAGTTTTACCTCACCTCAACCTTCGCCGAGTGGAATGACATGTTCTTTCTTCAAAAAAGTGGTATAAGTATCGGGTCTTGCATCGCTCCCGTGTTGAGTGATTTGTTTTTGGCGCATGTCAACAGAAACGTCGACTCTCGGTTGTGCGATACAAAAATTGTGAAATGCTTTCGTTTCGTAGACGACTAGTTAATTCTGTTTGATTGTGGTGACCGCTCTTTTGAAACCTCCGTTCATCAGACGTGGGCTTTATTTCAGGAATGCCTCAACCCTCTTTTAATTACACATGAACTACCGACGAATGGTGTGCTTAGGTTCTTAGATTTGAAGCTATCCTTTTTGCAGCATCATGCATGCTGGATGTATGAGCCACGTGCACACAAGCCTCTGTTATCATATGCGTCGGCCCATTCGAAACTAATCAAAAGAGGAATTGCCTATGGCGGCTTGCATAATGCTTTGGTAAAGTCCTGTCATCATTCAATTGATTTAAGTTTCCGTTCGCAAATCGCTCGGTTGAAGGCGGCCGGGTATCCTGACAAGCTGGTTTCAGTCGCAGAAAAGCTGCGCAGTAAGTCAGGTGATGGGCCCCAGAGCGTCGAGCCTGCATCACATGACCGCAGAAAAATAACCGTTCTTCCGTATATTCATGGCGTATCCCACAAACTGAAGAAAATAGGAAAAAAAGTGGGTGTTGACGTGGTCTTTTCGGCTCCTAAGAAACTTTCACAGCTTTGTGTTAGGACTAATCCTGTTGCCAAGGCGCGTAGTTCCTGTAGTATTAACCATAACAAGAAGTACGTTCCTTGTTCAAAAGGGGTAGTGTACAAGATACCTCTGTCTTGTGGTCTGTCTTACATAGGGCAGACAGGTAGATGCCTGAATATCCGACTGCAGGAACACAACAACAAAGTGAGGAGAGGGAGAGAGGGCTTTCTAGGTG
Source organism: Rhipicephalus sanguineus (assembly GCF_013339695.2). Classification (NCBI taxonomy): domain Eukaryota; kingdom Metazoa; phylum Arthropoda; class Arachnida; order Ixodida; family Ixodidae; genus Rhipicephalus; species Rhipicephalus sanguineus. Next base: position 6,487,229 of record NC_051183.1, read on the forward strand.
TGCATTGCGCACAATGTGGCTGTATTCCGTTCTTTGAAAAGACGGCTATATTAGCAAGGCATCCCAACGAGAGTACAAGACTCATCATAGAGGCCGCAGCAATCACTGAAGGTGGCTCTGTTAGTAAGCCTTCGATAGTTTTGACTGATAAAGAACTTGCTTTCTTGCACCCACACATGCGCTAGGTTTCTTTTTGACAGGCTGTTCCCGTTTTGGTGCTTTAGAGTGCTTGATCATGTTGGCTTCATGTTTTGGAGGGGGCGTCGATCATTTATCATATGCGGTTTCTATCGCATGTCGTTTTTTCATAAATTGCTTGTTGTTCGCAATAAAATTTTAGTTGGAAGTCAGCGCTCGTCTTCGTTGCTCTCTGTCTCGTGTCTTACTTTGCGCTGTTAGCACAATTTAAAAAAATGGAATACCAACTAGCCCGTACCCAGACCTTGCTCCAAAGACATCCTGAACCTGCTGGCCGTATCGGAGTTCCTATAGCCCAAAAGTACTATGCAGCTTCATTGGCCTATGCTCCTATTTTTCTATGCTTTGTTTGCAATTTCGCTAGTGTGACTGCACCCCTAAAGCAACCTTTGTATGGCACCCACAGTCTCCACCAAATATGTTACGGGAAGGACTTTGTACAGATGTATTTACAACTGCGTATGCATGCAGCACTGCCAAAGAGCAGCAGCTCAGGCCAGTCTTTTGTTGTTATTGTCATCTTAACCATGAGCAGAGTGCTTTCTGTCAACTGCTACAGTTACATAACATATTTAATACCGTGGTGGAACAGGGGGGAGATTAAGGAGTTTCCTGGTAATATTGAAAACAATTAACACAGGCAGTTCTTGTTGTGAAATCAAATATATTGCTTAAACAAGTGAAATCACTCACAAGAGCATATGCTGGGAAAAAGTGCCCTCAAATCCTGTGATGAACTTACTTATGCAAGTCTTTCCTGGCAGGCATTACTAGCACTTTTGAACAAACTACATAAACAAAACAAATAAAAGTGTTCGCCTATTCCTTGCTTAGTTCATTCGTCACACATTTCTTAAGCAGTTTTGCCCAAAAGGCACAGCTGTGATTGCATTAGCAATGCTTTTGAGAGCCACAAAAGAGCAAGGTTCATACAGTAAAAACCTTGTTAATTCACACCTCATTAACTCAAATTTCTCTATGATTCAAGCTAAGTGGCATGGTCCAGCGAAGCTCCCTAGAATTTGTGCATCAGTAAACTATTGCTTTTTGGACAGACCTTAATTTCCTGGCAAATGGCGCACATGGGAGGCACTAATGAGTCATCTCTATCACCTCATGCAGTTTTTGTTGAAAAATTTTTAGTTATCACCACTAACTGCATATTTTGTGTATTTTCTCTCTTTCACTTCCTGTTGTCACCACACACACACACACACAGATATATATATATATATATATATGATCGGTCGGTTAATAATTAATCTTCGGTTGATACTCTGAGCTTGTCTTTACTGTCATCCTGTTTGCGTCTGCACTGTAAACCAAGATCATAAATCACCAACTAGCCCAATAGACCACCGTGATTAACCCTTTGAGTGTTCTTGCTGTACATGTATGGCAGCGGTTTTCTGTCCCGCGAGATCTTTGCCGTATGGGTAAGTTTTCGGCCCTATGTTTGAAATTTTATGCAGTAATGATGCATGCTCACAGGCATGCTGCCACCTCCTAGGACTTACAAGAAGCTTTAGAAAAGATTGTGCTACCTTCTTGCGGAGATGAACCGACTTCTAGCTTCAGCGCCTCAAATGATCTGCAGCAACGCTGATGGACAACACCCTTTCATGGTTTAGGTTTTGCTGCGTGATCGCAATGGAGGCGCGCGAAACTCGATTTTTATCTTTATCAGCACTCCCTTGCAGAGGCGGCGGAAGTTGATGTTCATCTTTATTGGTGCGACTCTTAGCTTGTTTATCACCGACGCTCACGGGGTATTCTCGCTCTCCTTGTTTACCGAGTTTCCTCTGCTCAAGGCAGCCGCACGCAAAGAAGATGCCGTATGTGTACCAACACAACTCCAAGAGGAGAGCGCGTTTTATGCGTGCGGACTGCGATAAGGTGCTGTGTGTAGAACCGTGTTTCAAGGAATATCATGCTCTGATTTACTATGGAAGATTTTGAAGTTCTGAGTGATGCTGATACCAAAATACTGTTCCTGACATTTTTTTACAATTTTTTCCCCAACTTTACCCATTTCGTACATTCAAAATCAACAATAAAGTAATTTGACCATCTGGGAAAGTTCTTTTTCAAAAAAATTCGACACTCAAAGGGTTAATGAACTTCAAACAGGTTTTAAGTCAGAGTCCAAAAATGCATGTCGACTTGCAAAAGAGGGAAATCTGGAAACTGGATGTTGTCGCTACAAGTTCTTACATGGATGAGGCGAAGACACAGAAAACTCTTAAAGAGGTACTGACATGAAAATCTTCAGGTGTCTTTTTTTTGCATCAAGTGAAAGGCCAAGCCCTCAAGAGCCTAGAATAAGGACTGGTAAGCGTGAGTGCACCCTGAAAAAGTAATTGCAGTATTTTCTAAGAGCTAATTTCGGTTGCTACTGTACCACCTCAAAACATAGTATGAGCTTGTCACATGATCGCGCAAGATATTGTGATGTTTTCGCGTCCGCTCCATTCCTGGCTCCATTGGTGATGCACAAGCGGCCATTTTGAACGTTTGCATGTTTTGGTGCCTGACATCATCACAACCAGCCATAATGGTGCGTGGAGCCACCACAATTTACGCTGTAGCCTGACATCATGCTAGTGTCGATGTCAGTAGGCACGCCAAGCAAAAATTGACTTTAATATCGAAATAAAATACTTTATCAGCATTGTCTGAGCTTCACACTTGCTCAGAACCGTCTCTGTGTACAGAAGATTTATATGACAGAGTAAACTCAATTCCGAAATTTGTGTCAGTACCCCTTCAAGTGCACTCATCTAGGTGAAAAATGTTGCAAAAAGAGTGCTCAGCTGAAAAAAAAAACCAAAAGAATTAGTGTATCTCATCCAGGGCCATATCAGAGTATAAAGGAAAGCACATTCAAGGAAAGTTTGTGGCACAAATTATGTAAGGATCAAGAACAGAATGGGTGCCACGACAGTGCATCGATTCACTGCTTTGTACAATGAACATGCGTAAAATTTTCTATGAATAAAAAAAAAATGTGCACTGCTTAAGTGAAAGCATTTTGAACATTGAACTTAAGGGTGCCATACCTTGGTGGTATGTCCTCATGTACACTTCTTGCATTGTTTCCCTTACATAAGGCATGTTTTTTCATCTAGCTAGATTCCAATAATCCGAGCTTAAAATGCTAGTTCATGTTTTTACTGCTGATATCACTGTAGAGAGTTTATGCATGGAGTCCATGACCTGCAAATGTGCAAACTGTCTGAAGGACTGTAAAAATTTAATCTCTTCTGCAGTACACCTTTAATGATGTTGACATGTGGTGAAGCCAAATATTCAATGGAATGAAGCTTTTAGTGATTCTCAAAATGGCTATGTCGTGGAACTGAATATTCTATGTAAGGCATTAACGAAAGGAGAAATATGCTTCTTTTTTTCAGAGCAAGAAAAGCTAGAAGAGGAGATAGGATCCTTGCGGAAGAAGCTAAAGAAGAATGTACAGTCTCTGCGTGAAATGGAAGGCAGGTCTGAAGTGCGAGGATTCTCGCTGGAACCCCTCAGCCGGGAAGAGATGCAGGCAGTCAGCAAGGCTATGGGCCCCACGTAAAGGCAGTACACCATGTTTGCTTCTAATAAAAGCCATTTGCTCGGGCAGAGTTGTGGCAGTATTTATGGCTGATAGCTCCCAATGCTTGCATGGAAATAGAACAATGTTTGGCAGCATGTGGTAATGCAGTAGGTTGTACAATCGGGGGCCAGACTTCTTGCAAGACATAGCGAGTCGCGGTGTGAGACACAAGTCGCGGTGTGAGACACATGCATTAAATTAACTTGACATTCTCAATCGATTGCATTGTTCCTTCCCTTACCCTTAAACTTTTCTGCGCCTTAAGTGCCTCTGGAATCGGCCTACCTTTGACCCACAAGGAACGGCCCACCTGTGACACCATGATGTCACAAGATGTTATTGAAAGGGTTAACGTGTGGAAAAGTTGGTGTGGATTCATTTCTAAATGTTCACAGCACATAGAAGGTTTCGAAAGGGACGAGACAAACAGAGGCTGTTACGGCTCGGGTCCGGCCGGTCATGTTTGGTAGCTGACCCTCATCACTGGACCCATCCCTTGCAGAGAGGAGAGGCTCTCGTATGGAAAGACGGAGGTTTATTTACATCAGATCAAGAGGATAGAGAGGAGAGAAACGTACATCAGTCTTCAGCTTGTATTGCCACAAATCAGACAACACTGAGGCAACCGGTGTCCGCAGCTCCCGCCAATCGGATGGCTCGACGACCCAACGTTCTGCCTCCAGCAAGAAGGCCATGAACCACACAATCCAAGTGCCACGCCCCGACGACCCAAGAGCGAGGATGAGAGTCCGAAAGGGTGGGAGGGGGGGGGGGGAAGTGTCGCTGACCTCGAGGGGAGAAAGACGGCTCCCTTGAACTCGCACAAACTTTCATGTCTGCGTTTGGGATAAGGAATGCAGAGGTTTGGTGGGAAACTCAACAGAGGCGCTGTCCAGTGCTGACTGCACCGCGCTAGAAAAAGTTGTCCGAGCTTTCCTTGTTGTTCCAGTCAGAACCCGTCTGCGGCTACATTCTATGCTTGACTGACCACGCGGGCGTAAGCTCCAGAAAGATGCCGCGCTCCGTGCCTTCCAAGCGCCGGCCTAAGGGGAAACCTTATGAGTGACAAGCGTGACTGACAGCAGCACGCACAATAGCGCTGGCTGCGTCGCATTCCATAGCCGGTCGTAACAAGGCAAAGAGCGCCGACTTCCAACTAGATTTAGTTCGATAAAAAGGTGCATACATACATGGCAAGGGAGAGGGTGCGAGACAAGAAAAGAAAGGTGCTGACATCATTGCCACATCAGTTGACATGTTTCGAGTGTGTCACCACATATGCCCTAAAGCCCAGCCAGGTAGTCACATTCTTGATTTGAAAGCACAATAGAGGGTGCACTAACGCACTTATCACCCAGCTTATGTATCCATTCAGCTTCAATAACTTTGCAAGTTAGCTGAACCCTATGCCTCGCCATTAGTTTGCTCCGATTGAAACGGGGTGTGCACCCACAGTCACGACAATGAGGTTGTGCCAAATGGTGAATGCTTAGCCTTCACTGGTTCCTGCATGTTCCATGAAGCACCCGACACGTTTCGTCTCCTGAGCAGTGGGGGTTGTTTATTCAATCCCACTGACGTGTGGTAAAAGTTATATTATGTCAAACGGGCCGATGCCTACTGTGATGCTTGCGCAAGCATCACAGTAATGTCTTCAACACGGTAGAGCGGCACATTGGCATTCATTGTCGTGACTGTGGGTGCACACCCCGTTTCAATTGGAGCAATGTAATGGCCAGGCACTGGATTCAGCTAACTTGCGAAGTTATCAAAGCTGAGTTGATACATAAGCTGGGTGATAAGTGCATTAGTGCACCACCTATAGTGCTTTAAAATCAAGAATGTGACTACCTGGCTGGGCCTTCGGGCATACGTGGTGGCACACTCGAAGCATTTCAGATGATGTGGCAATGATGTGAGCACCTTTCTATTCTTGTCTCGCACCCTCTCCCTTGCCTTGTATGTATGCACCTTTTTATTGAAATAAAACTTGTTGGAAGTCAGCGCTCTTTGCCTCTGTTTGTCTCATCCCTTTCCAAACCTTCACTGTGCTGTGAACATTTGGAATTGCGATGTTATTGTTCCATTTCCACACTGCTCTTGCTCGGAAAGCATTTGACAGCTGGGCTAGTTGGTTCTGGTGACTGCTGTGAAACATTGTGTGCACAGGCAGGATAGGAAGGGACACAGAATGCCAGACTTCAACAGTGGAAGTCTGGCGTTGTGTGTTTCTTCCTATCCTGCCCATGTCTTTGTTCACCAGTGCAACGTTTCACGGTCTCGCTCGGAAGTCATGTGGGCTTTCGTACCACTCCATTTGCCTGCCTTGTTTCACTCAAGGTCGTCGCGCATCAAGGCATTTTTCGGCTCAGGAAAAAAAAGACAGAGAAAGAAGGGCTTTATGGACAGTGGTTCATACGGTTGCACCTTACCTTCTGGACACCAGCGGAACAGCACAAAGACAGTTGCTCTTCCAAACTCTGCAAGTGCCAACGAAATATTGAGATTAATGGTGGCACTTTTTCATTTGTCTGTACAAAAGTGAATAACAGACAGCTGCTCACTGCATGCTGGTCTTAATGCTTTTTGCATTGGTATTCAGGATTTCTATTATTCCCTTCATCATGTAGCACCATTTAAGTGTATTGAAGAATGCACTGATAAGCTTGAAAAGGTGTTTTTCCAAATTGTGCATGTGTGAAAGGTCAGTCTTTTCATACTCTTAGCCGTGTATCTCACTTCAACATGTGTGAAATGGGACAACGGAGCACATCTCTGAAATAATGGTGTTTCTATTGGATCATTCTTTGTAGCAATACCGAGTGATTTACTATTGGCAAAGCTTGACAGCACTTTTAAAGTGAGCTGGCCTGTGGTGAGAATTTTTAGGTATGCAGACAACTGTCTGGTAGCTTTATTTAGAATGTGACTTTAGAAGTGTCTGAACGCAATCCTCACAAATGCAATCCATGTTTAGAGTAGTGAAGCCTGCTGAGCAGTGGGTGAATCATGATGATGACGTCCCGTGCTTTCGTTCACGCTGTCCTTACCATCATGTTTAGAAAATGCCTGAGCTATCTCATCTTGGCTCTTGAAATGCCAGCAGGGAACTCCATTTGGTTTCTTAGTTACACATCAAGCTGTGCTCTTGACCACTGCTGCTTTCACTCTATGGGCACAGGCTTCAAAACTCGTGGTTTGCCTCAAGATAGCCGGCCACCACCACTCAATTTCGCAGCCAAGTCAACTCGAAGAAAAAGCCAAAGAAAGCGAGAACAGTGATGCTAAATATCATCATCATCTTATTTGATGTCCAGTGCAGGACTAAGAGCTCTCCCAGTGATCTCCATTTTGACCTATCTTGTGTGGACTGGTTCCATTTTATGCCTGTGAACTTCACAATTTCATCACTCCATCTAACCCTCTGCTGTCCTCCTTTCTCTTGGTATCTCACTCCAACTGACGATCGGTTATCTGTCCTTTGCATTGCCCAGGTCCACTTAACGTCAGCTGCAATGTCAGACACCAGTGTTCGTTCGCTAACTAAATGCGAATGAAAAGGACATCAAACATCATGACAATGTTGCTATGACCCCAATATGCATCACACATCCCATTGCTTGAAGTCTTGTCTACGAAGGCGTTTGCATGTAGTTGTTTTCAACCCCACACAAGCTATCTCGTCCTTCAGAGGTGACGTGCTGTAACAAAAATCAGAAGCGATTCTGCAACGTCAAATAAAGAGCCTCGCTTGTGAGGTGTTCTCAGAATGCTGGTTATGGAATTCCACTATCCTGTCATGCTTCCTTATTACATAGGACGGAGTATAGGGGATGTTATTTGTAGTAATTATGATCTAAATGTGAAGAAAGTAAAGTGGACGAAACGATAACTTGCCACCAGCAGGGACCGAGCCTGCGACCTGCGAATTCACAGGTCGCAGGTTCGGTCCCTGCCAGCGGCAAGTTATCGTTTCGTCCACTTTCTTCACATTTACATCATAATTACTACAAATAACATCCCCTATACTCTCCTTGTCTGTTAGTTCCAATTAATCTTGTGTCTAGCAAAGAAAAACACGCCCTCTCCTTCTTTCGTTCATAGGATGGAGTGGTGGATGCCATAAGGAACATGTGCATGCAATGTTCGCAATGGCAAAGGAGGTTTCTTGGCACAGCATGTTGGCACATGTGGCTACCCCGTCAGGTTAGAAAACCGTTGTTGTCCAAATGCACTGGAATAATCGTCACCACATCATAATGGAAGTGGCACAAATAGTATGTGAACAGTACTCTTGCAAGAGTAAACTGTTTGCTGCCCTGAAACCCATTTCTCAGACAATTGTAAAGCCAATGTCCTGAAGTGTTCAAATTGTAATGGACCCCACGAAGCTTCCTCAAAAGAGTGCCCAAAAAATGAAAAGAGAAATAGCTGTATTGAGACAAATGGTGAGGGATCATACATCGCATCGCGAGGCTGCCGAAACTGTCAGAAAACAGTGCATCGGCATCTGCAGCGCCCCTTCCAATGCCTTGCTTCACCACCTCCCTTGCCACCTGAACTCCTTGCAGCTGGTACAAAACAAAATACATCAAAAGGCACGGTTGCGGTGGATTTCACTTGGCCTACATTGCAGAAGCCACAGCCCATTGCACACATTGTACCGGCTGTCGCCACAGGTTGGCGACAGCCGGTACAAACCAGAACACCGTGGAAGGCATGGGCACAACTGACACAGCTTGGCCTACGTTGCCGAAGTTGCCGCAACTTGCAGATTCACAGTGCACATCAGCAACAGTGCACATTGGCAATTGCACCTCCGACTTACCAGTTGCCTGAAAAAGACAAACCAATCATCATAGTGCTTCAGTCACTGCTGGACACTTTGTGTGTTCGTCGGCAAGCTGGAATCACCATATTCTGAGTCCGTGCAACAGGTACTGGATGTTCTATGTCCAGCACTTGCAAGCCTTCAGTAGGCACCTTGACTACACTATCTACAGTGGAACCAGATACACCCGAGATCCAGCGTCCAGTACTATGGAACGCAGCAGTGTTCTTTAAGCTCACGCAAATTTCTTGTATGCTTACTTCTTTCTATCTCCCTATCTTTTCATCCCTTAGTCCCCTTCCCCCAGCGTAGGATAGCAAACCGGACGCGCGTCTGGTTAACCTTCCTGCCTTTCCTTCCTCTTTCTCCTCCTCCTTTACCAGGGCTGAGGCTTGGGCTAGTGTGTTTGTGGTTTTTCAAAAGGGGGGAAAACAGTACAAAATTTTGATGGAACACAAGACAAAGAAGGGGCGGAAAAGCTGCTGTTGTCTTGTGTTCTTTGGCTTCTTTGTCTTGACAGAACACAATACGAAGAAGATCAAGAACACAACAAAACAGCATCGTTGCCGCCCCTTTTGTCTTGTGCTTCGTCGAAATTTTGCACTGTTTCCCCTCCTTTTGAAATTGTCTATTGCCCTTTGAGACAAGAAGCTCAGGTATTTGGCATGTTGCTTGCATGGTTGGTGATTGTGGTTCAATGCTTCCCTTGGCCGGGTGTATCTGTTATTAATCCTTTGCCTTTATTCCTGCCACTCGTGTGTAAGTTTTGTTATTTTCTTTCTTCTATTTTCAGGCCTCTCCCTGTACACATTCGACGCATTGCTAAGAAACCTTCACTCTTGTCCCTGTTGTCCACATTCAACCTTCACACTGTAAAGCTAACACTAAAGGCACAAATCACAATTTAAGTTACAGACTAATGCTTGAAAGCGTCTAATAAAACGTGCATGTTTGTTGACAACACTGAGTTAGTAATGGTGAAATTGAGGTAAATGTAGGGCACAACTTGGCACTCTAGTGAGCCATTCTAGTGTTACTACTCACTTGAGCCATATCTACTAAAAAAGGATGAAGGCAAAAGAAACAGGTAGGATGCTAGCGCTGCGTCCTGAAGTCAGCAATTTGTACCAACCAGTCCAACTCTCATCCCTAATAATGGTACTAGCCCTATGACTACGACTTCGTGTTTTCGGAGTTTATTTTTCTTGAAATTCGGAGGGTGTTTTTCCGAGTTTATATTTTTGGAGGAAATTCGGCGTTTATTCCTCGTAAGTCCCCAATTCTCTGAAATTCGGTGTTTAAGTTGTTGCAATGTGTTCTTATTAAGATCATTTCCAATGAAAATGCGTTGCAGTTGCTGATAATCTTGTTTCTCCATCCTTTCTTTTTTTTTTCACTAGCTGTTTATTTACCCTGTCAATAAGGCTGTTGATGAGCACTATTGTAACTCCGTTGCGTCTACGAGAGGGTTTATTAAGCTGCGACGTCAAAGTGTACTTTCGGGGGCCGGAGCTAGTCAAGCTGCTTGTCAGCCTTTTCTTCCAGCCTCCCTCATCTTCTTGATGAAAATAAAGGACCTGTTATGGTTATTATTATACTTAATACTCTGAAATCTTAGATGAAATGATATCTGAAGACGAAAACATGTGAACAAACTAAGTGTATTTTAGATGTCTGAAAGGTTTGAACGCACAGACACATATACACACAAGTACAAATACTTGAATACAAAACACCTACGTTTGTTCGTATTACGTACAACCTTAAAGCGTGTTGTAATAGATGCAAGCATACTTTACGAGGTTGCTGCCGCTGATGGAGGTGCACTCCGTTCAATTGATTATTCTCAGCTTCGAAAATGCCCTTTGAACGTTGAAAATGCCCCATTAAAATCGGAGTTTATCGGATAAATCCAAACTGTCAAAAATTTTACTGGCGAGTGTTTATCGGATTTCTTCGGATTTATCCGAAAACACGGAGTACTACTTATGACGTATCAACTCCTCAGTACAATTCTGTCACTAGTACTGAATGACTCGTAATGAAAAGATCATTGCAGTGCATTCTAAGATGAAATGAAACAATGCTTGTAGAGTTCTACTGAATCCCAGGAATGAATAACTTTTGATCTTAATCGTGACTTTGTTTTCTCCAGAATTTTTGTTACCTGTGCACTCACGTTCCAGTAGCTTTGTTACTGTGTTGGCTTTGCTAGCTCCAAAACTCACTCTTAACTGCACATAGGAGAAAATGCTGCGTCCACGTGATGTCACCTATGCATGCGCAAATGCAGTCCAGACTGTAGCACTGGTTGTTAGGCAGTAGAGGGTGGTGAAGGCGCAACAACATTGCAGCTCCTTGCTTAGTGGTGGCCAATTTGGATTGTGCTAAGGGTCTGCGGATGCCTGAAACGGTGATATTCTACTAGCAGGAGGAGATTGATGTGTTGGTGTAACATACTTAAAGAAGAGGCACAAGGACCAGAAGGCAACGCAACAGACAAGCACAAATCTGTTGCACTTGTCTGTCGTGTTTCCATCTGGTCCTCGTGTTTTTTGCACTGCCTTTTCTTTAAGACATTCTACCGCTAAGCCTTTTCTTGGCATTGAAACAAGCACTGTGAGGTTTCTGGAATTATTTTAAACATTCTACACTGACTTAATATTTGCCTTTAGTGTCTCACTAAATGTTCGAGCAGTGTTTGAGCTACGTTTGAGTAATGCAAATGAAGCTTGGGGCATAGGTCAAGTAATTGCAGATCGGTTCTGCAGCATGTCGCAAGCTGGCAGAAGGGTTAAGAGAAGGAGATTGACAACCACCCATTTGTAGCCACAAGGAAATCCACACGGAAATCTGTATGGATTTTCTTGAGCTGCGTTTGAGTCACAAAATTGCTACAAACGGTTGGTTGTCTGTTTCCCTCTCTCAGGTCAGGTGATTGTGTCTGCAAAGTATGAAGTGACTGTTGCACAAAAATGGTTCAAATTTCAAACAGAAATACATGTGCCCTTTTTCTTGAGAAAGCTGGGCTTCGAGACAGTGTCAAGGTCGCATGCGTTGCCAGCTAGTAACGTCATAGACCATAGCGCATGACTTGATCAGCAAATAAAGAGGTCACAGTGCCACCTTGGACATGGAAGTAAAATAGAAAGACAAGAAGAAAAAAACGGGGTGGGGCTCTTCTTGCCTCTTGGTGGCATGGTAACAGGACACTAACGTGGCTGCTCATAGGTGCCTCCCTGTCCAAAATTTGCAATGAGGCTCATTTTAGGACACTAATGTTTTCACAGTTTGCAGCGACCTATACAAAAGATGCAGTATAATTCATGCTGTGGCTCGTAACAGAGCAGTTCCATCATTCTTACGTAATTATGTAAACTGCTAAATAGGGGTGTGCGAATATTCAAAATTTCGAATATTTTTCGAATAGTGTTTGCTATTCGATTCGCTTCGCACTGGAATTTACTATTCGAACTATTCGAACTTCCCAAAAACAAATACAGTCAACGTCCGATTGAGAGTGACCCCTTCAGATTTTCGGTATGCTTCACCTCATTACATTTTCGTATTGCGGCAAAGCTGTTTTTCAAGCTCCGTTACGGCCGAACTTTGCCAAGACACACTCTACGTCCGATTGGAAGTGGTCCCTAGATTTTTAGTATGCTTCACCTCATCACACCCCGGTACTGCGGCAAAGCTGCCTTTCAAGCTCCGTTACGGTCGAACTTAGCCAAGAGGCAGTCAACGTCCAATTGGAAGTGGCCCCTAGATTTTCAATATGCTTCACCTCATCACACCCCGGTATTGCGGTAAAGCTACCTTTCAAGCTCTACTACGGTCGCAAATGTATTAACTCGAGAAAACGCTGGTTCCAACATGTAGATGAAAGATCTGGCAGAGGTGGGGGCTCAATTAATGCTGTTTTGGAGCTGAAATTTGGGCAGGAAGGCCGAAAAAATCGAAAGCCGAAGCTTTTTAGCATCCAAAATTTCAAATGTTGTTATATATCGACGTCTACGAGGCAGATTTGGAACTCCGGACTTGAAGGCCGCCACATCACTTGGGCTTCCACAGAAGTTGAAAGAGGAGGAGAGGCTGAGGAAATGGCATCTTTGCCTATCACGTGTAAAGTGTTGTCAGCAACACTTTGGTTGCACCAAATCATGTACATAAATAGAATTCGGCCTCTACATTGCCCCATTCTTGATAAGACAACTATGAAACACCACCCCGCCAGTGCTTCATCAACCTAGCGAAAAGAAACTTTCATGTTGCTATCTCATAAGAATATGCTTAGGAATCCTCTCTAATTGCAATTTCGCTTCGAAGTATTCGAAAAATTTTCTAGAAGTATTCGAGAAATATTCGATTCGATTCGCACTCACACTTCAATATTCGAATTCGCTTCGCGCCCAAAATTTTGCTATTCGCACAGCTCTACTGCTAACCAAGAGCACTGGTATCTAACACCTTACTGTAAGTCTCAGGGAGCTTCAGAAAATGGGGCTGGGCATTAGTAAAAGCCAGAAAACCATTTAGTGTCGGTATAAATTTGCGGTACTATCTGGCCATTGTATCTTTACACACAAGATTTTGTTGTCACGGGAAAAGAGATGTTTAATTTAGGCGATGATTTAACATTTCATTCCTAGGTTGTGCTGCAAAGGAACGAGTACAAAAGAATCCTAAGGAAACAGTATACTAGCTACAGTAAAGCAGAGTTAACAGAATGTCATAAATTTGTTTCGATCATTTTTCTTTCTGGACTCAAAACACTGAGCTGGTCAGGTTTCGTTACAATGATCTACAAAGAACGAGCAGCTTTAATCGGGTGTGTACGTGCACAGCATATTCAGCAGAACGACATGTTTAAGATAAGTTTAGAATGTATTCAAATTAGAAATACTTACTGTACTCAAACTACACAGTGAGTTGTGCGGGAAGCATTAGTGCACTATATTAATTTAGATGGCCTGGTGTTTAACGAGCACTCATACACTCACTCTGGGAGTGTACATAGTTTCCACCACGGAGCAAGAATTTTTGAGGCGAAACTGCGCTCGCTGGGGCGTCCTAATAAAGTCCGCTAGCGGAGAGGGAGAAAGAAAATTACACCATCTCCCACTAAAGGGGACCATGAGGCGATGCGAAGCCGGAGCACTTGCACGATCGCGTTCCGTTGGCGTTCGTTGGGCATGCTACCGACCTCGCGTCGTGGAACGCGAAGAGGAACGCTACGCGCGTCGTGTCTTCCCTCTAGCCTTGCCGTTAATTCTCACAGGGCGAGCGGGGAACGCGGTCGTCAGGCGCGCGAGGGGGGAGAGTAGGAGAGAGAGGGGACGCGCATGCGCTTGCGCTCATCGCGGCGTTGCGCAGGAGAGGGGCTCACCATCTCCCGCTAAAGGGGACCGTGAGGGATGCGAAGCAGCGTTTCGACATGTCGAGCCCGCGTTTCTGAGGGGGTGTGGAGAGGGGGAAAGGGGGAGAAAGGAAGTGGAGAGGAGGTGTGTGGAGAGGGTTTGTGCATGCGCAGTGAGGGTGGTCACGCCGCACACCACCACCACCACCGGTTTGAGCTCCGCCATGAGATGCTTCGCATCTAAAATGTGCGCATCGCGCTCTCCGACGAAGCTTGCCGGCTCAAGGCCATTCGGCGCCGATTTGCCATTTGCGCTTTACACCCACTTGGGCTTTACGCCCAAGTGGGTGTGCTTTTTGTGCGGTCTCGCCGGCTCCATATTTTTCCGTAAATTAAAGAAAAAAAATGGCTTCACATACAGGAAAATTACCTGATTGAGACATCTTGTAGAACGCGAAATCTATAATTTCTGGTAACGTGAACTAGGTTAGGTATAATTTTTAAGGCGAAAGCCTTAGATGACTCATCAAACGCGAAAAAGGACCGTCGGTGTCGCCGTCCCGCATCGGCGGTGTTTGGAGAAACGGAATCCGGGAGATTTACTCAACGGGGGGGGGGGGGGGGGGGGAGGGGTACAAAATATTTGCGAACCGCGGGGGGGGGGGTGTACTGCAATAGCAATTATATGTACATTAGGCAGTTTTAGAACAGCGTACGCAAAGCTTTGCGCTGGCTTTTAGCGCAACTGCGCCTGCGCGTGCGTCGTACGCTAAGCGCTTGCGGGCTCCCGGTAAGTGACGGAAATAGCGGGCCGCAAACGCTAACGCTAACTTAGCGTACGCAATTCTAAAACTGCCTACTGTCAGCGAGATTTTGCGGTTGCCGCTGATCTGTACAGAGTCCAAACCGATAACATCGCTTACGCATCGTCTGTTTCACGTGCGAGTAAATGCGCGCTAGCGCTAGGGACCAACGCGGTTGAAGCAGAGATGAAACGACCCGGCCGTCACCGTCGCGCGAAGGGCACATGCGATAACATCGCTCCGCGTGCGAGGCCTGTCGTTGCTTGCTTACCAGTTATTTCGTCGGGCAAGGGACCATAAGGGGCGCCGTTGAGACGGGGACGGTCGCGAGCGCTGGCGTATGCGCTATCTCGACAGACATCGGCTACCCTTTTAAGTGCTGGACTGCGGCGCAAAGTGCACAGCTACTGTTATGTTTGCCGCTCATAAGTCGATCCTGCAGACGGGACGGCGCGGCACGGTACGTCGTACAAAGCTTCTTTCTCGGCTCTCCCCCAGCCTGGTCTTTTGCTGTGCAATTATCAAGAGAAAGCAAACGGCTTCCTTTGAGCAAGCTTGTCTACCACGATGGCCGGCATGGGTTGCGGTCAAGCGACCGTTCTCAGAGGTCGGCGGCCCGAATGTGTGGGAAAATGAGGAGGACATCCCCGGCTCTATGCCGTCGCTCGAGGCGACAGTATGCGTGACCCCCGACCGACATGTGCTTTCGCAACAATGCAAGGTCGAATGCGTGGGAGGCAGGGTCACGCAAACGCCTTTTCTTTCCCGGAACCATTTAACGACTGGCCCCGCGGGTTCAACTCGATGAGTACGGGAAAATGGCGTGAATGCACCTGGGCTAAGATACCGATGTATTTCGACCGTGAGAATCCCTGAGAGCGTGGGAAGGAGAAAGAGAGCCATGATGGGAAAGAGTGCCAAAACGCCTGTCTGCACTGTAAAGAGACTGCTGTCGAGATTAGGGACAGCCCAGTAGGGAGTGGCTCAATCAGAGAATGAACGGATTGGATAAGGGAATGTCGAGGCGGACCACCAGTGAGCACCTCCCCCTTTTCTTTGTTACCGCAAGGTACTTAAGACTGGACGGAATTCGTTTCCCTTCAGTCTAGGCTGTAATCACTTAGCTGATCGATCAGTAATACTCCGTACGATGCAACTTTCGTCTGGGCCGTAACCACTCGGTGGTCGAACAGTGAGACTCGGTTCTTCGTATGCAGTAACAGTGTTCTAGGCTCTAACTTAAGAATAGTTAATTAGAAGAGTAAGACGCTGTTGATGTCTATGTTATCATCAGTGTGCTTCGGCAAGATGTACATATGACTGTAAATATTTCGCTGCAATATACCTTCAAGTTTTTATTACCTCCAACCTGCCTCCTGCTTCATTGACGTCGATCATCTCCTTGACGGGACTTCAATCCACATCAAGGAGAAAACGAACAAGAAAAAACATAACTGCTACTTCATGCGCAATGAAACTGAGCTGAACCTTTCTACCATCGTTAAAAAGAAGAAGAATCCTTTCTACTACGTGGCCAGACAACTTTGCTCATGTGGCCAGACAAAGCATTGGACGCGCGGGGCAAAACTGGATTTCCGGGAGATTTCTCTATGACCCGTACAACCGGGAGAAACGTTCAAAATCCGGGAGTCTCCCGGGTAATCCTGGAGACTTGGCAGGTATGCGTCATCATAGGACATCGTCGCTTTGCATTGTCTTCGTGATCTGTGGTCCGATCACGGAGGCAGTGCAATACCAGGTGAGGTGCAAAAAGCTTGTAATGCCTCCGATCCTGGAGGCAGTGCAAAACGGCATCAGGTGCAGAGATCTTTTGCGCGGGGCTGGCGCAGGATAAACACATCGACTGAAGAAAAAGAAGATGGCTTTCGCCTTCGTGTTGTCTTAGTCTAATGCATGGAACCCTGTGAGTTTTTCAATCAATGGTGGGACTTACTCTCCGAGAAGTGCTTCTCGCAAACGTAGTCACAAGGCGTGAGCTCTCGATCTTTCCTTGGTATGGCACGAGCCCACACTTCCAACCTCACCGGGTCACCAGGAACTTTGAAGGTTGCGTACCTACTCCTTGCAGGATGCGTACCCACTGTTGCAGTTCGGTACGACATATTTCCGCCCCATCCTAAAGGAGCACTGGTGGAAATCTGCAAAGTGCCCACATTTGTTTACAGAGCAATACTTCTTTCTAAGTGCCTTTGTTGCGGCGGGAAAATGTGTCTGCAAAGATCGAGAAGTCAGCACCGCTGGCACAACGCGGAAGCCACTGGGTGCGCTAAGGAGACAGAAAGCCTGCAAATCGCGAAAGAATGTGCGGCAGCTTGCCCGTGCAAATTGGGAACTTTCCCTCCCAAGGCCATATACGCAAGCGTGCGCACAACATGCAAGCGAGGGGCCCATGCATGAGGCAGACGTCGTCTGCTCAGGGGCCACAACTAGCTGCTCGTTTCAAGCGCTGCACGGCGTATAATTTGGGCAATATCTATTAGTAACTGCAGCTAAAATATCTCTCAGATCTATCAATTGGTGTCACAGAAAGAAATCTGAGAAATTTTGCAATGTATGAGGCGGTATCACGATTTTTATACGTCGCGTCCATAGAAGAACATGTAAACGATGGCAACACGTCGGAAGCGTCATCTGTCGTGCTGCGGCGAAAACCCAATTTTCTCCGTGACGCTATTGCGCCGCTCTCACGCGCTGCGGCGACCAAGCAGTTTCTCCTCCTCAAATACTTCGTTCTCCATGGTTTCAACCGTTAGAAAAGTGGAATGTTGGGCCAGTTGGTGTTTGGAAATTAATATCATTTGCAAAATATGAAATGACATGGTGTCTCCCAGACTGAAGTAAGCAAAAAACAGCTTGTGAAACGCTAGAAGCATTTTTTTATCAGGCAAGCAGGTGAGGAGTGTGTAAGGGACATATTGATTGCGCTATGCAATGCTGAAATGACATTTCTGTCGCACCTGGTTTAATAACTTCAAGTTTGATAATCTAGATTGGTCGTTG
This sequence comes from Rhipicephalus sanguineus, assembly GCF_013339695.2. Taxonomy (NCBI): domain Eukaryota; kingdom Metazoa; phylum Arthropoda; class Arachnida; order Ixodida; family Ixodidae; genus Rhipicephalus; species Rhipicephalus sanguineus. The sequence continues at coordinate 6,505,042 of NC_051183.1, forward strand.
TGACTGTGCAGCTGCGCAGCTTGTTGATATTTAAAGGGACACTAAAGGCAAATAACAATTTATGTCAGAGCTCAATGTATGACAACGTCTAAAACAGCAATATTATCAACAGCTGTGCCCTACTTACCGAGAAATTAAGCTAAATGAATCACACGATGAGCGCCACGAGCGGCAAATTTTCAAAATGGTCTCGATGACGTATGAGAGTCTGCCTACAATTAATCACTAGTAATCAAACTAGCAGCAATAAAAAAAAAACACGGTTGATCCCTCCGTCATAGGAATCGGAATAACACGAAAGCAAAGCGTGCCCTTACAGAAGTAACTGAATGCTTACTGTACATTGATATAAGAGAGGATGCAAAATGTATATTGATGTCTGGCAGCTAATGACACCGTTTAACGTGTATGCGCCCACTTTCATGATTGGTGGTACATCTCCATCCCGACGACTAACGTCCATGTTAAATGATTAAACAAACACTTGTGGTAGCTGTAGTAGTGAACGGTGAAAGCGTAATCAGTGAACCAGGCGTGATAGCCAGAAGAGCGTCGCATTTTGGACGCAGAACTTGGTCGCCATCCCGCGGCATGTTAAAATGTGATTGAACACCACGGCCGGACTAGAGGGAAACGCAAAGCGCGTCGTGCCGCCCCGGTAGCCCGGCCGCGATTTTTCTCGGGGCGAGCGCGTGAGCATGGAACGCGGTGTTACAGCCAGGTGAGGCAGGCGCGCGTCGCAGAGCTATTTTTGGTTTGTATTAGCGTGATGCTGAGCGAGGCCGACGCTTCTATGACGCTTGGGCAAAGGTCGCCACCTCGCGGTGTGTTAAGGCATTGACAAAATTGAACTATTGAAAACGCGCCGAATGGAACGGACACGTAACGCGTTGTAGGTGCTAGTCGCGGAGGCCACAGCAATGACGAATTACTTTACCTTACCACTCCCAGAGGTCAACACCACCCAGCCGACCGGGAGAGTGGTAAATATAAAAGACGCGTTCGTAAAGCTTCCAGAGTGTGACCGTGGCGTAGTGGTAATAAAGGAAAAAAAAAAAAAAAAAAAAGACCGTGGCGTAGTGGATAGCGTGCCCGGCATCTGTTGCGGACCGAGCGGTCGTGGGTTCGATGCCCATTGACGGTACCTTTTTTTCTTTGCTTTCCGATTGCGTATATTTCTTCAACGTCATTTCCGTGACGAAAATACGTCACTGAAGTCTTGGTGGACCCCGGCATAAAACAGTTTCGTGTTCAAAGAACCTTCCGTGCATCAAGAGACGTAATAAAATGATGTTTTTTTCGTTTCTGTTTGATTCATGGAAAAAGAACCTCTTTGGCGTTGCCATGGGGAACGGCGCGCGTGGTTCAAAGATTCCATTTTCGCTGAACTAGCCGAACTGCGCTTCGCCCGGCGCCCTGCTTCGCTCACGCGGTCGCGTCTCAGTGGTAGTTTCGGTATCGCGTACTGCCGCGTGTGTCTTGCGCACTCATGAAAGTCGCTCTGACAGTAAGTTCGACAAAATGCCGCATGCATGTGATGTTGCCGGATGCCCGAATGGTGCACGCCGCCAGCACACGCCAGCGCGCAGTAAAGGCGGGGAACGTTGGGCACGGCAGCAGTGACGTGTGAAAGACTGATTTTAGGCGGGTGATTTGAAGTGCGCTAACGCGATGTGGACCACTAAAACGTGATTTTATTTCAAAATAAGCATTTCCTTGGCACAAAAGTAGCACTACGAGGTTTCTGGACCGCTATTTCAACAATCAACGTCGACTTAATATTTGCCCTTAGTGTCCCTTTAAACCTGTGGATCTGCCTTCAATAAAATAATTTGTGAGTTTGCGCCTGCGTTCGTGCATTCCTTTCCCTTGTGCTGTTTTGTTGCACTACTTACGATGATATTAGTTTCAACCCTTATCAGAATGTGCCTGCCACAGAATGTGAGCCGTGGAGGTCTTGAGGCAAGTGTAATCTGTTTACGCTGAGTATATTAGAGTCCAGCCATTATGGCTGTAGTGCACTTACATCACTTCTGCCTTCATGTTTCATCTTACAATATATGTTGTGATACAATAATAGCCTGATTCCGAAATTCTCTTTCTTTCTTCCCTTGATTCACAGCACTGAGGCAATTCACAGCAAATTTGCACATTTTCAGTTTCGTTACAAGTGTGCACAAAACAAAATGTGGATTTATGTTCTTGACAGTTCCTCTACTGCTACTTCCTGCAGCCTGTGGGTGGGGTATTTGAAAAATTATTATACACAAAACATTGTGGCAACAGTAATGACCACTCACCACAAATATATTGTTATAAGAGAGAGTAAAATTGATTCAGGCACAGATCCTTTAGAGTTAGCATAAAAGCTACATGTGCTCACAATGTGCAGGGTCGACCACACCTAAGGTGAACACCTCTTTAGTTATCAAGCCGGTAAACCTACCAATGTTAATTCTTCTTCACAAGGGAAAGGTCCGTTATATGATGTCGAATCAAAGTGTTGATTAACACAATAATTTTCCGAGTTATGTATTAAAGGGGCCCTGCAACGCTTTTTCAGCATGGTCAGAAAACGCTGTTTATCGATAGTCAAGGCACCCGAGAAAATGTGAGACAAATATTATAGCGCAGCACGCAGCCTGGGATTTACAATAAATTATCAGTCAGCAGGGGCGTAGCCAGAAATTTTTTTCGGGGGGGGGGGGGGGGGTTCCACCATACTTTATGTATGTTCGTGCGTGCGTTTGTATGTGTGCGTGCCTATATACGCAAGCAAAATTGAAAAATTTCGGGGGGGTTTGAACCCCCCCCAACCCCCCCCCCCCTTGGCTACGCCCCTGTCAGTCAGCTAAAAATCACTTCCTCTCAACAAATGACGCTATTTACACTGTGTCATTGACTCAAGTTCCACGCCATTGGCTGATTTGAACATGGCGCGCTCGGTAGTTACTGCGGGCGCCACGGGAGGCCGTCACTTGCCTGCTCCTTTTTCCGGTGACTCTAGCTCATTTATTGCTCTTTTAGTAAAGCCATTCGATGGCTACTTGGAAAAGTGTTGCAGGGCCCCTTTAAACATAGGCTTCTGTAAGGTCCTGAATACTACTTAGGTGCACCTTAGATGTGAATGACCCTGCATAATGTGTAAACAGGGGGTGGGTGCTCGAGCCAACGTTTCGACAAGTGGACTTGTCTTCTTCAAACGTTGGCTCGAGCACCCACCCCCTGTTTACGAATTTTTTCATCGCAGCTTCCATCTTCCACTTCCTGCCGTTTTTTGGATTTCCTGCATATTGTGGTCATTTACTAGTAGCACTACTGAAAGTAGATGGCAGCCTTTATCTTTTGGTACGGTAAATGTTCTATTTGGAACCACATGTTGCAGTAACACATGCATAATCGTGAAGTGGACACTTCTTTTCCTTACAGTCTTTGTGGACCTGCAGCATCAAAACCAAATATTTTGTCCTCAAGTTCTTCCCTCTGGAAAAAAGGGAAAACAACGTTCTTACAACCATTCTTTGTGACTCTGAAATGTGCTCTCTGTAGGCATGCAGCCTTCACTTGGGTTTAAATTATGGTGCATATTAGTTTTAGTACAGGTCAAAATTTGCAGAAAGTTTCAGAGGTCACATGTCCTTGAACCTGTATGATGATTACAGGCCCGTAGACAGGGAAGCCCCCCCCCCTCCGGAATTTTGGTGACGTAGGTGTTTTTACCACAAATAAATAATGAAAATACGTGTTTTTCTGAAATAGTCAAGGTTTTCAGCAAGTGCCCCCCCCCCCCCCCCGAAAATAATTGCTGGCTATGGGCCTGGATGATTAATTAATGTGTGGTGAAAATGTCTTTCAGTGATATGGTTTCTCTGTTGCCTGTAAAGAAGTGTTGTATATTGGTGGGCCAATTACATTCATTAATTCGGAATTTTATGCTGAAGGTCACAGCATTGTAAAGATTGCAGGATAAATGAAAAGATTTTGCGCAGCAGTACATGTGCAAAACCATATGACTGCATGGTGCCAGGTGCAGTACCTCAGTGGAGACTGTGTTACTTCAGAAACAGCTTTCTAGCTCCAATTATGTTTAACTGTAGATAATGTGTTTAGAGGTTAATGAGCTTCCTCACTTGCGTCTGAATAACTCGTTTTCTTCTTCCACAAAAAATGAAGGGCAGCATGCAGAAGTAGAAGATATTCATGCAAAAGATGGTCCCAGCGCCAACTCTTCTCTCTTCATGTCTGGAATATTCACAACAAGGCTTTGTCATAGCAGGAGCATAAGATCGCATAGACATATATAATTTTTTAAATTTATACATACTGCAGGCCATGGTTGGGCCCGAGCAAGAGTGAGAAAACAAATGTACTACACAGAGTGCTATGAATGGTACATTATTGCTATGCTGATTTAGTGCAAATTAAATTCACACCATAGAGCAAGGCAAGGCCAATCAGCCCTACTGAACAGTACATTAAGTGCACAAGGCAATATCGATGTTACACTGTTTCGCACTCGTGCATGCATGTAATGGTGCAGTAAAAATTAGCTGGAAGATTCATCAGTTATACCTTTAGTATATTAGCATCCAAAATATGGCATTTGTATACGCAGATAGTGTCTCTGAACCTTATGAACAATGTTCATAATACAAGTGTGATAGAAATGCCTCACAGTGATGCTGAATTCTGCACTGTGATGGCGGGATATAAAACTTTAAATTACATGTCTGATACTAGTGCAATTGCATTACAAACAGGTTAAAAACATTTGTTAAATAATATGTGCATTTTCTGAGTAAGCATGCATAAAATTGAATATGCATTACTGTTGCCCCTCTCAGCTGCTATGACATGTTACTGCTGAGCCCAAGGAGATAGGAATAGAATTCTTGTATTCTGTTCTTAGGAATGAAATGCTCGTGCTTTAAGTTAAGCTCACTTTGGGTGGTCACAATCAGTTTGCAGTTTTCTCCCGTAGCATATCTCACAGCTGTTAGAGTATCAATTCGTTGTCACTCACAAATCACAGGTCGCTGAATCGTTTGTACCAGTGCCACTTGAATGCTTGAGCTGTGCAATATAATTCTGAAGACCCCACCTTGCAACGGGGGGACTCACCAGACCAAGTGTTGCTTTAAACAAGCCTGCACATAAGCACACACACACAGACGTAAGTATTGTTTGTAGAGGCAGGGTTTCCTATTTGTACCCTACAGTGTCTTTAGTCTCACGCTGAAAATGAAATGTTGCGCATTGAGATTTCGTGAAGGTGCAGATGGCATTGAAACATATTGGTAATACTTGTGCAACAGAGAGGCATGAACCAAGATCTCTGTAATATCGAGCGCATTCCCGCGTGTAAACGGAGAATGACAGCGAGCGCGACCAGCCAACACGGACTCCGGTGACCAACTGCTTTATTTCAGTATCAGTTCGCGCGCTCCGCGAACTGCGCCATTAACGCATGATGTGGCGCCATCTGTCGTGCTCCTCTGCGAAGTGCATGGCGAGCCGTCACACTCCTCCCCACCCACACTGGAAAACACTGGTCTAGGGCGCTCACGGCGAATAGCGCACCACGGCACGTCTTGCTCTTGAGCTTCTTCGGAATGGTGGTGTTTGCGGTTCAGACGAGGAGAGCGCTGAAGCATCTGGCACGTCTTCTGCTGAACCCTTCCTAGGTTGAGCTTCATTCTGTACAGCTTCGTCCAGGCCGTTGGCGTTCAGATGAGGTTGTCCAACGTCGTTCTGTTGGTCATGTGCACTCATATCACGCGGACAGGTCTGCGCCTCCGCCACAGCATCCGAAAGCGCGTCAGGTATAGCGAAATCAGGGCGCAAATGCTCCTGGTGTCGCCTCCAGAGTCGACCATCTCGCAGTGTGACGTCAGCGATGTGATCGCCCGACGTGGACGTCACTGTCGCAGGAACCCAGGGAGGACCGTCTCGAAAGTTACTCGCATAGACAGCGTCCCCCGGTTGCGCAATTGGCATCGGGTGGACGTTCTTCTCATGCGCTACCTTCTGCCGGATCTGCTTTGTCAGGACTCTGGACCTCATGTCGGGATGTAAAAGAGTTAAAGCTGTCTTCAGCTTACGTCCCATCATCAACTCGGCCGGTGAGCATCCCGTGGTCTCATGCGGCGTTGATCTGTAGTTCAGAAGGACGCGTGCGATCTGGCAGTCGAAGCTTCCACCCACTGCCTTCTTCAGCTTTGCCTTGATTGTTTGTACTGCACGCTCTGCAGCACCATTCGAAGCGGGATGATATGGTGGTGTCAGCACATGCTTAATGCTATTTCGCTGGAGGAATTCCTTGAAACTGGCACTCACGAAGGCTGACCCATTATCCGACACGATTACGTCCGGCAACCCATGGGTGCTAAACATGGTGCGCAAGCACGGAATAGTGGCATCCGTCGATGGTGTGGTCACAGGAACGACTTCTATCCATTTTGAATAAGCATCAGTCACAATCAGCAAGTACCGATTTCTGAGAGGTCCGGCAAAGTCAATGTGAATTCGCGACCACGGCCTCTCAGGAAACGGCCACGGCGTCATTGCTACTGGCCGCGTGGTTCTCTGGTTCTCCTGGCACACGCGGCACTGACGCACTGTATTGGCGATATCATCATCCAGGGTAGACCACCACACATGACTACGAGCCACCGCTTTCATTTTTGAAATGCCAGGATGGCCTTCATGGAGCAGGTGCAGCACCTGCGGTTGCAGAGTAGTAGGAACTACCACGCGTGACCCTAGCAGAATACAGTTTTCTTGCACGCTCATTTGCGTACTCCGATGGGCATACAGTTTCAGCGCCGGTTCCCGCAGCTCTTTTCCAGCCCACAGTGCTTCACGAACCTTTGCCAACACAGGATCTTTGGAGGTCGCCTCAGCCACAACAGACGGTACCAAGACCTTGGGATACGCAGCCTCGAGCATGAACACGTCTGCTGGCTGCTCGACGGTGTGTTCAGAGACAGGCAGCGGCAGTCGACTCAAACAGTCAGCGTTCGTGATGCTCGATCCCGGTCTGAACTTCAGCTTGTAGCTGTAAGCCGCCAGCATCAGTGACCAGCGCAGCACTCGCGGTGAGCATGTCGCAGGCACAGGTTTTTCAGGGGCGAGCAAGCCAAGCAAAGGCTTGTGATCGGTGACCGCTTCGAACTCGCGGCCCCATACATACTGCCGAAACTTGGTCACCCCGAACACAAGGGCGAGAGCCTCTTTGTCCAGATGACTGTAGTTGCGCTCAGCCGGCGCGAGACTCCTCGACGCAAAAGCAATCGGCCGTTCGGTGCCGTATTCATCGCGGTGGGCCAGAACAGCACCTACACCATACGGAGACGCATCGCAGATCAGCACCAGGGGCTTCTTGGGATCGTAGTGCACCAGAACAGCTGCCGATGCGAGTAGCTCCTTGCTTTGTTGAAAAGCTTGTTCTTGGTCGTCTCCCCACACCCATGGTGCCTTGGCTCCAAGGAGTTGATTTAGAGGATGCAACACGTTGGACAAATCGGGTAGGAAACGCCGATAAAAGTTCACTAGCCCAAGATAGCTCTGCAGTGATTTGACGTCACTCGGTCTTGGCGCCTTTAGCACAGCCTCCGTTTTCTCGGGATTTGGGTGAAAACCCGCAGATGTAACGACATGGCCCAGGTATTCGACCTGTGGGGCAAGAAACACACACTTGTTCAGCTTGAGCTTCAGTCCAGCCTCCTTCAGGCGCCCTAGCACTCGGGCCAGGTTTTCCAGGTGATCCTGGTCGTTGCGTCCCGTCACCAACACGTCATCGAAATACACAACAACGTGTCGCAGCCCCTGCAGAAGGTTGTCCATCTCCCTCTGGAATATCGACGGTGCTGAGGTTATGCCGAAGGGTAAACGGGTGTACTGGTACAAACCTCTCGGTGTGTTGATTGTCACCAGCTTAGTTGACTCTTCAGCAAGCGGCACTTGTAAATATGCATCCTTCAGGTCAAGTTTGGTGAATTTCTCCCCACCACTTAGCTTGGCGAACAGGTCCTCAACACGGGGTATGGGGTAATTCTCTGGCACACTTACTGGGTTCACTGTGACCTTGAAATCCCCGCAGATACGAATCTGCCCGCTTCGTTTCAAAATGGGCACAATCGGTGCCGCCCACTGAGACGTCTTCACAGGTCGCAGCACGCCTGTGCGTTCCATTCGAAGCAGCTCCTCATTTACGCGATCCAGCATCGCGAACGGGACAGGGCGAGGTTTAAAGAACTTGGGCTTCGCATTATCCTTAAGGGTGATCTTTGCAGCGACGCCCTTGAAGGTCCCCAGTTCGTCGTCAAAGACAGTGCGGTACTCCGCAATAACGTCCTGAATGGACGACACTGCGTTGACATCCGTTGTGCTGCGAAGTTCTATTCCCAGTCCTTTCATCCAGCCCCGCCCCATGAGGGATGGGCAGCGGCCCGAGACGACGTGTAGCAGATCGTCGCACTCGTGGCTGCCAAGCCGCACGGTCACGGCTAGGGTTCCTTTGACAGGAGTGAGCTCGCCCGAATAGCTTTTCAACAGGACAGTTGACGGTTCCAGGCGCGCAGACTGGAACTTGCGGCGAAAGGTGTCCTCCGAGACAACCGACACACTCGCACCTGTGTCAAGCTCCATCAGCAGCGAAATTCCATTCACGGAAACTTCGGCACGGAACGGCTGCGTGTCCTCAGCTCCTTGCAGTTTCCACATTTCGTACACTTGGGGCGCATCGAGCCGCTTTTCTGCTCCGTCGCCCCCGGTGTCGTCCACGGCGTGCACAGATTTTTTCTTCCCAGCCGGCGGCGCCTGTCCTTTGGTGTTCGTTACACTTTTCTTCCCCTTACACACACGAGAGAGATGGCCTTTGAGCCCACACTTGTGGCACACACTGTTCAGATGACGGCACTGCGTCGCCAGATGCTCGCCACCGCAGCGAAAGCACACAATTGCCATTCCTTCCCTCCTCGGCTTCGACGAACCACGTGACACGGCGTTCGTCGGCGCGACGAATGGCACCGGCGCCATCGAAAGCGCGCGCGAATCCTTGCTCGCCGCCTCCATGGCAATGACGGTCTTCTTCGCCATGTCTAGCGTCAAGTCCGGTTGCTCCAACAGTCGTCTCTGTACAGCTTCATCGTTGATGCCCGCCACAATGCGGTCACGCAGCATCCTGTCACGAAAGGTGCCAAACCCGCAGTCGTCAGCGAGTTTGTTCAAAGACGCAAAGTAGTCCGCAGCCGTTTCACCCGCCTGTCGTGTTCTAGAGTTGAACTTGAAAGTAGCAACGACTTCCGACGGTTTTGGCGAGAAATGCTTCCCAAGAACATCAAAAATGGTCGTCAAACTTGCGTCGCACGGTTTCACAGGCGCCAGTAAGTTCCGAAGCAAGGTGTATGTGGCCGGGCCACAACACGTGAGTAAGACAGCTCTTTGTTTGTCGTCCGGTACGTCGTTGGCAATAAAGTACTGCACAGTTCGCTCTCGGTATTCTTCCCAGCTCGTCTGCGCGTCGAACGGCTCCAGCTTGCCGACGCCAGGCATTTCCGAAGTGCAGGAAACGCAGCCCAGGGCAGCAGCGGCACTAGAACGAACAGCCTCCACGCAGCTCAACGCGTCTTCCTCGTCGCCATTGTAATATCGAGCGCATTCCCGCGTGTAAACGGAGAATGACAGCGAGCGCGACCAGCCAACACGGACTCCGGTGACCAACTGCTTTATTTCAGTATCAGTTCGCGCGCTCCGCGAACTGCGCCGTTAACGCATGATGTGGCGCCATCTGTCGTGCTCCTCTGCGAAGTGCATGGCGAGCCGTCACAATCTCGCATAATGCACACACTGGCTGACTGTTTTATTCTGCAGGGTGAACATAGTGTGCTAGATTTTACAGCCCATTTGAAGTGCCTGTGCTCCCACGTAAACTCTTATTTGTGACTCAAAGAACACACTGTATTTCGCGCTGTGTTTGTCTTGTATAGGAAGATGCTCGTGCAGTTAAAGGGCCACTCAGTGAGCAATGGGGTAAAAAGCCACAGCTGTAAGATTAACAAACGGAGGTACAGTGTTCTAGACAAGAGAACAAACAGGACTATACTCGTTTACAACCCAAGGAAAAAAAAATTGCAGTGGCTTAGCTCGACTATGCCAGCACATACGTAGCGTTAGCAAAGGTTCAGCTGATTATTCTTAGCTTTCTAGATTGTCTAGGAATATTAGCCTTCTTCTGTTCATTCTTCGTACGCTCAACCGCTAATTGCCAGGCAACTACTTCGGGATCCGATGAGATAAGCTTCTCGGCTCTTCTGCGCCGTTGAGCAGCATTTGCGCTTTCCTTCTCCGTGGCGTTACCCACCTGCAAACGCCAGTCAGAGGCGCTATCAAGCGGCTTCAGCACAGTGTCAGACGGCGACTGGACAGCGAAAGCGAATAGATGCGCGCGCGCTAGTGCCAATACGTCTGCCAAGGCTACGACGTCACTCCTTTGGAAAGCGCAGACCGGCGGCGGCGAGTCGCGCGCGGCGGTGGCGGAGAGCGCGTGAGATGCCGGCTCCGGTGAGCCAGCTGTGTGACATCACTGATCCTCGCGCATGCGCAGCACGGCTCATGACGATCCACGCGAAGTCGGCTCCGGCTAGGCAAGTGTAGCTAACGCTACAAAATGCAAGCTCCGCCCACAGAACTGCGGTGTGCCTGCCCTTCACGCGTGAAAAACAGTCGTGCCGGCTTGTTCTCTTGAACCGTAAGTATGTTTTCTCAGCTAATGTAAATACTACACGTAATAAGAAATAAAGATTCATCATTACTACACAAAACATTGCGTTTGGCTGAGCAGCGATGCCAGACGCTTATGAAATTTACCAGGTCATTCAAGTTTCTGACTAACCAGTGACGCAAGCATGTGTCTGTATTGGAAAGTTATCAAAAACACTTGATATTAATGAAGCAAAACTGCTAGCCGGCCTAGATGGAACGAATTCATTGTAGTACTTGCGCGGGAACAAACGGGGACGAAGAAAGGCACACGGACAAGCGCAATCTAACAACTGATTTATTTCTGAAAAAAGCGTTTGCTTAAAAGCCCAACGTGATCTGCGCGCTTCCGCCAGAGAGCACACACCATCCGCGCATACAACAATCAATGGACCACAATTCCCGAGATCATCGCGTCCACACACACACACGAAGCACCTACATCGACAAAATGAAAAGGGAACGTCATTAAAGATACGCGGACAGCAGCGAAATCTCCTTATCTAATAAAGCAACAGACGGATGGCTGATGCACTTGTCTTCTAGTCTATTGATCCAAAGCGCCTCAACTATTTCCCTCGCAGTCTTGTTACGGTGTTTGAACAGAATGCCCGTGCCTCCAGGCCGAGGTATGCAGCCACATTCTTTACAGTGCATGGCCATATGCGTACTAGGGCGACCTTTTAGGCTGGACAAATGCTCCCTTATTCTAGTGTTGCAGCAACGTCCAGTCTGCCCCACGTACGCATGACCACACGTCAAAGGAATGTTATACACCGCATTAGTCGCGCATTCCACAAACTGGTTCTTGCTCGGATGTTTGATATTGCATTCTTTTTTTGTTCGTTCCTTGCATTCGAACATCTTTTTCACCTTGGCACACACCTTTCCTATTTTGTTATGGGCTGAAAACACCACTTTCACTCCGTAGTTTTCGGCTACCTTTTTAAGTCGGTGTGATAGGCCGTGTACATACGGAATAACTGAAACCTTAGAAAATGGTTCATTTTTTCTGGGGTTAGCACCGCTTAAGTCATCTTCCTGTTTTAATTTCTTCATTAGCCTAGTGCATGAAGCCTGCAGAATGGTGTTTGGATACCCGGCTTCCCGCAAGCGATCAACTTGCTGTAAAAACACGGTGTTCACAGTATGAAAACATGACTTTCTTAACGCTGATATGAAACAAGACATTACAATACCATTCTTAACAATTCTGGAATGATTAGATGCATAATTCAAAAGCGGCTTCCCCGCTCTAGGCGAGAACTGCCAGCACACATGCCCTGGTTGAAATTCTAACTTGATGTCAAGAAACTGCAATTTGCTGCCTACAGGTACTTCAGACGTAAATGTCAAGCCTTTTCCCCGAGAACTGAAGGCATCAACCACCCTATTCTTGAACCCTTCCTTGTCCTCTTGTCTGCCCAATATCAAATAGTCGTCAACATACCTGTATATCTTGTATGTTATACCTTCTAAATCATTTTTGAGATCTCTGTCAATACTTCCTAGAAAAATGCTGCTGAGGCTAGGAGCCACCTTAGAACCAATGCACACCCCCTTGGCCTGTATGTAAGTTCCATCACAGAATCCTACGTGCGTGTTCTGTAAATAAAAAAGCAAAAGTCCTAGGAAGGATTCAACCGTCATCCCACACGTGTTGCGGAAAGCAACTTCATCGTTGTCCTTTGTGATGCAGTCTTTAACTGAGCACATGAGGGGTCCTTGCGGTAAAGAATAGAAGAGGTCCTGCACGTCTATGCTAAATCCCCAGTTGCAACCGCTTATACCGTCTGATGCCAAAAACTTAACAAGCCCGTCAGAGTTGTCCAACAAGAACGGGTCTTCTACTACCAAGGAATCCAGCTTTTTCTGCAGGAATCCCGCGACAAGTACCTGCCAAGACCCTCTCTCCGACACAATTGGCCTGAACGGAATTCCTTCCTTGTGTGTTTTAGCGGAGAAAAATATGTCCAATTTCATTCCTTTCGAGTTCTTTACTTCTAGCGCGAGCTTTTCTTGGTTGCATCCTTTTAGTAGCTCAACCGCCTTCTTTTTCGCATCTTCTACCTTTACGTCACTTCTTTTGAAGCACTTGTGAACTGCTTGGACAGCTTTATCTAAATAACACTCATTTGGTAAAACCACAAAAAAACCTTCTTTGTCCGCCTGTACAACACGTAGTCTTTCATCAACCAAATACTTAGCAGTCCTCTCAACATCCGCCGTAGATCTACTGCTCACCTCAACCTTGGCAACCACGTCCACACATTCCACCACGCACCGTTCCTTTTCTTTCTCCGGGACACTCCTGGCAATGTGATGGCAATGTGGCTTTGTGATGCAGTTAAAGACTGCATCACAAAGGACAACGATGAAGTTGCTTTCCGCAACACGTGTGGGATGACGGTTGAATCCTTCCTAGAACTTTTGCTTTTTTATTTACAGAACACGCACGTAGGATTCTGTGATGGAACTTACATACAGGCCAAGGGGGTGTGCATTGGTTCTAAGGTGGCTCCTAGCCTCAGCAGCATTTTTCTAGGAAGTATTGACAGAGATCTCAAAAATGATTTAGAAGGTATAACATACAAGATATACAGGTATGTTGACGACTATTTGATATTGGGCAGACAAGAGGACAAGGAAGGGTTCAAGAATAGGGTGGTTGATGCCTTCAGTTCTCGGGGAAAAGGCTTGACATTTACGTCTGAAGTACCTGTAGGCAGCAAATTGCAGTTTCTTGACATCAAGTTAGAATTTCAACCAGGGCATGTGTGCTGGCAGTTCTCGCCTAGAGCGGGGAAGCCGCTTTTGAATTATGCATCTAATCATTCCAGAATTGTTAAGAATGGTATTGTAATGTCTTGTTTCATATCAGCGTTAAGAAAGTCATGTTTTCATACTGTGAACACCGTGTTTTTACAGCAAGTTGATCGCTTGCGGGAAGCCGGGTATCCAAACACCATTCTGCAGGCGTCATGCACTAGGCTAATGAAGAAATTAAAACAGGAAGATGACTTAAGCGGTGCTAACCCCAGAAAAAATGAACCATTTTCTAAGGTTTCAGTTATTCCGTATGTACACGGCCTATCACACCGACTTAAAAAGGTAGCCGAAAACTACGGAGTGAAAGTGGTGTTTTCAGCCCATAACAAAATAGGAAAGGTGTGTGCCAAGGTGAAAAAGATGTTCGAATGCAAGGAACGAACAAAAAAAGAATGCAATATCAAACATCCGAGCAAGAACCAGTTTGTGGAATGCGCGACTAATGCGGTGTATAACATTCCTTTGACGTGTGGTCATGCGTACGTGGGGCAGACTGGACGTTGCTGCAACACTAGAATAAGGGAGCATTTGTCCAGCCTAAAAGGTCGCCCTAGTACGCATATGGCCATGCACTGTAAAGAATGTGGCTGCATACCTCGGCCTGGAGGCACGGGCATTCTGTTCAAACACCGTAACAAGACTGCGAGGGAAATAGTTGAGGCGCTTTGGATCAATAGACTAGAAGACAAGTGCATCAGCCATCCGTCTGTTGCTTTATTAGATAAGGAGATTTCGCTGCTGTCCGCGTATCTTTAATGACGTTCCCTTTTCATTTTGTCGATGTAGGTGCTTCGCGTGTGTGTGTGGACGCGATGATCTCGGGAATTGTGGTCCATTGATTGTTGTATGCGCGGATGGTGTGTGCTCTCTGGCGGAAGCGCGCAGATCACGTTGGGCTTTTAAGCAAACGCTTTTTTCAGAAATAAATCAGTTGTTAGATTGCGCTTGTCCGTGTGCCTTTCTTCGTCCCCGTTTGTTCCCGCGCAAGTACTACAATGGATATTAATGAGCACTAACAGACAATAATGCCAAGGAAAGTATTGGCCGCGAGATCGAGCGGAGTCGCCGCCTAGCGGCTTCTGGCTGAACCGCGCCTAGTGTGGATTGCTCCGTGCGTCGTCTGCTAGCCCCGTTGTGTTTGCATGTGCGCTTACGTCATGCAGATCATCAAAAGGCGGTTTGTTCCATTGCGTTAGTGCAACTTCAACTGCTCGTACGTATGCCTAACACGATGTAAAGAAGAATTTGGCCTTGATCGGCTGTATATGTACTGTAATAAGATCAGAGAGTGCACTTGTCGAGAGTGCTGTGTGTGGTCGTCGTACTCTCCGTTCACGAGAGCCATATCAGTGTAGGTGCCGCTCAGTGGTTCAAGCGCACTGCAAAGTGCACTTGGCGTTGCCCTAAAGATGAGAAGTATTAAATCTCATGTGGATATAGCCTTTTAGCGGCGCGGTGGTAAAAAAAAGGCTCGCATGTACTATCGCGCTCAGTATGAGCTACATCACGCGAGCGCGTGGCCTAGCGCTCTGCAATGTTGTAGAGTGGCGCCGATTATGGCATATTTTCGAGTTATCGGGAGAGAGTTTGGCTGCTCGTACGAGCGCGCATCGCCCCCGCTTGCTTACTCTCCACTTGCTTTCACCCTCGCCCTCGTTTTGCCCTGCGGTGATATCAGCTTGCAAAATGATAACTTCGAGGGTGAGAGCAAGCAAGCGGGGGAGATGCGCGCTCGTAGGAGCAGCCAAACTCTCTCCCGATAACTCGAAAATGTGCCACAATCGGCGCCACTCTACAACCTTGCAGAGCGCTCGGCCACGCGCTGTGTGATGTAGCTCATACTGAGCGCGATAGTACTTGAGCGTTGTGGTTAGGTGTTGTTTATACGTTACGCGACGAGCTTTAGTTGTGTACGGTACTGGTCTCGCTAGAGAAATATTTCTGTTAAGTCACGTCTGACACTTCGGTACTTAAATTGTCCCCTAAAAAGAACAAAAAATGAAATGACACGGAAATCGCAAAACTGAGTCACCTTGCGCAATCTTAACTTGTGGCGAAATTTATACAAAAACACCCGTGTACTTAGATTAAGGTGCGCGTGAAAGAGCGCTGATGGTCAAAATTAATCCAAATGGCGTAGTTTAAAAACTTTACATTTATGTCGTAGTAATTTCACGCGAAGCCACATCTTTTTTTTTTCTTTACATTATCTTGAGCGTTTGTGTTGCGTTGTTTAGATTGACGGAAGGCAGCGGACATTATTCGTATGAAAAAACGTACTTTGGTCCCGTGAAATAACTGGACCTTTGTTCTATTACTGTCGTGCAAGTAATCAATCGAAGAAATTTCCGTGCTGTACAGTTACCTTTGTGTACTGTTACTGGAATAAAAACAAGCGTGTGCGTGTTAAACGTCTCCGTAGCGCTAAAGCGCTGTCAGTCACGTAGCTTTCCTCAGTAAACCTATAAACTGTCCTACATTTCATGGAGAACTGAATAAGAAATGCGAATGAATATTTGAGCACGCAGTGCACAAAGTGCTATTTCAACTCATCGCTCAGGAATACGGGCTTTCTTTTTGTTGAGGGGCATCCAAATGAACAAGAAGTAAATAGTTAATTCAGTTGCGCTATACAGCAGTGCGTAGTAGGCGGAACACAAGCTAAACATGTACAAATAAAACAACAAGAAAACGTCACCCATTGCGAAAACGCCGACTGTCGCCGAAGGCGAGTAACCCGTTCGTTGGCAGAATGCGCTTCTCTCACAACTAATTGTAACGTTCGGCGCGCTTCGTGCATTAATTCGGGAATGAAGAGCGCACATATTACCACAAAGCTGCAGTTAACGCATTCTATTTGCCGGAAATCGGGTCACATCGCTCACAACGAAGCGCTGTTGTGCACGTTTGTATACGCGCCGGCAACCGCCTATCCACACTAGCGCGGCGACGGTGCTGCCACCTGTAACCCGATCTCGCGGCGAATAGGGTACGTTATTAGTAGTGAATGTAATGTAAATGTGAAGAAAGAAAAGTTGACGAAAAGATAGCTTGCCGCGGGCAGGGACCGAACCTGCGACCTTCGAATAACGCGTCCGATGCTCTACCAACTGAGCTACCACGGTGGCCATCCCCCCGTCCACTTTATGGGGTATATATGTGTATTTAAAAGTAGGAGTGTTAGTCAGCGCCGATCGCAGCCGTGGCGGCGAGTGTGGAACACTCTTTTTTCAGCCTGTTGACGTCATGAAAATGAGTAAGTGCTATTGGATGGATATGCAAGTTCTCTCTGGGGGGGGGGGGGGATATTAGAATGGTTTGCATCTGGGCTAGTTGGTGATTTTACATGTTGAGTGGTATGAAAGAAACATGAAGACACTGAAGGGACAGCAATGGCTGTGGGCGGAGCTCACATTTTTTCTTATGTTGTAACTGGATATAGTCAATACTCTGGCTGCTATTAAGGACTGGAGTCGGGCAAGTCATATATGGTGCAGGGCAGATAACTGGCAGTACTTGATGATTGCTGTGAAATATTCTTGTCCTGAAGAAGACACCATTTTGCAAATAATGATCATGATGGCATTCATGAGGACATTACGGGCACTCAAATTACGTTTGAAGGATGAGGCACCTGGTAAACATTAAAGGTAGACTAAAGGCAAATAACAATTTACATCAGAGTGAAAGGTCAACGTGTGAGAACGTCTAGAACACCAATAGTATCAAAGCAGTGCTCTACTAATCGCGAAATTAAGGTCAATGTAGGACACGATGTGCACCACGAGTGGGACATTTTGGAAATGATCCCCATGACGTCAGGAGTCCCGAGTACATTTAACCACTAGTAATGAAACTTGTTGCGATAACAAGACGTAATAAAATGCTGCTTGTTCGTTTCTGTTTGATTCGCGGAAAAAACCTCTTGGCGTTACCATGGGGAACGGCGCGAGTGGTTCAAAAGTTCCGTTTTCGCTGAGCTGCGCTTCAATCACGCGGTCGCGTCTCAGTGGTAGTTTTGGTATCGCGTACTGCTGTGTGTGCTTGGCTCTTGCTATTTTCGCGCTGTTGCTACTCTATGCGGCTGCTGGCCAAGCTAAGCTTTGTTACAGCGAACGATACAATTTCGGAGTGGCCCGTGGCTGTGTCTTGCCAAGGTTGATGGCCGCTGTTGCGCAAGGAGCCGTAGCGTTGGCGGCCGGGCAGTAAAGGCGGGCGACCTTGGGCACGGCAACTGCTACATCAGAAGGCCCGTTCAGGCGGGTGATTTGAAGTGCGTTAATGCCGTGCGGACCACTAAACCGTGGTTTACTTTCAAAATAAGCATTTCCTTGGCACGAAACAAGCACTACGAGGTTTCTGGAATGCTATTTCAACAATCGACGTCGACTTTAAATTTACCTTTAGTGTCCCTTTAAGAACTCTGGTGAAACAAAGTTGGAACATGTTGTATCGTTTTGAAAAAGGCTAAGATAGGGAAAATAGTGGCTTTGTGCTACAAACGGGTGGTTGTCTATTTTCCCTTTTTACCCTTCCGCCACCTTGCAGGATTCCACAGAACTCATTTGCATTGAAAAAGGCTGCATCGCACGGCAGCATTTAAAGTTGGGAGAAGTGTGCAAAGCTGATTTTGAGCAGACTGTAAAACTTCCAGTGGCCTTACCTAAGCAAAGTAGAATTTCAAGTATGATGGTTGTTACGGATAAGCCGCACGACAATGGGTCCGCTGTGTCCTCAGTCGTCGAGGCAGTCAAGAGGGGCTCTGGGATCTCGTAGAAATGCGACGAGCTTGTTGTCGGCGGTGACGTGACCTTTCCTACAGGAGCCGCTGACGGCTTGGTGTTGGTGTTCCGCTTATCCCGGTTTGCCGCACTTTCCGCCTTGCACTCCACCAGCTCGCCTAAGCACTGTGTGACCAGCATACAACACGTTCACAACAAGCACAAGCATACATGCTTACATACATACATACATACATACATACATACATACATACATACATATATACATACATACATACAAGCATACATGCTGACGATGTAACATTTTCTGGTCAGTCAGTTAGTTTTGAACACAACGGATCCGACTGTGCTACCAATTCATATTTCAACAACATGCCTGTAAATTCATGTACGTGATCATGTACGTAGCCCTTGGATGGCAGGCATTTGCCAGCGTAATAGTTCAGCACTTGTGCTTGTCATGTATATTGCAATCAGTTCTTGTGTATTCAGAGGGTTCGTGTCTTTAAATCACAGAATGTTTGCAGTTGCTGCCTATTTACTCTCAGAATAACGTTGTGAAGGCATATACCATTAAAAGGTCTTTCAGGAGTGCCATAAATCTGTCCCACGAAACACAAGAAAAGCTAAAAACTTCTAATAAACATCCAGAAAGGGAAGTCCTAAAGTATATTAGAAGTTTAGTCGAGATGTTATTTAGACATAAGCAGCTTGAAAACTTCCTGTAGCTATGCTAACACCACATTATTAGAAGTCTAGAAAACGGCTTGCAAGAATTCTAAAAAACTTCTTACTAGATTTTTTTAAGAGCTCTTTTAGACATTTATTTTTCATGCAAACCAGCTTGTTGAGGAGCTTGCCCTGGTCAATTCATTGCATCATGCCAGCATTTTGCAGTCACGTTTTAATTGTTCACTGTCAAGAGTGATAAAAGGAATGTCTGCGTAATTGATAATTTAAGAAAGGCAGAAGTTCAGAGGAAGTTATAAGCTTAAAGGGATGAGAAATTATCGGACACGGGGTGTCGCTGGAGCCATTTCGACAAGTGGACTAGTCAATTCACAGCCTTGAAGAAGACAAGTTTGTTCGTCGAAGCGCTGACTCCAGCAACACCCCGTGCCCAAGTATTTATCATCTCTTCGAGCTTCTACCTTCACCTGAACTTGTGCCTTTCTTGAATTATCACTTCTGCTGGCTAGAGAAGCCCCGGAAATTAATCTGATGCCATATTACGCGGGCATCCCTTTACTTATCACTCTCGACAGTGAACAGCTAAAATGTGATTGCAAAATGCTGGCATGATACAATGAATTGATTAGCGTGTTGTCGGAGCCAACGTTTTGACAACCAACTTGTCTTCAAGTTCCAGCCTTGAAGAAAAGTCCGCTTGTCGAAATGGCTCCAGCGACACCCCACGTTCAATAATTTTTTATCTCAGCACAATTGGTGTTCTTCTGGCCAAATAATTAGTGAATCCTGTTTACTGTTTATTCAGACATGGCATCGGCTTAATCCATTGTGCTCAAGACAAAGTAAGCATTTTAACGTCGGCTCATTTTCATTACTTATGTTGTATGGAAAGCGTTATACGGCGCTTCCGAAAGTAAATGCAAAATTTCAACAAATGCTGTTGGTCATGCATAACCTTTATTCTTTTAGCAATTCCAAACAATATGTTGGTCACTTGACATAGGCTGGAACAATGGAATTGATGACTTCGTCCAAGAACCTGCACGCAAAAGGCACAGTGAACTACAAGGCGTCTCCATCAAGTAGACATGTATCAGCACAACAAAAATCGGAAGGCTGGCTTGGCAAGCACACAAGCAGAGCAGCAATGCTTTGCTAAATTATTGAACATTTGTAAACGCCAATAGGAGCAGTTCAACGGCTTATTTTGTCTCAGTCAAGTAAATTTAGATATGTTGAAGAATCTTAAATAGGCAAAATTAGAGCTCCTCCACAGTGGTGTAAAGGAAGGGAGATGATTTTCTAAGGGCTCGTTTATCTTTGTTAGACACAATATTAATGAGAACTAACAGACAATAACGCCAAGGAAAGTATAGGGGGCGTTATCTGTAGTATTTAGAACATAAATGTGAAGAAAGTAAAGTGGACGAAAAGATGACTTGCCGCCGGCAGGGACCGAACCTGCGACCTTCGAATAACGCGTCCGATGCTCTACCACTGAGCTACGGCGGCGGTCATCCTCCCGTCCACTTTTTGGGGTATATATGTTGATTAAACGTAGGAGTGTTAGTCAGCGCCAATCGCAGCCATGGCGGCGAGTGTAGAACACTCTTTTTTGCCTGGTGGCGTCACGTAGCACGTGATCTTTTTACGAGCTGGCAGCTGACCAATAATCCCTCGGATACTACCTGAAGGCATTAAGTCTGCCAGGACGAGACCCTCGCTATGAATGAAGGAAGGGAGATGATTTTCTAAGGGCTCGTTTATCTTTGTTAGACACAATATTAATGAGAACTAACAGACAATAACGCCAAGGAACGTATAAGGTCGCAGGTTCGGTCCCTGCCGGCGGCAAGTCATCTTTTCGTCCACTTTACTTTCTTCACATTTATGTTCTAAATACTACAGATAACACCCCCTATACTTTCCTTGGCGTTATTGTCTGTTAGTTCTCATCCACAGTGGTGTGTATCAATAATATTGTGGTTTTGGGAATACCTGAAGTTCTAATTTCATCCTGCACACAAAAGGCACGATGAACCAAGAGAACGTTTCAGTCAAGCGTGCACCTACACCAGCATTAAAAAGAGAGAGAAAAAAGAGGCTAGCTTGGTTAAAAGACAGCGGACGCTGTAGCACAGGGTGACATTGGTTTAGGGAAAAATTCGCCCTAGTTGGTAGCACATACTAAGAATTTTTTGCGCATAAGCAACGCAAGAACAAAAATGGATAGACACAACATGTGCACTAAATTTCAAAAGAATGGTTTATTGCACACGAGGCAAACATTTACACAGTGCCAGTGTGCTCACACTGCACCAAGAAGCGATGCACTGAGATTTGTCTTTTTCCGTTTCATTTTTAGAAGATATACATAACACTCATAAGCTCACAGACTACTGCACATTCAAGGAAGTCTGTTCTTTATCTGACAAGGTCAGCGACAGAATGCTAACAATATAATGAGAGCGAAAGCCACCTTTCAGCACAGATAACTCAACTGTTCAAAGATTAGGTAATGTTATGCATGCTAACGATCCGTGTTGCGAAGCGTGTGACAGTGAAAGCGCGTGTCCCTGATTTAAAAATGGCTGCCTTACTATTCGAAAACTATTCGAACAGTATATGCTTTGTATTCGTGTTCGATTCGGTGTCATCACTATTCGATTCGGTTCCAAAATTCGCTATTCGCACACCCCTATGAGCAACACAAGGACGAAAAGGAGGGACAATGTCTGCACTAACTTTCAACAAAACGGTTTATTGCACACGAGGCACTAATAAACAATGTGGTGGTTCATCAAGCTTCACCAAGGTGGCATGCAGAGAGATATGTCCTCTTCCGTTTTATTTTAGCAAAATATACGACACACTAGTCACCTCACGAACTACTCCATGTTGAAGAAAGTCAATGCTTTATTCGAGAACTACAGTCGCGGAGTGCTAACAAAATTGCTACCCACTTTTGCAATCTTTGCAGCTTCTATTATCAACCTCGTTAGTTCAACTCTATTAGCTGATAAAACCTTTGTGCTCTGAAAGAAAGGTTCCCACTCACATGCTGTACACTGTAATGCCAGCCATCCATCGTTGCATTTGTTTACAAGATTACAATGCTCCCTTATAAATACCATCGTGTGTAGCGCAACTAGACAGGACAACAGAAAGGAACGGACAAACACTGTTGTCCTGTCTAGTTGCGCTATTTACGATGGTAATTAGTATGTCGAAATGCCAACTCACCAAACATTCTCCTCTTTTAAAATCCAACGCCAGAACATCCCCGCCAATGGCCAAGAGCATTTCGCATCCCTATCGATCAGAAAAGCCGCCCCCATGCTCGCCATCACCTGAGTACTTGGAGGCACCGGCCCGCGTCGTTCTGTACGTACCACGACCTGATGAGACATACCTGTCCGCGGATTCCGCCAACATCCTCTCTGACCAGACGGAAGCGGATCTGCGTGCGACACATTCATTGGCCGAACGTGAGAGCGTTGCCAACTTGCCAAGAGACGTTTCTCCACACGACACCAAGCTCTTTGACACGTCTCAGATCATTCTAATCGAGGACTTGCCCACGCAGCAGAAGTCTCCTGAAACGGCTGTTGACGAGGACGTTCCGACTGCACCGAACGTGGCTTCAAGAATTGCAAGCTTGAGAACGTCAGGGAGCTCCAAAGTAATCACGCTGCAAGAGCCCAAGCCTTGTCGCAGGTCAGCCTGGGAACATGACCCCACGTTGCCACAGATGTATAATAGAACACCCAGACGCCCCTCGACCCGCTGCAAAACGCGCAGCGAGTTGCAGCAAGTTGCGTTACTGTATCCACCATTTCCTGCCCTGTTTTCCAAAATGTGGAGAGACAAAGGCGAGCGTTTCGAGATCAACCGGCGACCATGCCGATACAGTCAAGGCCGCCCGCCAGCACCGTCGTCAACAAGTGTTCAGAAGACGTCGCACTATGGACGAAACCGACCACAGCGACAGAGCCAATTCCGCCCGCCAGAAAACACACTGGCAGATCCCCAAGCAGAGTCGCAGCGTGGTTGCGACCGGCCACTGCGATGTAGCCAGTGCCATCCACCAGACATACTTATAGAAGATTCACGAGTCAAGTCGCAGCGTGACCGGGATCGACCACCGCGATGCAGCCAGCACCGTCCACCATAGGCACTGTCGACAGCTACGATCCTGGCAGTCATGGCCGGGTGTGATGACAAAGAACAACACTGGGGTTCGGGCGTGCGGGGAGCTGAGGAAGGCAGAGGAAGAGGTTCAGAATAGAACAGCCGGCCCAGGAACGGGTGCTGTCTCTGTGTCTCGTTCATTACTATATATATATATATATATATATATATATATATATATATATATATATATATATATATATATATATATATATATATATATATATATATATACTTTGGGTATGGAGATCGACGGGTCCGGTGTCCGGTACGATAGATGAGTGAAAAGAAGGACTCACGTACGAAATATAGTTTTATTAATGTTTCGGCTGGTGGGCCAGCCTTCGTCAGTAACCTTTCACTTAAAGGCTATCTGACGAAGGCTGGCCCACCAGCCGAAACGGTAATAGAACTACATTTCGTACGTGAGTCCTTCTTTTCACTCATATATATATATATATATATATATATATATATATATATATATATATATATATATATATATATATATATATATATATATATATATTTATATATATATATATATATATTTATATATATATATATTTATATATATTTATATTTTATATATTTATATATTTTTTATATATTATATATATTTTATATATATTTTTTATATATTTTATATATTTATATATTTATATATATATATATTTATATATATATATATATATATATATATATATAAATCCTAGGTAACAGCAACAAGAGGTGAAAGAAAAAGGTCTATTCGACGTCTCAATGGGAGTCCGGTCTTCATCAGGAATGAGCTTATATTTATGGTTGTACTTATACGTATGTATATGTTAAAGAAGAAAAAAATGGAGTGGGGGTAAAAGAGAAAGAAAGAAAGGAATGGAATGAACTGGTTGGGGACGGCCCGTTTATCTTGTAAGGCAGGGGTCTCAGGCAAGCGGCCCGGCCCGCACATGGCTCTCTTCGACCGGTACTTTTAAAACAAATTCTTAAAAAGTATGTTCATGAGCTACACAGACGTGGCTGATCTCAAGCATTTCTTTTTTCGTGACACACCCTATGCGGTCACCATGTGTTAAAACATAAGTGTGGAACAAAAGCTCTGTATTTCAGATTCGGCATCCAGATTTCAGTCATTTCAAATGGCAATGGTAGCTCTGGCTACCACTTTGCTTAAACATCATGTCACACCGACAAGCCCAGATTACTACCTTAGATAACCGTAACGCAAGAACGGACCACCGCACAGATGAATACAAGAACCTGGCTTGTTTGGAGCTACAGTAATATCTTCCAAGGAAACACCAACACGCCCATGTCCTTCTGTAGAACACGCGAAGATCGGGAATTGATTATTGAACGGTTTGTATAGATGAAACACACATAATGAGTGGATCGTTGAGCCATGTTTTGACATTCTGCATGGTGTTGCTAGATAGCGTCTGCAGTAAACGACGAGGCGTCTCTGTGCAACTATTTACACCCAAATCCTTCCTCACAAAGTTGCTTCATGAAGATTGTTTCCTTTTTTGCGGCATTCTGTGTAGCACGCGATGTTTGCGAAAACTTGGAAGAGTTCACTGATCAATATTATAATGTAACAGAATCGGGCTGTTCCAAATTCCAATGCAGCGTAACTATATTAGTGCTAGCCAGAGGGGAATACAAGGGGAAGCGGGGTCACTATACAAAGAAAACGATATAGTATTTTTGGGGGCATAGCGAAGTGTGTAAGTGAGGTTAAAGAACTTGTGTTAGGCGGATCTCGTATATTCGTGGTGTCACCAGAACGATGGCAGAGAAGATAATGTACAAAGAGCAGCGCAACACGAAAGGGATCCAGAATGAGACAACAGTCACAACACATACACTTATTCGCGTGTAAATTATGAATCCTAACCATGGAACCAGCCGTACCTCATAGGAAACGACCACGGCTTACGGAATAAACAATACTACGCACCATGCATTGGCAGTGCAGGTAGCAGATACAGTGACCCTTGGGCCGGATGAGCACACTCCTGGATGTGAGGACACCACGGTCGTTGCTTTCGAGAGCCACTGGGTATATAAAACAACCCGTCGTATATAGATTCACCACAAGAAACTTCCACAGGGTCACGTTGCCTTCCCCGAAAAAGCAGTGATCACTGGCCCGCTGTTATTGAATGTGCACATGACCAACTGAACAACTTCTAGACTGGAAGAAAGCCACTAAAATGTCGAAATCGGAAAAACTGAGAGGCAGAAGCAGAGAGGTCTCTGCTTCTCCCTCTATGTTTTTTTTTCCCATTTCGACGTTTCAGTGGCTTTCTTCGAGCGTAACCATGCCTACCAACTTACCCAACAAGCAGCTTTGTCACCGAAGGATCAACGACAGATATATGTGTATACTTTGCATTTGGTATTTCACCGGATCTTTCACAAAATGTGTCCGAAAATTGTCAAAAATAAGGGAAACCGATTATCCACTCACTACCTTCATAACTGCTTTTTATGCAGTGGCAGAGCAAGGGACATCAATTACAACAGTAATTAAAGAAATGAATTAATTAACTGTTTAACTAGTGGAGACAGGCGACCACGTGAAATGGTAGAATTCAAGTTCAATTGCGAAGAGCCCATTGCCTGTTTGAGATTTAAAAAAAAAAGCGGCCTCTGGTAATTACTACGGAGTAATGAAATTCGAGCAAATTCACTGCCGAAATCGAAGTGCCGATGAACGCACCCAGTAGACGACCGGAATGACGTCACTGTTTACGACAACGATTGCAGTAGTGTTAGTTCTTCTGCGATCATTAACGTAGACGCGCCACGAGTGCTATAATCGTAAGCTCAGCCCGCACACCCGCGAGGCGAACTCGATCGATGGCAATTGATATAACGACATTCTGGACGTCACCCTTGTCACACGGGTAGTCTAACCACACTTAAGTACGACGGCCGTTAAGTCTAACGGCTAAGAGCATGGCAGTCGCGCTCTTCCACGTTTCGGTTTCGCCGGAGAATTTCATCAAACGTCATCACTCTGCAATAATTACCAGAGGCCGCTTTTTTGGAAATCTCAAAGCGACAATGCGCTATTCGTAGTACGGGTTCACATTATCATATTTGACCCGACACTCTGTCTCTACTGAGTAAAAAGTTAATTTATTTTTATTAGTTACTGCCGCAACTGACGTCTCCAGACTAAGATGACTGCCGCCACAAAAAAAGTAATTATGGAGGCAGCAAACAAATATCGCATTTCCCTAATTCTTGAGGATTTTTGGACACATTTTCTAAAGCTCTCTATATAGCCTATCTCTCACATATGTTGATTACGCAGCACGCTCATAACGAAGTCCACAGCCACGAGTGTAACGATGTTGCTCCAAAGCTTGGAGGACGCTTGAGGTTCGCCTTCAGGAGTAGAACACGATAGCGCAATCGGGCCCCGTGCGCATCGCCTTCTCAATTGCTATCCCGGCTTCGGTTCTCGATGCATGCCTCAACCGTGCCGTAAGGAAACGAAAGACTGTGCGCGTAGCATAGGCCGCTACAAAGTATCATAGAATACCTACTGTAAGTACAGTTGTTAAGTGCCAACTACGCCATAATTATTCCTTTTGCGAATCAGCGAAAAGCCCACTACGTGTCCGTAAAGCAACACGCGAACCTTCGCAGCTTTCAATTTGTTGATGCTTTTGCTGCTGCTGATGATTAAATATATCTGAGTGCTTTGTAATGGGTGGGCCTTTAGAACACCTGTTGCTCAATTCACACGTTTTGACGCCTGGCGCGATTCTACGCTTCTTCCACGCAATATTACAAACCTTAAGGAGACTCCTTCCACTAAATGACATACATATATTTTTTTTTTCCGAAGCAGCTTCACGAAATGGCGTGGCTCTGTGGTAGAACACCTGCGTGCCACGCAGACGACTCGGGTTCGATTCTCACTCGAACCCAAAGGTTTTTATTTTATTTGCATCTCTCGCGATTTTTCGGTCGCGGACAAGATGATTTTTCGCTCACAACCAACGACGCCGTCACCGGAATTTCTGCGAAACGAGCTCTTTAACGTCCTCGCGTTAATATGCAGCAGCCCCATCTCTTTTAGGTGCTCGTACTCTTTCAGACACATACTGATTGATGCACGGATGCCTCAACGCTACCAAAAGCCTTTCAAAGTACAGCCTTTGCTGAACACGGGAGAGCGCAAGGAGAGGAGGGAAAAAAGGCGGGCGCACGTACAGCGCAGCGGGACTTGACGTAGAATGGTAGCCA
Source organism: Rhipicephalus sanguineus (assembly GCF_013339695.2). Classification (NCBI taxonomy): domain Eukaryota; kingdom Metazoa; phylum Arthropoda; class Arachnida; order Ixodida; family Ixodidae; genus Rhipicephalus; species Rhipicephalus sanguineus. Next base: position 6,532,521 of record NC_051183.1, read on the forward strand.
AGTACAGATCCACTGAAGTAAGACCGAAAGACGAGCTAGTTGGTGCATCTTAAGAAACTTCGAACGCGAACTAAGACAGGGACAAGAGTGAGGAAACGGCACCAGCGCTGACTATCAACTGAAAGCTTTATTAAGCAAGATCAAACATATATACCCGGCACGCGTCACCCTGGGATGTTTGGAAATGTTGCGCGATACGTAGGGGATGCGGACAGGGATCCCTCTGTCTCCGATGGTGCTGATGCCGTTATCACGGCCGGCCCGCTAGAGAGGGGAGTGGCCTCCTTGGGCTCAATATCATCCACTTTGGCAGCAAAGGGCGCGCGTCTTCTTGAGTCGGACGAGGAAGGCCACATTGTAGTTCTGGAGCAGTCTATGTTTGCAGAGAAGGCGTTGACAGCCGTTCGTCAAAACTTGAAGCAAGTACGTGCTAACGCAACAAGGGCCAAAGCGAGCGTGCTTGAGATGTGGAAGCAGTGGAATTTGGGGGGCTTAGCCGCTACTGTCAAGAAAGAAACCCAATCCACACTGAATCCGTTTTTTGCGGCCCAGACGCACAAGCCTGGGATCCCCTTTCGCTCCATTGTTTCGGAGCGAGGCACTTGGCAGAAGGCGTTCTCCAGTTTCCTACAAAAGCACCTGGAATCTTTAGCCATCCCTGATCCGTACTTCGTACGTAACTTTGCTGAAGTCACTGATTTCGTATCTACTGTTGATCGCATGAATTGCTCCGGTATTAGCATAGACCTAGAGGACCTGTTTTACTCCCTTCCGCATGATCTTTTGATGAAGCGGGTTAAAGGCTGCATTGCCAGTGACAGCGACGAGATTGCTTTTAGAAACGGCTGTGGAATCTCGGTAGAGGCCTTCCTGGAGTTGCTCAGCTTTTACCTGAACCACACCTTTGTGGCTTTTCGGGACAAGCTATATATTCGGAAATCGGGGGTATGTATTTGGTCCAAGGTTGCCCCCGTCCTGAGCAATACATTTTTGAGAAGGATGGGCCGTGATCTGTTGCTAGATTTGCAGGGAGTTGCCATTTTAAGGTATTTCGCTATGTGGATGATTTTTTGGTCCTAGGGAGCAATGTGCAAACGGAAACGTTCGTACTTGTTATTTTAGGAGCATTTAATGCGAGAGGCGAAGGTCTGAGTTTCACTTGCGAGGTGCCGTTTGAAAACACCCTACAATTTCTAGACCTCACCCTGATTTTCCAGCTGATCATACATGTTATAAGTATGCCCCTCGGTCTAGCAAGTCCCTCTTAAGTTTCCGTTCCTTCCATTAGAAGGTAATCAAAAACGGAATAGTCCTCTCCTGCCTGAAATCAGCTGTTACCAGGTTGTGCCGTCATTTGGCACAAGACAGCTTCAATGAGCAGGTAGTACAGCTGAAAGATGCTGGCGTCCGTGCCGTTTGTAGGCGCCCAATCAAGCATGCCAAAGGGTGCCAACTTCGCCAGCAGGAGCAGGAACGAAGCAGATTGGCGGTGATACCATATGTGCTTGCTCTATCGCAGAGAATAAAAAAGACCGCACATAGGTACGGGCTGAATGTTGTTTTTTTCAGCCAAAAATAAACTGGACAAGTTGTGTTCCATCGTCAGGAATAAGCTGGAGGTCGAGTGGGTACATGTAGCGTTAGCCACAAGGTTAACTTTGTGTTACGAACCTTGTGCATTGTATTCCGTCAAGTTGTGGACGGGGCAGACGGGTCGCTGCCTAAATACACGCTTAAGGGAGCACCTCTCGTCTCTGAAAGGAAGGTCGCTCATGCATTTGGCCATTCATTGTGCGCAGTGTGGTTGCGAAGCGCGCTTTTCTGACACGGTCACTCTGTATAAGCATCGCACCACACGGTGACATGCAGAGGCGTTTCACATTCACATCATCCTGTATCAGTCACCCATCCCTAACGATCAGCAGCAAAGAAGTGTCGCTTCTTGGCACATACAGTGAAACCTCGGTGATACGATCACAGCTCATACGAATTTCGGGTGATACGAATTTTTCGTTGGTCCCGGCCAAGGCCCATTGGCCTGCAATGTAATGAAGTACGGTTATTGCGAACCAATTTTCACCCAGCGACGTTTGATACGAACGTGCGCTACCGCCCAGGAACGAAGAGGACCGCGCTGTCGCGGAAGACGCGCCAAGCGCCAAGCACATGCGAGCGCGGGAACGCAAGCGTGGGCATGCGCGCCGCACCGCCAAATCGTCAGAATCACGGTGTAAGAAAAACACTTTTCTTACGGTCAGAATAAACCTTCAGAGACGCGTCACGGCCTCCGAGATTGTGCGCGCGAATCTTTGAGGCTCTTATGTGCCTCCGTGTGCCTTGGCGTTTAGATTACAGAGGACATTAGCGCCAGATTTTTATTTTTCTAACGCGTCGACACGGGCTGCTGTCGTTGTACTGTGTTTACACGTGCCTGCCTCGTGCATCAGACATCCTATGAATGGTGGACGAGGACCGAAAGAAGGCGAGGACGGTCTTGGCGAAGGAGTCAGGCCTCACGACGTCAACATGCGCGACAGTTGAGGTCGCACTTGTGCGGGCACGGCCGCAATTCTCCCAAAAAACATCCCCAGCACCTCCGCGATAACAAAATCATAACACACGACCGCGGTTCTATAATTTTGCGGCCTTGATCCATCGCGTCAAAGCGCTTCTTTTGTTACTTTCGCTGCAGTACTCCGGTGTCATGCAAAAAAGCATACTCAAATTTGGAAGGGGCTACTGCTGTCGCGGGCGCAACGCACCTGGTTCATTAATTAAATACACGCATACGGATCGTATGTTATAGCATGATTGCCGAAATCTAAAACCTTAAATGACAATCATTCAGGGTTCTTCCTGACGTTGCTGCGGCCCTGAAAAACAATAAATGAAAATGTACGCCAGCTTTCTTTTGTCGCATGCTAATTTTCCATGCTTTCTGGTGATACGAATTTCGGATGATACGAATATTTTTGGTGGTTCCGTGAGATTCGTATCACCGAGGTTTCACTGTATATACCCCATAAAATGGACGGAAGCTTGACCGCCGCCGTAGCTCAGTGGTAGAGCATCGGACGCGTTATTCGAAGGTCGCAGGTTGGGGCCCTGCCAGCGTCTTTTCGTCCTCTTTACGTTCTTCACATTCATATCCTAATTACTGCAAATAACGTCCCCTGTACGTTCCTTGGCATTATTGTCTGTTATTTCGCATTAATATTATTTCACAAGATCCATTCCTTCGTGTATGACTCCTTCGCCCCATACCCCGCCGCATCGATCGCCATCACGGAGTTGGTATACATTCCCTGATCATGCAACACAAAAACTTTCTTAAATTACTTTTTGCCTCGTGCGTCGAAGAAGTCCAACAGACTTCCCGGCGACATTGTTACTATTAATGATAACCACATGTTTCGTGATGTATTACCTACCATTGAAAAGATCCGTAAACAGGGGGTGGGTGCTCGAGCCGACGTTTCGACAAATGGACTTGTCTTCTTCAAGGCTAGAACTTTTTTTTTTAATCGCAAGCTTCTAGCCTTGAAGTTCTAGGCTTGTTCTAGCCTTGAAGAAGACAAGTGCACTTGTCTGCTTACGGATTTTGTCATCGCAAGCTACCATCTTCTCCTTCCTGCCGTTTATTAGCTACCACTGTATGATTAGGTTCCTTGATTAATTAGTGACGTTGTTTTACGCAAAGTTTATTTGTATGAAGTAACTGTATTCACTGCTTCTTGTTCAATTACTTTTATGTAAAGCCCACTCCCATCTGTAATTCGATTGGGCCCTGTGAGTAAAATGAATGAATGAATGAATGAATGAATGAATGAATGAATGAATGAATGAATGAATGAATGAATGAATGAATGAATGAATGAATGAATGAATTCGCTTTGAATTCACCAAATGCACTGGGACAATGTGCATCTGGTGCGCATTGTTTCTCTGCGGTGGGAGGGACACACCTGTGCACCAGACGTCTGCTGTGGGCATGCTGCCTTCGAGCCGGACGCTGAGCAGCATGAGCAGCGTCTGTCCCGGGTACAGGGGCACCTGGTCGGTACTGGCCGATCCGAAGCCGTAGCTGCAGCCACGGATCACCGCCTTGACCACCGCTCGACTGTGGCCAGTGTTTGTGACGTAGAGCCGGATGACCACTGGATTCCCCGTGGCTGTTGTGCTCACCTCTCTCAGGGTCTGATTCGCGCTGCACGATGGAAGGAGTCATAGCTTGGCCGTCCGGTTTTGGATCAGATGAAAAAAATAGCAACGGTGTCATTAATCATTAATCAGAGGGTTACAGCATAGAGGTGCGCAGGGTTCGCCACCAAGGGGGGAGCAAAGTTTCACCGCAGAACCCCGCCTTGTCGTCGAGTCCAAGAGACAACGTGCTTCAGAGTGGACGAAAAAAAAAAAAAAAAAAACTAAAACGAAGCTATGATGTACGTGTCACACTCGCCTGCCTTTGGTCCCTGGCTTTATGGAAGTAAAGATGGGAAGTGAGCAGTTCGTGGAATGCAACGTCAGAGGCCTTCGGCCGCCATTATCGCCAGGAACCTGCGTAGCCCTAACCCTGCTCTTTAAACAATGTCAGGAGGGGTTCGACCGAGTATGGGGCAGACTTTAACCCTCGTAATTGTCAAACGTTCACGCACTAAACGTCTGTTACTTGTTTTACGTCCCTTCACCTTTCCCGAAACGACCTGTGATTCGAGCTCAAAGCGTTCGTTGCTGAAGTTCAACCACATTGTAACAGAAGGAAAAAAAAAAAAAACCGGGAGCCCTTCCGCTAACGGGAAAGTGCAGGCAAGCGAACTGGCGTGCCCGACCTACTACTGTCGCAATGCTCCCTCCTAACTTTTTCAATGACGGGAATCGGACCTTCAGCCACGTGCTTAACAGCGCAACACTTCAGTTGCTACGGGCAACAACAACGACCATGCGTTCATATCCAGGCAACGATGAAATGTGGTGACGTGACAGTACAAGTGACCTGGATGGAAGATCAGATTGCCATATCAGAAACGGCTGTCGCCCATGATTGAGAGAGCCTCAGTTACGACACAATTGACCGGCGCACCTTGGAGAGCAGGATGTTCGCCGGTTTTCCTCGTACAACGCCGTCGCCACCACCGAAATCTGTAACTCATAACAAGCTTGAAAAGGGGCTCTAATCCACTCGTTGGCAAGCGAAGCTGTGTTGGTATCCGACAGACCAATGTGACATGTACTCTTCATTTATTTATTTATTTATTTATTTATTTATTTATTTATTTATTTATTTATTTATTTATTTATTTATTTATTTACTTACAATAATGTAAGCCCTCACGGGCTGTTACAGGGGTGGGAAAGCACAATATACAATATTAAATACAATATTAAATACAACATTATGTACAAATCATTTCCAAATGACGCTGGAAAACTTAAGCTGACTCACAATCATCAAATGCACTGGCATCAAGCTTGTTCCAGTCAATAATTGTACGAGGCAGAAAGGAAAATTTGAACACATCAATTCTCGTGGCATAGGGTTATACTAAAACATACGGATGATTGATACGATTGAGCAATGCGCTACACGAAATGACCGAGAAGAACAAGACAAATGCAGCTTTAAATTATTCTAAAACGATGACTGCTTTTGCTGCGGCAAACACAGAGGTTCTCCGATGCAACTTTAGATCGATTCTTAGCTAAAGTGCACAGTTAATACGTCGGCTTTTCTTTTGCATATAAAAGCTAAGTGACCTCACTTCTTGCTTCGTACATGAGTGTCGGCAGAATTTTGTCTTGGCGGCTGCAAACCCGTGTTGCATCGCGGCTGGGCGAGAGTGCTGGTGTGGCTTTAGCCCCCCCCCCACCCCCACCCCCCCCGCCGACGACTATGGTTGTGTACAATACAGCTGCCGCTCCCCTGGCAACTTGAGCTTATGCAACGCACGCGGAACGCTACGTGCTTGTGATTTGTTCGAACACGCTTTATGATCTATCACGTGGCTTTAACACTTGCTTTGTGCCTTTCTTCATTGAAACAAATGCGGGGGTGTGTATTGCATGAGTAATTTCAATGGAGGTAAGCACCTTGCACTTCAACTCGCGGAGTCGCTTTTTGTCGACGAAGAAATACTGGGAGCTTCGCTCTAAATAAGAGCCAGAGCGCTATCGCCTGACTGCTATCACATGATGCTATCACGTTGACGGCGAACAAAATCGGATGCCAGTCCAAAGGACAGGCGTGATCGTGCGTACTGCGCACCGTGCTTTGCCGAGGTCGAGCACACGTTTCTGATAACATATCGCCAACATGTGCGGTCATGTGCCGAGCCTGCGCCGTTCAGCGTTTTAAAATCAGGGACGCCTCGCGATAAGCGGCCGACAGATTATCGCGCTCCTCCAATTTTCCATTGTTGTCGCGCTACTGACAACGCTACGCGATCACGCACACTGCAATGCAGGGTGCCTATGAAACAACGACACAAATGCTCCTCGATTGCAACATGTATTAGCTCGAACCACTAAAAAAAGTCATGACGCACACGATTTCCATTTGCTCATTTCATGCCCTTCAAACTGGTTCTTATATGCGCACCAAAACTTAAGGTGGTGGGCCACCTTCAAGACTCATTTTTTTTTTCGCGAGATCGATTTTACTTTATTGCTTTTTGTGCACAGCCACACATTCGAAAATATGTTGCACCAAATATTATCCTCCTCACATCATTAGTTTGCGTGTTACAGCAAGCTTTCCGTACCCCACGCTGGTACAGTGAAACTGAAACCACAGTGCGTTCGTTTAGAAAATAAGTGTGTGTGTTCGTCTATATTAACGATATTCAAAATAATTTATTAATTTTATTTTGACTGTTACATAAGAAGGCGTCATTAAATATAACTTTGTGTTTATAAGTGCTTTTAAATCTCCAAAAACGGCAACAAGGGGGACGCACACCTTTTGCAAGCTCTGAAATCTTTGTTTACGTTTTTCTCAAAATAAGAATTTGCTCCAAATCATGTGACGCGAACTTCCATACATTTTTCATCAGTGTGTACTTTGAACTGATATTTTGTATAAAACTTTACATCATATATATCTGTGGAATGAACTAGAATAAAAGAAATCAATGGAATATTTTTGATTTCACACCTGATTTTGCAAACAGGTTCGGTCTAAATTGGCTCTTTTTCCCCGTCCTTTTGGTTTTTTTGACATTACTTCCTTGATATTTATTGCGTATTTATTCCAGTTCACTGCATAGCTCCAACCTTGAGCTACATAAATGCCAAAGTTTTACTGAATTAAGCCATCCATTCTGGCGTGACTACCACTTTTAATGCAATTTTTGACAAAAATTACCTCCCAATAAATAAATAATCAATATTTTGCCCTATAAATGGCTGGATAAGTTAAATATGACATGCTTGTTGCGAAGAAAAAGTTATTTCAACGGTGGCTGCTCTTAAAAAAAGTTTTTTTTTTTTGAGTGGCCTACCACCTTAACTCATCTTGCACGGGTTCTTGACCCGAAATGCTCTAAAATCCCGAGAGATGCCCACGAACGAAAACCCGTCCCTGTCTTTGGCACCATTTTCTAGTTTTAATAACAATAATTGTTGGGATTTTACGTCCCAAAACTATATGATTATGAGGGACGCCGTAGTGGAGGGCTCTGGAAATGTTGACTATACGGTGTCCCTTCACGTGCGCCAAAATATAAGTACACTGGTCTCAGCATTTCGCCTCCATCAAAATGCGGCCGCCGTGGCCGGGATTCCATCCCGTGACGTTCGGGTCAGCAGTCGAGCACCGTAACCGCCATGGCGGGCGATTTTCTAGTTTCACGAAAACCCCGATAGATAACTTACCCCTGAGAATAGCCTCGTCCTCTTCGGTGACAACCTCCTTCAAGCGATATTGCCACGGGCTCTTCTTTTTGAATTTTTGTGTAACTGGACTGTTGCACGTGTAACCACCGCTCTGCGCAGGCTGCGCCGGAATGTCTAAGAACCTTCCAGATTATTTCAGAACCTTCCAATACGATTGCGCGCACAAAGCGAACGGCCGTGCTTATTCGGGAAATAACGCGGTACGATAACGCTAGAATCTTCAACGCATTCATTCCCGTGTCCATATATTTATGCACGTATATACCCCGACACGATTGACCCGTATTGCTCGTATTGTGGGTCAATAGCCACACTTCATCACATTCTCTGGGACTGCAGGGAATACCCCCCCTCTCCCGATCTCCTTGCCACTCCCTCGCCCGAAGGGTGGGAGGAGGTTTTGACCTCCACCAGCCTGAAAGTTCAGCTACAGGCCATACAGAGAGCAGAGGAGGTGGCCACCAGGTTCAGCCTGGCGGATCACCTACCTCCATAAAGTCTGACGACAATAAAGTTGTGTTCTCTTCTCTCTCTCTCGACGCGTGGGCGAATCTAACGCCCACGCGCCTTACCCGCCGATCATATTACCGGCTGCCGACGACTGTGATCACTGTTATCAATGAACAGTTACTTTCACTTTTCACTTCCTGGGCACAAGTTCGCCCAATGAAGAACGGCCCGAAGGCCACCTTCTTCACCGTCACGAGATATCAACCGCCTTCGAGGGATTAGAAGCTGGAGAGCTTCATGAGTGGCTAGCTTCGGCGGTGCCCAATACACTGCCAACCACGTCGAACACCATGCCTGAACAGCAGGGGGATTCGGTGGAGGGGGGATGTATGTTCATGCGTGTAAGCCCCTCCTCGCTACGCCAGTGGTGAGGAGGTTGTCGACCTTTCGTTTGACGTGCAGTGAGAGCGACTGCTCGTTCGACGGTTTTGACGACAAATGATTACAGTGCTAATAAACTCGTGTTCATTCTTTGGCTGCTGTACATTTTTCAACTTTTTTTTACACAGATTGAGAAAGACAAGCTTCCGTTTCTTTTCTTTTTTTTTTTTTTGATGTGTCCTTGCGCAGATCTCCTGGTTTGTTGGGCGCCGAAAATGTGAGGTGAACGTTCACCTTCCCGGAACGTTCAGCGCTCGTACTCGTCGTCGTGCTTCGCCCTTGTGTCTTTTTCGCGCTGCATTTTTATCAGCGGGGCTGTTCCGTCGGTTGTAATCCGCGAACAGAAGGCTATCGTGAACCGGCACGCGCTGTCTTCGTCATCTTCTTCGTCTCACTTCCAGAAGAACACGTGCGTCGATGTGTCCGGCGTGAGATGCAATGGGCGAGAGAACGAGTACAGAGAGAGTGAAAGAAAGAGATGGGAAGAAGAGATTTCTTGGCGAAAAAATATTTTTTGACGAGGTGGGATTCGAACACGCGTACCCACGACCTGAAGTCGAGCACCTCAGCCACTCGGCTATCCAGGCACGCTAGCAGAGCATAACATAGCCTTGTATAGTGTAGTATACCAAAGGGGTGGGAAAGGGAAGGGAAGAAGGGAGGGGGCAAAGCGTAGCATAGAAAGAAAAACACAGACATAGAGAGAGAGAAAAGAAACAAAAACAGCAAGAGAAACAAAGACAGAAAGAGACAGAGACAGAAAGAAAGAGGAAGCGAGAAGAAAAATATATATATATATATAGAGAGAGACAGAAATAAAAGAATTAAAGAAATGGAAATAAAGAGAGATCAAGAAGAGAGAAAAAAAATGAGGAGCCATTCCACTCTGTGAAGTGGATGATAAGCGAAGCTGTTTAGCGCAGGGCACAGGGGTGACATGGTGGAGGTCATTTTGGTGTGAAGACCAGCTTGTTAACGACCTGGCTGTTAATGTTCAATACGCAATATTAATGCGAAAGCCTTAGATGCCTCATCAAATGCGAAAATTGGCCATCGGCGGCGGGGGCGTCAACACGAGCGATGCAAAAAATCATCATTACGTGATGACGTCATTATTTATTTATTGTTTGTTTATTTATTTATTTATTTATTTATTTATTTATTTATTTATTTATTTATTTATTTATTTATTTATTTATTTATTTATTTATTTATTTATTTATTTATTTATTTATTTATTTATTCAATACGGCGGAGTCATGGTCCGAGCAGGGTGGTTAATACAAGTACAAAAGTAGCAACAATGACACAACAATAGCAATACAAATACAAGCTGAACAACGTTATTTTGCAGTCTGATCGCATGTTCTGGTAAGACAATTCCATTCAGTAATGGTTCTCGGAAAATATGAAACCTTAAATAGAGAGAGAGATAAGATTCTTTAATGAAATATATCAAGCTAGTGAAACGTCCGCGAATGCACCATGAGCGTGGCATGTAAATCATGGCATGCATGTCATGTTTTTCATGTTACCACCTGTTATTCATGTTCTTCATACTGTCACATCACGCAATACCAATTTTGGTGTATATCAAGCCAGCGAAACGGCCGCGAGTGCGTCATGAGCGTGGCATGTAAATTATGTCGTGCATGACACGCGTGTCATCATTTTCATGTTACCACCTCTAATTTACGTTCGTCATACAGTCGCGTCGCGCAATACCAATTTTGGTGTATATCAAGCCAGCGAAACGGCCGCGAATGAACCATGAGCGTGGCATGTAAATCATGACGTACATGACATGCATGTCATGGTTTTCATGTTACCACCTCTAATTTACGTTCGTCATACAGTCGCGTCGTGCAATACCAATTTTGGTGTATATCAAGCCCGCGAAACGTCCGCGAATGCACCATGAGTGTGGCATGTAAATCATGACATGCATGTCATGGTTTTCATGTTACCACCTGTTATTCATGTTCTTTATACAGTCACATCGCGCAATACTAATTTTGATGTATATCAAGCCAGCGAAACGGCCGCGAGTGCGTCATGAGCGTGGCATGTAAATCATGGCATACGTGACATGCATGTCATGGTTTTCATGTTGCCACCTGTTATTCATGTTCTTCAGACAGTCACATCGCGCAATACAAATTTTGGTGCGTATCAACCTAGCGAAACGGCCGCGAGTGCGTCATGAGTGTGGCATGTAAATCATGATGTGCATGACACGCGTGTCATGATTTTCATGTTACCACGTGTCAGTTATGTTCTTCATGTCGAAGTGTCTCGTCATACCAGTTTTCGTATATATCCATTCATTTAAACGGCCGCGAGCGCCCCGAGACCATGTCATGTAAATCATGCCGCACATTACATGCGTATCATGATTTGCACGTTAGGACCTGTCATTATGTTCGCCATGAACTCTTGTCACGTCATACCAGTTTTGGTATATATGAAATTAACGGAATGGCCGGAAGAGCCCCAAGGCCGTGGAATGTAAATCATGCTGTTCATGACATGCATGTCATGATTTTCATGTTATGACCTGTCATTTATGTTTGTGATACGGTCATGTTATTCCACACCAATTTTGGTATACATCCGATTAGCGAAACGGCCAGGAGAGCACAATGTCGTAGGCGGCTAGATAGATAGATAGATAGATAGATAGATAGATAGATAGATAGATAGATAGATAGATAGATAGATAGATAGATAGATAGATAGATAGATAGATAGATAGATAGACAGACAGACAGACAGACAGACAGACAGACAGACAGATAGATAGATAGATAGATAGATAGATAGATAGATAGATAGATAGATAGATAGATAGATAGATAGATAGATAGATAGATAGATAGATAGATAGATAGATAGATAGATAGATAGATAGATAGATAGATAGATAGATACGCTCAAACTCGCAGAAGTTCGCTAAGAAATGCTTCGCATTTAAAAATAGCGTAGCTTGCACTCGAGGCGCAATGCTAAAGAGACAGCGGCGCTAATGGACATCTAGGCCGTCCTGGTTGTTGCTGTTTTGGTAAGTGCTGCAAATTTTTCTTTCTTCCTCATTCTCTCTCTTCTCTCTGTCTCTGTGGATGTCATTTTTGTCTGTTTCTTTCTTTCTTTGTGTGCGTCTCTCTATTTATTTCACTTTCTCGGCCTTTCTATCTTTCTCTCTCCTCTCTGTAGTTCTCGCTTCCTCTTTATTTCTATCTCTTTCCTTCGCTCTCGCCTTTCGTTCCGTCTCTATTCCTTTCTTTCTTTACATGCTATGTTTTGCTCTCTCTCCCCTCGTCCTCTTCCTCCTCCTCACACCCACTTCCCCTTGCCACCCCCTTGCTACTCTATTCTGCCACACACGCTCCTTCGTCGACATACGACCCCGTGACAATACTATACAAGGCTGTGCTATGCTAACGTGCCTTGATAGCCGAGTGGTCAAGGCGTTCGGCCTCGGATCGTGGGTGCGCGGGTTCGAATCACGCCTCGCGGAGAAATATTTACCCCTAGAATTTTCTTTATCTCTTTCTCTATCTTTATCAAAAGTGTTTTATGCCGGGGTCCACCAACACTTCAGTGACGTATTTCCGTCACGGATATCACGGCTTGCTGGAAATCGAACCTACGACCTCTTGGTCCGCGACGATAGGCGCCCGGCACTCTACCGACTAAGCTAGCGAACCAGATACACGACACTTCACAAACGTGCCTTATATCTCTCACGTATTCTTTCTCGCATGATGCTCTCTGTTGGCGGGGCTAGTCGGGGCGGGGCGGTGCCGACGTCTGTGAGCGGTGCAGTGAAGTAATGCGGCATGACAGTTACTAGCGCCAATATAGAACGATTCGGCGACCACGCACTTAAAGCATGGCCTCCATAATTGCGCGCCGGTGCGCAGTTTCGGGGGCCATGGTTAAAGCGTCTCGATACCAGTGAAAAAAAATGCCCCCACCTCCCCGAAGGGAATCGTGAGGAAATGCGAATGCATTTCTTGCGCCGAGAGTACCCGGCGTAGTAATTTTAATGGCGTAAAGCTGGACACATCGACGCGCTCAAGTGTCTCCCTTTTGGGCGCCTCTTTCAACGAACGCTTCCTACGTGCGTTCGTAATCACCTCAGGGATGTTGCCACCGCCTTCAATGCAGCACAAACGCGTTTAGAAGCGCTTTCAGACTGTGCCAAGGCAGCACAAACGCTACAAACGCGTTTCAAACGCACTGCATTGAGGCCGTGGCGCAGGGAGGAGAGAGAGCGAACGGCGAGAAAAGGAGCGGCGAAGCACTGCACCTACCCTCTCCTACACTCTCTCCACACACGCGGGAGCTCCGCCGAGCTCCCGCGATGCGAGTGCCCTCACACGCCAGAGCGCGCTCCTCCTCTCCACTCACTCTCCGCTACTCCGCCCGCACACCGGTTGCTAGGGGCGAGGGAGTGAGAGCGGAGAGGCGCGCGGACAACGCCGGACGCCTGACATAGCCCGACTAAGAAATGCATTCGCATTTAAAACACTGGCCGCGCTAGCGTCGGGGAGTCGCCCTACACGCAGTTACGTTCCTTGCCTTTCGCTTCGTGTTAGCGTGTGACGGCTCGTTGTCGGAGTAGTATAGCTTCCGCATGCACCAGCGGTGTTTTGCCGCCGACTGCTTCGAGTGCGATAGCACCGACTAATGAAACTGCTGTGCAGTAAACGTTGCAGAAAGGCAACGATGTCGACGGGCGATTGTCGTGCATTGGTGGAACGAGACAGAAGCCAGCGGGACGTGGAACGCCTGCCCGCGTTCGCGGCTCGAGCTGCGAATCTCTGCCTCCCGTGTTGCTGAAACGCAACAGCACACGGGCCTCTAGCATTTTCGCCTCCAACGAAAATGCGGCCACCGCGGCCGAGATTCGATCCCGCGACCTTGCGAGTCAGCAGTCGAGCATCATAATCACTAGACCACCGCGGCGGGTGGCGCGTACGCTTCATTGGTAAGACTCCGGGTTTGTGAGTTCAGTTCTTAGCGCAGTTAGCTTACGTGCCTCTCGTTGTGCACGTTTTTTTTTTTTTTTTTTTTGCTGGTCTTCTGAATCCACGCACTCTGACCCACGTAGCTCAGCCTGCGTGGATTCAGGTCCGACTGTCAACCACTCGAGGTTTGTGTGCGCGGCGGCAACGTAAGGCACGTGACAAACTAATGAAGTCCTTCTCAGATGTAACTGTGTCGTTAGCATGCTCCCCCGGACGCGAATCAATTTATCATCATTATTGATTATCTGTGCAATCACGGGGTCAAAGTCCCTTAATTAAAACATGGATCGATCCGTGGCTGCAGATATACGAGTTATACGAGTTTAGATTGCCCTCTCACGTCTTTAGCGAAATTAGGCTTAATCCTTCGAAATATCTAGAATCGCAATCTAGTAGCAATGTGCCTTATAAATTAAGGCACGACCATTACAGAATTCCTCTTGTGCGAACCAACTATGGAGCCCAAATGCTTGCGCATTTAATTCCCAGTCTTCTCAACAGACATACACAGGCCATAAAAATTTCTTGGAAATGTGTATCCCTGAACTCTTTCAAAAAGAATGTGAATGCTTACCTCCTTTTCCTGTCCTGAAGATTAAAGGTTGTGTATGCAGAAAGGCTATGTTTCTAATGTTTTGCTATTTGTAATTTTATGACTCTTTCTTTATTGTTGTAAGACTATGCACCTTGTTCGCACTGCATGAAACTGCGTTCTGTATGTATTAACAGTGGATAATGTCGTGTCGGTCGACACATGCTCCGAGTGTCAGGCAGACACACACAGATCTTTTGCCCTTGTATCCGAGACATTGTTGTCTGAAATTGAATGAATGAATGAACGAACGAACTCACCAGAGCTTGGCTCAGCTATACGTACTAAATTAGTGAGCACATCGCTGACGTCTCGGCACGCCCTGACGTGGCAGCCACGATGACGTAAATAACGTGTATCGAGAGAGAGGCTCACTCGGAGGCGCGTAACCTGAGCCCGTCGGCGCTGATTTCGAGAAAGGCGACGCTGAGGTGAGGAGGGCCCGCGTAGCGGAGCGTCAGGTAGCGCCGCCTGGTCTTCTCGTTCACAAGAATGGGCTCATCGGTGGGGTCCGCGAAGCCCTCCAACAAGTACTCGCTCCTTTTTCCCTGAGACCGAAGCTCCTGTTGGTGCGTGTTCAATAATAACAGATTTCGGCACACGACCACAGAAAGGAGCGGGCGCTCACTTTGAAATCTTTATATTACGCCGACAGAGAGCACACAAGGCACGCGCGCAGGGATGCAACAGCCAAAATAGGATTTGGAGCAATTTTTGGAGCAGGAAAATCTCTCTTTTGGAGCAGGAAAATCCAAATTTGGAGCAGGTTACGGGAAAAAAAGAACTCCGTTTTGGAGCTCAAAATTCCAAATTTGGAGCAGCTTCACAAACAAAGCTTGCTTTTGGAACAGTAACAAAAAAAATATATGCGAACATTTCGATGTCACCACCACAATTACGTTTTCAGTGCATAACATGCTGAATAATACCAGTGAATTCTCCGGAAACCAGTAAGGCCTTGTGCATTGGTGAATTTGCACCAAGGTCCTTTACACCTGGCCTATACGCCACTGGCTGACCACGTCATTGTTGCAATCCACTTCACTCAGCACCGATGCGCGGAATTTTGTATTCCGCCCTGCTAAGAAGGTCTTGAGGAGAAAGTCCATTTTAAAGACAGCCGTCATATGTATATATAGTTCAAGAGAAAAGTCCAAGTCCGGTGTTTATATGTTGTGCAACGTCTAAGACAAACCAGCCAATAAGTACAATCTTCATAAGTGTGTCCTCCCCCTTATCTTTATTATATATATATATATATATATATATATATATATATATATACTTTCGCTGTGCATAGCTCCCTCCTTCCCCCCCCTCTCTCTCTCTCTATTTCTATATATATATATATATATATATATATATATATATATATATATATATATATATATATATATATATATAGAAATAGAGAGAGAGAGGGGGGGGGGGGAAGGAGGGAGCTATGCACAGCGAAAGTCGGCATCGTTTCACTGAACGCCGTACCTGTCGCCGCGTGGAGCCGAACCCTTGCTAGTTTCGTGCAGCGCGTCTCCAACAAAGCGAACGCCATCACTCCCGGGTCGGTCGCGTGCTCTACCGTACGACAGCTTTTCCCGAGGAGTATTCCTACCCGCTCCGCTCGTGACTGCATGTAGGGATACGGCAAAGATTTCGTTGGGTTAACAATGGTGAGCTGCTTTCGTTTCTGCAAGCGACACGCAATCTGCGTTTCCGCTCAGGTGGCGTCAGCCAACGGCATACTTGGGTTCGTCGCCTATATTATGCGTGCAATATATTAACAGTATAGTACCAATAGCGCTATGCCGCACGTGCTACCGAGCAGATATAAAGATCCTGATCGCGATAAGGTTGCTGGCGATAACTCGTACTGACGTGCTCGTTAGTGTGTGCCAGCAAACATTCGCGCCAGGAAAGCGGTGACCGCACTCGCGTCGACGTCAAAATGATTAGTCGACCAATGTCCACATTTCCCCAAAAACGGAAGGCCTTTTTCGGCACATTGTGGTGTCGGCCTCACCGCGAGTGGGGGGGAGCAAGTACCTTGATGAACTCTTTCGGCTGAGGCGGTCAGAGTTTTCGCGTGTAGTACTTCTCTAAACAACACTTTACTCGTCAGTAGATTTAAAAATACTTTACTGTATACAACCCGCGAATTCGTGCACGTGATTACTGCTATTTGAACAAAGGCAGCGTTGAACCGGACTCCACCAAACCATAACCACATCCCCACTAAGATTTGCAGCACGTGTCAAACGGCTCGTTTGTCAGTTAACTTTCTTTATGCGGTGCTTCCACATTAAAGGGGCGCTCACCCTTGCTCATGCTGAATGAACCTGTAAAGCAGCGTTTGAACCAGCAGTAGAAACTTCATTTAGGCTCATCGGCCCACCGGAACAGATTAACGTCTTGTTTGAGTCAAGCGCCACTGGGTGGAATTGGATTGGATGAAGGTGCCTCTGGTGCTTCTCCCAACATTAGGGCGCCAATACGGGCTTCGTTTTGCATTAAAACGAGGCTAAAACTAGCGCAACAGAAAAATTTTGCGGTTACCGGGGGTGTTTTGGCGCAGCGTGGCGCAATTTCGAGAAATATCGCGGTTTTGGCGCAGCTCGGCGCAGAAAAACGAAATTGTATCAAAATGGCGCAATTGGCGCAGCTGTTGCATCCCTGCGCGCGTCATACATACATGCTTTCCATATATTGAACTTCTTGAATCAAACTTCCTAATTGATCACACCACTCTTTTTGATGAAAACCCTGTCTTTTCATTCCTTCCGCAAAGCGTGGCTCACATCCACGTGACGTCATGTGGGCGCCTAAATGCGCGTAGTCCTTATTTTAGTCGATCGTTGACGCAGCTTATCGTCCTGCCTTCACCCACACGCCATAGGTAAATACTTCGTAGACCGCTTCATTGGCACACTTAATGTACTACGCTCGGCCATAGGCGCGCTCTGCAGGGCTCTCCATTAGGGTTTCACCGCATTGAGTGCCATGACCCGTCTTTGTTCGAGAAACGTATCAGAGTTTTGATTAACTTGGAAAACGTGCTCCTTTAGCAAAAGTATCGAAAGGTGGGCTAGTTGGTAATTCATACTTCTTCGGCTTACGGGGAGTGCGGGAAGACACACCAGACGAAGGAAGAACCTGAGCGCTCGTGTTCTGTGGTTCTTCCTTCGTCTGTTGTGTGCTCCCGCGCTCCCAGTAAGCCGAAGAAGTGCTCCTTTAAATATCACGTTAGTCGAACGGTGCTTGGTGTGTAGGAAGATGAGCACGATAAATTGATCAGGAAATGTTGGTGAAATACAATTCACTCACGTCGTCTTGGGACCACATGTCCAACGGCTGCAGCTCCAGGCAGCTGCAACAACCGACGAGAACAAAGAAATTGAATGCACCCAAATTTTCACGTTCAGCACGTATTCCTGGAAAAGCTTTTAGCGTAGCATTTGATAGAGTGCCGTGATACACACGTTGCAAAGGGAACAATTTGGATGAAGCTGTGCGCAGCCACTTGCTCTCCCGGCCAATGCCGATTAATGGAGTACAGGAATCTGATTAAGGCGAAAGCCTTCGATGCCTATCAAACGCGAAAATTGACCGTCGGCGTCCCGCGTTAGCGGCGTGAACACGAGTGAAGCAAAAAAAAAAATCACCATCGCGTGATGACGTCACCATATGACGTCATCATACGACCACAGATCGCCAAAATCTGTGACGTCACACACATGCCATCGTCGCTTAGTAAAAGGTGGGCCGATCACGGAGGCAGTGCAAAACCAGGTGAGGTGCGGAAAGCTTGCAATGCCTCCGATCCCGCACGCAGTGCAAAAGCACGTCAAGTGAAGATGATTACATCGACCGAGAAGAAAGGGAAGAAGGAGATGGCCTTCGAGTCGTCTTAGGCGAATGCCTAAGGGACCCTGTGCATTTTATTCCAACAGGCCGTCGAGGATTCTTACCTTCCAATTTGACGCTGACAGCGTTCGTCTTGGTTCGAGAAAGCTTTGAAGTACGACCCAACTTTGGAGCACACCACGTCACCAAGGCCCAACAGGTGATTTGGCACAACGAGGTAGTCCCTCGCCCCATTCTGCATTCATTGTATTTCACTGTGTATTTATGTAAAGCCCCGTGGCATTAAACAGAGGGGCATAGTGTACGAGTAACGTGTGCCATGCAAAAAAAAAAGAAAACATCAAAATAGAACGTGAAAACAGAAGCGCTAAATAAACAAAGACGAAACGAGTAATAATAATAATAATAATAATAATAATAATAATAATAATAATAATAATAATAATAATAATAATAATAATAATAATAATAATAATAATAATAATAATAATAATAATAATAATATCTGGGGTTTAACATCCCAAAACCACGATATGATTATGAGAGACGCCGTAGTGAAGGGCTCCGGAAATTTCGACCACCTGGGGCTCTTCAACGTGCACCTAAATCTAAGTGCACGGGCCTCAAACGTTTCCGCCTCCATCGAAAATGCAGCCGCCGCGGCCGGGATTCAATCCCGCGAAAGGACGAAACGAGAGACACCGAACTGGCGCTCAAAAAAGAAAGAAAAAGGAAGAAAAGCACAACGCGAAATGTTAGGTCAGCAGACACACGTGTTAAAATTATAACATACAAAACAAAGTATGGCGGTTATACACTGTACAGAAATTTGACTCTAAAAAATGGTGCATTGGAAACTAAACAATACGTGTTGAACCTTGATTTCCTCTTCTAATAATTAATCTATGATGCCGAAATTAATTACAATAGCGTTCTGAAAGAATAATTTATCTGTCTAAATGATTTAGTGTTTCACTTTAGTGCCCCTTTAAGATCAGACTGTAGACCAAGTAGAGCACAAACATTACGATTACTTAAGTCTGCAGAAGGTATGATCAGGGACAAAATGTTTTCTCGTAAGTCGTTAAAAGCAAGAGAAGGCAACGACCCGAGCACGCCATCTTGCAACAGACGTGGTGCTACTTGATCACAGTGCAAAACAATGCTAAAAAAATAATGGTGTCCGTTTCGACGTGTAGTCTCACTAGCAAGGACGACACTCGAAAGTGTGCAGCGAGGCACATTTTAGTAGTGTATATTGAGTGTTCGCATATCTCAGAGAGCGCAGAAGCGCGGCGACAGTGAAAACTATCTTGAAGTGTCCATGTAAGTCCTATCGCAATGAAACTAAGCATCGACTTCCCAGGGCGATTCTTCACATACAGATACATAAAAGTGACAGACAAATGCTTTTGGTGCATACCGATGCGTACATCATGGTTCGGTCTATAAAGAAAACAAATTTAATAATAAATTCTGCTTCGTCTGTGAACGAGATAAGGGAGACGTCAGACGCTTCCCGGACAAACTCACCGTGACGTCGTAGATTTTGATGGGGCCTAATCGGGCCTAGTTAATATTTCATCTGTAAATATTGGCAACCAAGGACTAAGTTTAGACGCTTAGACCACATTTTTTCTGCGCCACGATGGCCAAAATACAGAAAGTACTTTCAAATCTACGACTGCACACTGGCGTTGTAGTTGCAACACGAGATAAGAATAACAAACAAATCTTATGTCGTGCCTTCATTTTCGTTAGTGCATTCAGTTGGGCTAGTTTGTATTGACTGAATGCTTCCATATTACTAGCGAACACGCACAAGGACCATAGAAAAAGAGACAGGACAACCGCTAGACTTGAACTGATTTTTAATCGACATGAAGGACAGAATATATAGAATCCCGTTGCGCACACGCAGGTGCCACGTCACAAAGTATTTCAAAAGGAATTTCACCGCCCGCACGCACGCGGTTGTTTTGCTTGAACAGATAGCCCAGTTCTTTTTTCGACAATGAAATGGATCCAGTGCTGACAGCTGCCTCAACCGCCCCGTGAATTTCCAGAGCCGCCATTGTCTCTCTTTCTCTTTGATGCCCTCCAACATGCGTCACAGTTCCTCTTTTTCTGTGGTCCTTGTGCGTGTTCGCCAGTAATAGGGAAGCATTCATTTTCGTATCTATGACATCGAGCCCCTTACCGTCAAATTATCAACATGAATGGCTAAATGATATCTGTCGTTTTAATGTTTGTCTTTCGTGCGGGTACGAATGCAGTGCGACTACCTTTATTAAAAAAAAAAATCATATTGTGGGAACGCGTGTTTAAAAACCACGCTAGCCTAAAGTAAACGTTACGCGGCCATTGCTCGGCTAGAATCTCGCAAGCGCGACATGACGCGCAATAAACGATGTTAGCATACCCTCATGTGCGGCGGCAGGTCGTCGGGTGCCATTCCGGCAGCGAGGTGCGGCACGAGGAGCCTGTGCGCCTCGAAGGGCAGTCCACCCGTTGGCTCAGCGCTGCTCAGGTACTTGGCCACCACCTGCAGACAGTGACTACGACCATCACGGAGGAGGAAAGAAAAGCGCTCGCAGACTGCACGTTCTGGCACAGTGGGAAACAAGAGGCGAAGACTGTGCCGCTTAGTTAGTGTTCCGAGTTTCCCCCCGTTCTCTGGCTCACATGCAAAGGAACATTCGACTATAAGCGGAATGCGCTCATGCAATGTATTGGTGGTGTAAGATATCTTACACCGTGTGGCACTACGGCGGGTCCCTTCGCTGAGGCGTCTTACATAATGCAGTTTCAGGATGTCACAACTTTATACGATTTTCTTAATATCTTCATCATTTGAAACGCACAAACCTAAGCCGCCCCCCCCCCCCCCCCACCCCTTCAAAAAAAGAAAAACGCCAGGCCTGCGCGGAAAGCGCAGCACAGTCACAGCGAAAGCTCGAAGGGTGGCATTTCTAGAGCCCGCGGTTATAAACTCTCTTGTGGCTACTAGTACTACACTAGCAGCGTACCCACTACGCCACAAATCATAATTTTTGTGAAGTTGGGAAGCACCCACCACGACATTACTCGTCAATCTGCGGAGAAGCGAGGTAACATCAGTAAGGCATTATGTGCACTATGTTGATGCGACGGTTGATGACGATGAAGAATTATGGCTGAGCCATTTGTAATGGGTTGGAAGCTTTAAAGGAGCCACTAGTTACGTAATTCGCATTGTGTAACGCCCGGTCGTTATTTCACTCTCCCACCACGCTTTATAACATGCGCTAACATGAGATAGAGAGAGGGAATTAACTTTATTGAGACCCTGAGGAAATGGATCATGGGAGCCTTATGGGCTTCCTTGGCAACCAATAGAAGTGCACTTGCGAGGAACCCACTAAGCTATAAATGATCATAATTTTTGTGAATTAGAGAAGCAGCCACTATGCAGTTTTTCGCCACTCTGCGCAGAACCGTGGTACCTGCTAAACACCTGTAAGGCGTTACGTGCATTTTGTTGATGCTGTGGCTGATGACGACGAAGAATTATGGCAGAGCCCTTTCTAATGGATTGGAAGCATTGAACAACCAACTCGTTGCGCAGTTCGCATTGTGTGACGCCTGGTTATAGAATTCGCGTTGTGTGACACTTGGTTGCTATTTTATTCTTCTACCTTGCTACATTACATACGTCAATGTGGTTCCTTCCCGACATGAAGCCTGTATAGGGTCTTTTTGCAACGCAGTTTCAAGCACCAGCATGGCTCTGAGGTATAATACTGGGCTCCCACGCAGAGGGCCCAAGTTCGAACCTCGTTCCATCCTGGAAATTTTTTCTTATTTCGTTTTTTTTTCTCATTTCGAGCGATAGCGGTTACGGACACCGGCGGCGGCGGCGGACAACTACGGCGCCAAAAAACGGCCCTTGTGATCTCATAACAGCTTTTGCTGTAAAAGAAAAAAAGTGCTGCTTTTACCATAGCATTTACAAAGATGGTCAAAATTGTATTACGTGCAATACTGGCCGCATTGGCTTTCACACACCGCTGTGCACGTTACTCGAGCGCCTTTTAGAAAGTAACGCTCTTCAGGTCAACCCTGCCTTCAAACTAGGCAACCAGTACGGATGCATTTAGAGACAGAGAATACGAGAGCATGTCGGCACCTCCCAAACTTCGCGACACACTTAAAAAGCGTACATGTAATAGCAACGATGAAGGCTCGAAAACACTACATTAATTTTATTTGTATACTTAAGCTGTTGCGAAATGCCGGATCTCGGTTCATCGACATTGTGGTGGCGTCATTACACAAAGTAAAATTCCCTGACGTCGTGAAGCCGCACGCACGGTTGGCCATAATGAGGGTAAACAATTCTTGGAAACATTTCGGCGCGCGCACAAAAGACGGAAACGAAAGGCGAGAAGACAAACGGGCGCGAACTCACAACTAAGTTTATTGAAGGAAGTACACGAAATATACTTCCTTCAATAAACTTAGTTGTGAGTTCGCGCCCGTTTGTCTTCTCGCCTTTCGTTTCCGTCTTTTGTGCGCGCGCCGGAATGTTTCCAAGAATGTCCTCAAACCAACTCGCCCAGCTCTCCATACTGTTACAGGGTAAACAAGTGTGACACGGGCGTTTTAGTTTCTGTTCTCTCTCTCTCTATTATTGCGATAGCAATTATATGGACAGTCTCGGCTGGTTTTTCCCGTCGCCGTCTCCGTCGCCGCCGCCATGCACCGTATATATATAAGTATATATATGTATATATATATATATATATATATATATATATATATATATATATATATATATATATATATATATATATATATAAAAGTACCAAAGAGAAATAATTCAGAAAAATGCTTCCGAAGCGTGGAATCGAACCAGCGACCTCTCACTCCGCAGCGCTAACCACTGCGCCACAAAGCGCAGATCCTTCAGGTAGCTAACGGCGAGCGTTATGTACACACCTTTACCGCTGGCACGACTCAGAGACGGCAGGCGCTTATAAGCGTTTCTTCATTACCATTGAGATGGCGCGAGGAGCGCAACGGGCGCATTTAAAAGTCGTCAGCCAGCTCGCTCGCTTCTTCTAATATTTGTGCAGGGAGAACCTTGCCCTTCCGCTGTCTGCTCGCGCGGTAGTTGCTGCCGGGGGGCAGATGATTCTGCAGCGTAGCAGCGCGTCCATCGCGGGCCGCTTTTCTTGCTGTCACAGTCATTGCTTCGCCCTTGCGGCGAAACTGACTTTTATTGCGATAGCAATTATATGGACAGTCTCGGCTGGATTTTGCCGTCGCCGTCGCCGTCGCCGCCGTCATGCACCGTATATGTATAGGTATGTATATATATATAAAGGCCCCAAAGAAAAATAACTCAGAAAAATGCTTCCGAAGCGCGGAATCGAACCAGGGTCTTCTTGCTCCGCAGCGAGCGGCGCTATCCACTACGCCACGAAACGCAGATCCTCCACGTAGCTAACGGCGAGCGTTATATACACACCATTTAGCGCTGGACGGACTCAGAGACAGAAGGCGATAATAAGCGTTTCTTCATTACCAGCGAGGTGGCGCTAGGAGCCCGACGGGCGCATTTAAAAGTCGTCGGCGAGCTCGCTCGCTTCTTATATTTGCGCATGGGAGAAGCTTGCCCTTCCGCTGTCTGCTCGCGCGGTTTTCTCGTGGCGCGGGGTAGAGGAATGTTTCACGCTTTCACCGTGATGTCCGCGCTCATGTTACGGCGCGTACGAATGTCACTCGAGCTCAGGGACGCCGCTAAACGAACAAACAGAAGATGAGCGCGAACTATCAAGTGTCACAGGTCGACACTTGAAGCACGCTAGTTTCCTTCGCGGCTTCGGCCGCCTTTGCAACAGAAGCGCTGTTCAAATTGAGAGTATCCATTGGCGAGCCTCACTTCGTATAGCATTAGTTCCTTGCTATCGCATTCATTGCTTCGCCCTTGCGGCGAAACTGTGACTTTTTTATTGCGATAGCAATTATATGGACAGTCTCGGCTGGATTTTGCCGTCGCCGTCGCCGCCGTCATGCACCGTATATGTATAAGTATGTATATATATATAAAGGCCCCAAAGAAAAATAACTCAGAAAAATGCTTCCGAAGCGCGGAATCGAACCAGGGACCTCTTGATCCGCAGCGAGCCGCGCTATCCACTACGCCACGAAACGCAGATCCTCCACGTAGCTAACGGCGAGCGTTATATACACACCATTTAGCGCTGGACGGACTCAGAGACAGCAGGCGATAATAAGCGTTTCTTCATTACCAGCGAGGTGGCGCTAGGAGCCCGACGGGCGCATTTAAAAGTCGTCGGCGAGCTCGCTCGCTTCTTCTTATATTTGCGCATGGGAGAAGCTTGCCGTTCCGCTGTCTGCTCGCGCGGTTTTCTCGTGGAGAGGGGTAGAGGAATGTTTCACGCTTTCACCGTGATGTCCGCGCTCATGTTACGGCGCGTACGAATGTCACTCGAGCTCAGGGACGCCGCCAAACGAACAAACAGAAGATGAGCGCGAACTATCAAGTGTCACAGCTCGACACTTGAAGCACGCTAGTTTCCATCGCTGCTTCGGCCGCCTTTGCAACAGAAGCGCTGTTCAAACTGAGAGTATCCATTGGCGAGCCTCACTTCGTATAGCATTAGTTCCTTGCTATCGCATTCATTGTTTCGCCCTTGCGGCGAAACTGTGACTTTTTTATTAAATCACACACACACACACACACACACACACACACACACACACACACACACACATATATATATATATATATATATATATATATATATATATATATATATATATATATATATATATATGAAGGAAAGAAGTGTTAATTTCAAGGGCTCGTTTTCTTTGTTATACACAATATTAATGAGAACTAACAGACAATAATGCCAAGGAAAGTATAGGGGATGTTTTTAGTAATAAATGTAAGGTAATTGTGAAGAAAGAAAAGTGGACGGAGATAGCTTGCCGCGGGCAGGGACCGAACCTGCGACCTTCGAATAACGCGTCCGATGCTCTACCAACTGAGCTACCGCGGCGGCCATCCCCCCGTCCACTTTATAGGGTATATATATATATATATATTATATATATATATATTATATATATATATATATATATATATATATATATATATATATATATATATATATATATATATATATGGCCGTAGTGTTGCAAACAGTGAAGTTTCGGCCAGAGGCTGGCCTTCATCAGGGCCAGCTGATGCAGGCCAGCCTCTGGCCGAAACTGTCGAAATAAAAACTTCCGTTGTTACTGTGCTCACGGAGGATCTTCGCAATATATATATATATATATATATATATATATATATATATATATATATATATATATATATATATATATATATATATATATATATATATATATATATATATACCGGGTGTGCCGGCTAACTTTAGACAAGAGTTAAAAATACAATATTAGAGGCAGGCGAGTGAAATCAGTTTCATATTGCCGACAGCCGCCTTACACACTACAGACATTTTTTTTGTTTTGTAATTAATTAATTTGTTAATTAGGAGTATTTAACTCAATTGCTAAATATTGACTTTAGGCAATAAATGGGATTTGCAAAGTTCTAGAGCATCTTGACAAACCCCCATTGCTTTATTTGGGATAACGAAAGTTTCACGTGCACCATTTTTCCCAGGCTGCAAAGAAAGCCCGCGATATAAAAAATTAACACCATCTTCCCAAAGGGAACCCTGATGGGATGCGAAGCAGCAGCGTTGCGCACGGGTGGCGTCACGGGTTGAACGGCGCTAACGCGGGTGCTGCGGTGAGCGCTGGAAGATTCGTTTGAAGCGATGGCTGGCGTAGGTCTTGTCGTTTCTTCAGAGTGGACACGGGCGCTGGACCGGAGCTGGCGCGCGTTTTGCCTTGACTACCACGGCCTTGTGATCGGTGAAGTGCACGCTGAGAGGTTCCTGCAGACATTCGACGTCGAAGTTGGCAAAGACCAGATCGATGCATTTTCCCTTTATCGTGGTGGGTAGTTTCCGTTCCGCCGACACGCACTTCAGCGGGTGCACGTCACGCATGTAATCAACGAGCCATTCTCCTCCTCCTCCGCTGACGTCAGCGTTGAAGTCTCTCGCGACTATAAGAGGCGCGCGTCGACACGCCTCGCCGCAATCAGTCAGCGTCTCCTCCACACAGCGCTGAACCTGTCCCTTCGGCAGGTTGGGAGCGAGGTACAGCGTCAGGTTTATTGCGCGTGAACCGACGAATCGGCGGTGTAGCGAGCGGCGGTCGCGGTAGCGGCAGGTGTTGCGGGCGAACGGACGAGGCGGCAGCTGCGGGCGCTGCGGCGAGCGCGCGGCAGGCGAGGGAGAGAGTGACGTTGTTACTATTGTTACTAGTGACGTCAGCGCGTACTGCGAGGGGAGCGTGACGTCAACGCTCAGCTGCGGCGTGACCTACTTGGCACCGCTCCAACACCTGCGGCGAGGGGAGCGCGTTGCGCCGCGTTCGTACGGACGCACGGAGGGACAGCGTTAAGGGCGAGACAGACGGTACGATTTTCCATGCGATGCGACGTCCGACCACTGATCTCCACTAGGAGGAGCTGGATGGCGCATCGAGCACGCGGGCGTGAAGCCACCGGAAGACGCCGTTTTTGTCCCGGAAGAGAGCTTTTCTCTTCTTTTTTTTAAATAATTACCTGCCTGTAGCGCAGTAAACTGTACGAATCGACCGGAAAAGTAGTCAGGGAAGATATTTCACACGTAAGTACCTCAAAGTTGCATTATTTTTACGAATATTGTACGTTGCAGCACTCCGCCATATTCGGACGGTGTCGGCACGGCGTCTGTCATCTTTCGTGTAGCGTTCGTCGGCGTTTAAAGTGAGGCGTAATCGCAAAGTTTGAAAAAATAAAATAGAATAACGATCATAACAACAGCTGCCACCCGAGAATATTTGAATTGCGCGACTGAGACGGACAGAAGACGCCAGCTTCCGGGACAAACAGGGGACCTTCCGGTGGCTTCACAAGCGCCCGCCTCGAGAGCGGGGATGCGCCGTCCAGCCTTTTTAATGGAGGTCAGTGCGTCCGACGCGGCGGTGGGGGAGAGGGAATGGTGGCTGTCCGATGCTATGAAAGGTCACCATTCCGGTTCCCCACCGCCGTGTCGGACATCGCATCGCATGGACAATCGTACCGTCTGTCTCGGCCTTTACACAGGCTAGTCAAAGAGCTGCTTCGCATCTAAAAAAAACCATGTGACTAGCGCATTCGCGCGCCGCTATCATGCTGCTATCAGCCGTGGTTGGAGCGAACGAAATCAGCTGCAGCCGCGACTCGCCGGCTCCGTTGCAGCGGTAGGCTGGTGAGTTGGCAGTAGTTTCTTGGCCCGTGTCAGCCAGTTGGCACGCGTGACGGTGCAAGTTGTAGCACGCACGGGCCAAGAAACCACCGCCAACTTATCGGCTACCGCTGCAACGAAGCCGGCGAGTCGCTGCCGCAGCTGATTTCGTTCGCTCAAACCAAGGCTGAGGTCGGCACGATAGTCACTTGTTTTTCTTCTTTTACGCGGGCTTCCTTTGCAGCTGGGAAAAAAATGGTACACGTGAGACTTTCTTTATCGAAAGTAATGCAGTGGGGGTTTGCGAAGGCTCTCTCGAATTTTGCAAGTCACATTTATTGCCTAAAGTCAATATTTAGCAATTTAGCTAAATAACCCTAATTAACAAATTAATTAATTACAACAAAAAATGTCTGTAGTGCACAAGGTGGCTGTCAGCAATATGCAACCTGCCTCTAACATTGCATTTTTTAACCCTTGGCACAAGTTAGTTGGGACACCCAGTATAGACATTTATTCTATTAGCACGACGTTTGTTTCTTAGGCGCTGAGCCGTGCTCCCAACCATGGCTGCAGAAATAGCGTCTTTTCCACCACTTCCTCTTTGTTTCTTATGTGCTGCGCCAGCTCTGTACATTTACGAAAACTTGGTATACGGGGCTGCACTGCTGGATGTTCTTAGCTATGATTAACTGCTATGTTTTTGCACCATAATGTGATAAGAATAATGGCGAAGCCGTCCGGGGGGGGGGGGGGGGAGGGAGAGACGAGCCCCCCCCCCCCCCCCGTACTCTCCGCCTATGCACCAAGAGATGGGAAGCACGGCCGAGGACGGCTATGGTTCGGTGGAGGGCAAAATTAAGGAATTTGCAGGCATTAATTTGAATCAGCTTGGGTTGGAGGCCATAGAGGAGGCCCTCGTGTTGCAGTGGAAGTAAGGCGGGCTGCATAATAATAGTTGAAACTCACAGGGTCCCTCACGCATTCGCCTAAGGCCACTCGAAGGCGAAAGCTATTTTTTTCTTCTTCTCATTCGATGTGTTCATTCTCCCCCGCCACCCTTCGAAAGCTTTCTGCATCTAACGTGGTTTTGCACTGCCTCCGCTATCGGCCCACCTTTGACCAAGCGACGATGTCATGCCATGACGTCATGATGACCTCGCAAATTTGTTTGCGATCTGTGACGTCATGGTGACGTCATCACGTGACGATGATTTTTGCATCACTCGTGTTGACGCCGCCGACGGTCAATTTTCGAGTTCGATGAGGCATCTAAAGCTCTCGCCTCAAGAGAACACCCCCAGCTATAGAAGTGTGTAAACGACTCACGTTGCGGCTACGGCTCGTGGGGCTGTCGGTGCCGAGGAAGACGCCCTCGGTGCCCGTCACGCTGTGCCACGAATGAGCGCCGCTCTTGCTGAAGATGTGCACTTCGATGGCGTGATAGACGACGGCAGGAGCGAGCGCAGCCACCGAGTACCTGCACGAGCGCAACTCCTGTGCGATTACAAGGTCGGTCTCGTATGCAAAGCGACAAAGCTGCCTCGAGACACATCGAGAGAGGAGACGAGTAGATCTGGTCATTTGCAAAATCTCTTGCGTTGTAGTTGGCACCACATAGAGACGAGCTAACCTGAAAAGATGGAGCGAAAACCATTGCTGCCACCTCGCAGTCATGACAACATAAACCAAACCCGGGACAACCAAGACATTGTGGCTTCACGCATGGTGATACCGGTCATCGCTTCGTCCTTTCAGGTTAGCTTGTGTATCCATCGTAAGTATAGCGAAAAAAATATGGAGACGAAAACACACGAGGTAAGGACAAGAACAAGTGCTAACTTTCAACTGAGCTTTTAAATAAAAAAGAAAACACACGGCTATGTACAAAGAAATGTTAAATCAGTGCGGCGCGTGCTCGAAAGAGGACCTTCACACACTCGTGACAGGTCCTGGATTCTCTTCCTGCATACGCTTCTTCATTATCGTGCAAAGCCACGTAAGCTCGACTGACACATTTTTGCGACAATTCCCAGATGTGCGCAGCCTAAAAAAGCTCAAGTGCCAGTTGGATGCGGAAGACAGGTGTCCAGCCACAATGCTGTCAGCGCGCTGATAAGTGCGGACTTTGAAGGTGATCTCTTAATTGCACGCAGTCTGCCCCAAGCATATACACGGGATTAGTCTGATCGAGTACACGTCGAGGTGACAGCGTGCGAACATGTTTGACAACACACCCTAGAAATAGCTCCGGTGGCCTGCATAATCTGCTCAACTCGTCACGCGTCGAAATTAAAACCTGCAAAGCGGGAAGCCACCATCTTAAAGTAGGGCAATCTTATTTCTTCAGCAAGTTCATTTGTGCTACCATATTTCTGCACCTGGTCAGATGTACAGAAATTAAAAGGCTTTCTCGAATTTTCCAGCACCCCAATTTCCTCAATCTGAGCAACACGGAGCACGAAAATATGTCGGCATTGCCGTTCCTATCAGCCGCCACACGCCGAAACGGACGCTCCGTGTGTGTGCACATATAGTGCCTTGAATATGTGCACATGAGGAGCGCGCTAAGCCTTCAACATGGCGGAAATGCGCACGGTGGCCGTTAGATGGCGAATTCCATGCGCATCGCCATATTTGCATCGCGCGTCGCGCCATCTATCGCACACTCGACGAAACAACATGCGCGGGCTGCCACGCCAGCAGACGCTACACAGAGCAAACGTGAAACTCCCGAAACTCAGCCCGTCGTAAGCGTGTTTAGCGTCTTTTCTAGCCTGGACATTTTCGCTGATTTTATTGGAACATCAATAACATCTTGCTCATGCAAGTCCACAATGTATACAGTACGTGCTGAGTGGGCTGCGGAAGCAACTCCGTCAGATACGTACGCTGTTACATTTGTAAAAAAACGTTCTCGCTGTAGCACGCGTGAATCGTAATTGCAGTGCAGCTCGCGAAAGAGTGAAACGATGTTTTGTTGCCCCATATTACAAGTTGTGCACATCATTTCAGCATGCATCGCGTAATAATTAGAGTACGCTTTACAGGTAGTTTCGCAATGCGTCTTGCTCACAAAAGCGTACTATCAGAGAGTATAACCTGCCGTATCGTTCAGCAATCCCTTTTGGAAGCTACCTGCGCGATTTTATTCTTGTAACGATGGTGCTTTACAAGCGAAACTGTGCTACTCTTAGTTAAGCAGGTTAGCTACGCCTGCGACGTAAAGGACACTGGCGCGAGTACTGTTTACTTACGTGCCAATATATGTATTATGTGCAGCTGGATGCCTCGTGTCCAAATAAATTTGGAGACATCAAACACTGAAATGAAAGCACGAAATTCTGGCCAGCTGTTGAGGAGCACCGTGCCATTTATTACCTTCTGAAGACGAAATCTCGAAGGCGTGGATGCCACCAAAAGCCCTAAAGCTTAATACTACGTTTAAAGTGGCAAAGCATGCTGATTGCTTGTGCTTGAAAGCGCTACCTTGCACTAGATTTTCGTCAAAGGAAACGCTCAAAGGTATGAAGTGCACCCCCACACAAAGCTCGCGCCTGCCTTCAACCCAGCTGCGTGTCACGCAAATTAGGTTCGCAAAATGAAATAGGTAGGCATCACACTGCAGAACACACGCAGTTAGTGTACTTACTCGCGCATTTTCACTCGACTCCTAGTTTCTTTGCTGGAATCACAGTTATCCAGTCGCGGCGAAGCTGAAAAAACCGCACCGGCACTATTTCCGTGGCGCGTTGTAATCGTCGCAGACAACGCTAATATCCTCTTGTTGCGCTGCTTGTTTTGGCATCCAAAGACGACGCAGTAGTGCCCACACGAGCTCTTATACGCTGAAGCGGCGTGAACGGGTACTTTTTTGCACTTTAAAGCCTCAGAAGTGCAGCTTGCCCTGTTTACTTGGTGCAGCCCGCGCGCGCCTAGGCAGCCCGGTCAGCCCGACGTCTGGGTGCGAGAGTACCGCTCGGCTCGCGAGCAGCCTGGGCGGCCTGGGTGCGAGACAGCGAGTGGTCGGGGCATGGGTCGGGGTTTCGAATCCCCGCCGGTCGCGCGCTGCAGAAATATTTGCTTCACGACTATTTTTCATCGTGAGTTATATATATATATATATATATATATATATATATATATATATATATATATATATATATATATATATATATATATATATATATATATATATATATATATATATATATGTATTGTCACGGGGTCGTGATGTCAACGAAGGCAGTAGTTGAGTTGGCGTGTCCAAGATGAAACTCGTTATTTGGCAGAACATGTGACCGGGAGGAAACGGAAAGTCAAACTACAGCAATACGCACTGTACACTGATAGCGGCGAACAGAGCGTCGGCCGTCGATGAACTGCTCTACCGTAAGGCGCGTCGGCATTTATGCATGCAGCATCGAACATCCGAGCATTATCGCTGGTGGCCGCGTTAGTTCAAGAATAATCTCAACTGTTCGCGTTTGCGCGCTCAAGCCTATAAGAAGATTCTAAGATAATCTGGAAGGTTCCCAGACATTAGGGTGCGGCTTGCGCAAGGCGGCGGCTATGCGTGCAGGGAACTAGTTACATAAAAATGACAAAAAGGAGCGGGCGTGGCAATATATATATATATATATATATATATATATATATATATATATATATATATATATATATATATATATATATATATATATGAAGCATGCTGGAACATGACGGCGATGGTAAAAAGCAAGCCGATAGGGTCTATATAAATGCTATCGCAATAATAGAAAGCACACAACACTACAGCAGCATTTTTATTTATGTGACAAAATATGTTCAGCATATGCAGACTCTCTGCTGTAAAGATAGGAATTGCAGAAAGAATGTGCTGGTACTTGTTCACGCCGTCCCACTTGTTTCTTGAGTTGTGATTTATCTCGCTGGTTCTTTAAATTTGTCCGCCAAAAGGCGGCAATGGAGAAAGAAAAAAGACAGGGAAAGAAACGCTCGGGGAATTTAGAGATAAAATTCGTGCCTGCATCGATGCTATCATACTGTTCAAAGGCTTGTGAAATGGCGACTGTCTATAGCGAGCACATATAAACTTCAGCCCTGGCATGGGCGTAGGCAGGGGGGGTGCAAAAGGGGCACTTGCCCCCTTCAAGCCACACCCGCACTTGCCCCCCACCCAAGCTATGCCAGCTCTCTCTCCCCCTCCCCCCCCCGCCTCCCCCAGCCGCGGTGTAACACGGGCTTGCACCCCCCAAGGCAAAATCCTGCCGACGTCCATGAGCCCTGGTGATTTCTTGCGGCTCACCAGTAGGGGCTCTCCCGAAGGCAGTGGGTGCTGGGGCTGCGCTCCTCGGAGTCGCAGCGCCTTTGTCGGCCACCAGGCGGACACCCGTCCTCCGCGCATGGGCAGCAGAAGCCCTGCGCACGCAGTGAGCGAGTGCCTCAGTACGCCTTCGGCGCGAAGTCATAACAAAAGGAATTGTTTAACGTCCCAAAACCGCGACCTGATTACAGGGACGCTGTAGTGGAGGGCTCCGGAAATTTCGACCGCCTGGCGTTTTTTAACGTGCACCTAAATTTAAGTACACGGGCCTCAAGCATTTCCGCCTCCATCGAAAACGCCACCGCGGCGCCTGGGATTCTATCCCACGACCTTCGGGTCAGCAGTCGAGCACCATAACCACTAGACCACCGTGGCCGGTAATGCGCGAAATCGTCGACGGGCTACCGTTCCGTACTCAAGTGGACGCGACGAAAGGGTTGTAGTTGAAAATATCAAGGTATTTATCGACTGAGACACAAAATACAAGAAAAAAAAATGACAACAAGGTAAGGAAAACACATGCACTCATTGCCCATCAGCGATGACAACCGGAAGAAATGTAACGAGTAGTCTTACAGCGCGAGAACACAACGCTGTCAGTCTACCGCAACAGATTTCCCAAGCCTCCGTCAACAGTGTACACAAAATTAGGCCGGCATGCGGGTGAATTGTATTGGACGAAAAGCTACCCTTTCCGTCGGTGGGAAAGGGTGGTTTTTATTCCGATTCTATTCATTTCTATTTACATCACAATTAGTACACTACAGTTAAGGACAATAATTAACGTCCTCTGTGCTTTCCCTGGCTTAATTATTTTTTCGATTCATTCAATTGTGCCTAGCATTCAGTTGTGCCTAGCATTTAAAAGAGCCCCTTCGGAAAAAATTACCCTTCGTTAGCAAATGGCGCGTATTTTTTAAAATCATCGATTCCGCCTATAATGGCCTTGAAGGCACGCTTGTCGAGACAAAGCGGGTCGGCCGATGCTTCTGGACCGCAATTTGAGCTGAGTGTAGTATACAATCGCTATAACGCACAGAATTTTTGCGAAAATCGTTCTCACTCTTAGTACCGTTGCACGGCGTTATAACTTAACATGCGAGTAATATTAGCGCAATTATTTTCCTAACAGTTAACTTTTGCTGATTGTCACACGTAAGTTTACAGATTTTCAAGCCAAGTGGCAAGTGCGCAGATAACTTCCACAGGTGACGCACCTTGGGGTATAATATTTTAATTGTTGGGGTTGAACGTCCCAAAACCGCCATACGATTATGAGAGACGCCGTAGTGGAGGGCTCCGCAAGTTTCGACCCCCTGGGGTTCTTTAACGTGCACCTAAATCTAAGCATACGGGCTTCAAGCATTTCCGTCTCCATCGAAAATGCGTCCGCTGCGTACCTTGGGGTACAGTTCGTCCGGATCGTAGCCGCACTGGAAATCCTCAATGTCGTTGGAGTAGCACGCCTTGAGCGATTCTGGCCGGGACAGGTTGGCCACGGTGTACACCTCCTCTGCCAGCTTGCCATTGACGCTCTGCTTGCGAGAAGGCATGCGAACCTTATACCGTCCACATCCAAGGAACAAGTAAATATTCGCGGAAGAGTCTCTTAACGGGACACAGAAGTGAAAACATAAATTAATTTAAAAGTTATTCTTCGAAAACTCTAGTGTAACTATTTCACTATTGTAGGGTAAGTTTTGGAAGTAGAAATGAAGGTCAAATTACCATGCGTGAATTTCGCGCGTGAACGTCAACGTGGGGTCATGAATGTTACAGTATTTTTGCGTATCTTGGCCACATTGGTCCAGTGAAGTTTTGTGAAAGTTGCTATGTTAAGACTTAGGCTCCCGCGAACACAACGTAGGCGATTTTTACCGATTAAAGTTTACGGCGGCCCTGGCAGACGCCTTACAAATCTATGACGCCAAGGCAAGATGGCGTGGGAACGTTAATGTGGCGTGGACACCTGTATTTTCCTTTCGTGGCTTTCATCGCTTACCAAGCTTTTTCTCGCTGTCAAAGGGGCGGTGTTGTGAAAGTGTAATTTACCAATACGAGAAAAATCGTTTTTGTCTTGAGTGTCCCTTTGAGGTGCAATCCATTTTCGGTACGGGCCTGTGCAAAAGGCTCGCAGTATTGATGAATGAGTGAATGATTTATTGAATAAATACTATTACACGTCTTTTTAGGCAATTGGAGGCGTAAACGGATTGGGCCTCCCATCCAATTCTCGAGGTTTAGATAGCAAATAGTGCACGCTAGTTAAACGGCAAAAATTATTGTGCAAGATACGCCAATAAAAAGCGTGAACCACAACAGCAACGCACAGTGGGAACCATTTACGTACTATATTCTTTTCTATTTTTTCGGTTTGGATTGGGCCGATCACATCTAAGGTGCACACCTCATTGGTATTCAAGCCGATAAAAACAGAGCGTTTATTCTACTTCACGAGTGAAATGTCCGTTATATGACGTCTAATCATGGTGACAATAAACACAATAATAATTTTTAGAATTATGTACTAAACGGCAGCTTCTATGATGTCGTGGATACTAATGAGGCGTTCACCTAAGATGTGGTCGATCCTGTACGTCTAGTGAACAAGCACGCAGCGATCTTGATATCTCGCAGACTGATCGATCGAGACCTCGGTTAGGGCGCCACTTGCAATGGCTGATTAACGCGAATATTTGGACGAGTTCGTACTTTATTGCGCAAGGAAAATGTACAGCGCGGCAAAAAAAAAAAAAAAAAGGAACACGTGGACGAAGAGTAGCGACACGGACAGACGTTGACTTCCATGTGAGATTTATGCTGGAAAACACACGTATAAACAGTGACACAACTGTTAATTTACGCAAGCAAGAAAGGAAGAAAACAACAACCCGATGGCGAAATCAAAGCGTTATCTGGCAACCGCAGAGATGCATTCGCCCATTAGACGACTCGAAGGCCTCTTCTTCCGCCCAGAAATCAGTGCTATATAGTCCGTGTAGCCTCTCTTCATTCGTTCGTGCCATTTCTTTCGTTTCTTTTTTCGCGCTGTAAATTTTCCTTGCGCAATGGCGACACGAAAGCTTGGACGAGGCATCGAGAGATGTGTACTTGCACCGAGATAGTGAAACGCGTGTGCGAGAACCACCGGGTGCTGGTAGATCTTCACGACCAGAGGCTCGAGCAGCTTCACGCTGTCGTTGCTCTCGGGATCTGCAGCTTCGTCCACAAACACGTACAGGTCCTCCTTCTGCACCTGCGTCGAGAGAAAAGGATTCGAAACCAGTGCGAACACCATGCCAGAGTCAAGCAGGAATAAAAAGCAGATTGAGGCGGTTTTCAGCGATGGTCTTGAGCGCCTGCCTTCCAGAGCTCATTGTCAGCCCAGACATTTTAATCTATTCTTCATTCTTTATTCATATATTACCCCGCATTGCCCGAAGGCGCTACAGCAGGGGAATTACAACATTGACGTAAACAAATCTTCATTTTTACAGCACACTCGCGTTTGAGATGACCTGTTCCACTCTTTAATGATTATAACAAAAAGGATTTTGCGAATAGGTCCGTCCTGGTACGCAATTCTATTACTTTGAAAACGTGATCAGCTCTGTGTGAATCTTAATGAGGTTCCTTAAATTACTTTTCTTTGTTAATTTCTGCTTGATCATTAAATATTTGAAAAAAAAATAAATTGGGCCGCAGTTTTCAACCGCACGCGACAAGCTCGTCATCTCTAGGAAATAAATGTCGCATTGACGTTCCCGGAACACTTTGCTTGCACGCCACCAGAAAAAGGATATGCAGTAGTAATTTGGAAATTGTAGTCGATTTCGTAATGTGTAGTGCGTCGTGTAACGCCAAAGATGGACAAGCGGGAGGGACTTGATCGCCCTTCCAGAGCACTCATTATTATGGGCTCGCTCTACAAAACAAGCAGATTCTTCATTTGCTGTTTTCATCTTTCCATTTTGTTATTTACTGGGTACCTTGAGAAGGTGAGCATGACAACGACGTATGGATCTATCTACATTTGTGCTGTACTTTTTCAGGTAAGCTTGTGGGAAGTAGAGCGCAGTTTACGTGACATCTATCGCGTTCTTAACTTAATCAGTGGAGTACAAATAAACCGAAGCATCGACTCTTCTCAGTGAAGAGGGACGTTAATGAAATTCATGGCCAAACGAAAACGGGGACGTCATCGCGCAGCGCCTTTCGGGTCTTTCTGCGCGCTGTGCTTGTTTTGTGTGATTACCAGTATAGTCTCGCACACCCACGCATTATTTGCGCAAGCTATTCAGTGGCAGAATCCACACTCAATGGCTCTCACAGCTGCTCACGCGAAGAGGTTTGTACTATGCGACGAATAAGAATGAATTTCTTTTTATTATGCACTGAAGTGCTGCATACAGAAATAGATGTTCGCTTCTACAGGACCGACATTTCGCCCTTTCGATCGGAACGCCTGCAAGGGCGATACTGGGCTTCACGAGACGTCTGCTTGCAGAATGCTCGGGTGTTGCGCAGTGTTTTAGATGCCAAAGACATGTTGCCGAAAACAATCGTCATTGTTCCTGGATAGGAGCGCCCTTGCGGCCTGTAGCAACTCGAGTGTTGGCACGGGAATGAAAGTCCCGGCATGGAGGGAGCATTGCGCAGTGCCAAAAGTCGTACGCTTCGCTTGACCGCCACAGGGCAAGGACACCTGCATTTTTTTAGTGACCTATTAAAATGTTTGTAAATGACATTTATGTTTTAACAGTGAAGCTGTTTAAGCCGGCCGTAAATACTCTGGTGTGCAGAATGTGTGCAAAAAAAAAAAAGAAAAACTGTCATCACCACGAACCTTCATTCTCTTTACAGTGACGCTGTTTAAGCTATCGGTAACTTGTGCTCCGTTGTGCAAGACTCCTCAGGTGGGCATGAGGTATGGGCCACAGGAATTGGGCAAGCCCCACCATCGAGTTCAGCAGGTGCGAGTGCTAAAGAGAAAAAAAAATGGCGCACCGTGCACCTATAGTCAAGCGAGGCTTGAAACAAACTGTCATCACCACGCGTTTAGTGCAAGCTTCGCCATTTTTTTTCTTTATCACATTGCGATGTTAACTGACCTCTTTCAGCTTCACTTTGTCTCAAGTGCACGAAAAATATCTGCACTGACTCTACGCGGTAACCTGGGTGACCGCCCAATATGTTATGGACTCTGCCCACAGAGATATTAACGCGTTAAAGAGCACGTTTCGCAGAAATTCCGGTGTCGGCGGAGTCTTTGGTTGTGAGCGAAAAATCCGCGTTGGCCGTGAGCGAATATTCGAGGTAGATGCAAATAAAAAAAACAATAAAACTCTTCGGTTCGAGTGGGACCGGGGATTCGAACCTGCGACCCCTTGTTCCGCGGCGCGATGCATTTTGACGCTCGGCCACCCCGCATACATCCTCTAGCGTATATTATTCCTCGTACGCTAGCACTTGTATGTTCACATATTTCTTCAGTTTATTCATATCCAGCTTTTGTGGACACATCACAGCCAGCGCCCCTGGCGGCCCCGGCGCGAAGCTAGCGCGTTTTCAATGGAACTGGCGAGTTTTTCCCGAATAATTAAGTGTAGAGGGTGAATGTTGAAAAAACGCAGACCACAGAGCGCTTCTGGGAACCTAAACGCACGAGAGGACTGCAGCGATTATGTTGCAGTAAGCTTCAATTTTGTTCCCAGAGCAGTTAAAGGTTGTACAATGGGAGTCTATGGAAACGGCGAAAAATGTGGCCCGTTTTTCAAGACAAAAACGGTCACTGTGGTAAAACTAAGCAAGTTATGTTAATGGTCAGGAAATCACATGTAGTCCTGACACTCAGCTTTCGTTTGAAGCCATTCTCAACTTTTCGCAATTGGCGTAACATTGTTCCCTAACGCGTTTTTTGAAACGCGGTCCTTCAAATGCTTGTGGTATATTGATAAACCCTTGCTTATCACAGGCGGCACGGCGTCGTCCGTGGCCGAGTGAGTTAATCGTTCGCTTTCGAAGCGCGACATCACCGCGTCGTCATAGGTTCGATTCCCGGCGTCGGATCAGCTGTATTTTTTTTTTCAGCCCGTGACTTAGTTTCACACAATCCCTCAAGATGTCGCCGCAAAAACAAAAGAAAATAGTTTTCGTTTCGGTTTCGGTTTTTTGACTGCAATCTTGAGCTGTCGTTTCTCTTTCTTTTATTTTATGACCTTTTTAGTGTATGTTTAAAAACTCCACGCGTATCAGATCGTTCAGATCTACATTTGTAATTCTTACTTTATCATTTTATAAACGTCCTAAGGAACAGAACGAACGCTCAAGTTATGGTGAACAAAGCTCTTTAAAACTTTCGTACGCGTATTGCGGTGGAAACTTTTTCTCCGTTCTCATGATTTCGTTATGATATTCTGAGGTACCTACAATTCAGCAACGTAAAGGAAACGAGTAAGCTTAGAAAAACGAGGCGTAGTAATGAAATGACAATGTTAGACGTTTTTGCTGTTGCTTTTTACTTTAGGGCTAAGGCAAGTGTCTGTCGTAATCTTAACGAAGGAAGGGCAATTGTTCGAGGGATTCTTTTCCTTGTTAGACACAACTAATGAAACGAACAGATCATTACGCCAAGCAAGGGATAGGAAACACTATTTAATTTCTTTTTTTTTCAAAGAAATCAAAATCGCTATCTGGATAGGCATCAGCGGACGGCTCGTATACC
Organism: Rhipicephalus sanguineus; assembly: GCF_013339695.2. Taxonomy (NCBI): domain Eukaryota; kingdom Metazoa; phylum Arthropoda; class Arachnida; order Ixodida; family Ixodidae; genus Rhipicephalus; species Rhipicephalus sanguineus. The sequence goes on from NC_051183.1 coordinate 6,572,203, forward strand.
CTACATGCTGCGCTATCAACGCAAAGAGACTGTGCGAAATCCCCTTTCCTACCTGGAATGGCTGTGTTCTTTTAAAGCACCATTTTGCAGAGTTACGCGAGGCTAGATCTAGGAGAGTTAGCGTCGAGCCTTATTTCATTTGTTGCTATCGCACTCTTTGCATCGCCCTTGCGGTGAAACTGGGATTTTTATCCACCTCTTGTCATATCTATCGTCCTACGTCAAGAGAAAAAGACCAGCATGCCTTCTCCTTTAAAATGACAAAGCACTGTGCGCTGCATCGGATAGGTCCGTGTGGATCAAATTTTTGTGGAAGTCCAGGGACTGGTGCTGCCATTTACAAAACGAAAATCCTGTGATTCAGTCGCTTTTCTCACGCACTCGCAGCCGACCTCAACGTACCGCAGTCATTTTAAACATCTATAAATAAAAATGTGCGCAGCTTGTACTAGTTGCGTAAGGCTGGAACCGTCAACGGAGCTAGTGTTCGATCTAGCTTCTAAGGTTTTGCTAGTAATACCAAGCTTTTGCTAGAGGTGCAACGTTTTTGCTAGTAGTACTAGGATATCGTTAGGCTTGGATGTTCTATTCTTCTCAGGTTTCGGCCGGTTCCCCACACTACGCACTTGTTGCGTGGTTCTGAAGGAGAAATGTCGCGTCACTAGTAGTTACGTGATGGGATTTTAGTCACGTGAGAGAGAAAGTACAACTTTATTAGAGTCCAGTGCAGACTGAGGTTGCCCCGCGCCACCCGGATGTTCCGAAGTTTTTGGCGGAAACATGTCACATCAATAGTTACGTGGCGTTGCGGGATTTTAGTCGCGTGACTAATTACGTGATCTTACTTGATTTTCAGTCACGTGACTAGTTGTTACGTGATTATAGTTACGTAAGGAGATGTTGTGCGATGTTACGTGATTTTAGTCATGCGGCAATTGCAGGCCTGGTGTACAAAAGATTGTAGTCACAGGAAACAACAACCCATCATCGATATCGCATATGTTTCACGATCACGAGAAATTAACTTTCGTTGCTCTAAAGAGCAAGCGAAGCTGCACCCATGCACTTTTTATCACGTTTCAAAGTTCCTTGGTCTTCTACGATATTTCTGGAATTTTTTGCATGCTTCACTTGCTCTATTCTTTTTTCTTTTCTGGTGAAAAGCGTATCTATATGGCTGTAAGCTCGAAAATAGTTGTAAGTTCAGCGCTGTGTGTGTGTTCCAATATCATCCTCGTTTCTTACGGTGTGAAACATCGAATTATGCTCTTCAGTGCATTTTTACAGCGCAAACAGAAAGCAGCCGTTTTCACTTTGCATTCCGTTCCTGCTCTTTGGAATGTAGGGACACTTGCAAGAAGCTTTGCAAGGAGCGTTTGACCGTAAGATCTTGATAATAGCTATCGTATCACGTGCCAGCCGCCGCGCGCTGTGGCTGAATGGGTTGATAGTCCGTGCTGGCTGTTCGCGCGTAATCGCTGGGGCGCGGGTTCGAATCACAATGCGGTTTTTTCTTGCTCACTTTTCTGTCTCTCTCAGAATTGCTTAAGTTTGCCGCGGTGGTACAGCGGTTACGGCGCTCGGCTATTGACCCAAAGGGCACAGGTTTGAGGGGGGCTCCTGCATTTTCGAACGAGGCGAAAATGCTAGAGGCTCGTGTACTTGGTCTTAGATGCACGTTACGAACCTGAACTGGTCGAAATTTCCGCAGCCCTCCTCTACGGCACGACTCAAAGATATTATGGTTCTGGCACGTAAACTCCAGCAATTTTTATTACAAGTGCAATGCTACTGAATATTAGTTGCTTGTTTTCACGCTGGACCATTTCACCCAAGATATTTGCTGCAGTTTCGGTTTTGCTCCTGTAAATGGAGCAAGTAAACTTCTCATGTTTATTATACCACGCAACCCATTACTTAATAACTATAAAAAGGAACCCAGATTTTAGTTAACCTCAGCCATAAGAAGGCAATACGCAACGAAACCAAGGCAAGCATGAGGGCAGCCATTTGTATATAATGAAGCGTTTTGAAGAAGTACTCTACTATTAGTGACAGACGCAGAAACGTAACCAGGAATAGTAGAACCAACGCAAAGCTTGTATTGTCGAATCGTCGCCTTTTTTCTAAGGGAGCAGCGTTCTCTGCTTGTGGAAGTAGTGCCGCTCTTTTGCATTACATTTACTACCCCTCCGAAAAAGAGCCACCCTGGCTAATTACGGACAGCTGCACAGTGACAGCGAAGCTTTATCATGTCCATATGTAGAATCTCATGCCTAGTTATTTGATTACAATAAGTCTCAAGCGACTTGACAACGCATATCAAGTACGAGGTTTGCTAGAGCACACGGTACGGGCCGTGGTACTTCGGAAGAAGCTTCATAGACCGACCGGGGCCACCTAGGAGTCCAGAGCCCAGGCCCGTAGCTAGGGGGTATGCCCCAGGGGCCCGCCTCCCCTCCCAAATGTTTGACGGAGGGTGTGTTTTACTGACAATAATAATGAGAATAGGTATTTTTCTCAGACAGTCAACGCCTTCAGCAAGTGCCCCCTCCCCCCCCCCTCCCCCCCACCATCGCCCTTCGCTTGACTGCCGCAGGCCGGCGGCCACGGCGGCGGGGACTGTTGTGCGCGGAACACACGGCGAAACTGTAGGCAAGCAGACGCGAAAACGCGACAAAGCGCGGCCGCGCGCCGTTGCCATGGCAACGACGGAGAGATCTTCCACCGGCTGCTTTGCTCCTGGCTTGCGTTTCCTTTATCGAATTCTCGGCGCTCGCCACTTTCCTACGAAGAATGCTCATAACGTGCATGCCATTCGTGACCTGGAAGTGCCGGGCGCGCGGCGATAATACAATCGAGAAGCATGCAAGATATCAGGACTATTTTTATGAGGCGAAACGACACCCTTTCAACACGTTCTTTAGTGTACGCTGCTTTCCTGATCGGCATAGGTAATTTCATCGCGAATATCAGCAGATGACACACTGCCTTTGTCGTTGCAGCAACGCCACTTTACGCAATTGAAAGAGTAATCACTAAGAGATAAGTTCAGGCATGGCACATGCATTTCGTCTTTACTGCTGACTTTTCCGGAACAGGTACCCATGTTAGCAGCAATGTACAACAGAGCGAATGAAAACAGCGAGGAAGAAGACTTCAATACTAACAAGCGCTTTTCGCATTACAGTTCTGCTGACCGATTCAATGAGCCACATATTCGATGCTCACTAGATTGCCCTCCTCACTGTGTCCCAATAATGGGTCATCAAGCTATACGAACAGATCAAGCTCGCCTTGCTTGTTCGCCTCAGGTTTACGACTAACGTGTGGCTGCTGCACCATATATGTATATATATATATATATATATATATATATGGTGCAGCAGCGACACGTTAGTCCGAAACCTCGCGGGCTTTCTTGATTAACTGAAAAAAATGAGCGCGCAATTAGCACGTTGCTGAAGGTAGCGCAGTCACATGCCATTTGAACATGCCTACATACGCCTCATTGACATTTTGACAATTAGGTGAGTACTTGTCGAGTTAGACCTCATTAACTATTCCAGTGTGCTCGGAATAAGGTGCAGTATATAGGTTTGCTTCGCGTAACGCCATTCCTCTTTTTTTAAATCGTGCTGCGTGATAGCTGGGACACCCTGTGTATATATAATATAATTACGACGACGCTGCTCCTGAGATCACCATGGTCTTTTGTGCCTCTGTGCTCATTAAAGAGCCCCTTTAAAAGTGTATATATATATATATATATATATATATATATATATATATATATATATACAGTTTCGACAGAACGTTCCTGGCTATTGGTTTAATTATATGAAAGAAAACTAGTCACAGTGAAAAACATAACATTTATTCTGAGCTTTCGGCCGGGGACCGGCCTTTATCAAAGAATGCATTCGTACATGGCGTACGGGTTTAAGTACAGATTTTGTCAATACATAGATGTAGACACACCATCGTGATTCGTTGGACTATGACATGGGAGGGGCCAGAACAACAACAACAACAGCAAACAAATCCAGGGAGAGGAGCGACACGCATACAAGATGACACACACAGCATTGCACTCTGTGAAGAGTAGAGTATAGGCGGGGTCAGAACATACACAAAATAAATAACAAACAGCGCTCCCATTTGGCGTGGTAAGTGCGTTCGCATCTTTGTCATTTTTTTTTTCTTTTTTCCCCTCCGCCTCTCGTTCTGAACCACACACGTAGGTTCGTTTCGCTGTTTGTTATTTATTTTGTGTATGTTCTGACCCGCCTATACTCTACTCTTCACAGAGCACATGCTGTGTGTGTCATCTTGTATGCGTGTCGCTCTCTCCCTGGGATTTGTTTGCTGTTGTTGTTGTTGTTCTGGCCCCTCCCATGTCATAGTCCAACGAATCACGATGGTGTGTCTACATCTATGTATTGACAAAATCTGTACTTAAACCCGTACGCCATGTACGAATGCATTCTTTGATAAAGGCCGGTCCCCGGCCGAAAGCTCAGAATAAATGTTATGTTTTTCACTGTGACTAGTTTTCTTTCATATATATATATATATATATATATATATATATATATATATATATATATATATATATATATATATATATATATATATATATATATATATATATATATATATATATATATATATATTGGTCATTTCATGCCAAGTGTCCCAGAGGTGGCGCTGGCACATCGCAATAGCATACACATACTGAAAGAAATAATGCACTTTGTACACACTTGTTTGTCTGGGTATACGTGTTGCGCAGACGTCCCTCTAGCACATTGTGCCAACGACGCCATAGGCTGCTCTCGGGCGTCCATACTTCCCATTGGGCCCGCAAGCAAGCTCACATTGTAACGCGAATTCATTACTCGTTGCCCTGACATCAACGGCACATGACTTTCGGCCACTCACGGGCCCACTCACATATATCTCGCATCTTGCCGCTGCCTGTGACGAGTGTCAACTGCAAGGGCGACCACGTGCTTTGCGGCGAAGCGCCAACAAAAAGAAATGCAGGACGCGTTCCGAGGGCTAAATTCAAAGATAATTTTCTTCCTTAAAACAAAAAATTATTTGATTAGACTTTCTTCATTACTTAACAATGTAGTCTACTATCAAACGCCGCATGACGAGGATTTTTACTTGCAACAAATCAGTATGAAAAATACGGTCAAACATGCCACAAATCGCATATGTTTTCTAATTTCACAATTGTTTTTCGGGAAGATTTGAAGCCTATTTTACCCCTAACATTTTCGTACTAACGTACACTTTCCTAAAAATCATACAATTTTAAGATTCGTTAGGGAGAGTTCCAGATAGCTTAAGAAAAAAATCACGAACTTTGAAGATTTTCGTAGTTTGTGAAGGTACGTAGCTGGTAGTGAAACACAAAAATTTCGGAATTATTAGGTCAACTAAACAGATCCTCTGGATAGCGCAAGCGTGGTTTCGAAGCTCAACACACAAAATAAGATGTTATACAAATTTTTCTATTAGGCACAGTTTAACAAATACAAGCAAATTTCGAGGGGCGCCATGATCGTCAAAGTTTTTTTTCGAGCGAAAATGTTTTGCAATACTTCTATGTGGCACAGGAATAGGCAACAAATTGTATCAGCAAAAATGCGCGATGTGCGAGCGCCACGTCTGGGAACACTTGGCATGGAATATATATATCTAGTATATATATATATATATATAAGCTTCTTGACTTAGACTGCATCGACGAGCTCCTATACAAACAGCTGCAAGGAGAGACCGTTTCCATTTGCGTTTAACCTCCATGCCTTTCAGTGCTGTTGTTCATCCGAAAGGACATGGTGCGTGTTTGTTGAATTCCAGCTTCTCAAAAACTCAGCATTGCCCGTCTTCCTATATGCCCAGAGGTATTTGAAAGTTAGATCGAGCGCCTAACACATTTCTTCAACCAAATTTTCCTGTTTTATTGCAAGCAAATAACTACGCTTTTGCACCGTTTTGAATGAACGATTTTCCGCAGATAGGACGTGAAGGTAGGATAGCTGTTGTCCTTACGGTCAGTTAGTTGTCAGGCTAGGGCATCTTTTTTTTTTTCCTACGGCATCGGAAGGTGTTTCGACCCAAGCAAGGCTTGTCGAACTTGCTGTCAATTTATAGTAGCACTCTGGCAGAGGAAAAAGGTTTTCAATGGCAGGTGTCTGTTGCCCAATGTGTGCATCGATCATTGCGTGTAGGAGCATCCTTGCAGTTATTGTACCGATTTTAAGCATTTTTCACCATCTTCCTCTTTTTGTTCCATCCTTCAATACCATTCCATTATGATTATTGATAAATAAACAGTGAAATTGAATAATTTGCGCAAGGAAAACTGGTGTACAATTTTCAATATTTCATTTTCCTGCTTAAGCTGGTTTCTGCGATGACGGCGTAGCATTCAAATAAACTTCCCCGTGGAATCAGAGTCATACCACCAGCTCTGCTCCAGATTACGATAGACGCATGTATAATTGCATTCCGGAGCATCTCAAAAAGTTACCTAATGCCATTCGAATGCGGTGTCTCGAAACCCGAATGTCAAACACAGGTGTTCATATATATATTGCAACGGGTATGAGCCGATTAGTGGTCGTATCCCTAAGAGCGCGTTGGTCGGGCGTCGTGTCACCGGGAAAGGAACGTCGGTGCTGTCGCTGCTGATCGACTCGACGGTCTGCAACACCGGACATGGCCGACAGCGAGGACACAGCCGATGCAGGTTCATGAGATCGGTTATGGGCGCTGTAATCGCAACCTAGCTGTTTGGCGTTCACCGATTTGTTGTGTCGTTCGGTTTCTTTGCGGACATTTGCCGTACAGTTGCCGTAAGGTCAAAGTGGAAACTGTAGCTGTCATCGACGCTTGCAACCATGGCCACGTTAGCTAACCGACCGAACTTTGGCGTGATACGGCGTAGTCTCAAATGTGCGGCAATGTTTGATGACGTTAGCGGCCAAAGCGAGACTGCCCTTGCCGATGAAGTAGTTGTACACATCCTCGGCAACACCTCTCAGTATGTGCCCAACTTTGTCCTCTTCGGACATTTGATAATTCGCCGTCTTGCATAACTTGAGGATCACCTCTATGTACGTATAGTGCAGGTCTTACCTGGTATTTGAGTACGCTGAAGAAATTTCTTTTCGTGGTCGAATCTCCGAAGCACTCTATGATTTCAGAAGCGAAGAGATCTCAGGTCATTAGTGATTATTCGCGGTTATCGAACCACAACAGCGCAGTGTCTGTGAGGAAGAGAGCGACATACTCTAGCTGAGCTGTGGGATTGCAGCTGTTGCATTTGCTCACACGCTTGTAGTGCGTCAGCCATTCCTCCACGTTCTCGCCGGGTTTTCTTGAGAAATGCCATGGCTACATCTGACGCATCCAGTCGCAGGCTGTCCGTGACGGACGAGTCGAAGATGGCTGTGGGTCGCTGTTGCAGGACATCGGGATCTCTGGTAGTGTGGGAGGCAGTCGAACGAGGAGTCGGCTTCGGCGTAGACCTAGCGGTACTTGCTCCGTCGTCTTGGTCGCACTACCCAAGCACTCCCACCAGACAACTGTTACGGTTAAGGTTTAAGTATGGTTATTTACAGGGGAGGTTGATGGTCGGGTAATGATGGCGTCGGTAGACTGCACCAATTCACGTCTGCGTCCTCTCCTTTTGCCCGGCCTATACCCGTTGGAAGATATATATAGATATATATATATATATATATATAATATAATATATATATATATATATATATATATATATATATATATATTGTGTGTGTGTGTGTGTTCATAGTGAAATTCGAATGGCGTACACTTTTCTACGTGCACTGCGAAGTTATTTCGTTTCCGCCGGCCTTGTCCAGAGCTTGGATCCAAGATGCTACGCGACAGATATGGACCGCGCGGTGATTGTGTTAAGAAGGGTCCCCCGAATTTTACTACTTCTTGCGCAAATATTTTTTCGGCGAGTGGCGAGAAAGACCCGGACAGGCGCAAACATCAACTGAACTTGTTAGCAAGGATATATATATATATATATATATATATATATATATATATATATATATATATATATATATATATATATATATATATATATATATATATAAGTGTGTCGAGAAAAGATGATTCTAGGTCCGGGTAAATATACGCAGTGAAGCAGACGCGCGTACGAAGCGATTTATTGACGTTTCGGCCGCGGGTCCGGCCTTCATCAGAGCTGTTGAAGGCCGGACCCGCGGCCTGAACGTCAATAAATCGCTTCGTACGCGCGTCTGTTGCACTGCGTATATATATATATATATATATATATATATATATATATATATATATATATATATATATATATATATATATATATATATATATATATATATATATATATATATATATATATATATATATATAATATATATATATATATATATAGTTTGTGTGTGTGTCTAGAGATAATACCTTGCGGGTAGCACTCACTAAAAAAAAAAAAAGAAATGATGCCTTTACTATCGTTTCAGCCGTGACACCACCTTCGTCAGAGCCTTGTGAAGCCCGTGCCACAGCGGAAACGTTATTGAATGCATTTTTCTCCCGCTTCTAATGTGTGCCACCTAGAAGTTCATTCAATGCAGAAAGCGCCGCGCGCATGCGCCGTTGCTCGACGTGCGTTCACTAGTAGTCGCGAAGGCAACGCCGCCTCTCACTTAACTGCTTTTACTCTTTTTATAACCACAGAACAAAGCGAGAATGCCTAATAACGTGCGGATTAATAATAAACGCATTTTTTCTTTAGTAAATAGCAGCGCACTGCCTACAGCATTCTGCACATCTCATTCGTGCACTATGAAGGCTTGCCTGTCAGGGAATCTTAAGGGAATCTCCTGGAAAGAAAGGCCTAATATTTCCTTTGGAACGCCTGCACATCTTCATGGCAACAGCAGGAGCTCCGCTCACAGCTTAATCAATTTTTATATGCTGAGTGAACGAAAGAAGGGGGAATTAAAGGGTTCGCTTTTCTCTGCTGTCTCTTGCGACCCGTTGTTGAGCAAGTCAAATGCATTTTATATTCTACATCACGAGTGATACAGAATAAAGAAGTGGTTTTCAGAGATTGTAGGAATAGTTACTATATTATGTCGCATTAAGAATCATTGCTGTCAGCGCAAAACGCCAAAATTCGCTTTTCTGCAACTCTTTGTGCTGATCAAAGTGGACGATTGGACCAGTAGATGATTCATGATTGACTTTGTGCTTGATGAAGTGCAAAGTTGAAACAGACTGCGCCTACAGAACATGAAAGGAGTGCTTCAGGAGAGCTGCCAGCCCATTAGAGTAACCTGGTGGTGTAGCTGCGCCAACAGGATTCAAGACAATCACCTGCAGCATATGAGACAGTCGACTGTGGGGAAAAAAAAGAAAGAGAAAGAAAGAAAAAGAAGAAATGCAATATGATAGATAGGTGCCTTTTGTGGGTGGGATAGACGGCAGATCTAGAGGTTATTACACAACACGTTCGGTCATGTGTGTTCTACTACACGTACATTCCTAACAAAATAGCTTACCAAGTTCGCATTTTCCTGAGTACAATATCATCATTCAACGACTGTGTCATTTTTGCACACCCGATTTCACGGCGCCAAGCTGGCCGTGGCAGCCACACTTCGATAAGAACTAATTGAAAACAAATAAAAACTATCTTTAACTTGGTTTTTTAACTCTCATTCCTAGCATCCTCAAACTTATCCAGTTCTAATTTGAGGTAACGCAAGGAGCAAACGAGCAACACCTAAATGGCACACCAAAGGAAATTCGCTTATTATGCAACCACAATATCCTGTTCGTACACAAACATAATGGTTCCCGCTAGCTCAAAAAGAAACTGGGAAAGCAACATGCTGCTCCAATATCCCGCCGGTACGGCCAGCGCAAGAAACTAAACAAACAAACAAATAAAAACACGATTCTCTTGATGCATCGCGGGCGCGTCTATAACGGCCAGACATTCGGCATGGCACGTCTAGAAAAACTGCCAATTCATTGGCAGTCGTCGCCGTCGAGATAACGCCTACACACAGCGCTCTCTTTTCTGAGCGGTGAAGCGACAGTGTCGGGGCGTGTGTACCGTTTCTTTTGATTCTCTTTTATTTAGTGCCGCGTCACTGCATACGTCTTGGCGGGACTTTTGAATTCTTTAAGGTCGATACGCCACGTGGTGTCGTTCACGCGAACTAGGCCGCTGGTGTCCAGAAAAGCTGCATATGAAGGCGAAAACCTTAGATGTCTCCTCAAACGCGAAAATTGACCGGCGTGCCGCGGCGTCGGCGCCAACACAAGTGATGCGAGAAATCATCATCACGTGATGACGTCACCATATGACGGCATCATGACGTCACTGTGACGTCACATCGGGACGTCTTCACATGGCATCATCGCTTGGTAAAAGGTCGGCAGATCACGGAGGCAGTGCAAAACCAGGTGAGGTATACATAAAAGTTTCCATGGGTGGCGGGACAGGATCAATACATCGACTGAGGAGAAGAAGAAAGACGGCTTTTGCCTTCGAGCCGCCTTAGGTGAATGCGTAAGGGACTCTGTGGTTTCTTTCTTCTTTTCTAGTTTGTTTCCTAATGCTATATGGGTCATGCCACGCCAACTGTCCCAGCCTTGGCGCTCGACCATCTACGATTTGAATGAAAGAAATCGAGGACTATCTATCTAAAGCAAGAAGACTTCCGCCAAAATATTTTGGCTAAAAAATTTTCCATTGCCGCAAACCGCATGTCAAGTTTTTCGGAAAGCTCGAAACTATGGCTCGTAAAACGCGTTTTCAAGAAATCTCTTCATTCTAAATTAGGCTAGAACAAAATTTTCCTTACAGAACGATCGTTGGCTTTTCACTTAAAATAAGTTTCGCAAACGTTTACGCTTTCGTGGGTTTTTTATGCGGCCTTAAATATGGACAATATGGACCATATTGGGGATTTTTTCATAGAAATGCCACATTCAGTGAAACGTAATATTTTGTATTAACTGATCGCCACGAAGTTTTACTGTAGCCGAAATATAGTTTGAGACGCATATGGTGTGAAATGGTGTGCACAGCTGACGACAAAGTTGCAAAAAACTTCGTTTTCGCGCATGTTTAGTCGTAAATTTAACATTGGGGTAATCCTGGTAAAATTGTGCTAAATAGCGCCTTTACTGGCAACATTAGTTGTCTACTGACTGAGAGAGTTTTATCAAATTACATTTTGTTTTGAGCAAGAAAGATATTTCTGAAGTTTTGTTTTGTCGGTGTCTGTTCTTGCTCGTGTTTTTTGTCTTCGCAGGAACGCGTCCAGCGGTAAGTACAACCTAGGTGGGCGCGAGGTTCGCCACGGAACAGCTAGACAACATAATCATCTTTGCCCGTGCTTATTTGAATACTTTACTAGCGAGTATTGGCCTGAGTCAACGAGAAATGCGAACCCCGCTATAGTGCATTCGAGTACCAGCGTTTATTATGTGCTTGTTGTTTCCACCTTTGCACGGGATTCACCATACGCTGTGTCCAAGTGTATGTCAACTACTTCGGCTACCATAAAGCTTTCATCATTATCGCGGACGTTAGTCGTCGGGAAGGTGCGCCACAAGGCGTCAACGTGGCAGCTGCCACGTCAAACGGTGCTATAGCTGCCAAACACTCATATACATCGTTCAAGCCCTCATATATCAATGTAGATAAACAGTCAACTACTTCGGTTCACTTTCGTGTTATACCGGTTCCTATGAAGGAAGGATTAACCATGTTTTTGTTTCCTTACCTGCTCGCTGTTGTTGATGCGGAGCACAATGGCGAGTTTCGTGTCACACGACGTGAGCACCGGCTCGGATGAAAGGAATCCTTGGATAGCGCTGTTTGCGCTGTGGTTCGACGGTGCGGCTGCGCAGGGCACCAGCAACGCCTTGACCTTGATCTCGGGCCCGGCAGCGAGCGCGTTGTAAGCCAGGATGACAGATAGGCACCACATACGTGCAATCATCGTGGAGCTAATAGCTTATTCATTTCTCCGATGGTCAGTGGCACACACCCACTTCGAAAGCCTGTGGCTAACGTAAAGTATAAAATAATTAAAAGACAGGGCTAAGAAAAAAGTTCACATCTTAAAGTAATTTTGGTCCTTAGTTGAAAAAAGAATAAAAACAAAAATAAAATGTTTACAATAACAGAGAGCTGAGCTAGTTGGTAAGTATTCATTCTAAAAAGGCAGGGCATGCACACGGACACAAAAAAAGAAGTCACGACACGGTGTCGTGACTTCTTCCTCGTGTCCGCCCGGTCTATTTACAATAAAACATTTCGACAATTAGGATTGCATAACAAAGCAATGACATATTGAAGCTTCTAAGGGGGACGCCCCATATGTTTGCTCAGTTCCGCCATTATGAAACGGGCACGATTATGGGCATGCAGGTTTTTGACAACAATGGCGGCCGAGGAGCCCTGGTGTTGCATTCCAGGAATTGGACCAAAGTCAGGCCGCTGTGAGGAGCACGTCATATCTTCATTTTCATTTTGGCAACTTTGTTTGGCAAGCTTGCTTTCCTTCGGACTCGACCGAATGAGGGTGGCTGAGTAACTAATGGAGGACCCTGCGCACGCTTTTGGTTGGCCCAGTGTGGAAGGGAAGGCCAACTTCATGTCGATACTGAGCTTTCTTATGGGAGCCTTCTTACTGGCGAAATTCTCCTGCTGACGGCAGTGTGTGCACGAAGAGGATATCGGCTGCAGAGCAGACCGTGCATGCCTAAACACGACAGCGTAATCTCGATAAAGCGAATTTGCATGCTGGACAGAATATGCGGTTCCATGGGAGCAGTCAGAGAGCAAGGCTGACAGCCCTCGAGCATTTTGGAAATGTGGCAGCAGTTAGGGCTTTCCACGCATGATTGTCAATCGGCACACTCATTCAGAAGCAATCTTTTCATTTGTCCTCAATGTTTGGCTCCCACCCACATTTGGGTCAAGAATTGGGTTAATTAAAATAATTAGTCCCACGTAAACTGTATAGCTTACCAAAACTTTTCAATGGATCGAAATAAATACAATCAGTTAAATAATTATTCTAAAAAATCGTCCCGATTCGTTTAATTAAGAACCTTCAAACAACTGCGTATGCGCATCCCTCTGACAATGTCCTAACGAGGAGGTTTTTAAGAACAGAATATTCAAAATGGAAGGCTTTAATCAAGTTATGTGATATGATCGTTAGAACATTTTCCTTTCTTTGCGAATAGAAGCGGTGGAGTGAACGAGCGTTTTGCTTTCGTGATGGCCACTGCGGGCGCTGTTTCGGGTAGAATTAAAATGAAGCTAATTTATTAGCTTCAATTTATTATTGAGGCAAGCAGAAGCTTCCTATTCATGTTCAGCTAGCTCACGCTAACTGTAGGGCCATGACTCGGGAGGATGAAGCTGAACGAAAGCGTCAACAAAAATTTCCCATATATTTTAAATGCGAAGCATTTCTTAGCGAACTTCTGGCATTTTGAGCGTTTCTATCTATCTATCTAGCCGCCTACGTCTGGGTGCTCTCCTGATCGCCTCCTTAACTTGGTGTAGACCAAAATTGGCATGGGAGGGTAAGAGGATTTCACGAATATGACTGTCTAGTCATGACATGAATAACCTAAAAATCCTGTCGCGTACGTCGTCAAACCCTTTCCTCCAGACACGTGTTGCACATGCCCGTTTACCACTGGCCGCGATGTACGGGTATGCGCCACGGGTGATTGACAGTTTATGACTACCTAGGAACGACGAGAACAGACATTGGTAATTTAAAGGATAGCGCGTTAAGAAAAACCGACATCGGCAGAGCGTTGACCCGACGATTGGAAAGATAATAATTAGGACCCCAGCAGGAATCGAACCCAAGCATGCGCGTGGCAATCAGGTATTCTACCACAGAGCCACGCCAGGTCTACAAACTGGTTTGGAAAAACAGCTTATGCAGGCGTAATGTCGGCGCAACGTCAGTTGTGGTTGGAGTGCTGGCTATCTCATTTTACAAGAAAGCAATAAACACTACATATTGCCACGCGCACTTCTTTTGCTATGTTTTTGTAACTGGTCCGTTGCACGTGTGATCGCTGTCTTGCGCGGGCCGCGCCAGAATGTCTGGGAACATTCTGGATTGCAGTAGATCATTTTGTCAAGATTGCGCACGTGACGCGAATAGCCAAGGTTATTCCAGAGCTTGCGCAACCACCAGTGATAAGGCTGGAAAGTTCGATGCACGATGTATAAAAGACGGCGCGTCCCAGCCATGATCACTTTATCGACGGCCGACGCTCTGTTCGCCGCTATCAGGGCACAGTGTGTATTGCTGTAGTTTGACTTTTCATTTCCCGGCCACAAGGTCGGCCAAATAAAAGGTTTCATCTTGGACACGCCGACTGCTGCCTTCGTCGACGTCACGACCCCGTGACATCTGGCAAGACAGCGATCACACGTGCAACGGGAAACGCTAAAATAAACGGAGTCTTACGAAGAATACAGGACGCAGCGCTACTAGCAACTGAGTTTATTTCGAAAACAACGCCCTCATACATACAAAATGTACGTCATCACTAAAGCCGAAAATTTTAACACGTGATCATAAAAGAAATAAACAGGTAAGAGATAAAAACCGCGCATGCACTCCTACCAATGCAACAAAAGCAATTCATTTTACGTTCTCTCTAAAAAAGCAACTTCACAATCCGATAGCAAAATGGATGGCTGACTAACGCAAGCATTGCCACTCTTTCTTATTTGATAAGCCTCAACGATCTCCCTGACAGTTCGATGGGCGTGCTTGTCAACAACAGTGGTTTTTTCAAAGTCAGGGTTGCACGTGCACTCTTTACAGTGCATTGCTAAGTGTGAATACGGTGCCCCCTTCAATGAACTTTCGTTTTCGCGAAGGCGTACATTTATGCATCGGCCAGTTTGTCCGATGTAATGCTTTCCGCACGTAAAAGGGATGTCGTATACCACATCCTTTCTGCAATCGACAAAATTTGTTCCATGCCTGATGCCACACCCATGGTTGGTTTCAGTGCGTTTTTTGTTTGCCAACCTTTCCACCGCAAGGCATATCTTGGCCAACTTGTTTTTGGCCGAGAAAAGTACACGTACCCCATACCTCGACGCTATCTTCTTTAATCTGCGTGACGTGCTGTGAATGTATGGAACAACGGCTATCTTCTTTCCCTTTCCGCCTTCATCCTGCTTCCTGTGTTCTTCGTAAGTCTCCGTTTCTTTTAGCGCTTCACCATCATGAATGTACACCAACACGCCCAACTGGCAGTTATTCTAAACGTGCTACGGACCAGTTACAAAAACGTAGCAAAGAAGCGCGCGTGGCAATATGTACTCACACGATACAGGCGTCATATCAGGTTAACGTCTGTGGTTCCAGTGTTGGCCCCGCTTTTATAGCAGTCTAATAAACATTACATTTGTATTCCTATGACTCAGCAAGCTATATTGAAGCATTGCTCGACCCCGGTGGAATACATTAACGAAAGTTACGTGTGATATTCACATGATTGCACCATAAAGTACACTTAGTTTCGATAATACTGACGTATGTGCTCTAACGTGAGGGCTGGCGTTACGTCGCACCATAAGTTACGCTTCAAACGCCAGTGTCGTCGACGTGCCTGGTAAGTCCGCGGTGTGCACACGGCTACTACACTTGCAAAAACACGTCGATCCACTCCGTAGCGCTGGGCTCAAAGCCGTAAAGTAACGCATAGAAGTACTCGCTGACTGGTTCTCATGAAACCGATTCCCACAATGCGTGGGATATGCCGAATTTTTTTTTTTTTAGAAAACTGATAAATTGGTTGCGGCAGTAATTTGCCTCTACACCGTGCCGCTTCATGGTTCGCGCCATTCTGCCAGCATCACTACTTCTGGAACCAGGGTCCCCAATAGCGTGACGCTCTAACAATGACGTCATATGGGACGTTGTTGCTCAGGTCACGTGACTCTCGCGCATGTGACGGCGACCGGAAGTTCCGCTGTAGCGCTCTTTAGGATATGCAGCTTCCGTGGATGCTGAGCGAAAAGTGCGGCGCCACAAGAAGGGCGGAAGTAAACCATCGCATTTCCTGAGGTTATTACGCTCGCCTGTATTTGCTCTTGTGTTTCATCCCGCTGAGTGCGGTCATACGCACGCTAAGGTCAACCCGCCCTCCTGGCTGCTCACAGCGGGCCCGCTTGACGGGACAACTTTCGGGCGAGGTAAGCAAAGGTCCGCGAGTGGTGCTTTCATGTTGGTCTTACATAACATAATAATATGTATAATATAGAGTGACGCTGTATTATCCCGATTGTTCTTGCTGTTCTATATTACGACGTGGTCAACTTCGAGCTTCGATATGAAAAGGGACGGAATGTCCGCCTAGTTGTTTACTTGCACGATGGAAAACAGCGCGGATTACGTGTCCGGAACGGGGGACATCCCAGCTAAGTTCGTTCGTTCATTCGAGTCATCCCCATTAGCGCTGTTACAGGGGTGGAACGAAACACACACAATCCTAAAGCATCCCACAAACGAGGCACAAATAGAACGTACACTTGAATTGAATCGTTTATTAGAAAAGCAAGATCACTTTGTACATAAAGACTGTTACAGGCAAACAAGCGAAATGGAAAAAAAAAAAAAAAAACATTCGGTGAAGAACACGTGCTGCATGCAAAAGTTATTCAAGTGATCGATCAAGATATGCAACTTCCTGCGGATATTGACGCCTGGATTATGCAGCCGTCTCCTTTCGTATCACTTTGTGCATGCTTACTATATACTGATCGGCTGGTTGGTGAGCCATGACTGTGATAAGGCAGTGCAATAAGTTTGCACGTTCACGCACGCAAAAAGAAAGACACACACACAAGCGCTGGTCACGACCCGCCTTATGTAGACTAACAAGCACCGTAGTAGGAGTGGTCGTAGGGAACGCGGGTAATTAGAACCTTAATACATATCATAGTCGAAAACATCAGTGTCAGCATAAGCCATCGAAATGAAGATGCCGACGGCGCTTCGCAACTGACACGTGATGACTAACTTGCGGTACTTGCAGTATTTTATTGGCTGTGATACAAACGCGAAATGTCAATGGGTGCAAAATGCAATAACGCAACACAAGGCAAAGAAGCAAGAGGCGCAGGAAAGAGCGTCACTTGGAACTAAATTTATTTGAAGAAAGGTTCCCTTTTTGTGGGCCTCGATTAGTTTCGATGAAAAATAAGTTTAGTGCTCATTTGCCTGTGAATACTGTATGTGTGTGCCAGATCTTACAGGTATTCGCATACTCGGAAGGCGCACGCATACCGTGGCACGTGAACTAATGCAGGCCTCTTTTATCAGTGTTAAACGAGATGTCAGTGATACGTCAGTCACCCTGCGCGGATCAGAGGTACATTTTTTTAAAGCATGGTTACATAAACATCTGTGGATACCTGATTGTATTGCACAACTGCGCACCTGGCAGCACTGTATAAAAAGGCAACTTTAGTTTCCCAAATACATTTAGTTGCACATGTCCTGTCCCTCTTATTTCTTTACCTTGTGTTGCGTTATTACCTTCAGCACACTATGGGCCAACTTCCTCAATAACACGTTTTATTACCGTCAACTATTATGAACATTGATCATGCTTGACCATCATGGTCGGCGCATACGGAAGAATACACGCTGTTGCCATGGTAACGCTCGTGACAGAGCATAAAGTTAAAGGCACACTAAAGGCAAATATTAAGTCGACGTTCAATGTTGAAATAGCGGTCCAGAAACCTCGTAGTGCTACTTTTATGCCAAGGAAGTGCTTATTTTGAAATAAAATCACGTTTTAGCTGTCCGCATCGCGTTAGCGCACTTCAAACCACCCGCCTGAAATCAGACTTTCATACGTCACTGCTGCCGTGCCCAACGTTGCCCGCCTTTAATGCGCGGCGGCCGACACTAGTAGCAGCAGAGCGAAAGTAGCGGGACCCACAGCAGCAACAACGGCCATCGAAGCTTGCCGCAATCGCCGCAATGGATGTGGACGGAGAACTTGACAACGAGACATTGGCTCGCGACGCTGGGCTCCAATTCAGCGACTTGAGCCCCGATGAACGCGGTATGCTGCTGAGGGCTCGTAGTGCCGGCGTCGTTGCATGCAGCATTTTGTCGAACTTTGTGTCAGAGCGACTTTCACGAGCGCGCAAAACACACGCGGCAGTACGTGATTCCGAAACTACCACTGAGACGCGGCCGCGTGAGCGAAGCAGGGCGCCGGGCGAAGCGCAGTTCGGCGAAAACGGAACCTCTGAACCACGCGCGCCGTTCCCCATGGCAACGCCACAGAGGCTCATTTTTCTATGAATCAAACGGAAACGAACAAACAACATTTTATTACGTCTTTTGATGCACGGAAGGTTCTTTTTTTTATCACTGCTAGTTTGATTACTAGTGCTTTATTGTAGGCAGACTCTCATACGTCATCGGGATCGCTTCGAAAATGTCCCACTCGTGTCGCTCATCATGTGATACATTTAGCTTAATTTCTCGGTAAGTAGGGCACTGCTGCTGATAATATTGCCGTTTTAGAAGTTGTCATACATTGAGCTTTCACTCTGACATAAATTGTTATTTGCCTTTAGTGTCCCTTCAAGTTTAAATTAAGCTAACCTATCGCAAGGGATGAGCGAAATATGGTTGACATTGTCAGAACCTCATCTGCACAAAGACCTTCACGATCCACTTAAAGGGATACTAAAGACAAAAAATTCGGCATATCCCACGCATTGTGGGAATCGGTTTCATGAGAAGCAGTCAGCGACTACTTCTATGCGTTACTTTATGGCTTTGAGCCCAGCGCTACGGGGTGGATCGACGTGTTTTTGTAAGTGTAGTAGCCGTGTGCACACCGCGGACTTACCAGGCACGTCGACAACACTGGCGTTTGAAGGGTAACTTATGGTGCGACGTAACGCCAGCCCTCACGTCAGTATTATCGAAACTAAGTGTACTTTATGGTGCAATCATGTGAATATCACACGTAACTTTCGTTAATGTATTCCACCGGGGTCGAGCAATGCTTCAATATAGCTTGCTGAGTCATAGGAATACAAATGTAATGTTTATTAGACTGCTATAAAAGCGGGGCCAACAGTGGAACCACAGACGTTAACCTGATATGACGCCTGTATCGTATGGGTACATATTGCCACGCGCACGTCTTTTGCTACGTTTTTGTAACTGGTCCGTTGCACGTTTAGAATAACTGCCAGTTGGGCGTGTTGGTGTACATTCATGATGGTGAAGCGCTAAAAGAAACGGAGACTTACGAAGAACACAGGAAGCAGGATGAAGGCGGAACAAGAACGAAGATGGCCGTTGTTCCATACATGCACAGCACGTACGTCACACAGATTAAAGAAGATAGCGTCGAGG
This sequence comes from Rhipicephalus sanguineus, assembly GCF_013339695.2. Classification (NCBI taxonomy): domain Eukaryota; kingdom Metazoa; phylum Arthropoda; class Arachnida; order Ixodida; family Ixodidae; genus Rhipicephalus; species Rhipicephalus sanguineus. The sequence continues at coordinate 6,591,717 of NC_051183.1, forward strand.
TATGGGGTACGTGTACTTTTCTCGGCCAAAAACAAGTTGGCTAAGATATGCCCTGCAGTGGAAAGGTTGGCAAACAAAAAACGCACTGAAACCAACCATGGGTGTGGCATCAGGCATGGAACAAATTTTGTCGATTGCAGAAAGGATGTGGTATACGACATCCCTTTTACGTGCGGAAAGCATTACATCGGACAAACTGGCCGATGCATAAATGTACGCCTTCGCGAAAACGAAAGTTCATTGAAGGGGGCACCGTATTCACACTTAGCAATGCACTGTAAAGAGTGCACGTGCAACCCTGACTTTGAAAAAACCACTGTTGTTGACAAGCACGCCCATCGAACTGTCAGGGAGATCGTTGAGGCTTATCAAATAAGAAAGAGTGGCAATGCTTGCGTTAGTCAGCCATCCATTTTGCTATCGGATTGTGAAGTTGCTTTTTTAGAGAGAACGTAAAATGAATTGCTTTTGTTGCATTGGTAGGAGTGCATGCGCGGTTTTTATCTCTTACCTGTTTATTTCTTTTATGATCACGTGTTAAAATTTTCGGCTTTAGTGATGACGTACATTTTGTATGTATGAGGGCGTTGTTTTCGAAATAAACTCAGTTGCTAGTAGCGCTGCGTCCTGTGTTCTTCGTAAGTATCCGTTTCTTTTACAGCTAAAGCTGTTATGAGATCATTTCACCGGCCGTTTTTGGCGCCCTAGTTGTCCGCCGCCGCCGCCGCCGGTGTCCGTAACCAGAATCGCTCGAAGTAAGAAAAAAAAAAACGAAATAAGAAAAAAATTCCAGGATGGAACGAGGTTCGAACCTGGGGCCTCTGCGTGGGAGCCCAGCATTCAACCTCTGAGCAATGCCGGTGCTTGAAACTGCTTTGCAAAAAGGTCCTATACAGGCTTCATGTCGGGAAGGAACCACATGGGCATATGCAATATAGCGTGGTAGAAGAGTAAAATAAGCATCAAGCGTCGCACAACGCGAATTCTGTAACCAGGCGTCACACAATGCGAATTGCGCAACGAGTAGGTTGTTGAATGCTTCCAACCCATTACAAAGGGATCTGCCATAATTCTTCATCGTCATCAGGCACAGCATCAACAAAGTGCGCATAATGCCTTACATGCGTTTAGCAGGTACCAACGCTCTCCGTAGAATGACGAAAAATGGCACAGTGCCTGCTGCCCTACTTCTCAAAAATTACAGTGATTTATAGCGTAGTGGGTTCCTCGCAAGTGCACTTGTATTGGTTGCCAAAGAAGCCTATAAGCACATGATCCATTTCCTCGGGGTCTCAGTAAAATTCTTCGCCCCCCCCCCCCGTCTCTCTCCCACGTCAACGTATGTTATACAGCATGACGGGAGAGGGAAATAGTGACCGGGACCCAATGCAAATTAAATAACTGGTGGGCCGTTTAAAGGTTTCAACCCATTACAAAGGGTTGAGCCATAATTCTTCATTGTCATCAGTCGTCGCGTCAACAAAGTGCACATAATGCCTTACAGACGTGTACACTCTAAGAAAAAAAAAGAGTATGCGTGACTCTTTTCGGAGAGTTCTGACTTGCCACGTATAGGACTCTCTTTAAATAGTCACGGTGACTCTCTTGCACTGTAAACCACTCTGCACCCTTAAGGGGGTTTCAAGCTAGCAAAACACCCTTTTGCCTAACCAAAATTTGCAAAAATTAGGGTGTAAGGGTGCTTTCCTTCCCCAAAACAGCCTTTAGGGGGTAATGCTCTAACTGAACACCCTTTAGGAGTTAAGGGTGTTATGTGTTATCGAAACACCCATGGCCCATGCCACAGCGTGCCAGATGATAACTGGGACTCGCTGATTAAAATGTCGTTGGATCTTCGGCGAGTTTAGATTAAAAGATATGTCTCTTTTGGGGCTATCTACAAGCGTACCATAAATTTACGCCTATTCTCTTAATGTTTAATGTTCATTTATACGGAACAGAAATATCTCCACCGGCACTGAACGGCGGCTTAAGATACTATGGCTATATATACCAGATGGTCAGTGTAAGGCTGTGTAGCACGAGCGCTCCGTCCATGTGGTATTTTACAATACGCTTTGTTGTGTGTGCGGTGTGGCGCGTGCGTACACCTTCTATGCTGATGTCATCTATAATTGCATGTTCCCTGACTGGTAGTTTTTTTTTTTCACATTTTTCAGTGATAAGGGTGTTTAGGCCATTGGAAACACCCTATGGTATGGGTGTTTTGATACGTGAAAACACCCTTTTCCTAGGGTGTAAGTTATAGACACGGCAAAACCCCCTTAAGGGTGTAAAGTGGTTTACTGTGTGGTGGGTCAGGGTCGGCTCGCTCTAGGAGAGTCCCCTGACCCTCTAGGAAGAATGGAAAGACTCTCATCCGGAGGATCACGTTACCACTTATAGGGAGTCAGACGACTCTTGCCGGTAACTCTCCTACGGGGGTCAAGGGACCCACACCGAAGCATCAAGCGACTCCACAAGTATTTTAATCTACTCATTTGACCCTTGCTCTACTTTTGCGCGACTACTGTTGAAAATAGTGGAGTATTCATTTTAAGTAAGTCCAATAATACTTGCCGTTCTGCCCAGCGACTGTAAAAAAAGAATAGTTCAGTTTTAGCATTATTTTAATAAAACTCGTCAAAACAACACATATTTTCCAGCAAAGTTATATAGAAAGCGTGAAAAGATGGTCTGTGATTTCCAATTAAGAAGTTTGGGTATTCCTCATTTACATGCTTCTATGAGTATAGCCAACTAAAATGTGTGACTGTGATGTGCACAGTGTCATATGGTGCTAAATGAACAGCAGAAATCGCCATCATGTTTCCATATTTATTCCTTGTGATTAAGAATAAATCAAAAAGTGGTGACGGCTTGAGGCATCAGACTTGCTAGGTTGTCGCTCCTGTCCAGCGTGAGCACCATGAAAAACGGTATCTGAAAAACAGAACGTGATATTATGATGAGAAAATGAAACTGCAGTAAAGGTTTGCGAAACCTACACAATAAGTGGTTCACACAGACATTATAAAGGCTAAAAACAAAACAACAAAGCACATCCTCCGGCAGCCAGGGGCATGCCGTGAAAGGTTATTGACCGCATATTTTACAAACGTAACCCATCCTTAAATACTCAGATAAGCAGATGCGAGTACTAGGGCCCGAACGACACCCAGCGCGTGCGTACGCCGTCTACGTCGAGATCAGACATGTCATATGCTAGAATTAGCGCACATAACTCCCACAATCACGTACACTCACTCGATTCTGTTATAAAGCCCAACGACATCGCAGTGTATGCAAACCACGAAAACAGCAAACAGAAACGAGGGAAAAGAGTGCACGCCGGCGGTCGCAACAACGCGCGCCGTCGAAAGTCTAGAGCTTTTTCACTTTACCGGCGAGGCGTGTCCAACTTGAATGACTACCGCGTACGTTCTGGAAGCCACCGTACTATATCTGCACCTCAAACTACCGTCTTTAAGCCAACAAAAACGATATAGTGCGTCTGAGCGTTATGTACACAGGCTTTTTTTTTTTTTTCACGCTCCCACGCGCGGAAGCACGCTGCACACTCAAGGTCGATGGAACTGTTATTATGAAGTAGACTAAAGTGCATCTCAAAACGACATCTTGCACCTTCAGTAGTGCAGACACAACGTGCGATCAGCAAGAAATGACCCTCGATAATTGTTTGCATCGCTCACTTTATGGGAGCTTGTACAGCAACGCGCATAACGGTGGTAACTCGTTAACTGACAGCTTTAGTTCGGCATCCGCAACAGCCCCGCGGACGCAGGCTGCTGTTGGAAATGGCTGGCGGATAACTTCAGCAAGGCTGCTGCGGAGGCCCAGCTAAAGCTGTATAATTAGTACTTACGAAAGCAGTACACTCACCGTTAACTGGCGCCCGTTGTCGGTGTCCGCAGCTTCACGAATATTCCGCCCTCCAAGCGTCACTTCGTGCACGGAGCCGCCGTTAACACCACCGAAGACGCGCAACCAACGCAACCACGCAACGCAGACTGAGACCTGCTGTGACGACTGAGAGGAGAGCGGCGCGCCACCCCGGCAACCCCGGCACCAACCCCGTCTGCGTCGCCGAGCAAGGCGCCACAACGGCGCCAAAGGGCAAGCGCGCGATATGTATGGCGTATACGGCGGCTCTTCCGTATACCGAAGCCAATCGAAACGCGCTTCAGGAGGGTCCAGTGACTCCTTCCCAAATGCGAACTCTTTTTCTCTGCCTGTACCTTCCAAAAGGGGTCAGATGGACACCCGAAGAGAGTCACGTTCCCTGACCCTCTTTTTTCTTAGAGTGTAGCTGGTGCCTCGCTTCTCCGCAGAATGACGAATAATGGCTTAGTAGGTGCTTCCCAACTTCACAAAAATTGTGATTTATGGCGTACTGGGTACCTTTCTAATGTATTGTAGCCCCAGGAGAGCTTAACGGGCTCTATAAACGCCGCTCTTCCAGCTTTCGCTGTAACTGTGCTGCGGTTTCAGCGCAGGCCTGGCGTTTTTAGCGCTTCCCGTTGCACGTGTGATCGTTGTCTTGCCAGATGTCACGGGGTCGTGCGTCGATGAAGGCAGCAGTCGGAGTGTCCAAGATGAAACCTTTTATTTGGCCGACCTTGTGGCCGGGAAATGAAAAGTCAAACTACAGCAATACACACTGTGCCCTGATAGCGGCGAACAGAGCGTCGGCCGTCGATAAAGTGATCATGGCTGGGACGCGCCGTCTTTTATACATCGTGCATCGAACTTTCCAGCCTTATCACTGGTGGTTGCGCAAGCTCTGGAATAACCTTGGCTATTCGCGTCACGTGCGCAATCTTGACAAAATGATCTACTGCAATCCAGAATGTTCCCAGACATTCTGGCGCGGCCCGCGCAAGACAGCGATCACACGTGCAACGGACCAGTTACAAAAACATAGCAAAAGAAGTGCGCGTGGCAATATGTAGTGTTTATTGCTTTCTTGTAAAATGAGATAGCCAGCACCCCAACCACAACTGACGTTGCGCCGACATTACGCCTGCATAAGCTGTTTTTCCAAACCAGTTTGTAGACCTGGCGTGGCTCTGTTGTAGAATACCTGATTGCCACGCAGAATGCTTGGGTTCGATTCCTGCTGGGGTCCTAATTCTTAATCTTTCCAATCATCGGGTCAACGCTGCCGATGTCGGTTTTTCTTACCGCTCTATCATTTAAATTACCAATGTCTATTCTCGCCGTTCCTAGGTAGTCATAAACTGTCAATCACTTGTGGCGCATACCCGTACATTGCGGCCAGTGGTAAACGGGTATGTGTAACACGTGTCTGGAGGAAAGGGTTTGACGACGTACGCGACAGGATTTTCACGTTATTCATCTCACGACCCGACAGTCATATTCGTCAAATCCTCTTACCCTCCCATGCCAATTTTGGTCTACACCAAGTTAAGGAGGCGTTCAGGAGAGCACCCAGACGTAGGCGGATAGATAGATAGATAGATAGATAGATAGAAACGCTCAAAATGCCAAAGGTTCGCTAAGAAATGCTTGGCATTTAAAAATTCTTGCTGGAAAAAATTTCTTCACGAGGCGAGATTGGAACGCGCGCGCATCCTCGATCTAAAGGCGAGCCTCCTAACCACTCGGCTATCCAGACACGCTAGCAGAACATAGCATAGCCTTGTATAGTGTAAAGTAGCAAGGGGGTGGGAAAGGGAACTGATTGTGAGGAGGGGAGAGATTAAATTGTAGCACAAAAAGAATGAGAAAGAGAGAAATAGAAAGAAATGCAGAAAGAAAAAGAAAGAGAGAAGATCAACAAAGAGAAATAAATTAAGATAGAAAGAAAGTGGAAGCAAGCATCGCGTCATCTAGCGACCAGGTAACGCAGCACCTGGCCAAGCCGCGCATGCGCAGTAACTAGCCACGCCCACCGACGGAGACATCGTGCGCAACCTCCGCTCCACAGTGCTACAATAGTGCATAGCCTGGCTGCGCCCGATCGTGTCCAGAGAGTCATGGGGCGTCCGAAGAAAGCGCGTACTCCCGAGGAGGAAGCCGCGCATCTCGAAGCTAGACGTGCCGGTCGACGGGGAGTTCGAGCTGCGACGGGCCCGTGCTTCGCTGTGCCGAGCTTTGCGCGACTTAGTGCAAGCTGCTCGCATTTTATCTCACATTAATAAATTGCTCTTTAACGATACCAAGAACACCCCACTCGCTGCGAGAAAGCGCTTGGTCAGCGAGAAAACGCGCGCAAAAAAGAAAATGCGGGTGCCGATGCCATCTTGAAGTTACCGCACCAGTCGCGGTGACGTCATAGATTTTGACGGTATCTGCTAGGATACACGTAGTTCCTAAACGGTAAAAATGAAGTACGTTGTCTTCTGAGGGAGCCATACGTAGACCAAGTTTCAGGAGATTTAGTTGAGCCACATGACACTTTGAAATCCGTGACGTCACCATTGGAAATTTTGGCGGCAAATTTAAAAGCGATATTTTTGACATTTATTTGCTCCTCAATTAATAAACTTATGTTGGCGAAATTAACCGCATAGTTGTCAGGGTATAACTTATCACTGTAAAATAATTCATTGTTTTGATTTGGTAAATCTAACTGCTTCGTGAGCGAGCTTTAAATACTGGCCATATAGCGTGTTCGGCGCACCGTCGGACATATAACAATGGTTTACGTAGAGATTGATGTTCTCACTCAGTTTCCTTAGTGCTCGGACCTCGCTCGATGAATTGTTTGGCTCACTGGCGGTCTATTTTCGACGCTCCGCATATTGTTCCGAAAAATAAGGTCGATCAGCGCAGACGAAGAGATACACTACGGGAAAGCATTACGTCACAACACTGGCGAGCGAATAGCTTCTTTTCCTTGCAGTGGCCGCCCGCCACGTGACCCCCGAGATGCCGCACATTGGTCGAGCATGTTCGCGCTGCTTTGCCTGCACTCCAGGCGCGCTCTGATGTGGCGGTCATGCGATGTGGTCATACTCGATGCGGTCATACCCACGTTTGATACACATAAGCCGAGCTGGCTGCACGTTTGCAGCGCTTGCTTGCCCGTGAACGTCAGCGTCGCCGAAGGGCCAAATCGTCTGTCAGAGACAGAGAAGCGACAGCGAAACGCCAGCGTCGGGAGTTGGAAAGAGATCTACGGAAGAGATAAGCGGAGGCGAAACGCCAGTGCCGGGATTTAGACGCACCGCTCTCAGAGCACAAAACAGTAGAAAAGCAGTAGAACGGAGACCATAGAACAAAAAATTAGATAATCGCGAAACATCGGGCAATCACAAGAAAAGAACAGAAAAGGATATAAAATATCACATAATCACGCGAAAGGAAAAGCGCACATGATTTACAGTCTATATCAGACCAGGATCGGCGAGAACACAATTTAAAATTTTGTGACGCACTGTAATGATCATGGGTGGGATTTTACGTGGCGAAACGAAGAGATGGTTATGAGGCACGCCGTGCTGGGAAATTACTGATTAATTTTGCCCGCTCGCGGTTGTTTAACGTGCACCTAAATCTAAAGACACGGGAGTTCTTTGCATCTCGCCCTTATTGACATATGACGCAGCCGGGAATCGAACCCGCGTCCTCGGGCTCAGCGCGCGTCAGCTGACGTGTGAAGCTATTACGGCGTGTTTTGCAAATCAGTTCTGCGGAATCCCGCAAGGTGGCGGACGGGTTAAGAAAGGGAAGAAGGCCGAAGGAAAAATTCCTAAGCGCACTACTCCGGGCTTAGATGGGGTTCCCGTCAGCCTCATTAACGAACTCGGGCATAACACTAAAGAAGCACTGCTGAAAGCCGTAGAAAAGTGCTTACAGGAGAGGGAAATACCAGACAGTTGGAGAAAAAGTAGAATGAACTTAATCTATAAAGGCAAGGGAGAAAAGGATAACATTCGCTCGTATAGACCGCTAACAATTACATCGGTGCTATACAGGTTGGCGATGCAGGCAGTAAAATTAAAAATAGAAGCATGGGTAGAACAAAATGATATTTTGGGAGAACTTCAGAATGGATTTCGAATCGACAGGCGGTTAGACGATAATCTGTTTGTTCTTACCCAGTGTATAGAAATATCTAAAATAGAAAACAGGCCCTTATACGTAGCTTATCTAGATATCACCGGGGCGTATGACAACGTTAATCAGGAAATTTTGTGGGATATATTGAAGGAAGTGGGCATAGGTGACGACTGTGTACAGCTTTTGAGGGAAATATACCGAGGAAATACAGTTTGTATAGAATGGGAAGGAATAAGTAGCAAGGACAGCGTTGAAATTAGCAAGGGGCTGAGACAGGGATGCCCTTTGTCCCCGCTGTTATTCATGCTGTACATGGCGAGGATGGAAAAAGCGCTAGAAGGTAGCAACATTGGATTTAATTTGTCACACAAACAGGTCGGAGCGATGGTTGAGCAGAAGCTTCCAGGTCTATTTTATGCTGATGATATTGTCTTATTTGCGGACAGTCAAGATGATATACAGCGACTGGCAGATATATGCGGAAGGGAGTGTGAGGCTCTAGGACTAGGATTTAGTGCAACAAAATGTGGATTGATGGTATTCAATGATCACGGAGACCATACGGTATTAATACAGGGCCAAAAAATACCGAGGGTAAGCGAGTACAAGTACCTCAGAGTATGGGTAAATGAGGGGGATAGATATATGGAGGTACAAGAGAAAGCATCGGTAGCAAAGGGAAAGAGGAATGCTGCAATTATGAAGCACAGAGCTTTATGGGGATACAATAGGTACGAGGTGCTTCGAGGGCTGTGGAAGGGTGTGATGGTTCCGGGGCTTACATTTGGGAACTCAGTGGTGTGCATGAAGTCAGAGGTGCAATCAGGAATGGATGTAAATCAAAGGACTGTGGGCCGCCTGGCGTTGGGCGCTCACGGGAAGACGACAAATGAGGCGGTAAAGGGTGATATGGGATGGACAGGCTTTGAAGTGAGGGAAGCGCAGAGCAAAATGAGATTCGAAGAGAGGCTGAGGAAAATGAAGGAGAGTAGATGGGCAGAGAAGGTTTTCAGGTATTTGTATAGAAAAAGCGTTGACACGCAGTGGAGAAAAAGAACTAGGAGGCTCACCAGTAAATATACGGCTGGCAGTGCGGGCGATATGGCAACAAGGAGCATTAAGCGGAAGGTCAGAGAGGCGGAGAGGACTTATTGGATGACAGCGATGGAAAAGAAGCCGGCTCTGAGTAACTACCGAAAAGGAAAAAACGAAATAAGGAGGGAAAGGTTTTATGATAATTCAAGGGGAAGCGCTTTACTGTTTGAAGCAAGGTCGGGCTGCCTTAGAACGCGTAGTTATAAAGCGAGATTTAGTAACGAAGAAGAACAATGTACATGCTGCGGGGGAACTAAGGAAACGATGGAACATGTACTGATTGAATGTGGCGATATTCACCCAGGTATACGTGTGGGCACGAGTCTACATGAAGCCTTGGGTTTTAGGGACAACAATGGAAAGCTGAACACGTCCGCGATAGAAATAAGTAAGAGACGGTTAGAGTATTGGTGGCAGAAAAGTAGAGATAAAGAACAAAAATAAATAATGGGGGGAAAATAAGGTCATTCTGCCTTAAGAGGCAGAGAGATGGACCGTCAATTTATATTTTTTGGTATAATAACATAGATTTAATCAAGGTAGATAAGGTATTAGGCCAACATGAAACAAGGAAGCTTCTTTTTTTTTTTTTTCGAGCCTGGTGGCAGACATGTCACCGCCCCGTTATAAAGGGGACGCTCATAGCATCCATCCATCCATCCGGAAAATAGACAACCACCTGTTTGTAGCACGAAGCCATAAGGAAGTCCATACGGATTTCTCAGAAATAAAGCGTCTTAGTTGCCGAAACATTCGTCCTGGTCCGCAATGAGGTCCGCAGTGTATGCGTAGTAAATGATGTGCGATTCTTTCGGGAAGGGCCCGCCATAGCGCAGGCTCTGCCGCGTATTACACGAAGCACGCGCTCCCGGGGAGAGCGAAACGGGAGCGGACGAGGCACGTGATCCGATTGCATCGAGGACAATAATCGGAAAGAGGCAGCACACGTATCGAGAGCTCCGCCGCCGCCGCCGCACTTCCCGCTCGCTGCACAGCTGGCGCGACGCTGCACCGCGGTCCCCTGGAAACTGCGAACGCCGCTCACAGGGAATGCGACAAGGTAAGCTTCCGACAGAAGCGGTTTTTTATCGAAGCCTGCGGTCGCATATGTCGCGGTATCCTATTTCTGTCGTTGTCTTTTTCAACTATTTGCGCACTTCCTCATTTGCCTGGATGCCACCGTTGTCGCTCTCGCTCGATCCGCACAAAAAAAAAAAAAGCCAAAATCGCACACGTACCCGAGAAAAGAAAGCAGGTGAACGACAACAAAAAATATAAAATGGACAAAATGCACGGCTATTGTTTGTGCCCGTGTTTTCATTTTCACGATTGAAAGTATGCACGCAACTAGTCCACCTATCCGCATTTTCGGCGCCTTCCCTCGTCAGTGTCGCTTGGTTTTTCGTATTCGTTTAAGAAGTCGCGCATATACGTTAAATTATACGGAACAGACTAGCGCGAGCTTTGACGTGAACATTCCCAACTTAACAACGAAACATGGAATGGACCGACCACTGCGAAAGCTGGGTTTCCCAGGCTGATTTAAAAACCCAACAATGGGCCGTAAAAGCAGCAGATGGCGACAGTGAAAGAGATATCAAAGGCTGGCTGTTACTATGAAAAGGTTTGCCAGTCAGATATCTGACCTTGAGGGATACTCGAACAGGGAATGGAAGCAGGGCAATGGATCAAGGGCTCGTTTTCTTTCTTTTCTTTTTTGTTAGACACAGCTTAATGAAGGCAACAGTCAATGAAGCGAAAAAATGCATAGGGACATTGATTTTAATTTTTAGCTTTAGTGTAGCAATTAATACATAAATGGAAACGAATTACAGTGGATGACCAGCTGCCGATAGAGAGCGAACCTAGAACCTTCGAAAATAAATAAAGAAACCAATAAAGAATGCGTCAATAAAGAACCTATCAGAGAAAGTGCTTTGTCGAATATTGCGATTCACACGCAGACGTCTATTGGCAATCAGGGCACGAGCACACACAGCCGATCGATGAGCGCATGAGTTGGAACACTGCGGCCGAATTTAATGCGGTATGCTCTTCATATCCCGACCTATAAAAAAATACAAGTAAGTGTGAGGTGTTGTCTCTTAACATTAAACAGATAAAAAGCTGAGAAAGAAAAAAAAAAAACATTTGCGCCAGAACTCATACAATGTTTAAATGCCTCAGGCCACTATATCTCAGCATTTATTTATTTATTATTTATTTATTTATTTATTTATTTATTTATTTATTTATTTATTTATTTATTTTGTACTGGCAATCCCCAAAGATATTTTAGCAGGGTAGTAGTGCAATATTTTGTGGTGCAAATGTAGGCAACAAAACAAAGCAAGATGGAATGCATTGCTTCTAAAAAAGACAAATACACACAAATACAACAAATACATTGCTTATGTTATTGCTTATGCTATCGAAAATACAAATAGATCCAAATACAAAATAAAGACATTGGTTATACGAACAATTACATTGTTCATGCTATCGCTTATACTATACTTGTTTTGCAAATTGCAGTTACGACCACAAATTTCCCGCAGTGCTTCTCACTGGGCGGATGGACGTGTATTGTCCGTATCAACGACGAGCGTGTTTTGTTGGCGCGCACGACGAACGCGGAGAGTGAGTGCTCAGCCTGCGGTGCTGTAATCCACGGAGGTGTATACTCCTGTCCGTGACGCACGCAGCCTTGACGATAGCGAGTCGCTCGGGGCAGAAATCAAGGTTTTCCTGCGTCCGAGGACTTCCCTCGGATGATTCCAGCTCTCTCTTCGTGCGACCAACCGTCGCCAGGCGACGACGTCGAATGCGCGCGAAAGGGTGTCATTTGGCTTCGAGGAAGCGTCATTTTGTAAAACGCGTCCGTGTAACACTAGTCGGGACGGGTTCGTAACGACACCACCAGGCCTTTGTGCGGGAGAGAGAGTCTATTCGCGCCTGGACATCTCGGGGGTCACGTGACCTGCTCAGAAACGTCACGCACGATGTAATACCACCGGCGCGCAGTTTGAATGAAAAGGAAGGTTCTGCCTGGCGTTGCAGTAATCATCGCTATTTTTCCAGCATCACTGGAGGGTGCCCGGGAAGCGCATATTGAGGATCTAGTGGATACAGAGCTAGCAACCGGGCCTGCACGCGGATTGGCTGCTTTCACCATAGGACGCTCTGATGTCATACCATAGCAACGGCGGAACGGCGGTGGGCGCCAGCGGCGCCCGACCGCGCCGCTGTTTCGTACGCCGATTTTTTCTGCGCGCTGTGATGGCGGCGGGGTACTGGTACATTTGAAGCTTTGAAGGTCTCGTCTGGCTGTACTGCTGTGTTGTCTTCTCTGGTGTTGTGTGATGATATACGCCGCGCTGTGTAAACATATACGCGGTGTAAGCATTACGCCAAAGTGGCTGCATATGTAAGTAATCGCGCGCGAGCCTGCACGGCCCACTGCTTTGCTCGCGCATATCGCGTACGTGGGATGCCGGATCAAGTGAAAGAAGAGTTCTTCGTGGCCGTGAAAAAAAATGAAGCCTGTGGCTGACAGGGCGTCGAAGAATGTGAACCATCGATCGTGGACTCAGCCCAACAGTACGATGCGTGGTGCAAAAGGTATGTGAAAGTGTTTAGTAATTAAGCGACAATAAGCCTACATTTCCTGCTCGCGCTGTTACGGAGGCCCAAATATTTTTGTTTTGTTCTTGTGTTCGGTTGCTACGCAAAGTAGCGGTGTTATTTCCCATCAGTCTTATATCCCCTCTGCGCTCGTCCCCATATATAACGTTAATTTCGTGACTGCATTTTCTTAACGTGTTCTTATACTTTGCTTTTGTCACCTCGTAATTCTGCGCGAGCATGGTGATGCTGCGATCTGTTGCGCTTTACGTCGTAAGAAAGGTCTGTCTAGTAGGGGACTCCTCAATTTTGTTGCTTGGTGCATTCGCCGTAACACCAGTGTCCTACCGAAAAAGCATGTTTGATTGTGACGGGTACAGCTGTGCGAAGAACAGCCAGTGCCAGCAGTGTTTGTAAACTCGGGCGTTTCTTGCTTCCAGAGACAGCAAAGGATATATTTAGCATAAGGGGTGAGAGGTGTCGTATGCAACCACAAAATGCTGCTTACGTAGTTCAGGCGGGCTGAAAATAAAATAATAAAAGAAAGCAAACCTAATTTCATACAGCTTCCTAACATCTATTTGCCGGCACAAAGGAGTGTTCGTCGTCACAGAAAACTTGCCTGCTTGCCTGCCAAAGTTGCCTGCTTGCAATACTGTAATAAAATGTAGTGAGCCATTATGGCTGTGTGGTAACTTAGAACTATATAGTCTACTGCTTACATACTAGGCAGCACTGGAAGCTATGCAGGTAGTACATCATTGAAATCTTATTACATATGGTTTGCAGTGTATTTCTTTTTAGCACAATAGTTTATATGCAATAACTGCTTCATATTTTTAAAGTACTTCTGGACAAGAAGTTCAACTACCTATTGCTGCCCAACAATGCACGAACGATAGCTGAGGTACTAAGCTTCAGTCACAGGCAAAAGCGGTGCACTGCCACTGCCGGCTGCATTACCTGTGTTACTCCACTCACGTGAAGTTAGTGTATGGCCGAGCCTTATTCATTAGTGAGCTACATGCTGCCCTCCTCTCAAGCCCTGCTTTCCCCGTGATCTTTCTTCGTGCAGCACACCCTGCCTTCTTGAGATTGAAATCATTAGCTGGTCTACGTCTGGTTTATTTGAACAGAGTTTCCACGCCATTGCCAACTCGGCTTTTTTTCGTTACTGTAGGGATAGATAGGGCTGCAGCAGATTACCTGCACTCTCCTACCAAAGTGCCCCACGTTTACATTCATTGCATTTGTTTTTATGTTAAAATGCATGCACATCACCTCAGAAAATTGAGCTATTTGACTGAGATTCAACACGAAAGAAGGTAAGGCATGCAGGCACAGGCAAGAAAAAAGAACCAGGCAATGAAAATGGAACCGGAAAGGCACACTGTGCCCTTTTAGTGAGCAACCATTCCGAGAAAATAGAGGAGGGTTGAAATTTTCCGAACAAAGGCCTCAGAGTTGTGTAGTACATTTTCTAGACATTGCCTTAGCATTACAGGATAACCATGTGCGCTGGCAGTACTCCCCTGGATCTTCAAAACTGTTGCAAAACTTTTCGTAGAAGCATTGTAATGTTGTAGAAAGTAGAATTGCCATGTCATACCTTAGGTCCTCAATTACCAAATTGTGTGTGCACAAAGTGAACACCAGCCTTAATGCCCAGATTGCACTCTTGTGTTATTAGTAGGAAGTTATGCTTACAATGACGGGCAGGCAGAAAGTAAGGTTAACAGTTGATATTAAGAAGTTTGCATGGATAATGGGGCTGCGCCTGACACAGGACCAAGTTGATTAGCGAAATATAGAAGAAGCCTTCGGGTGTAGTCAGGCTGTTGATGATGCTTCCGATGAAAGAGATCAGACCCGGACATCCGGCTTATTTGCTGGTATGGTAGCAATTCAGCAAGCCTGTGCCTGTGGCCACTGCATATGCTCTTTGCACCCTCAGTGATCTTTATTTGTAATGAACTTCCATGGCCAGTAAAATACAGATGAAGACAAGAAATACAACACATTGAGCAGGTCTTCATAGATAATCAAACTAAGTGCTCATCACAGCAGAGACAAATGTGAGTCAGGTGCACACAGTGGTGAAAACATGGGATATCTGGAAAAAAGTTTTATGTTCAAAGGATGGCTAGAAGCTTCGCTATTGCATTCATGAATGAAGGAACACTTCTGCATAACAGCCTCATCAGGCAGGACATTCCCACAGTGTGCTGTTCGGGAAAAGAACGGTTTTTGAAAAGCAGTTGCCCTGCTTGAAAATTCTCACACCTTCTTGCTATGGTCCGGACTGTGTTATTTGTGGGTTCATGGGTTCGATATATTTGTCTTTATTTATCCCTAGCTTATCGTGAAGAAGCTGATTGAATAGTCAGAACCATGCTGTGTGACAGCGTGATTACATAATGGTACATAATGATAAAGTTTTCATGTTAAAATTATAACATAGAAGACTTGCATTTCATCTGCATTTGCTTACTGTTCACAATATACAACTTGAAAGGGATACTGAACATAAATATGAAAAAATTAACAAAATCAATGAAATGTTACTCTGAAGAGTGAACTGTTCTGATAAACATATTTTATTTCGCACATCTTTTGAACAGATGGCTAGTCTTTGGAGGATTGTGAGCATGTGGCAGATGCACACCAGTACGTGTGGAACAGCTCTTCGACGGCAGTGTGCGCTGGTGGTGGACGCAGCAGCAGTAGAGACAGGCAGTTGGTGTGCGCTTTCCTGTCGTGCTACTTCCCCTTCTCCATGTCTCCTTTACATCCCTTCAGCCTTTCCCACAAAGGCATCGAGATGTGCCCCCACCCAGGAGCCTGGTTGAGAAGCCAGTTTTCGGTAAGTTACACGTCACTTCTAGTTCACAGCGCGGCCGCTAGTAATGGCAGTTTGTGAAACAAGCCTTAAATTCATTACTTCCCACTAGTTTCTGCCTGAAAACGAGGTTGTGGCAACCAATTTCAGCACCCAAGCTTTCAATTGGGCTGAAAATCTCGGTGGTGAATGTTCTGTTCCATATCCCTTTAAAGGAGTACTGACACGATTTTGAGACATCGCAAAAGGGACATTTTCCGTTTCCTTGGTATGCAATGTCAACGCTGTCCACACACCGGTGTCGGAGAACACGTATAAAATATTTTAATTTGACATTGAAGTTTTCGTCGCTGAGCATCTGCAAGCCAGCCCCACTGCTATGGACATTATCCCGACGAGTCAAGACAGTTCCCCCGAGTTTGCGAGTTCTGCGTCCTGCATGCAGCCTAAATCGCAGACACTGTCAGGGTCACTGGACGACAGTTCACTCATCATTGTTTATGTGCACCACGAGCAGATGACGGATTTGCCGTTAGTACGTCGCGAGTTTCTGTATCCCCGTGACGTCATACTGATATGAAACGTCACTGAGAAGCCGCCCCCTTGATATCGAAACCGAAAGTGTCTTTTTAAGGTAGCGGTAATTAAAATATATACGATGCATTCCCAGGCACCACAATACTCGTTTTAGGTTTCTCGACACCAGTATATTTATTTAGAGCAACAATCCGAAAATTTTTAAAATTCGTGTCAGTACTCCTTTAAGGAGGGCACGGGGTAAGCCCTATACGTCCCATGCATTTTTTACCATACTGAGGAACCGCATTCTTAGTAACTAAAAGGAATGTTGACATAATACAAACGTCATTTTTCTTCCAAATTTTGCGCTCTTTTAACTCTACCAGGTTCATTAAAATCTGACTAATAATACAATTTGGTGAATTTTTACCACTAAGACCTAAACTTTGGGTTAATTTGAATCTTTCAAAATTTATAACACAAACTGTAAAGTGCATAATTTAATTCTGCTGCAGTAGAGTAGTTTGTATCCTTATGCAAAATACAAGAAAAAATATTTAACTGGTTATTTTGTAATAATGATATTTAAAGTAAGAAAGCAGCTGAAAAGCGAACATCTTTTGCCACAAACACCATTCAACATTTTTATTTAGTAGCTGCAAGCTTGGTAATCATTGCCAAAGTCATTTCTTCACTCTCGAGCCTGCCGTCTTGCTTGCCTTGCTCCTTTTGTGAGCGGTTGTGGAGCTTTATCCGCAATGTGTCGTAGGTTATGGTCAACTTTTGTCGGCAAATTGACTGCATTTTGGCCAGGCCTTCCACCCTAATAATTTCAGAATTTTGGCACGTGCGATACTGCCATTATTAAATGAAAGCAGTCTGTGATGCAATTCCAATTTGCTCAATGCTTTCACAGCACAGTTTGCAGGCGTGATTCTGTCTAATTGCATCACAAATAATATTCACATCCATTAGACCAGGGGTTCTCAAACTTTCTGGCCTTGGGGAACCCCAGTGGCTTTTCCAGAGTGCCGCGGAATCTCTTAACCTTTTCTTGAGCATGAAGACAATCGAAACTGGTGGGGGGGAAGGGGGGTACGCACGCAAACACAGTGTCCCTGTTGGCCTGTTCTCCTTTCTTTAATATCGAAGGCCATCGCCATTAATGTAGAACTCCTGATAATACATAGACTTGCAATTAGCCCCTGTGCCGCTCCACGAGTCACGTAAAACGTCTGCCGACCATACACTACATGCTTCAGGCACCGTGCAGCGTAAGCAATCTGTTCACGCAAACGAAGCGCCGGGCGTACAGAGGCCTGTTTTATTTTTTGCAAAACATAAAAGGAGGCATGCCAGTCACACAGTGAAACAGCCGTCGACCGATACGTCGGTTGTAAATGCCTGAATGCTCATGTGGCCCATGAAGCGACGCCTCTTACGCGTATTAAAGCGCTCGTTGCATGGTTTGATTACAAAACCAACATGGATCAGTGGCAAATCACCATGTGTGAAAACTATGCCATGTGAACACACCATGCCATGCCAACACACCATGAGCCACGAACAAAGCGCCGAGGTGCCCGTTAACGTCGTTTGAACTGGTTTGAACGCTCACGAGCATGAATTAACAGCGCTGCGCACATTCTGTCACCATGCATCTGCAAATCGTGCAAGTTTTGTGGCGCTCATTAGACGAAGAGTCTTTAGTGCTGCTACCATGTGGGTCTCGCTACCTGCAGACACCCAATGTGCGCATTGGGCGTGCGATGGTTTCGTTAAATGCAGTATGCAACACAAATTCGCTTGTCTAAAGAAATAAATTAGTTGCTAATGCAGGTCAAACAGGAGCGGGTTGCATTTGTTCTGGCCGCTCGCAGAACCTTAAGATGTCCTTCCTGAAACCCAGTTTGAGAACCCATGCATTAGAGCATACCCGTTGCCACACTGCAGGCGATTTGCCCCGAAAGGCTGAGAGATTTGACGATGAAGAGCTTGCTCGTTCAGTAAGTGGCACTTCAGCATAGAGCACTGCACGGGCCCGGGCCGGCCGGGTAAGGGATTGTTGGATCGGGCCCGTGATGTACGGGCTTGGGTCGGGCTCGGGCCTGAGCCAGGCCCGTATTAGGCCCGGGTCTCATACGTATCTGTATAATCACGCTCCGGGCACCCGACACATCACGTTCGACGGGGAGCGCTAAAGAGGCCGCCGGCTGGTTCACTTCGGCGCTCAATAGACAGTTGTTTTGGAAGCCCTTAGTCCGGTCTTGCTTTAAGGCATAACATTTTTAAACATCGAAGGCGGTCACACGAAGACGACAAGACAGCCATCTTCAGGGAACAGCGAAGACGGTGGCTCGCTCGCCAACGGGTGTTCCTCGCTTTGACAGATATATGGCACTGCGGTGGCGGTGACTCGGGGAAAAAGGGTGGGACAAAGAACGTTCTTGTTTTGAACACGAAAACGTAGTGTAAGTTGGGTGCAGTTGCCTGCCGAGGAGTCAACACGACAGCTTTGATTTATGTAACGCTGCCCAGCATGGTGTATTCCTACCAGAAGCAGATAGAGCACGTTTTTTTTTTTTTTTCATTGCATTGTGCAATAGACGAAGTTTGCAGACTTGCTACTTTTACTCAACAGCCCTAGCTCGTATGCAATTGATGTAGAACTTAAACTAAAAATGTCTTCCATGTTTTTTTTTTTTTTTTTTTCACTTTATGGAGGTATTATATTTTGTAGTCGTTCTTTGAAATGCAAAAATAAGATTGCGTGGTTAGCACTGCGTGCATACATGAAACAGCCAGCTATGTCTCCAATTATATTTTATATTTCCCTGCAATTATTTCGCAAGAGTGTTACGGGCGTAATTAACCGAAAGTATACACAGTACCAGTAAAAGTCGTGACACTGAAAGAAGTTCCTAAAACAATCTCTAGAAAATATCTTGTGTGCGGCAGGTATCTTCACAATAACCGATGGCTGGACAGTGCCTCCTTTATGCTCAAGGCATAACTAGCTCAAACGGGCCGGGCCCAAACCTTTCGGGCCCGGGCCGGGTACAGGCCACATTTAAGAACACCGGGCCGGGCTCGGGCGGGCCGGAGCATGGCGTTTTCGGGCTGGGCAGGGACCGGGCCGGAAAAATCGGCCCGTGCAGTGCTCTACTTCAGCATATCGTTGGTATTTATTCACATTTACAAGATAACTGCATTGCTTGCCATGAAATTTAGACTTCCTTAAGGAGTACTGACATGAATTTTAAAATTTTTCGGGTTGTTGCTCTAAATGAAAGCACGGATGTCGAGAACCCTAAAAAGAGTGTCGTGGTGCCTGGGGATGCATTACATATATTTTTAATATCGCTTCTTTTAACCAGCAGTTTCGGTTTTGGTTTCGAGAGGGCGGCTTCATAGTGACGTGTCAAGTCTGCCCGTGACGTCACAAACAGACTGCAACCCATGAAATATTCACCTGCTGTCCTTTGCTGTCAGCCGAACGTGGTTCGTGATGAGTGAACCGTCGTCCAGTGCATCCGACAGCGATTTCTGTGATTTAGGCTGCATGCAGAACCCAGATTTCGCAAACCAAGTGAGCTGACTTGAAACGTCATAGGGCTCTCCATGCGGTGAAGCTGCCTTGCAGATGCTGGGAGATGAAAACTTTAAAATCAAACTTAAATATTTATACGTGTTTCGCGGATGCGCTGTGGGGAGAGCGTTAACACTACATGCCAAGGAAACCAAAAACGTCCGTTTTGCTGCACTTCAAAATCGTGTCAGTACTCCTTTAAAGCCTTCTTTACCTTCAGCATCTCAACTTATTGACAGACACGACAATGACCAATGACCCTAGGAGCTGAAAGTGTATGCACAGACGTGCTTCGAAGAAAAAGTGCGAATAAATAGGTGCACAGCGTCTCCGGACTGCCTTAGAAGTTACCCGATAATTTCTTATAAACAGCTGACTCTAGACAACCATTTTGGCTTTGGTACACGAAGCTTTTTTGTAGTAAATGGACTGTAAGCATGGATTGCATATGAGGGGCTTATCCTGGGATGCATGTTCACTCACTACTTGCTTTCGGAAAAACTGCTTTTCAGCCACAAAAAAGACTTTTTAAGATAAACATGAATATGGACAAAGGTATACACTTTTCGGATTGCGAGGGAAAAAAAGGTGATTATTTTTTAAATTTTGCCTTACCCTGTGTCTTAAGCTTTTGGCACAGACTGCTGTGCCGCATGGCACATGAGAAAACTCCATACAGAAATGTACAGAAATGACTCCTGTACCGTATGGAAGTGAAGTCAGTAAATACATCACACACCAGTTGGTTGCTGGTTTGGTGTGCAGTTTAATTAGTTAAAGTAGCCTGGGACTTTGTAGGTCTTACAAGAACAGAAATCTGGGCGAGTTTGTAAGAATGCATATTAGAGCAGGTAGCACAAAAACATCCATGCATATCCACGAAGTGAATGATGAAGAGTGGGGCGAAGCTTGGATAGCTCAGTAACCGTGAATCTCCCGTGATATTGCCCACTCTTCACCATGTAAATGAGTGACAACAGGTGTGTAGAGTATATACATTTTATCGGTCATAATTCGTATGTCGTGTTGAGTGCTGGATTCCGTCTTCCTTTCATTATCACCGCTTTATGATCCGTGAAATGTAGAGCCAGTGGTTCTTCAATTGGATCCAAGCTGGAGTTGGCAAAGACAAGGTCTATGCACATCTCACTGATGGTTGTTGGCTGTTTACAGTCATACAAATGCATCGTAGAGCGTATCGAGACGTCATGTACTGCACAAGCCAGTCGTCGGTGATGTCAACGTTAAAGTCACCGACTAGCACGAAGGGGTTGTTCTTGTACTTTGTTTTATAATCGCTCATTGCTAGATCGATGTACTTTTCTACGTTGCCTCGGGAGAGATTCGGAAACAGGTATACTGTCATGACGATGGTTCCGTTAGATAGCTTTATTGCAGCGTGTTCTCTGTTGTGAGAGGTCGTGCACCGCAGCGCCCTCTCGTGTATTTTTTTTTCACAGATGTTTTTTTTTTAATCAGTTTCGATTTTTGTTCAGTTTTCGGTGCACCCTCGTGTATTTTTTTTTTCGCAGATGTGTTGTTTTTTTTCGATTTTTCGATGCGCTCTCTCATGTATTTATTATTTTTTTTTTTCAGTTTTAGTTTTGGTTTCGTGTACCATGATGGACGCTGACGGCGGACAACGCTAGGTCTTTAAGGGACACTAAAGGCAAATATTAAGTCGACGTTGATTGTTGAAATAGTGGTCCAGAAACCTCGTAGTGCTACTTTTATGCCAAAGAAGTGCTTATTTTGAAATAAAATCACGTTTTAGTGGTCCACATCACGTTAGCGCACTTCAAATCACCCGCCTGAAATCAGACTTTCATACGTCACTGCTGCCGTGCCCAACGTTGCCCGCCTTTACTGCGCGGCCGCCGATACTAGTCGCCGACGACACTGCGGCAAAGACTTGCTCGGATGGGCACATTGAAAGCCTTGACCAAGTTGCAGTTGGTCTCGTAATCCTCAGTACGAAAGTGCAGTCAGCACACACGCAGAGTTTTTGACTGTTTAGCACACTGGCACTACGGCATGACACTGAGCCACTTCGAGCGTAAGGGTTCATTCCGCGGCACCCAGTGAAAAGACACATCAGTTTCCATGCTGCAGCACTGGCGTTGTGCACCATTCGGGCATCCGGCAACATCACATGCATGCGGCATTTTGTCGAACTTTCTGTCAGAGCGACTTTCACGAGCGCGCAAAACACACGCGGCAGTACGCGATACCAAAATTACCACCCAAACGAAGCAGGGCACCAGGCAAAGTGCAGTTCGGCGAAAACGGAACCTTTGAACCACGCGCGCCGTTCCCCATGGCAACGCCACAGAGGTTCTTTTTTCCATGAATCAAACAGAAACGAACAAACAGCATTTTATTACGTCTTTTGATGCACGGAAGGTTCTTTTTTTATTGCTGCTAGTTTGATTACTAGTGATTTATTGTAGGCAGACTTCCATACGTCATCGGGATCACTTCGAAAATGTCCCACTCGTGTCGTTCATCATGTGATACATTTAGCTAAATTTTTGGTAAGTAGGGCACTGGTGTTGATAATATTGCCGTTTTAGACCTTGTCATACATTGAGCTTTCGCTCTGACATAAATTGTTATTTGCCTTTAGTGTCCCTTTAAGGAGCTTCGCCCCTAAAATACGAAGACACAAGTGAGGAACATATATTCAGATAGCACTCATCTCGTGTATAGTATGTTCCTCGTTTGTGTCTTCGTATTTTTGCGCTACCTGCTCTAATTTGCAGGTCTGTTCAGTTACTCTGATTGTAGGTTTCTTCAAACACAGCAGTGTGCGAGAAACTCAGAAATTGTAAAGCTTGAGTACAATTGTGCAAGCAGAACACAACAATAGAAAAAAAATCACAGTTTCACCTCAAGGGCAAAGCAATGAATGCGATAGCAAGAAATTGTAATGTCACGTGAAGAACGGCAAGCAGATAGAAACTTCCTGTGCGCTGCTCAAGCTCAAAGGACGCTGGAAAAGAAAACGCACAAGGCGAGTGCAAACTAACAACTGTCACAGCTCGACACTTGCAGTGCGCTGCTCAAACACAAAGAAGGACGCATGAAAAGAATGCGCAGGTATACACAGGACGAGCGCGAACTGTCGCAGTTGTTACTTCAACTAGCCCCTACTTTGGCTCTCCTAGCCAGCAGCTCACTCCTTTCGCAAACATGGCCGCTGCAGCGAGCAGTGACCTCATGCGGTCTATAGCTTCAACTATGGACCGCGGCTAACTACCCAAGACTGCACATTACAAGCTGATCACTTCGATGCAACAAGAAGAAAACATTTGCAATAAGGTTTAGTTCAGGACATGTCCATTCCGGCTGATTAAGCTCTCTGACCTTCGTCACATCATGGTTGCATACTCTCAAATGCTTCAGCTAAGCAATGCAGCCCAATAAAAGGAGAGCGAAGGCTGCAAAGGATGCAGAACTCATGGCAGTGCGTGAGGAAGCTCCAATGGCAAAAGAACGCAAACAAGCTTAGCGAGCAGCAACTGTGGCTGCATTGCAGGTACCTTTGGCATTTCACCACAGGGCCGCACATTTCCATCACGTCTTTACAGCTAACCCCTTCGGTTGCATTTGCAGTGGGTGTGATCGACTGTGGTTTGGGCTACTAGTGTCTCATTGCTTGGGCCAATGTGATCTATGCCTGACTTGACTAAACGATTACTACTGTGAAGAGGATATTGATGGTTACAGTGTATGCTGTACATCGTGGCCGTCGTGAGTGGACGTTGCACGCCAACAAAGGTGAACAGGCAATCATACGAAGAAGCACTTGACATACTGCAGCAGCACTTTTCGCCCAGCCAGAATGAAATAGCCCAATCCTACAAATTTTTCTCACGCAACCAGATGCCAGGGGAGGCAGTCAGAGATATTCCTGTAGCCATTTGGCAATTGGCAGATACCTGCAACTTCAGCAGTTCACTGGATAAGATGCTGCGGGACCGGATAGCTTGCGGCTTGCAAAATAACTTAGTACGTCGTCAGAAATGGTAGAAGAAAACATGAAGATGATGAGGCCTTCACCTGAATTAGAGGAAGGTGTAACACGTGTTGAGAAACATAAATGCACAATGGGTGACCAGACCATGTTTCAGGCGTGGAAAAACGGGGCACGACTCTAGGACATGCGGGTTCCACTTGGCAAAATGCTACCAGTGCCAGCAGCGTGGTCATGTTCGCAAGATGTGTCCCAGACAAACATTTGCTATGCTGGGTTTAATAAAATATTTGTGGCGCAACTGAGACAAGCAAGGAAAAAAGAGAAGATAGGATAGGGCGCCAGACTATCAACTAGTTTATTTTTCTCACATCACCAAAATGTATATATGCTTCCAGATATGCGCACAAAGAGGGGGCGCAGCACAAGCGACTGTCACATCACAACACTATCTAAAAAAAATATGCTGGGGTTTGACATCGCAAAACCATGTTATGATTATGAGGGACGACGCTGTAGTGGAGGGCTCCGGAAATTTCGACCACCTGGGGTTCTTAACATACACCTAAATCTCCCAGACAAACAGAGAGCAGAACAAGAGAACACTTAACATGGCCACACCACCAAATTAATTCCATGCATTTGTCAGTGGGAAACTGCAATGATTTGGAATCAGATGCGCTGCACCTCGTTCAAACGGCAAATAAGTTAGTTGGAAACGTTTATGAAACATTTCGTATATATATATATATATATATATATATATATATAAAGCCGGTAGAATCAGTTTTTCCAATGCTCGTCGTCACGTGAAATCCCTTCACCACCGAGGGCCAGGCGCTCGTGCTACTTCTCCAACTTCTCTACTGGGGCTGCTAGTCCCTCAGCTAACTTTCATGCTGCAGCCTCCTCGATTAGCCCTTTGCCGGAGCTAATCGCAGAGGCCATATGCTGCCGTTCATAAGCATTGGATCATATGTCATATGAAGGCGGCACCACTGTTCTGCTCAGTACAAATGAAGGTGTATGAGCACATTTTAGATTAGAAAAGATTACAATTTAAAAAAAAAAGTGTACTGTATTTCAACACTGATATAGTGACCATTAACTGTGTGCACCAGTAAAAAGGTCACATGATCACCATCATATTATGCCTCACTACTTTGCCCCGTGAGGCACCAAAAGTGACTTCAGTGAAGAAATAGAAATGTATATCCGCATGTAATGAGCTTATTGAGTTAAATGAGATAATTGAGCTGATGAGTCTAATTGAAGTTCTGAGAGGGTGTCCATCCCTTTAATACAGTCTGGTTAGAAAAATATGGCACTATGATGTTCTGACAGTTTACAAACACAAAGGTGGCAGAGAGAGATAGAAGAATACATAAACAACAACTTGAACTACATTCAAGTCGATCAGTCGTTTTTACTGATATTGGCAAGCATTGAAAAAGTACAAACAGGAATTAGCATTAATTTTACAATAACAGGTAAGCCACTAACAGCACGAAATACTTTGGTGTTTAGATTTGAAGCAAGGAAGTTCCCTTGAAACGGATGCAAAACTACCACGCTTTGCACAACTTGTCAGAAAAAGCACCATGGAAGTAAGAAAGAGCAAAGATTTGCTATGACTCCTTTAATTGGTTACTTTTACTCCAATAATTAGTAGCATAATAGCACACGAGCAGCTATTATGACGTAGCAGGATTTTAAGGCTTAGTATATGGGGATCAGATGAACCTTGTTGCACCAGTACAGTGTGTCGAGTATAGTTGCTGTTGACACAAACTAAGTCTGCTGTAAAACCTGAAGTACAATGTATGAATGGGAACGGTAACCACTTGAACTAGGTCACAGTTGAGCTTGACGTAAACAATGTTTGGTAACATCATCTTTTAAATGTTTTTACATTCATAAAATGGCATGTGCCCTTGAGATTTTCGTAGGTTGTCAGAGAAAAATAAAGCTGTGAACCCAGCAGTATAATTCATTGCATAGGCATTAATGCCCAAGAACATGTCAGTTTTGACGCTTGGTTTAACAAGAATGTCTAGTGGAGGTCAAGCCCTTTCGAAAACTTAATTACGCTATCATAAGAGTGGTTTACTGCGCAAGATAGCTTTCTTTGTGCGTGTGTGGACAGCGCAAAACAAACTAAGCCTGAAGGAAGGAAGACGCACACAACGCCGATACTAGCTCTTTTTTTTTTTCTTCTTCAAACGAAACCATAAACATAACTACACAGCAAACCACCCGTCCTCTAAATGCGACGCAGCGTCACAATTTTCTTCAAATCATTGTCAATATCACTAAGATCTGCTTAGATATTCCTGACCCGCTTCGAAAAATTGCGCCGTTTGGGAATCCGGATTCGATTGAATGTCCCCTACCGGTAAATTACACATTGTGACCGCTTTTTTTTTTTTTTTTTCGCGTGAGAAACAAACCGGTTCGCTTTGTCAAGCGGCCTTAATGAAACATCCGAACAGCAGAAGTGACCCAACAGCGATGCAACGACTGGTATAATAATGAACTGCGTCGTTCACAAATGTAGTACATACAATGTTCACGTACCTCACGCTGTCGACGTCGACGCTGCGCAGGATCACACAAGGCGAGCGTAGTGTATTTCGAATACGTTGGCAGTTGCATAGCATAGTCCTCAATAAATATGGCACGAATGTATAAAGAAAAGCACGCGATTTACGTAAATACGATCAAAAATGCCGCTCGGTCCTCAAGCACACGCAGGAGAGGGGCGTGGGACAAATAGACGTCGACATAGCGTGGTCTAGTGCGGCGACGACGTCTGTGTTATTTGTTGCTAGACTTGCGAACGTAAGTCACCAAAAATGACGAACGCCACTTCTTCCTCTTTTTCTTTGTCCTTGCTTTGGTCGTGTGTGTTGGCTTTTTGCGTTTGTAATCAACAAAAAGTTGAGCTCACTGGCCTTTTTTCTGCTTCGTTCATTCACAGCCCTGTACAAATTATATAAAATCCCCTCTTGTTGCGACGGCTTCTTGCACGTTGCCGATCTCGAAGGCCATGCATTCGTATTGGAGATAGCCAGCTTTGCTGGTTTGTTGCAAAACCAGGTGGCATAAATAAAAAGTCCCCTGTTTCAAATTTCAGAGAACATAGCCTAGCACATACGACTCTTTTCACGGCGGTCAAACGAAAATCCCAAGTTGCTATGCCAAACTGGTTTGCTTTTCGCGCATTTTGCTAACTTTGTGGAGGGAGGGAGAAAGTGCTTGTTCTGTTTACTTGTACCTTTTTTTTTGTGTTATATGCCCTTCTCACTTGTGTTTTGCACCTTTGTTCGAACTTTAAATGAGAGCTTATTTTGTGTTGAAAATATTTTGAGACCACTGCTGTTTTTCAGTTTAGCGAGAAAAAATCATTTTGGTCCACATTGAGACGCAATTTACATCACGTGCCCTAATTAAAAATCAACTTTATACCTCAATCGAAAGCAAATAAATAGTTCTTCTCATACGGCAAGTTTTATCATTACAATTTTTGTTTTAAGAAAGAAAATAATTTTTTAAGATCCCCACTGACGGCTATCTTCCCATTTGGTTATACGGCAGCTTCCTCATTAAAGTTCCCCATAGACGTTGATGGGGAAATTCAAAAATTATTTTCTTCCTTAAAACAAAAATTGTAATGATAAAACTTGCCATATAAGAACTATTTCTTTGCTTTCGATTGAGGTATAAAGACGAATTTTAATTAGAGCACCACATGGTGTAAATTGCTTTTCAGTGTGGACCAAAATGATGATTTTCTCAAGTTTGCGATTTTTTCTCGCAAACTTGAAAAGCAGCAGTGGTCTGAATAATATTTTCAATGCAAAATATACCTTTTTGTAGAGTAAGTATTCATTATTCAGATATTCATACATAGCGCAATATTACACAGGAAAAAATGCAAACACAGGACATTTTGCAAATTTTCTGGAGGCGTTTGTGGCAGAAAAATTGCACTAATATTATTGAGCTTCGAACACCTTACACAAACACCTTTGCTTAGTAAGAAAAACAAATTTGGTATTGAAGCAAGCAACGATAACTCAATATAATTTTTCTGACAAACCACCACTCGGACGACCTTCTGCGAAATTCGGAAGGCTCCCATGTGACCAAAAAATTTTTTCTCTCCGAAATATTCTAGCGAATCGCTGTTTTGAATGCAAGAAATCAGCACGATTTTTTTCGAGAACATTTGAGATGGTCGCCTGGGACGTTTGGCGTGGAATGACCCTAATAAGAATTATTGTGCGTAGCTCAAATTCATGAGCAATATTGCTTGATTCTGTTACTTGCCTGGTTTTTATAGAAAAAAAGATGATTTTATTGTAGTTGGAGCCCTTCTTGGTCTTCACATGACACTTCAAGCAGTTCATAAAAACCAGGTGATCACTACATTCATGATGTAATGCTGGGAAACTGGCAAACTTGCTGCCCAGTGGAAATGGGCATCAATAGGCATAAATTGTAGCCATTCCTAGACTAGGCAAACCGCAACCATATCGACAGCATTGTTTGTGGGCATACTTCTAGAGCTTGCCCTGCTTAGCAGACTGCAGGATTACATGGAGTAGCAGAATCACTTTTCCACTTTTATATAGAATCTTTTAGCAGAAACTTTTTTCCACTCAGTATGACTTGCAATACGGGAGCGTGTGGCCTCATGAGTTCAAAGATTGCGCATGGGTTCAACGTGTTTTCATTTCAGCAACTAAATGATATTTTCTTATTTGGAATCATCCCCGAGTGCGAGAACAGCATTTAGTTATGGAAATAAGGGCTAGTGGAAGCCATGGCCAGTCTTTGAACTCATGATACCACGCGCTCCCGTGATGCGTCATATTGAGAGTGACTGTACATCTTCCGCCGCCACTTGTCTTGCTCCAGTTATATATCCAAGCACTTAAGATCCTGATCACGGTAGGCCAAGGGTGGTATGTACCCATGCAGGTGTATCCAGTGCCAAGCGAAAACCTGTGTAAGAGAGATGATGACACCTAGTTGCCATGAATAAGAACAAGAACGCAAGTCAGTATGCAAGGCATACAAACGGGCACTTGCACTAGCTCAATCAGAAATATCTTACTGCTCAGCACACTTAAGGACACAGGGTAGGGTAAAAGTTCTTAAAAAATCGAAATTTGGTTTTTTCCTTGTTTGCAATGCTAGGGCCTTCCTTAACAATATGCAGTGCCCCACAAATTTTTGTGCGCTTTGTATGAGCCAAAAGACTGGGTTTTCCAGACCAACTAACGAGCAGCCAAGCCCCTTTTCATCAGATGGTGCACAGCCCGAGCTTTCTGCCTCAAGTGAATTATTTAAACACCGAAACTGGCAGCTGCCCCGAGCTTAGCAGGTTTTAAAAAAAGTATTCCGGCTACCCATAGTGCACCTTTTTGAACACTTGAGGCATTTTGCCGAGTCCACTTGCCTTGTCTGTGTGAGACATGCACGGAGACACGGTTCTGTGCATTTATTTTTAGTTTAGTTGCGCCTTTGTTCATTTTGTTGAGACGGCAAAAGATATTCTCGTGTTGACGAATAAAATAAACTGTTCAGAAAGAGCACACAGAAACAAGACCAAGAGCGTGCGAGCACTTCAGCAAGTAAGCTTTGTTTGTCCTCATTACGCGTCGCCGCAAGGACAAAATCTGTAATGACAATGGCTATGCTCTCATTGATGTGGAGCTTCTACAAACCGTGAATACGAGTAACTGTGGCACTTGTTGAGAACACAATAGATCGTGTTCTTTGGAATGGAAATCCGCAGAACTGCCACCTTTGAAACCGTTCCAGCTTTCAAAGAGGCCTGCATCGCCCTAAACGTTCTCAAGGTTGTTTGGCACATCACTAAGGCACAACACTGTTATATGGTTGGGTGAGTTTATCAGTTGCATTGACAACTGATAAGAAATGCTTAAATGTTCTTGGATTGGACTTTATTGTACAGAATTATACCTATCTAGGAATACTTTTGCCTGAATCACTTGTAGTGTACTTTCAACTGCTATAATGTTCTTTCGCAAGGCTACACTTATACCATAGTATCAGTTTCTGTCTTTATTGTGATGCTACTGGTACACTAAATAAAAATGCTTGATCTTTGCAGGACACCACCTGGAGCAAGGTGTCCAAATTTCTACACGTGTTCCACAAGAATGCAGTCAAAATTTCAACAAAAGATGGGCATGGCACAAAGGAACAGGAAGAATTTTTTTTTTTTTTGTGGACAAACAAACTGCTGTTATAAAACCTAAGGCAAAATGGTATCGCCTGCCAACAGAGCCACCAGACACACTTTGCTGCATCTGCCTTTTCAGGATCAATAAAGACTTTCCAGGGCTGTGAAATATTGAATATGTTTGTGATGTTGCTCCGAAAAAATAAACGTCAGTTCAAAGTTAGTGCCTGTGTCGTCTCACTTGCCTGTGTCCCTGTATGTTATCCGCGCTATTCCACAATGCTAGTTTCTTTGTTTCATACAACCTGAATGAAAACCAACAGGTAATGAAGCCAAGGTAAGTATAGGGAGTGTTAAGTGTACTATTTCCGTAATAATTACGATAGAAATGTGAAGGAAGTAAAGTGGACG
This sequence comes from Rhipicephalus sanguineus, assembly GCF_013339695.2. Lineage (NCBI taxonomy): Eukaryota > Metazoa > Arthropoda > Arachnida > Ixodida > Ixodidae > Rhipicephalus > Rhipicephalus sanguineus. The sequence continues at coordinate 6,622,036 of NC_051183.1, forward strand.
AAATCACAATTTGCAGCTGGCAGGGACTGCACCTGCAACGTTTGGATAGTGCATCCATAGGTCAGCAAAAAATGTGGAGCTCACTCGGACTCGCTCATGAAATACATTTTGACCTTAGAGCTCACTCGGACTCACCAAAATTTTCCTCAACCGGACTCGCTCCGACTCGGACTAATTTTTCTCAACCGGACTCACTAGGACTCAAACTCGCCTAAATATTACTCACTCGGACTCGGTCAGACTCAGGTTCACAGCTCGATCTGAGTCTGAGTGAGTCGACTCATTAGTCCGTTAGCGTATAACTAGCTTTTTCGATCAGGATGTCAACGCACTTAAACATCCATATCTCGCATAATCGGTGCTCTATGATACATACTTTGATCTCATACCTTCATATACAAGTTATCAGTGATTGCAATCCAGTAGGTGTATTTTTATTGCAAGATATTAGTCACACGAGCTATTTTAATCAAGTTCCTTTGAAAAATGTTTCAAGGGGGGGGGTTGTCAAGGGGGGCACGCCTCTGATCAATAAATAATGAGCTGGTGTATGAACACTAGTGCGTTGAAGTATATGTGAGTAGAAGTGAGTATCAACGGGAGCCATCATAAGGACGATAGTAATGCTGAAATTGAGTAGTTATCATCATAGGTCAGCAAAAAAATTTTGGAGCTCAGTTATATATGTTGTGCTTAGGGCTCACACAGATTCAGACTCGCCAAAATTTTCCTCAACCGGACTCACTCGGATTCTGACTCGCTAATATTTTTCCCAACCGGACTCACTCGGACTCACGGCTCAATGCGAGTCTGAGTGAGTCGACTCATGAGTGAGTTTGTCGACCTATGAGTGCATCCAATGCTCCACTAATTGGGCTATGGCAGCAGTCATCCTCCTGTACATTTTATCGGGTATTTATGTGCATGCAAACATCGGAGTATTAGTCAGCGTCGCTCACAGCAATGATGGCGAATGCGGAACATTCTTTTTCCTAGCTGGCATCACGTAGCATGTGCTATGTGACCCCAGCTTGGAAAAGAAAAGAAGAGTGCTGGAAGAAAAAAGAGCACGGGAAGCACTGCTCAAGCAACCGCACTTTTAAGTTTTCCAGAACTTAAAACTGTGACTTTCTATTATGTTCCTTTTCATTCTGAGTCATGGAATGTGCAATGTGCATGGCACATCTGCAAGCTTCGTCAGGAGGAGGAAAGTCAGCCAGTCGGCATATTGGAAAGAGCAATCAACGTTCTTTCATAAATATTGGTGCAACTCAGTGAAAAGAGTTAGATCCACCTTGTTGGCGGACAATCGAGCATCGGTATCAGTCAATTACGTTTTGTAGCAAGCACCTATTAATGCAGGAAATGCAGTACGTAGTATTGTCTACTGCTTGCCTGCACATAGTATTGACATTGCTTCCATGAAGTCCTACTTTGAGTCTACGTTTGTTTGTTCCAACTCAAATTGTATACACCTCTCTATACGTCAGCTAGGATTGCAAGCTATGGTTGATCCCCCCGTCATAGGAATCTGTATAACAAGAAAGTAAAATGCGTCTTTACAGAAGTAGTTGAATGTTTACTGTACATTGATATAAGAGAGCTTGCAAAATGTTTATTGGTGTTTGGCAGCTATAGCACCGTTTAACATGGATGCACCGATGTCGACGCTTAGTAGCACATCTCCATTGTGACGACTAATGTCCATGATCAACGATTAGACAAACCTTTGTGGTAGCTGTAGCAGTTAATGGGGAGAGCGTATTCGAAGAAAGCGGTGTGACAGCCAGAAGAGCATCGCTGATTGAGTGCAGAACTTGGACTTGGGACGTAACTTGGGCTCTTTAACATGCACCATCCCACTGCATGCTAAAGAGTTAATGAACACCAGGGCGGGACTAGAGGGAAACGCAACACACCTCATGTCTACCCTCAAGCGCGGCTGCGATTTTTCTAGGGGTGAGCGTAAGTGGGTAACGCGGTGTTACAGCCAGGCAACGCAGGCGCGCATCGCAGAGCTATTTTCACTATGGATGGATGCTATGAGAGAGGCCAAGGCTCGGGTTAAGGTCGCCACCCTCGTGGTGGTGTTAAGGCGTTGACAAAAATGCACTTCTCCTATTGGAAATGCACCGAATGGAACGGAGGCGCAGCAACGACGCGCTGCTGAAGCTAATCGCAGAGGCCACGGTCATAATGCGTTATTTTCACCTTACTGCTCCCAGACGGCAACCAAGAGCACTATGAGAGGAAAGTGTGAGATTTAAAGGGCGTGTTTGTAAAGCCTCCAGAGTGTGTGACAGTGACGCAGTGGATAGCGTGCCCGGGCATCTTTTTGTCACGGAGCGTGAGGGCGTGGGTTCGACTCCCATTGATGGAACTTTTTCTTTAAATTTCGCTTTGCCATCTGATCGTGTGCATTTTTTAAATGTCATTTCAGTGACGAAAATAACGTCACTGAAGTGTTGGTGGATCCCGGCATAAAACACTTTAGTGCTAAAACTTCTGAACAATACTTGAATGTAGGATAGTTATGTCCAATAAACGGAACAAAGAACCAGAATGAAGATACTGACACATAAATTTGCCTTTTCACCAAGACGTTACCTCACAGAAATTTACACCAGACTTTTGTTCATATCAGAGTTGCACTTACCTCGTGTCATCTTGGGTTAGCAGGCTCTTGCCACAGTAGTCATAACGCAAAAGAACAGGTTATAGAGATAATGATTGCAAGATAGACCAATTCTTAAAAAAGCTGTTTGCTTTTAAAACTGTAATGACTCCGGTTTCCAGTCATTGAAATGCAGTCACTAAGAAAAGTTTTCTTGCTTCTGAGAACACTACAGCAACGTTTTTCAGGCGAATGTTTTGCATAGCAGCACATCTAAGCACACACAAATAAGGACAGAAGGAGGTGATGACAACACAAGGGCTTACTTCCAACTAATCATTTATTTACAAAGCAGCACAATATGAATGCTTTCGTTCATGACCACCACAAGACAGAAATGCCAATATCCAGGTGAACATGCTCAGAAGCTGCGTTTGCTTAGATAAAATAATGGAAGGTGCGCTGCCGCACAACTGACCTGCCATGCTAATCGTGCTCACCGTTTTCAAGTAGGAAATACAATCCATACTGTCATGCTTCCACGCATGCATAATAGATCGCAACACCTAAAAAAGATTGGAAACTGCAGCAGTATCAGAGTGGTGTTTTCTGGCCCCGAGAAGTTGGAAAAGCTTTGCCAAATTACTCTTCCATTCAAGAAAACGAAAGAGCCATCCAGTACCAAGCATTGGGACCCATTTGTATGTATCTGGAGTGGTATATGAAGTCCCCTATCGCACAGTTTCAGCTATATCAGCCAGACAGACTTGTAGGTGTCTGAACCGAAGACTTCAGGAACAAGAGGAAGGCGGGGAGACAGCAACCTTCCTGTACATTGTCATGAGTGCAGGTTAAGGAATAGGACGCCTCATAAACCACTGTATAATTTGTGCCAGGTAGCAGTGAGAAATAAGACAAGATGTCAGGAAGATAGTCGAAGCTGATTTGGTTGACAGGGGTCAGTCGTGCGTCAGTGCACCTTCCATGTATACACTTTATGGCGCATTTCAGTCTTGTTTCGTCATGAGAGAAAGTGTTCATATTGTGCAGTTTTGTAAATAAATGATTAGTTGGAAGTAAGCCCTTGTGTTGCCATCATGCCCCTCAGTCCATGTTTGTGCACACTTAAGTATTTCGATCTGATAGCACTGTTTGGCAGCCAAAATGTTTTATGCCTTGAGGTTACTGCAACAATTGTCTGTGTCAAAAAAAAAAAAGGTCATTCTTATTGATCTTCTGTTCCTTTGTGTGACGCCTACCTTTTCTTGGGGTCTCACTGCATCGTTGTAGAACACTTGTAGAAATTTGGGTACCCTTGCACCATTGTACTTTTCAGGACAGACCTGCAAAGATTGTGTTTCTTTTTACTATAGCAGCAGTATCATCCTCATCTTCTGGAAACAACAAACGCGCGAGTCTAGAAACACATTGACTGTTCTTTGCACAGCTGTACCCGTCACAATCGAACATGCTTTTTCGGCAGGACACATAAGTGTTACGGCGAATGCCCCAAGCGAACCAAGATTGCGGAGTCCCCTACACAATGCACTTAATTT